>NC_136431.1:257211869-258411869 GCF_052849685.1 Lactuca virosa
CGTGTATTTTGTATCGTTTTGTAAACAATTCATTGTTACATAAAAAGAACTTATTGTTACTTACCGGATTGAACTTTGAACAAATAGAGACACAGTCTATTAAGATCCAGTCCAATTCTAAACCAGTTCAGTCAATTTATTGACGAACCGACTTTATATATATTTATATATTTATATATTTTATTACAGCTTTACGTCATTTAAATACTGTCATTTATTGCATTTATAGCTTTCAGTCATTTATAGCTTTCCAGTTTATATTTATTCCGCACTTCTTATTTTTTTTTGCATCTTATCTCCTTAAATATATATATCTGTCACCCAGTAACTGGTATCCGAGCCTTTATTCGTGGTAATCAGATCGTATATTTTCAACAATTGGTATTAGAGCTTGTGTGATTTACCTTGAAATTTTTGTCGAAAACTTTTGGTTAGCGTTTATAAACCTTCCATAAGCTTCTCTTTAAAAATTTCATTTTAATATCACTTGTTCAAAATCCTTAAAAAAAAAATTAAAAAATTAAAAAAAAAAATAAAAAAAAAATCTTAAACAAAAAAATTCAGAGCTTGTGTGATTTACTTTGAAATTTTTGTCGAAAACTTTTGGTTAGCGTTTATAAACCTTCCATAAGTTTTTCTTTAAAAATTTCATTTTAATATCACTTGTTCAAAATCCTTTCAAAACAAAAAAATGTCTTCTGCTAATTACTCCAACATGAACTCTGTTTCTATTGCTAACAGCTTGGGATCTGGTTCACGGGCACCCATACTTATTCCTGAAGAGTATAATTCGTGGGTTGGCCGTATGAATCTTCATCTTAACACCATAAGTGAAGATGTCTGGAATTGTGTAGAAGGAACATATGTTACTCCAGAAAATATGGCTACTCTTGCTACAAATCAAGCCACTCAAGCTGAAATCAGAAGAAAGTTGGAACTCCAAGCCAAAAAGGAACTTGTGTCTGGAATACCTCACAGTATTCTAAGTCAAATGGATGACATTATACTGTTGACCGCAAATCAAATCTGGGAAAATTTAAAAAATCGTTTTTGTGGAAATAAAAGAATTATCGGAAACAAAAGAACATCTGTTTTGAATGAATTCGATAATTTCAAAATGCTTTCATCAGAAACCATCCATGATGCTCATGATAGGTTCAATTTTATCATGGTAAAAATGAACAATTTGGGCATCAAAAAGACACAACACGAGATAAATCTCAAGTTTACGAAAGCTGGAAGATGGTTAAACTCATCATTTAGGGAAATCCAGCCATTCATACTGAAACTATATACAATTTGTATGGAGAACTTCAATCGTATGAATCCTCGATTGACCCACCAACCACTACAGCTTTTGGAGGACCACTTGCTCTCATTTCCACATCTTCTCAAAACCAAACACCTTTTAATGAACAAAACTTCAATCATTTTAATCAGACATCTTTTCAAAACCAACCCTTTTTGAACAATTCTTTTGATCAATCTGATTTAAATGATGAAGCAGACTACCAACAACTGTGTGCTTTGGTAGCAAACACAAACCTCCAGAGATTTATTCCAAATCACGGTCAATCGAATTTTAAACCAAATTTTCAAAACCGACCATCATTTGGACAAAACAATTCTGGATTTCAACCAAGACCTCAACCTGTTCAAAACAACTCAGGTTTTCAACCAAGACCTTATTTTGGACAAAATTTTCAAAGACCTTCCTTCCAAAACAATTCAAACCAAGGTTTTCAAAACCAGGGATTTCAAAACAATCCCAACTCAAGTCATCATAACAATAACCAAAACAATAGTTTTCAAAACCAAAACAGAGGATTCCAAAATCAAGGTTACACTAATCAAAACAATGGCTTTCAAAACAACCAAAATTTTGGATTCCAACAGAACCCTTCCCAATCTTCCCAACAAATCCAAACTCAAGCTCCTGAAAGATTTCCGATTAAAAGTCAAAAGGATGACAGTGATGAAGAAGTGATCATTTGTCACAACTGCAAAGGAACAAATCACTATGCCAGAGAATGCCGAGCCAAAAACAAAAACAAAGTCAAAGACTCAGCATACTATGCTCAAAAAGCCGATGAATTGAAGAAACAGGAAAACCAAGAAAAGCAAAGAGCATTAATGGCAATCCATGAACCAAACGTGGAATACTGGCCAACTTCTGATGACGAAGCTGACAATGAACCAACACAATCAAACTTCTGCTTTGTAGTTGGTACACCTTCAAGAGCTCCAAATGTCATAGAACAGGTATGGTCTATGATCACTGAACTTGGTTTTTCAAAAACAATTTTTGAGTCCCACATAACCAAGATTGAGAAAAGTCTAGAAGCTGATCTCAAAACATATCATGACACAATGGTCAATTCCGATATTTGCAAATCTGAGTTACAAACCTTGCAACTCAAATTTGGAGAATCAACCAGAATAAAGAACAAATTGGAAAGAGACGTTGAAAGAAAATCAGAAGATTATAATCACGTCTTGGAACAATTAAATCAGACCCTAATTCAGAAAAAGGATTTGGAACTAATAAGTCAGTCAATCATTTCTTCTGAAACAAAAGATGTTTTAGAAAAGGAAATCCTTCAGTTGAAACAAAAATTTCAAGAATCAACTGAAAAATACAAAACTTTAAATGAAAAACTGACTGATTCTTTAAAACAATCAATTTTCTTGAATCTGAAAACAAAAGATTGATGTGGAATATGGATTCTATCAAAGTTGCTAGAGAACTAAGTGATGATGTTTTCACCAAAGCAAACACCTTAGGAACTGGCAAAATTGATACGAATTACAGACCAGGAATTGGAAGAGAATCCTTTGAAATTGAACTAGTTAAACAGGAAAACATGACAAATTGTGAAAACTCTGAATCCACTCTACCAGATCTTTTCACATCTGTTAATGAGGAAGATTCAGATGATGAAACAGTTATCAACTGTAGCCCAGATGATACTGCTTTCACTGTTTCCAAAAAGTCTATAAAAAGAGTTGTAAAATCTGAAACAGACTCTGCTAGTTCTTCAACTCACCAAATCAAACATACCAATGAAACCACCAAAACCCCACTTAACAAACCAAAGGCTTTTGAAAACAAACCAAAGAAACCTGTTAAACCATACGTCATACCTCAAAAACAGGTTTCCAAACAAAAACCAAAACCTTTTCAAAAACCTTTTGAAAACCGCTTTCAAGAGATCACCTTTAAAAATTCAAGGAACTTTCAAAAACGACCAAATCAGAAAGTTCCAAACCATCATCTTCAAAAAGCTTTTCATAACCGCCAATCACATCCCAGATATGAAGAGAACTTTTCAAACAAATCTTCACATCTAGGATATCGTTCACCAAATCACAGATTTTATAAACCCACAGGTTTTCAAAAACAAATCACATTTTGGGAAAACTTGATAAATAAAATCAAACCTCAACCATTCCATCCTTATAAACCAAACTCTAATAGCAATATGAAGTCAAATGCTACAAGAAGTTCAGTAAACAAAAAACCCAAAATAAAAACAACTAACAAACCAGGACCCATTCAGATTTGGGTACCTAAATCTTCTGTCTAAATTGCAGGTATCTAATGCTGGAGAACCCAAGGATGATACATGGTATATTGATAGTGGCTGCTCCAAGCATATGACAGGAAACCGAAACTACCTTCGTGACTTCAAACCCACCCAAACCAATCAAGACGTTACCTTCGACAACAACATGACAGCAAAAATCAAGGGTTATGGAAACATAACAAATGGTAACTTCACCATAAAGAAAGTTGCCTATGTCGATGACCTGAAACACAACCTCATCAGTGTTTCTCAACTGTGTGATAACAATCTTGAAGTCCTATTCACCAAACAAAGAAGCTTGATCATGGATGCCAAAACCAAAGAAATCATTGTTGATTCTTACCGTGCCGGAAATATGTATCCACTTGACATGGATCTTATCTATGGTAAACCCGATATATGTCTGCTATCAAAAGCCCCAACAGATATTAGTTGGTTATGGCACCGCCGCCTTTCCCATCTAAACTTTGGGTACATCAACAAACTGATCGGCGATGATCTTGTTAGAGGACTGCCACTTCTGAAGCTTGATAATGAAACTCTGTGTGCTGCATGTGAAAAGGGAAAACTTTCCAAATCCACTCACAAAAGCATCTTAGAATCTAGTGTATCTGAACCACTAGAATTGCTGCACATAGACCTTTGTGGCCCTGCCAAAACCCAAACCATACAAGGGAAGAAGTACATTCTTGTTGTCGTTGATGGCTTCTCGCGCTTTACTTGGGTCTTTTTCTTAAGACTAAAATCAGAAGCACCTGAAGAGATGATCAACTTCATCAAACAAATCGAACTGAAGCTCAAACGACCTGTTCGAAGAATCCGAAGTGATAATGGTTTAGAGTTCAAAAACAAGACTCTAGATTCATTTCTCAAAGACAAAGGAATTGAACATAACTTCTCAGCCCCATACACTCCACAACAGAACGACGTTGTCGAAAGAAGGAATAGAACTCTATGTGAAGCTGCAAGATCAATGCTTATCTTCGCTGATCTGCCACAATACTTCTGGGCAGAAGCAATAGCCACAGCTTGCTACACTCAAAATCGTTCCTTAATCCATAAACATCTTCATAAAACACTATATGAAGTCATTAACAACCGAAAACCAAACATCAAATTTTTCCATATTTTTGGTTGTCGATGCTTCATAAAGAACAATAAAGACCACCTCTCAAAATTTGAATCAAGGTCGGACGAAGGAATTTTCCTTGGTTACTCATTTTCTTCAGCTGCTTATCGAGTACTGAACAAACGTACCAGAGTAATTGAAGAAAGTATCGATGTTCATTTCGATGAATTTTATGTCAGGAAATTGGATCGTGAACATTTTGGTGAAAAAATGATCGATAATATTTTTCAAAATCCAATTCAACAAACACCTTCTCCTGACAGAGATATTGAAATCGATCTTGATTTACTTTTTGAACAACCCAAAACCGCTTACAATTCTGAACTTCTAACTACTTCTATTGATTCTACAGGAACGATCACTGAAGGAACTCCACAAACAAACCGAAATGATGCAGATCAATTCGAGGGGGAACCACCTACACATACTTCTTCATTGGAACAAACACCAAATCCTCCTTTAAATACCCCATCCCCAAATATCCAAAACAATCCCGATGCATCATTTATGGGGGAACCTTCAAACCTATTCCAAGATGAAACTCCCGGAGAAGAACAATGGGATACTGAAATTCCAATTATTATAGCGGAAGAGAATCGCTTAATAAAATGGACCAGAAACCACCCAACTGACCAAATCATCGGAGATCCAAACTCAGGCATCCAAACTAGAGCCGCAACTTCTAATGATTGTTTATTTGGAGCCTTCTTATCCATGACTGAACCTAAAACCATACATTCTGCTCTCAAAGATCCAGACTGGGTAAAATCTATGCAAGAAGAGCTAGAAGAATTTGAAAGAAATGACGTATGGAATCTTGTCCCTACCCCACCCGATGTTTCTGTTATAGGTTCAAGATGGGTATTCAGAAACAAAATTGATGATCAAGGAATCGTTTGTCGAAACAAGGCACGTCTCGTAGTTAAAGGATATTCACAACAAGAAGGAATCGACTACGATGAAACATATGCTCCAGTTGCCAGAATTGAAGCAATTCGCATCTTTCTTGCATATGCTGCACATAAGAACTTCAAAGTATTCCAAATGGATGTTAAATGTGCATTCCTACATGGAGAGTTAGATCGTGATGTATACATCCAACAACCACCAGGTTTCGAAGATCCCAAATTTCCTGATCACAGCTTCAAATTGCAGAAAGCTGTCTATGGCTTGAAACAAGCACCCCGAGCCTGGTATGCCACATTGACAACCTTTCTCGAAGAATCAGGTTTTAAAAGAGGTTCAATCGATCAAACTCTCTTTCGTAAAATCTATAATAAACATCTTTTAATCGTACAAATATATGTTGATGACATTATTTTCGGTTCTACTGATGAATCTTTGAGTATTAAGTTTGCAGATCTAATGAAGAGCAAATTTGAAATGAGCATGATTGGGGAGATGACTACTTTTCTCGGACTTCAAATCAAACAGTCAACTGATGGCATTTTCATCAACCAAGAGAATTATGTCAAAAACCTACTCACTCGTTTTTCAATGGACAAATCCAATACCGCAAAAACCCCAATGGCTTTTGGATACAAAATCGATGCAGACTTAAATGGCAAACCTGTTGATCAGAAAAGATATCGTGGAATGATCGGATCACTCTTATACCTCACTGCCAGCAGACCTGACATCATGTTTTCTACATGTGTCTGTGCCAGATACCAAGCAAATCCTATGGAATCCCATGTAGTTGCTGTGAAACGCATCTTCAAATACCTAAAAGGCACTCCCAAACTTGGCCTTTGGTATCCAGCTAAATCCGATTTTCAGCTGAACGCTTTCACCGACTCAGACTATGGAGGATGCAAGTTATATAGAAAGAGTACATCTGGTAGCTGTCAATTCCTAGGAGGTAGACTAGTGAGTTGGACTTCAAAGAAACAGACTTGTGTATCCACATCAACAGCAGAAGCTGAATACGTCGCTGCCGCCAACTGTTGTTCGCAAGTCATATGGATGCAAACTCAACTGCGAGACTATGGCTTCAAAATTTCACAAATTCCCATATTTTGTGACTCAACCAGTGCAATTGCCATTTCTCACAATCCCGTTCACCATTCCATGACAAAGCACATCGATATTCGATATCATTTCATCAAAGACAACATTCAAAAGGGTCATATCGAATTACACTTCATCAACACCGAAGATCAAATTGCCGATGTCTTCACTAAGGCTCTCGATGAAACAAAGTTTCAATACTTCCTAGGCTGTCTAGGAATGTTAAATCCAGATAACATCTATCCTTAAACTTTTACTTTTTGTTTGTACAAAAGTGTGTTTACTTTCATTCAAAAGGAAAATTCAAAAACAATTGAAAATTGCTTTCCTTTTAAAAATTACCAAAAACATTCAAATAACCAATATTTCCAAAAACATTCAGAAAAACAAATCTTTAAAAAAAAATTAATAAAAGACTTGCCATAATAAGCTTTTATAGAACCTTGTGATTAATCTTCTCTTGACTTAATTTTCAGATGCTTATGCTCGATGAAGATTTTAAGTCATATTGATTCTCAATTGGAGTGAAGGTTCAAATATCCTACTTTTCATAATGTATATAACTTTATTTCCTTCGATTTTATTTCATTATTGACGATTTTAAACAATCAAGGGACATAAGGTTAGGAGGTTCAGATGAAAACAAAAACCCATGTGAGAATTTGTGCCTCGTCGATCTAAATCATTGTGGAAATCATTTCTTGTGAGTTTAGGTGTGTCACTATTGCTTATAAGGTATACCCAATTATACCTTGTCACGGTCTCATTTTTGCTTAGATATCAAAATGACCAGGGATGATACATTCATTTCTTACATACTAGACAAACTGTCTTTTATGCCACCTATCCCTACCTAGATAAAAGCCAACCAAAAATGAAGACTTGCGATCCCATGATCCATCAAGCAAACAACGATATATCCTTACAAGAAAACCAAAGGAGAAACAAATATCTATCAACATCTAATCCTCAAAGACAAATCAACAAGAAAACAAATGGATTCAATAAAGATATACCAAACAAAACAAAAATATATTCTATATTTGGTATTTTCAAACAAACTTTCAACCAAATGGTTATTTCAAAACAAAAATCATAAAATCCCGCAATTTGTTTTAACCATTTTTCACAAAAGAAGATATCTCAATCACTCAAGTCAAATACTCTTAAAAAGGTCTCAAATGTAGCAAATTCTCAATGCTAAAACAAAATATCTTTTTACAATAAATCGATATTAATCAACAAACAGGATATTATCAAAGAAGAAGCTGCAACAACAATGGATTTCCCGGGATACTGTAGCCTTCATCAATGAAGAATCTTAGTTGCAAACTGCACTATGAAAATTGCTAAACCCCTCTACATGTATTTCCCGACGGAGAGAGAGTGAACTTTAATGGCATGAATGAAGAAACCCGCTGAGTAATGCCGAAACCAGTCTTATGTGATTGATTATCTAATAATGAGACTAAGTGACTTTACAGCAAAAGCATAGCTGAACACCTCCAATATGAGTGTGAGTCGTCAGAGAGAGATATCACTCATTTTTAGTGGTCATTAACTTATTCTGCTGCCAGAACAACCAAACACCCAAGTGAAGTGTGAGCTATACCTATGAGCGTTCATCTGAATCGACCTGTTAGACCACTTGTCGTCATTAATAATGCTATAAAATCTAAGGAAATTTCTTTAGATACATATATGACTACCCTTTGATAACCGAACCCGAGACTTTGATTCGGAAACAAATTTCTGAAAATCTTTTACATAAGATATGTTAAACCAAGTCACAAAATTTCAAAACGATTACAATGGTTTTATATATATCTTCTCATTGACAAAACTTTTATCCCAAATCTTCAAGATTAAAACTGTTAATGTGATTATATCTATCCTTATTTCATCAATGATCACATAAGGGGAAATTGTTGAAAAATGTTTTTATATGTGATCATCACTGAAATAAGACGAATTGGTTTTATATTATCTAACAAATATTATCAGTTATTTCAGGTTGCGTGGATTCGTGCTTAATTATGAAATAGAAAAATATGCAAAAGACGAAATACGCAAAGACGAAAAAATAGACGCAATATTTGGTCGTTTGAAGACAAAACAAATCAACACTAAAATTGTCAAGAATTTAAAAACCTCAAGGGTCAAAAATGGAAATTCAATTCACAATTGGATATATATATATATATATATATATATATATATATATATATATATATATATATATATATACAAGTGTTTGTGTGTATATATATATATATATATATATATTATAAATATATATGTATATATATTATATTGTATATATATATGTATGTATATTGTATATATATATGTATGTATATTGTATATATATATATATATATATATATATATATATATATATATATTGGAAAGAAATCTTCACAAAAGCAAAAGTACCAAACATCATGTGTGCTTCCAACCTTTACAATCAGTCACTTCATTACTTTTCCTTAAACAAACAAGAGTTGCTTGATTCCTTTGCATATATATAGATGCATGTTTACATGAGTGATTGTGTGTGTTTTGTGTTTCCTTGTAATATATCTCCTATTACTCTCTCATCTCCAGAAGAATAAACACATAGCCAACCTCAAAATACTCTCCAAACACCCTCCAAATACCCTTCTTAAATCTCCTCCAAAAACCATTTCAAATCACCACAACCATCACCACCTTGCTGTTTTTCGACATCAGAATTTGCAAGTTAAGAAAAAATTCACCGAGAACAACTCAACACGATAATACAGGAGAGATTTGCACCGCAAATTATTCAGGACCTTACCTACATCCAGGAATTTTCCTCGATTTTTTTGACCACTGCAAACCCCAGAGAGACGCGAGAGAGAATTGGCTATCCAGAGAGATTTACTACGAAAATCTATATTCGTAACCACCCAAAACTCTTTCAACATCACCCTCTTTGTTACCTTATACCACCAAAACTACAACCTTATTCCACCTTCTACCACCCTCCAAATACTCACTTCAACCTCATCAAATCACCTTAAAAAACCCCATACCCACATACAAAAAACATTACCCGTGTATTTTGTATCGTTTTGTAAACAATTCATTGTTACATAAAAAGAACTTATTGTTACTTACCGGATTGAACTTTGAACAAATAGAGACACAGTCTATTAAGATCCAGTCCAATTCTAAACCAGTTCAGTCAATTTATTGACGAACCGACTTTATATATATTTATATATTTATATATTTTATTACAGCTTTACGTCATTTAAATACTGTCATTTATTTCATTTATAGCTTTCAGTCATTTATAGTTTTCCAGTTTATATTTATTCCGCATTTCTTATTTTTTTTTTGCATCTTATCTCCTTAAATATATATATCTGTCACCCAGTAACTGGTATCCGAGCCTTTATTCGTGGTAATCAGATCGTATATTTTCAACATATATATATATATATATATATATATATATATATATATATATATATATATATATATATATATATATATATATATATAGAGAGAGAGAGAGAGAGAGAGAGAGAGAGAGAAGGAGAGAGAGAGAGAGAGAGAGAGAGAGATAAGATCGGGTGATGACTCTTTTTAAAGTGATGACTCGTGAGGACACCTTAAAAAATTGAAAAAAATCTAAAAAAAATACAAATCATAAATTCGAGCATAATACTACATCGGAGAGAAAACAAATTGAAAAAAAATGGATCATTAAAATTGAAGCATAGTGTAACATCCCCCTCTGGCACGTATCACAATATTGTCCGCTTTGGGCCACTCGACACGAGGACTTCCCAGGGGGTCACCCATCCCGGTACTACTCTCGCCCGAGCACGCTTAACTGCAGAGTTCTTATGGGATCTGCTGCCCTCACGGCTTTAAAACGCGTTGTGAAAAGGAAGGTATCCACACCCATTTTGAAAGGAAATGTTTCATTCTCCTTCCAAGCCGATGTGGGATCAGGTGCAACCCACCTTAATTGTAACGCCCGTAGATCCGGACTAGTAAATTTAGAGACGATAGGTGTCGAAAACGACTTTTTGATAGAAGGCTATTTAGAATGAATAGTCTTAATAAAAGTTGTAGCATATGTTACAAGGATTCCGAACATATAAAGAACGCCGAAATCTGAGTTATAACGAAGAAGTTATGATTCGTCGAAGTTTCGCGACGGAACCAACACAACACCGGGAAGCGTAAATAGTGAATTTACGATAGAGCGACTTTTAGCCTTAGCAATCTAAATGAGAGTCGTAGAATATGTTAAACCGAGAGCGTCCATAAAAAGAACGCCCGAATCTGACTTCGTATGAGGAAGTTATGATTTTTCGAAGTTTCGACTTAGCTGTGTACATCCCGAAGTTCGAAAATTAGATCGAGCGGTTTATAGCCGACACAACCTAAACGATAATCGAAGATCTCATTAATAGTAGCGTAACGATAAAAAGAAAGACGAAAACGGACGTCGGATGAAGAAGTTATGGATTTTTAACGGACCAATCCTATCCCGGCCTGTTAAAAATATAACTTTTAAAATAAAGCCAAAATTAACCGACGGAGTCTAAACAAAAGTTGTAGAGTACGTTCCCGCCTATGCGTGGATATAAAGAATGTCAAAAACAGAGTTCGTATGCGAGAGTTATAATTTTTAAAAGTCGGAGAGTGAATTTACGAAACCTGTTGCAAGGTCGATGACGTGGCCGAATCCTAGCCTTCCATTGCTGATCTCAGTACTCGCTGCGGATGGAGACATGTCGCCTTCGGTACGCCCAGCGTCCGAGCTCGGAACGCGCCGCGTACGCCTGACTTCCTTGGTCCAGCATCATCCACGTCGCCCCACCGAGGTCTCGCCACCTGTCGTTCCTATCCGAGTTACGCCCCGCGTAACAGAGGGCTACGCCCAGCGTAGTCCGAAGATCAGCTCCTATAAATACCTTGCGAAGGCAGCCGGCTTCTTCACTCATTCCACCACAACTTTCTCTCTCTACTTTCTCTCACTACCCCTAACCCCCCTAAGCCTAGGTAAACCCCCTAGCACCCGAAGGAAGCCCCAAGGCTCCTGGAGTCCCGAGAAAAAGGGTCTTTCGGTTCGGAAACGCTGCTCCAAGCGAAGCCCGGTTTTCGAGAAAACCCGTTGTAAGTGAGCTACGCCTACGCTATTTTTAATATAGCTTCTAATTAATTATAGTAACATTATTATGACCTTAAAATAATTATTTGGGTTATTATTATGAGTTAAATAAGAGTGTTGCTTAACGCTTATATAATAGTAATAATGGCTATACTATTAATTAGTCTCGGTAAATATTAGACTAAGCCCTAGTGGTAATGATACTAGGTTTTCTCGAAGGAAATTGTTTTAAAAGTAACGAAGTGGTGTCCAAGTGCAGAGTCACCACCTAATCAAGTGAGTGCATAGTTACTTTCATCTTACACATAGATATGAAGTATTTTATATAAACTACGTGCCATGTGTGCATATTATCTGTATACTTGCTATCTATGTTGGATGAACGATTTTATACACGTTTTAAATGATTTAAATTGTATATGTATTTTATATATACAAAATATGTTGGGTAAAACATGGGTAGATGAAATATGAGTTGGATGATGAAATCAGAGGTGATATAGACCGTGAGATAAGGGTGAGAGGTAAACCATAAGAGAAGCCTTTTACCCATGTGTTGGCCCCGTCATTCAGCAGAGTATGGATGACAACCACAGACTATTCTAGACAGTCCAGTGGACACTATCAGGCTCACAATCTGTAGGTGTTTTGAACTGTGTGCTCACCAGCTGTACCCTAAACCCTTGACATGTGTTGTGAGAGGAGTCTCGGAATAGATACTGTCGATAAAAGAGAATAACCCTGGCGACTATGAGACTTAGTGCCTATCTAGTAAACCATGGCAACGATGGACTTCGTGCCAATTCCTTAGGATAATCCTTAGGAATGAATGAACGAGGAATAACTGATTCTTAGGGTAGATCCTTAAGAGTAAATAAGATAATAGGGATGGGTAATTGGGTTGATTGATTGTTTGATGATTAAATGATTATATTATTGTGGGTTGAAAACCCTATGTACTCACCAGGTTTCCCAACCTGACCCGCTCAAGCTTATTAGTATCATAGGTGTCGATATAAAGCTACTTTACACTGAGAGATTTAAAAGAGATGTAGATCACTAGTGTAAATTAATGTACTGTTTATGCTTATGTTTCTGTATTGACGATGACATCCCAAGGTTTTGAAAATGAATAAAAATACATTTCTTCAGAAATGCTTTGATAATGTATTTATCATGTTTTTCTTAGAACAAATTCTGCAACATTTTTATTAAAAGAGGTACTCTGATTTTTATAACGCATAAACATAATCGGTCTTTTCTGGCCGTGAAAATGGGGATGTCACAGTTGGTATCACAGCATTAGTTTAAGCGAAGCAGGAATTTGTAGGATTCTTAGACTTAAACTTAGAATGCTAAGCGATGATTGTGAGGTGTGAGCACTAGCTTATTTTAGGAATTGTGCCTAAAATGCTTTTATGTGCTAAATGCGTTGTGCCTGATATGCGATTATTTGTTCGGATCTATGGTCTGTTGCCGACCAGATCTGGAAACCTTATGTGTTTAGGATTCTAAAGGTACGACTACGATATTAGAACTAACATGTTAACGTTTCGAAGAGATAAGGACAAATTAAACGTCTATCCTACATGAAGATCTAAATTCACCCTATTCGGTGTAAAGATCAAAATGGCGAGAACCCGCAGTGGAGCCGGGAATGCAAATGGGAACAGAAACCAACCACCAGTGATTGAACAAATATCTGTTGTAGCCGATGCTCCTGAGCCAATTACAATGGCTGGAGTACAAGCCATGATTCGAGCTATGTTGGCTGAACAACGAGAAGAGATGAGGCAGATGTTGCATGAAAATATGGACGAACCTACAATGCCAGTTGAACAGCCCAAATTGAACGATGGGCAGTCAGAAGGAGGGAACTACAGTGGGACCGTTGGTCAAGCCAACCCACCAATAGTTCGACAAAACAACCAGGATGACGGAGTCGAGAGGAATGGATGCAAGTACAAGGATTTTCTGACTTGCAAGCCATCGACTTTCACTGGAAAGGAAGATCCGATCGGAGTCATGGATTGGATCTCGGAGATGGAGTTAGCTTTCATGATGTGTGGTTACAGAGGCAAGTTACATACCACCTTTGCAGTACGTCAGTTACGAGGAAGCGTTGTGCGCTGGTGGAATACCCTGGGGAAGACTTTAAGCCCGAATGAGCCCATGCAACTGACATGGGCAGAGTTTTTGGGGCAGTTCAAATGCAAGTACGGCTCGGCCCAAAACATGCTCGAGCTAGAGAATCAATTCTTGACCTTGAAGAAAGGAAGCATGTCAATTGATGAATACACCAACAACTTCACAGAGAAGATGTTTTTGTTGGATTAATGTCTAAGTCCATAACTATAATTGGTAAGACTTGACCCGACCTGGCATGGTCCATTTGGGTTGCATGGCATCATGCATTTGGATAGACTATAATGAGAGAAATAACACTTAAGGTTGGTTAATATATTATAAGTTCTAATATATTAATAAGGTTATTTAATTAGTATTGATCAAGAATTAATTTGGAATTAATTAAGTGATCAAAAGGAGACTAATTAAATATATGGGTTGATTGTGTAAATCATTCATTCTTATATATGTGGGCTTGTGATCCAAGATTCCTTATGTTGGACTAAGTCCATGGGGTGACCCATGGATACTCCATGGAGGTTAAAATCCATGGAGCATAAGGAATGGGTAAAAGAATCCCATGGCTCAAGAAATCATGCACTAATGTGTGAGTGTGAGGGCTAGACGATTTCAAGGAGTGTTCAAGTTTCTCTCAAGTTATTCCAAGTGTATTTGGTGTTGTGTGAACCATTTGAGGTGTCACACTTGGGGCACTAGGCACTCACGCTTCATGAATACATTCTACATCAAAGAGGTATGTATTCTATCTTGTTATATTTATTATTTTGTATGCTAGATTAGGATAATACCTTGGATGTTCATAATTGTATGTATAATAGAGAAAACATAGATCCAAGGTATTTAGGGTTGCATGTACACTTAGGAGTGTTAGAATGCTCATAACCCAACAGTGGTATCAGAGCCTAGGCTTGTTTTCTTGTTATACTTGCAAAAGTAGCTGAAAAATCGAGTTGGATGCATATATTCAATTGTTTTGGCTGGAATTGGACTAGGAACATTACCCTAAGATGTTTTTGGACTTATAAACTTATTTTTGATGTGGTAATGTTCATGCTAATCCAATTTCTAAGATAATTGTCATAATTTCAAGATTTGTATTAGTTTGTATGTTCATGCTAATTTCTTGAAGATTGATGATTTGAATTATCTTGTTCTTATGAGGTTCTTAGATTAATAGAAAAGTTGTGTGAAATAGTTGTTTTCAATCCATTTTAATCTAAGAGTTGATTCCAAAGTGTGTTTTTGTAACTTGTCCTCAAGTTATATGAAAAGTCACATTTAAGAATCATAAAACTCATAAAAGTTGGCAAATGTTACAAAATGAAGAGTCTAGTTCTAATTAAATGGTTTTATGACTCCATAACTTGTCCTCAAGTTATGGAGGTTCAAGAGTCTCTTCATTAAATTAAAAAAAAAAGTGTAACCTTAATTAGTTCCATAAGTTACAATAAAAAAAAGTTATTTTTTTATTAATTAGTTTAAAGTCTTCCATAACTTGTCCTCAAGTTATGGAATTTGAAGAGTTTTTTTTTAATTAAAACTACTTTAAACTCATAAGTTATGGAATTAATTAGTTTTGAATAGTTTCAAAACTTGCCCTCAAGTTTTGGAATTTGAAAAGTTTTCACTTATGAATACTTTAATTCCAAGTTAGCCCTTAGAATTTTAAAAGTTAAAATTCAACCCTTATACTTTATAATATTATAAGTTAATAATATTTATATATATGTATAAGAGTAAAGTCAGTCTTACCGTTAGTAGGCCTCATTCACGAAGCCGGTCTATAAGGGGGGTATAAGGTTACTGCCTATAAAATGGCAGTTTAATGGGTGTCCACTCTCACCCACCGCTTCCTTGACTGGTGGAGGGTCGTTAGCCGAACGGGTAGGACAAGGACTATAATTCTCCTTTCATTAAAAGTATTAATGATAAATACTAAGTAACTAAACTCTTATTAATACCCAATCTTAGTTACTTAGGAAAATGTGAATTTGGTGCTAACCCATGAAATTACACTTTGCACTTTGCTTAAGTCGTTAGTGGAGCGTGTGTGGTTAACCGGCACACTAACCTGGACTTAACAAGGTAGGCAAAGGGTAACTTAATATTTATCATAGTATCGGTGGAGCGTGTGTGGTTAACCGGCACACTGATTAAGGGGTAAATATTAAGGGTACCAAGTATATTTGCATGGTTATTCACACCTTGTTTTGTGATCCTCGGCATCCCAGTCACAAAACATGAAGGGCACACTCGAGATTGAAACATGCCTTTGAACAGTTCAATGAATCTCAAAGATCTAGGACTTTCAAATCCAATTAAAACCTAATAAATTATTTCGTTTTTCATGGTGGAAATCGGTGAATCGTCATTCACCTACCTTCAAATATTTTATAGCTTGGATAACGGCATCCCTCTTCTAAGTTATAAAATAGTTTGTTGGGTCCTAGCCTTAATATTTCATATTGGGTGTCATATTAAGGACTTTAAATCAACTATCTTGAATATCTCCCAAAAAGATGTCTGGTCTAGACATTTATGATCTTCCCAAATCTCTTGAAACAAGCTTTCCTAAATGAAGATGATGTCCCATGGATATCATACTTCTTTCACCTCCTCCAATTATTCTCCCTAACCCACAAGTTCCTAAAAAGTTTAAGGTCACTCAAGCCCTATTGGCAAGGCAAGGTCTAGGTGTGATCACATCTTGGAGATGTAGTCACATATTGACAAGCCGGGAGAGTTGGGTGTCAAAGTCTTGAGAAATTTGGTGGCTCAACTACTTTCTAAGTCACATAGTGAGTTCTTTTGGGAATCCTATGAAACAGACTAAGACAAGACCCTTAATGATCTTATCCATTTGCTGAGATCAACTTCCTAAAACGCTATGGACATTGACAATGATGACATTGGATATCCAGTAAAGCTCTCTCTTCCCAATGGAAAGGGATCGGCCATAGTCAACTCTGTTGACCCAATGGTAAAGAGAGAGGCGAAGTCTGAGATAGTCCCATTATCAAGGATCCATAGGTAACTATTGCCAAAGGAAGGGGCATTGGTTACGAAGCTGCCAAATTTACCTAAGGATGTTAAAGTCAATAAGTTTGGCTCTACTTCAGGTAAAGTCCATTGTCTAACTCTATTAAGTACATGCTCATTCTAATCGCGAAGATGGATTTCAATCGCATGGTTCGGTGATCAGAATTTTGGGCTATTACTTAAGAGTTATGATATTTATATTACTTAGGAATAGATAACAACAAGGTTTTCATATGGATTGTAAGGATAAGTTTTTCCGCAAAGTTTTAAAATAAAAGAAAAAGGTTTTGATTTTATTTATTTTAAGTATCCTTACAATGGCATTTGTGAAAAGTTGTTGCTTATAAGATTCCATTGATAGCAATATTGGAAAAATGGATTTGATTCTTTCGGTTGTGGTAGTGTGTAATATTACCAAATACGGAAAGATTCTCATCACCCAAGGTTCAATTGGACCGAAACTTGGAATCATGCAAGTTGTATAGTATGATGAATGAGAACTTTCAGCTTGGAAAAGTAAGACTAATTCCTTATGTGAATAAGGAAAGGACTAAGGGATCGAGTACAGATTCTTGTGCACTGGTCAAGTCCACCACAAAAGATCAAGAAGACTATTCGTCATGATTTACTTAAGTTCAGTAAATATGGTTATACTTATAAGCTTAAGTATAAGTCTGTAGCATTGGAGAAGTTTCAATGTGAGACAGAACGAATAAGAAGAATCAAAGTATGGCAGAAAGATAAAAGTTTCTCAAATCTGAAAAGATGGGAGAGTACTTTAGTATCATGTTTATGATCATCTTAATGATTAAGATACCATATCACAATTAGTCCTCTAAAGTCAAGAAGAGGAGTCATGAATTGTTGAAATGGTTAAATCAAAAAGATGAGTCATACTTCGTTCCAAAACAATTCTTAGAGTCATACTCCAAGATTGTAACTTGAGTGACATATCTTAAAGAGGGTTTGTTAACACTAGTCAAATGTTGCTTATGTAGAAAGCCTTAAACACAATCTCATCAGTGTTGGTCAACTATGTAATGTTGCATTAATGTCTAAGTCCATAACTATAATTGGTAAGACTTGACCCGACCCGGCATGGTCCATTTGGGTTGCATGGCATCATGCATTTGGATAGACTATAATGAGAGAAATAACACTTAAGGTTGGTTAATATATTATAAGTTCTAATATATTAATAAGGTTATTTAATTAGTATTGATCAAGAATTAATTTGGAATTAATTAAGTGATCAAAAGGAGACTAATTAAATATATGGGTTGATTGTGTAAATCATTCATTCTTATATATGTGGGCTTGTGATCCAAGATTCCTTATGTTGGACTAAGTCCATGGGGTGACCCATGGATACTCCATGGAGGTTAAAATCCATGGAGCATAAGGAATGGGTAAAGTTATGAGTTACATGGTGTAACCCTAATAGCCACCATATAAAAGAATCCCATGGCTCAAGAAATCGTGCACTAATGTGTGAGTGTGAGGGCTAGACGATTTCAAGGAGTGTTCAAGTTTCTCTCAAGTTATTCCAAGTGTATTTGGTGTTGTGTGAACCATTTGAGGTGTCACACTTGGGGCACTAGGCATTCAAGCTTTATGAAGACATTCTACATCAAAGAGGTATGTATTCTATCTTGTTATATTTATTATTTTGTATGCTAGATTAGGATAATACCTTGGATGTTCATAATTGTATGTATAATAGAGAAAACATAGATCCAAGGTATTTAGGGTTGCATGTACACTTAGGAGTGTTAGAATGCTCAAAACCCAACAGTGGTATCAGAGCCCAGGTTTGTTTTCTTGTTATACTTGCAAAAGTAGCTGAAAAATCGAGTTGGATGCATATATTCGATTGTTTTGGCTGGAATTGGACTAGGAACATTACCCTAAGATGTTTTTGGACTTATAAACTTGTTTTTGATGTGGTAATGTTCATGCTAATCCAATTTCTAAGATAATTGTCATAATTTCAAGATTTGTATTAGTTTGTATGTTCATGCTAATTTCTTGAAGATTGATGATTTGAATTATCTTGTTCTTATGAGGTTCTTAGATTAATAAAAAAGTTGTGTTCAATCCATTTTAATCTAAGAGTTGATTCCAAAGTGTGTTTTTGTAACTTGTCCTCAAGTTATATGAAAAGTCACATTTAAGAATCATAAAACTCATAAAAGTTGGCAAAGGTTACAAAATGAAGAGTCTAGTTCTAATTAAATGGTTTTATGACTCCATAACTTGTCCTCAAGTTATGGAGGTTCAAGAGTCTCTTCATTAAATTAAAAAAAAAGTGTAACCTTAATTAGTTCCATAAGTTGCAATAAAAAAAAGTTATTTTTTTTATTAATTAGTTTAAAGTCTTCCATAACTTGTCCTCAAGTTATGGAACTTGAAGAGTTTTTTTTTTTAATTAAAACTACTTTAAACTCATAAGTTATGGAATTAATTAGTTTTGAATAGTTTCAAAACTTGCCCTCAAGTTTTGGAATTTGAAAAGTTTTCACTTATGAATACTTTAATTCCAAGTTAGCCCTTAGAATTTTAAAAGTTAAAATTCAACCCTTATACTTTATAATATTATAAGTTAATAATATTTATATATATGTATAAGAGTAAAGTCAGTCTTACCGTTAGTAGGCCTTATCCACGAAGCCGGTCTATAAGGGGGGTATAAGGTTACTGCCTATAAAATGGCAGTTTAATGGGTGTCCACTCTCACCCACCGCTTCCTTGACTGGTGGAGGGTCGTTAGCCGAACGGGTAGGACAAGGACTATAATTCTCCTTTCATTAAAAGTATTAATGATAAATACTAAGTAACTAAACTCTTATTAATACCCAATCTTAGTTACTTAGGAAAATGTGAATTTGGTGCTAACCCATGAAATTACACTTTGCACTTTGCTTAAGTCTTTAGTGGAGCGTGTGTGGTTAACCGGCACACTGATTAAGGGGTAAATATTAAGGGTACCAAGTATATTTGCATGGTTATTCACACCTTGTTTTGTGATCCTCGGCATCCCAGTCACAAAACCTGAAGGGCACACTCGAGATTGAAACATGCCTTTGAACAGTTCAATGAATCTCAAAGATCTAGGACTTTCAAATCCAATTAAAACCTAATAAATTATTTCGTTTTTCATGGTGGAAATTGGTGAATCGTCATTCACCTACCTTCAAATATTTTATAGCTTGGATTACGGCATCCCTCTTCTAAGTTATAAAATAGTTTGTTGGGTCCTAGCCTTAATATTTCATATTGGGTGTCATATTAAGGACTTTAAATCAACTATCTTGAATATCTCCCAAAAAGATGTCTGGTCTAGACATTTATGATCTTCCCAAATCTCTTGAAACAAGCTTTCCTAAATGAAGATGATGTCCCATGGATATCATACTTCTTTCACCTCCTCCAATTATTCTCCCTAACCCACAAGTTCCTAAAAAGTTTAAGGTCACTCAAGCCCTATTGGCAAGGCAAGGTCTAGGTGTGATCACATCTTGGAGATGTAGTCACATATTGACAAGCCGGGAGAGTTGGGTGTCAAAGTCTTGAGAAATTTGGTGGCTCAACTACTTTCTAAGTCACATAGTGAGTTCTTTTGGGAATCCTATGAAACAGACTAAGACAAGACCCTTAATGATCTTATATATTTGCTAAGATCAACTTCCTAAAACGCTATGGACATTGACAATGATGACATTGGATATCCAGTAAAGCTCTCTCTTCCCAATGGAAAGGGATGGGCCATAGTCAACTCGGTTGACCCAATGGTAAAGAGAGAGGCGAAGTCTGAGATAGTCCCATTATCAAGGGTCCATAGGTAACTATTGCCAAAGGAAGGGGCATTGGTTACGAAGCTGCCAAATTTACCTAAGGATGTTAAAGTCAATAAGTTTGGCTCTACTTCAGGTAAAGTCCATTGTCTAACTCTATTAAGTACATGCTGATTCTGATCGCGAAGATGGATTTCAATCGCATGGTTCGGTGATCAGAATTTGGGCTATTACTTAAGAGTTATGATATTTATATTGCTTAGGAATAGATAACAACAAGGTTTTCATATGGATTGTAAGGATAAGTTTTTCCACAAAGTTTTAAAATAAAAGAAAAAGGTTTTGATTTTATTTATTTTAAGTATCCTTACAATGGCATTTGTGAAAAGTTGTTGCTTATAAGATTCCATTGGTAGCAATATTGGAAAAATGGATTTGATTCTTTCGGTTGTGGTAGTGTCTAATATTACCAAATAAGGAAAGATTCTCATCACTCAAGGTTCAATTGGACCAAAACTTGGAATCATGCAAGTTGTATGGTATGATGAATGAGAACTTTCAGCTTGGAAAATTAAGACTAATTCCTTATGTGAATAAGGAAAGGACTAAGAGATCGAGTACAGATTCTTGTGCACTGGTCAAGTCCACCACAAAAGATCAAGAAGACTATTCGTCATGATTTACTTAAGTTCAGTAAATATGGTTATACTTATAAGTTTAAGTATAAGTCTGTAGCATTGGAGAAGTTTCAATGTGAGACAGAACGAATAAGAAGAATCAAAGTATGGCAGAAAGATAAAAGTTTCTCAAATCTGAAAAGATGGGAGAGTACTTTAGTATCATGTTTATGATCATCTTAATGATTAAGATACCATATCACAATTGGTCCTCTAAAGTCAAGAAGAGGAGTCATGAATTGTTGAAATGGTTAAATCAAAAAGATGAGTCATACTTCGTTCCAAAACAATTCTTAGAGTCATACCCCAAGATTGTAACTTGAGTGACATATCTTAAAGAGGGTTTGTTAACACTAGTCAAATGTAAGAGTAAAAGGTTATCTACTCTTGTACATTTGAAATTGGTAAGTTGTGATGTTTTGGATAAAACAGAGACCAACTTAGGCCAATTGTGTAAAGTGTTAGTCTTGATAAAGAATCCGCACTATCTCTTGAATATTTGACAAGGGAGTCTTATATGTCAAGAGGACAGTGGGAGTCTTAAAGCTCTTGAAAGTTTCAAGACTTAATCAAGAATAAAACCTAAAGTCCTTCACTAGCACACGACTTGAGGTTTATAACCTATCGTGTTGAAATTTTTGTGCCTATTCAAGTTGGCTTTGCATAGGAGTTTTGAGAGTTCTCAATTGGTTGCACAACTACTTGGAAGCAATGGCAGGCACCTGAGCTGCCAAATGGCAAGAATTTAAGATTGCACAAGTTTAATCAATATGAGTTTGGATTTGTCACTAACCTTGTCTTGTGATTATGGTGTTGACAAATTCACATGGATAAGAACACATACACTATTAAATCTAAGTGTCATAAGGTTTCTCTCCGATTCATGAAAATGATGGTGAGGAAACACTTTCACTAAGTAGATTTTAGCTAGATAGCAATTGTGATATTTGCATTCTCAAAGTCGTTAGTGGAGCGTGTGTGGTTTACCGGCACACTAACATGGACTTGTGAGAAGTGGCAAAGGTCTAAACAATTGAGACTATGATTACGGCATCCCTTTTCATAGTTCTAAAATTGTTTAGACACACATGTGATCTATCTAAGAGAGGTGTATGATTTTGATAAAGTTTTATCAAAACAATCTAGTATCAGAAATCTGAACTTTGGTAAGAAAGTCAGCTGATTTCTGAGTACATGTCAAAGCTAGTGGGAGCATAAGTGTTATGCTAATAATCATCATGTTAGTGGGAGCATGATAATTATGACAAAGGTTGCAAGTTAGCAATGTTAATTATAGAAAACAAAAGTTTCAATTCGTGAGGTTGCAGGGGTTGAAAAAGTTGTTTTGCTATAATTAAGGGAGAGGAAATTATACTTCATTTAAATTCTAAAAAGTTTAGATTGAGATTTTAATCGTATTTAATCAAGGATATATATATGAATTTCATGTTGGAATGGCTCAACATAAGGAAATTCTATATATGGGTCCATTATTTGCGTTCTAAAATTCGATTATGATTACGGCATCCCTTTTCATAATCTGAATTTTAAGAACTTGGCAAATTGAAATGGAAATATTATAGCAAAAGACTAGTTTAGTCTTTATGTGAGACATCATGAATCGTGTCCCATATGGTTCGGATATAGGATCGATTACATGTACTATATTCATCCTTTCTAAAATTTTCCAAATGCCTGGGGCATTATGAAGGGAAAAGGTCTAGAATTGGATATGACTAAAATGATTAAGCAATTGTCGAGGACAATCTAAGGTTTACCAAAGATTCGTTGCTCAAGGACAGTTGGAAGTATAATGTTAATTCTGGAAGGACCATATTGACATAATCTGTAAGGAGGCAACTCTTGTTCAGAAGTGATAGTCAAAATGGAATATGGAAATGTTTCAAAGTTAGAAATTATTCAATCTGTGTAAGATTAGGAAACTTAATGAAAGAAGGATGTTTCCAAGGAGCTGATCTCCTTTGGAATGCTCTGTAATGATTGTTGTCAAGTCTTTCTGACTTTATGCATAATCATTAAGAGGATCAATGCATATAAGTTTAGAATCTAACAAATTTCAGTAAATGGCATGAATTTGGAATTCTTGCATTTGCAGTAAGGATTTGGGACTGTGAAAAGAGGATCATTGGAGTGATGTTCAATTGATCTATTTTACAAAGTAAAGATCATAGACAAACATAGTATGCATACTTGGTGTATGGCATGACTAGTGTTTAGAAAACATAGTGTACATGCTTGGAGCATGGGACAACTATTGTTTTAAATTCAAGTATAAAGTTGATAAAACCGAAACAATGAATAATGAGTAATCAGTATGGTGATAAATAAAAGTGTTTATTTATATTCATAGGGTTTGATACCATATTTGATTCATTTATTCTTGTGTTTCACTTTGCATGTTTTGACTTCCAGAATAACTAAGTCGCTCTTCCTGAATGATTAAGTTATTCAAACCATCCACAGTCGGTCATATGTTGGAAGTAGATATGAATCAAGACTGTCATGGGTTGGTTTGTAGAGGTCCAAGTTTATGGACAAAATGGTGCTACAACACTCATGAGTGCTCATAAGTTCTGAGTATTGGATTCAACCCGCGCTCATTTGAATCACTTCATGGATTTTATCACGAGTGATCATGAGACGATAATATCTTATATTCTTCAAACCTAGAGATATGAGTTGTTACTATGAGTTGGTTATACATTGATTGCACGAAAACACATTGGTAACTCGATGTTATAAAACGTGCCTTTGTGTATGATTCAACAAGTAGTAGAACAAGCCATATGAGTCGAAGTTTATCCATTCCTTTTACCTTCGAGATAAAAGCGATATCTGTGGGACCCTCGATGATTTAAAGATGATACATGTGAGTGCTTGGCCAAGCCAGGACTGATTTGATTTGTTCAATCAGTCAGTCGTCATGAATCGGAAATCGGGAAACAACAAATGGACAGAGAGAATGATTGATAATCCATGTCTCAGTCCATATGATATCTAGAATGGAGGAATTTATGATCCCTTATCTAATGGACAAGTCATTGACAAAGGTCAGAGTTCATCGACAAGGTCAGAGTTCGACAGAAGCTTTTGAGAGCTACGATTGCTGATCGGTTCCTGAAGTCATACGCAATAATAGTTTTAGACTTATCCAAGTGGGAGACTGTTGGATTAATGTCTAAGTGCATAACTATAATTGGTAAGACTTGACCCGACCCGGCATGGTCCATTTGGGTTGCATGGCATCATGCATTTGGATAGACTATAATGAGAGAAATAATACTTAAGGTTGGTTAATATATTATAAGTTCTAATATATTAATAAGGTTATTTAATTAGTATTGATCAAGAATTAATTTGGAATTAATTAAGTGATCAAAAGGAGACTAATTAAATATATGGGTTAATTGTATAAATCATTCATTCTTATATATGTGGGCTTGTGATCCAAGATTCCTTATGTTGGACTAAGTCCATGGGATGACCCATGGATACTCCATGGAGGTTAAAATCCATGGAGCATAAGGAATGGGTAAAGTTATGAGTTACATGGTGTAACCCTAATAGCCACCATATAAAAGAATCCCATGGCTCAAGAAATTGTGCACTAATGTGTGAGTGTGAGGGCTAGACGATTTCAAGGAGTGTTCAAGTTTCTCTCAAGTTATTCCAAGTGTATTTGGTGTTGTGTGAACCATTTGAGGTGTCACACTTGGGGCACTAGGCACTCAGGCTTCATGAAGACATTCTACATCAAAGAGGTATGTATTCTATCTTGTTATATTTATTATTTTGTATGCTAGATTAGGATAATACCTTGGATGTTCATAATTGTATGTATAATGGAGAAAACATAGATCCAAGGTATTTAGGGTTGCATGTACACTTAGGAGTGTTAGAATGCTCATAACCCAACAGTTTTCGCCTTGCGTCTTGTTCCAGATGAGCTGACGAAAATCGACAAGTAAGCAAAGGGACTTCCATGGGAGTACACGGTGTCAGTGCGTCAGGCACCTACTCTGGAGGCAGCTATTTGGGCTGCCAAGTCTGTGGAGGATATGATTAAAGGAAGAGCTTCCAGCAAGGTTGAGGTTGGCGAGAAGAGGAAGTTCGAGGGGTCTGCAAAGCCCAACAATAAGAAGATCAAGTCTGGTTCAAAAGAGTTTAGTGGAGGACGAAACGAGGCGAAATGGCGCGAGAAGTGCAAGAAGAAGCACTTCGGGAAATGTAGCGAGGAAGTGACCTGCTACAAGTGTGGGAAGACCGGGCATTACGCCAACGAGTGCACCGCCAACAAAAGGGTGTGTTATGAATGCCATGAAGAAGGGCACGTTGCTAAGGATTGCCCGAAGAAGAAAGAGGCGACAAAACCAAACATTCCACCGAAACCGAAGGCAAGAGTGTTCCATATGATCCATGACGAAGCAGATTGAAATGAAAGGGATCAGGAATGAGGATCTATGAAGTAGTCGTGTACATAGTACCACATGGTGTAACCTATTAGAGGCATAGTATAGGTTGAACTTGAACACCTATATAATCGTTTCAAGGAATAATATTAAACCTTCGTTTTGTTATCTGATGTGTCAAGTTGTTATGTGATTTTCTTGTATGGTGACTTGGGTGAACTGTGAGACAATACTTGGGACGAGTACGAGTGGGTGTGAAAGGTAGTAGAGGCCTATACTACCTGGAGCATAGGACTCGCACTTGGATCAGGGAAAGTCAGAAGGTTACCAAGAAGGTAGTAATTTATTTCGTTTTACTCAAGTATGTCGTTACCATCATTTCGGTAATAACTGAGAAGATGATTGTTATTCTGACCCTAGAGTCCATATCATAACGAGTCCGACTAAGATAAGTGTGTTACGTGGTTCAGAGAACCAAGATCGATGTAGCATCCGACTTAAGCCAGAAGATTGAAGTGAAAGATAATTGATGCGATCAATAGAAGTATCGCGCTCGTTGTTAATGGAGTTGGTAGCAGGAAACGCTACATGTTGAAATTTGATTTTATCACATTAGAACATGAAGGAAGGTATAGTCTGTTCTGGAATTTGACTCTAAGAGACCTGAGTCTAAGTGTTGCAACATACGACGAGATGTCATTAGAACGAGGCACATCAATCTATTATAGAAATCAAAGAATTTATTCTTAAGTTTGTTAAGAAGAAGAAGGTGTAGGATTTTGAGCATTCTAACACTTCCTAAGTGTACATGCAACCCTATTAAACCTTGGATCTATGTTTGTCTAAGATACATGCAAAATATTATTTTCCAAGGTTTATAACCTATCTAGCATGGCATGGGGTACTTTTAACCACAAAGGAACTAGATGAATTACATACCTTTTGTTGATTGTTGATTCCTTGGAGTTTGAGAGCCAAGCACCAATAATGTGAATGCCTCAAATGGAAATCACAAATCACCCAAACTTGGAAAATATATGAGAGAGTATTCCAACTCTTGGTTTTGGCCACCACACTTACACACACACTTAGTGTCTTTTTCATGCAACATAAGCTTGTTTATATAGTGTACATGGTTAGGGTGAAACCCTAATAACCCATGTCTTTTCCTCTTCCAAGGATCCATGGGTAAAAGCTCCATGGATCATCCATGGACTTCCATATAAGCTTAGCCCATTCCAAATGAGTGTTAGCCCACACCATATAAATATAATAGCCCATGATTTAATTAGTCTTCCTTTTAATCACTAAATTAATTTATAATTAATTCAAGATTAAAACTAATTAAGTAACATGACTTTATATTAATATATTATAACTTATAATATATTAATAAATCGTAAGTATACAACTCTCATAAAATTATCCATAACAAGTTCGGGTGAAGTGCAACCCAAATGGACCATGCCAGGTCGGGTCAAGTATATACCAAATAAGTTATGGACTTAGACACCTTATCCAACAGACTCCCACTTGGATAAGTCTAATAACTGTATTTGCCTATATTACTTCAGGAACCAACCGGCAATCGTAGCTCTCGAAAACTCTTGTGAACTATGAAGCGCCATTTTAGATAAGTGATCATATAATCCTCTGCTCTCATGATATCAGCCGGACAAATACATGGAACAATGTCTTACTTATTGTCTAGCAGTTGTTTCTCGATTTCCGATTTGTTTGACAAAGAACTTAACTGAACACATCAATTTAGTTCTGACCGGGCCCGGTACATGGGTCAACACAAAATCATCGAGGGGCCCAGATATCGCTTCTATTTCTAGAAGGAACAGATAAACTTCGACTCATATGCTTGTTCTACTACTTATTGAATTGCACACAAAGGCACGTTTTATAACATCAAGTTACTGATGCGTTTACGTGCAATCAATGCACAACCAACTCATAGGTAACAACTCATATCTCTAGGTTTGAAGACTTATATGATATTACCGTCTCACGATCACTCGAGATAAATTCCATGAAGTGATACAAGTGAGCGTGGGTTTATTCCAATACTCATACCTTATGAGCACTAATGAACGTTGTAGCAACCATTGTTATGTCTAAACACCTTTAGCCATCTACAAACCCAATTCATGACAATCTTGATTCATACCTACTTCCGACGTATGACCGATTGTGGAGGTTTGAATAAATTGATTATTCTGGAAGTCAAAACATGCAAAACTGAAACAATAGTAAATAATTGACAATGATAGTAACACTTTACTCATAAATAAATCACACATTTTATTCATCATCAAACGTCGATTACATTTTACAAGTTTCAGAAAAGGCTATCTAATCTGTAAAACTAATATCGTCCCTCAGCCCGATACGCCTCGCATGCTGCAAATGCTTAACCCTCGTCAGTCCCTTCGTAAGGGGATCCGCAGGGTTCTCATCTGACGATACCCTCTTTGCCACGAGGAGTCCCTCTTCTATCTTGTGTCTTATGAAGTGATATTTTCTGTCAATGTGTCGGGATCTGCCATGATCTCTTGGTTCCTTGGCTAAGGCAACCGCACTATTGCTGTCACAGAAAATCTCCATAGGCTCCTTAATAGCTGGTACAACTCCAAGGTCTCCGATGAAGTTCCTCAGCCATATCGCCACCTTTGCCGCTTCACTCGCTGCTATGTACTCTGATTCACAAGTCGAATCAGCTACAGTCTCCTGTTTGGAACTCTTCCAAGTGATTGCCCCTCCAATTAAGGTAAAGACCCAGCCCGACTGAGAGCGGAAGTTATCCCTATCAGTCTGAAAGCTAGCATCACTATACCCTACTACTCTTAAGTCATCACTCCCACCAAGGTTAAGGATCCAATCCTTAGTCCTCCGCAGGTACTTGAGAATATTCTTTACCGCAGTCCAATGAGCCCTGCCAGGGTTCCCCTGATATCTGCTGACCATGCTCAAAGCGAAGGCCACATCAGGACGGGTACAAGTCATAGCATACATGATCGAACCAACAGCGGAAGCATAAGGTAATCGACTCATCTCAGCTATCTCATCTTCTGTACTCGGGCTCTGAGCCTTGCTCAGTTTGGCATTGCTTTGGATCGGTAATTCTCCTTTCTTGGAATTCTGCATGTTGAACCTTTTCAACACCTTATCCAAGTAGATACTCTGACTAAGTCCAATTGGTCTTTTACTCCTTTCTCTTAATATCCTTATCCCTAGGATATAGGTAGCTTCTCCAAGGTCCTTCATAGCAAAGCACTTCCCAAGCCAGGACTTAACCTCCTGCAAGGTTGGGATGTCATTTCCTATGAGTAGTATGTCATCCACATACAGTACCAAAAAACTAACTATACTCCCACTAGCTCTGACATACACGCAGGACTCATCTTCACTTCTTGAGAAACCAAACTCTTTGACCTTCTCATCGAAACAAAGATTCCAACTTCGAGATGCTTGTTTCAATCCATAAATGGATTTCTCAAGCTTGCACACTCTATTGGGGTACTCTGCACTGACAAAACCTTCTGGCTGATTCATGTAAACATCCTCAGCCAACTTTCCGTTAAGGAAAGCGGTTTTGACATCCATTTGCCATATTTCATAGTCATGAAATGCAGCAATGGCTAGCATAACCCTAATAGACTTAATCTTTGCTACTGGTGAAAAGGTTTCATCATAATCAATACCCTGAGTCTGAGTAAACCCCTTCGCAACCAGTCGAGCCTTATAAGTGTGCACCTTCCCATCCATGTCGGTCTTCTTCTTGAAGATCCATTTGCACCCGACTGTCTTACGGCCTGGTACATTGTCAACCAAGTTCCAAACTTGATTGTCATACATGGACTGTATCTCGCTGTCCATAGCCTCCTTCCATTTAGCAGACTCTGGGCCTGCCATGTCTTCCTTAACACTGTTAGGTTCATCCAGATTTACCAGTGTACTGTCACTGATAAATGTATCACCTTCCGTAGTAATATGAAATCCATAATAAAACTCAGGTGTGTTCCTAACCCTTGTGGAACGCCTTGGAAGTACAGACTCGTCAGCTGGATCAACAGGAATTTCCTCCTCAAGTTGATTGCTAGTGTTTGAGGTTCCTTCACCAATTGAGTCTTGAATTTCTTCAAGGTCAATTTGCCTCCCACTGTCTCCTTGGCTTATAAATTCTCTCTCTCGAAAGACCCCTCTCCTAGCCACAAAGACCACATTCTCACTGGGTCTGTAGAAGAGGTAACCAAAGGATTTTTGTGGGTAGCCGATGAAAATACACCTTTCACTTCGAGATTCGAGCTTGTCATGAGTTTCGCGCCTCACGAAAGCCTCGCAACCCCAAATCTTGATATGGTCTAGATTGGGAACCTTCCCAGTCCACATTTCATGAGGTGTTTTGGCAACCTTCTTTGTAGGGACTAGATTAAGGATGTGGGCGGCAGTCTCTAAGGCATACCCCCAAAAAGAGATTGGTAGCGAAGCTCGACTCATCATAGAGCGAACCATGTCCAACAAAGTTCGATTGCGCCTCTCAGCTACACCATTCAGCTGTGGTGTCCTGGGAGGTGTCAATTGTGAGACAATCCCACACTCCTTAAGATAGTCGAGGAACTCAGTACTAAGATACTCACCACCTCGATCGGATCGAAGCATCTTAATGTTCCTGCCCAATTGATTTTCTACTTCCTGTTTAAACTCTTTAAACCTTTCAAAAGTTTCTGACTTATGTTTGATTAAGTAGACATAACCATATCTACTAAAATCATCAATAAAGTCACATAATAGCGATTAGCGTCCCTTGTGGCGGTTTTGAATGGTCCACATACATCAGTATGTATAAGGTCCAACAAACCCTCACCCCTTGCACAAGTACCAGTGAAGGGTGATTTTGTCATTTTTCCAAGTAGACAAGACTCACAACTATCATCTGACTTGAGGTCGAACGACTCCAAGACTCCATCCTTTTGGAGCTGGCCTATGCGTTTCTTGCTTACATGTCCAAGACGACAATGCCACAAAGATGCTTTATCCAAGCTAGTAGAAGAATCAATACACAATACATTATTCCCTAAATTATCTACAACCGATACAGCTTCATACACACCATTACAAGGTAATGTTTTAAAATAAAGAATATTATTTAAGAAAGCATTAATACTACCAACTTCATTATCAAAAGAAAAGGTAAAACCTTGTTTGTACAAAGCATGAAAGGAAATAATATTCCTCGCCATTTCAGACGAGTACACACATTTATTCAAATCTAACTTTAACCCACTATCTAGCAACAAAGTATAAACTCCAATCTTGGTAACAGGTGCAACCTTCTTGTTCCCCATGATTAAGTTTATCTTTCCGTGCTCCACATCCTCACTTCTTCTTAGGCCCTGCAAGTCACAACAGATGTGAATACCACAACCAGTATCAAGAACCCAAGAATTAGAATATGGTGAGTTATTAGACAATATAGTGTAAATACCTGCATGGGATGGTTTCACTTTCCCATCCTTGACATCTTGCAAGTACTTTGGGCAGTTTCGCTTCCAGTGCCCCTTATTTTAACAGTAGAAGCATTCAGCATCCTTAGGGATGGCAGAAGGAGTGATAGAACCACCTTTGGTTCCAGATGAGGAGCCTTCAAGGGACTTTCCCTTGGTACCCTTCGAAGGGTGCTTCCTCTTTTTCCCTTTGCCTTGCCCGATAGCCAAAACAGGGGTAGTAGTAGGAGTAGGAGTAGCAACCGACTTACTCTTAAGACCACTTTCGGCAGTCTTCAGAAGTCCTTGAAGCTTACTGAGTGTGACTTCCTCCTTGTTCATGTGGTATGTCATACGAAATTGATCATAACACGATGGCAAGGAGTGCAAAATAATATCAATTGCCAACTCCTCAGGGAAGTTCACATTCAGTTTCATTAGACGGTCCACATACCTTTGCATTTTCTGCATGTGGCTCGTGATTGGTTCGCTATCCTTCATACGGGTAGTGATCATGGAGGAGATTATTTCATACCGCTCTTGACGAGCACTCTGATGGTACCTTTCCATCAGATCCTGATGTATCTCAAAAGGGTAATAGTCCTCATAGGACTTTTGGAGTTCAGCTGTCATAGTGGCCATCATGATGCATGCCACCTTGGTGGCATCTCTTTCATGTGCCTGATACTCAGCGACCTCCTCAGGAGTAGCAGTGGACTCATCAAGCTCCTTTAGCTCCTTATCGAGGACATATTCCTTGTCCTCGTAACGAGTAACCATCCTGATGTTCCGGATCCAATCCATAAAGTTGGAACCATCAAAGATGACCCTCCCACAAAGGTTCATGAGGGAAAAAGAGCCAGTAGGGTTAGAGCCCGAAGCTTTGTTGCCGGAAGACATCTGAAAAGAAGAAAACAAGTTTAGATTAGATATATCGAATCCTTAATAATACACCCAAATGTAATATTAAGGCTAGGATCCAACACAATATATTATAACTTAGAAGAGGGATGCCGTAATCTAAGCTATAATATATTTGAAGGTAGGTGAATGACGATTCACCAATTTCCACCATGAAAACGAAATGAATTATTAGGTTTAATTGGTTTTGAAATTCCTAGATTCCTTTGAGATTCATTGAACTTTTCAATGGCATGTTTCAATCTCGATTGTGCCCTTCAAGTTTTGTGACTGGGATGCCGAGGATCACAAAACAAGGTGTGAATAACCATGCAAATTCACTTGGTACCCTTAATATTATCACCTAATCAATGTGCCGGTTAACCACACACGCTCCACCGATCTATGATAAACATTAAGTCACCCTTCGTGATCCTTACTAGTCCAAGTTAGTGTGCCGGTTAACCACACACGCTCCACCAACGACTTGGTAAGGTACAAAGTGTGAATTTCATGGGTTAGCACCATATTCACATTTTCCTAAAGTAACTAAGATTGGGAATTTATATAAGGTTTAGTTACTTTATAATATTCATCATACTTTTAATGAGAATTTATAAGTCCTTGTCCTACCCGTTCGGCTAACGACCCTCCACCAGTCAAGCAAGCGGTGGGTGAGAGTGGACACCCATTAAGTTGCCATTTTATAGGCAACAACCTTATACCCACCTTATAGACTGACTTCGTGAATGAGGCGTACTAGCGGTAAGACGACTTTGATCTTATACATATATATAATAATTAACCATTAATGTTATAAATAGTATAAGGGTTGAATTTTAACTTTTAAAACTCTAAGGGTTTGGAATTAAAGTATATTAAAGTGTGTGTAACTTTACAAATTCCAAAACTTGAGGACAAGTTTTGAAACTATTCAAAACTTTTCATTTCATAACTTATGAATTAAAGGTTCATAAAAATGAAGACTCTTCATTTCCATGTAACTTATGTGTTTTAAGTGTGTGTTTAAAAGAAGTGACCTTTGGATATCCATAACTTGAGGACAAATTATGGACTCCATTAAAACACATAAATGATCAAGAATTAATCCTAAACAATTCAGCAAATAATTCCTATCATCTTCTAAATTCATAAGAACATGAACATGATCATCAAAGTTTCAAGAATTATATGAACACATACAAAGCATGAAATTTTGATATAAGCTATTGTAAATGGATTAGAACAACCATTACACCAACTAAAACAAGTTTTAAAACACCAAAACAGTTTAGGGTAATGTTTCTAGTCCATTTCCAGCAGCAAAAGTCGAAAATCTGCATTCTGAGGCTCCTACTCGCCGAGTGCACGAACCTACTCGCCGAGTAGGATGAGTTTACACATGAACTCGGTGAGTCCCCCCATGGACTCGGCGAGTTCATCAGGCAGACAGCAAAAAATTCGACTTTTTTTCACTATTTTGCATCAAGTATCAAACAAACAAGCCTAGGCTCTGATACCACTGTAGGATTTTGAGCATTCTAACACTTCCTAAGTGTACATGCAACCCTATTAAACCTTGGATCTATGTTTGTCTAAGATACATGCAAAATATTATTTTCCAAGGTTTATAACCTATCTAGCATGGCATGGGGTACTTTTAACCACAAAGGAACTAGATGAATTACATACCTTTTGTTGATTGTTGATTCCTTGGAGTTTGAGAGCCAAGCACCAATAATGTGAATGCCTCAAATGGAAATCACAAATCACCCAAACTTGGAAAATATATGAGAGAGTATTCCAACTCTTGGTTTTGGCCACCACACTTACACACACACTTAGTGTCTTTTTCATGCAACATAAGCTTGTTTATATAGTGTACATGGTTAGGGTGAAACCCTAATAACCCATGTCTTTTCCTCTTCCAAGGATCCATGGGTAAAAGCTCCATGGACTTCCATATAAGCTTAGCCCATTCCAAATGAGTGTTAGCCCACACTATAATAGCCCATGATTTAATTAGTCTTCCTTTTAATCACTAAATTAATTCATAATTAATTCAAGATTAAAACTAATTAAGTAACATGACTTTATATTAATATATTATAACTTATAATATATTAATAAATCGTAAGTATACAACTCTCATAAAATTATCCATAACAAGTTCGGGTGAAGTGCAACCCAAATGGACCATGCCGGATCGGGTCAAGTATATACCAAATAAGTTATGGACTTAGACACCTTATCCAACAGAAGGAGTCTCCAGTACGGATCGAGATTGTGACTTGAAGGTCATAATTTGGAGTCTAATGCGAGATAGGGAACAGGTGCAAGATCAAGCACCGCCTGTAGTCAAGGAGTCTAAGAGTTAGATACTCGTTCGAAGCAACATGGAAGTTACGATTATTGCCTAGGATGAAGAGATAACGTATGGAGTCATTATGCAAGCCCTATTTCTTTGATGATTCCGGGACGTAATCATCCTAAGGGGGAGATAATTGTAACGCCCGTAGATCCGGGCTAGTCAATTTAGAGACGATAGGTGTCGAAAACGACTTTTTGATAGAAGGCTATCTAGAATGAATAGTCTTAATAAAAGTTTTAGCATATGTTACAAGGATTCCGTACATATAAAGAACGCCGAAATCCGAGTTATAACGAAGAAGTTATGACCTGTCGAAGTTTCGCGACGGAACCGGCGCAGCACCGGGAAGCGTAAATAGTGAATTTACGATAGAGCGACTTTTAGCCTTAGCAATCTAAACGAGAGTTGTAGAATATGTTAAACCGAGAGCGTCCATAAAAAGAATGCCCAAATCTGACTTCGTATGAGGAAGTTATGATTTTTCGAAGTTTCGACTTAGCAGTGTACAACCCGAAGTTCGAAAATTAGATCGAGCGGTTATAGCCGACACAACCTAAACGAGAATCGACGATCTCATTAATAGTAGTGTAACGATAAAAAGACAGATGAAAACGGACGTTGGATGAAGAAGTTATGGATTTTTAACGGACCAATCCTGTCCCGGCCTGTTAAAAATATAACTTTTAAAATAAATTCAAAATTAACCGACGGAGTCTAAACGAAAGTTGTAGAGTACGTTCCCGCCTACGCGTGGATATAAAGAACGTTAAAAACGGAGCTCGTATGCGAGAGTTACGATTTTTAGAAGTCGGAAAGTGAATTTACGAAACCTGTTGCAAGGTCGATGACGTGGCCGAATCCTAGCCTTCCATTGCTGATCTCAGTACTCGCTTCGGATGGAGACACGTCGCCTTCGGTACGCCTAGCATCCGAGCTCGGAACGCGCCACGTACGCCTGACTTCCTCGGTCCAGCATTGTCCACGTCGCCCCACTGAGGTCTCGCCGCCTGTCGTTCCTATCCGAGTTACGCCCCGCGTAACAGAGGGCTACGCCCAACGTAGTTCGAAGATCAGCTCCTATAAATACCTTGCGAAGGCAGCTGACTTCTTTACTCATTCCACCATGTCTTTCTCTCTCTACTTTCTCTCACTACCCCCTAACCCCCCTAAGCCTAGGTAAACCCCCTAGCACCCGAAGGAAGCCCCGAGGCTCCCGGAGTCCCGAGAAAAAGGGTCTTTCGGTTTGGAAACGCTGCTCCAAGCGAAGCCCGGTTTTCAAGAAAACCCGCTGTAAGTGAACTACGCCTACGCTATTTTTAATATAGCTTCTAATTAATTATAGTAACATTATTAGGACCTTAAAATAATTATTTGGGCTATTATTATGAGTTATATAAGAGTGTTGCTTAACGCTTATATAATAGTAATAATGGCTAGACTATTAATTAGTCTCGGTAAATATTAGACTAAGCCCTAGTGGTAATTATACTAGGTTTTGTCGAAAGAAATTGTTTTAAAAGTAACGAAGTGCTATCCAAGTGCAGAGTCACCACCTAATCAAGTGAGTGCATAGTTACTTTCATCTTACACATAGATATGAAGTATTTTATATAAACTACGTTCCATGTGTGCATATTATCTGTATACTTGCTATCTATGCTGGATGAACGATTTTATACAAGTTTTAAATGATTTAAACTGTATATGTATTTTAAATCTACAAAATATGTTGGGTAAAACATGGGTAGATGAAATATGAGTTGGATGATGAAATCAGAGGTGATATAGACCGTGAGATAAGGGTGAGAGGTAAACCATGAGAGAAGCCTTTTACCCATGTGTTGGCCCCGTCATTCAGCATAGTATGGATGACAACCACGGACTATTCTAGACAGTCCAACAGACACTAGCAGGCTCGCAACCTGTAGGTGTTTTGAACTGTGTGCTCACCAGCTGTACCCTAAAAACCCCTTGACATGTGTTATGAGAGGAGTCTCGGAAACGACACTCTCGATAGACGAGACTAACCCTGGCGACTATGCAACGTAGTGCCTAAACCCCTTGACATGTGCTGTGAGAGGAGTCTCTGAATCGATACTGTCGATAAAAGAGAATAACCCTGGCGACTATGAGACTTAGTGCCTATTGAGTAAACCATGGCAATGATGAACTTCGTGTCGATTCCTTAGGATAATCCTTAGGAATGAATGAACTAGGAATAGCTGATTCTTAGGGTAGATCCTTAAGAGTAAATAAGATAATGGGGATGGGTAATTGGGTTGATTGATTGTGTGATGATTAAATGATTATATTATTGTGGGTTGAAAACCCTATGTACTCACCAGGTTTCCCAACTTGGCCCGCTCAAGCTTATTAGTATCACAGGTGTCGATATGAAGCTACTTTACACTGAGAGATTTAAAAGAGATGTAGATCACTAGTGTAAATGAATGTAAGTTATGTTTATGCTTATGTTTCTGTATTGACGATGACATCCCAAAGTTTTGAAAATGAATAAAAATACATTTCTTCTGAAATGCTTTGATAATGTATTTATCATGTTTTTCTGGGAACAAATTCCGCAACATTTTTATTAAAAGAGGTACTCTGACTTTTATAAAGTAAAAACATAATCGGTCTTTTTTGGTCGTGAAAATGGGGATGTCACACATAGATCATTTTTATGATCCATGATTCAATTTTAATGATGCAATTTTTTTTTCCAATTTTTTTTCTCCCAGATATAGTACTATACTCGATTTTGTGATTTGTATTTTTTCTTTAGATTTTTTTTCAATTTTTTGATGGTGTCCTCACGATTCATCACTTTAAAAAGAGTCCTCACCGAAACCAAACTCTATATATATATATATATATATATATATATATATATATATATATATATATATATATATATATATATATATATATATATATATGGAGTGGTTCAAATGAGAACCCAAAAGTTTAAGAACCCTAAGAATCATTTTCTTTAATGTTTTCATTAAGGGCATTTTAGACAAATCCAATATTTATATTGTATTAAACAAACTTTTTCATTCCCTAGTTTACAAACTACTTGCCACGTGTTGTTGGATCACCGCCAGACCGTCGTCGGACTAAAATTAAATTCAATGACATTTTTATGGTCATATTCACAGCTTAATAGAACAAACATTGTAGCTCTTATTTCTTTGGTAACAATTTTTATTTTTCCATCCAAAATATACAAAAGTTTAGTAAAAACAAATAGAATCATGTCTTTTAAAAAATCAATTTTCTTTTTTATAAATTGTAACACTTGCGACTTTTGGCACCGATTGTTATTAACGAAAAGTTGCCAACGTCGAGTTTAATAGGCTTAATACGTTATATATATATATATATATATATATATATATATATATATATATATATATATATATATACACACACTACAAGGATTTTAGCCCTTACTCACACATATTATGTGATGGTAAAAGCCCATTATGTTTAGGAAATTAGCTATACCTACATATAAATTAAGTGTTAACATGTGTTGGCTCATGACTGTAGATATAGATATTTACCCACACATAGTTAATGTGTGGGCATAGAGTAAGCAACACCTACACATGTATGTGTAGGTAAAACCAATACTTATGTGTTGGTAAAGGTCCCGTATGATTTTTTGGGAAGATGTCGTGGCCGATGACATGTCCGATGATATGGACGATGACATGGATCTTCATTGATGACGTGGATGCCAATGTGGAAAATTACGTGGCATGCCCCTAAAAAGTGTTAGTGACACGTGTTATAAAAAATGTGTTGGTAAAAATATTTTATGTGTTGGTAAAAGTATAACATAGTTCAAACTTGTAGATGTGTAGGTAAAATGTGTTGGTAAAAATATTTTATGTGTTGGTAAAAGTATTTTATGTGTAGGTAAATCTTGTAGATGTGTAGGTATTAATTTTTTATGTGTTGGAAAAAATATGGATGTGTTGGTAAAAATGTAGTTATGTGTGGGCATTAACCGTAATATATGTAGTTAATAATGATCCAATATGCACAACAAATACAAAATGGATTGGTGTAATTAGGAACATATGCGAGAAAAATACTAACTTTAATTAAAAAAAAGTTATAACATAGTTCAAACTTCAAACCACAAATAAAAAGTTCAACCACAAATAAAAAGTTCAACTACTAAAATTGAAATACTTCAACTACTAACTAAAAAACTAGTTATAAATAGGTACGAGAAATAGGAAAATATTAAACATTCTTGAATATTCATTCCATATGATCAAGCTCATCAATATTCTCACCATGAGAATGTCCATACTGGGAGTGGGTAGATGTATCACAGTCAAATGTATCACCTTCGGATAGTCCTCGTGATGTACTTGAAAGAGGAGGCATGATGTTTTTCTCAATCAACAATTGTTCCATAATTGCACATCTTCTTTTCAAATTTTGAGTATCATCCACTAATTTATCATAAGTAGGGCGCTTTGAATTCTTATTAGTACTCGTGGTGTTACTAATACCAACAGGATCACGTCCCCACCCTGACAAACGAACAGAGTTGCGTCCAAGTACCTTCTCTAGAATAGACTTGTCGCTCATTGATTCCATGATATTCTCGTTTCTCAGCTTCATCATTTCTTCCTGTTAGGACAAATTATAAGGCAAGTACAAAAAACCAATTAATTACCAAATAAAGCGCATTTAGAAGGGGTTACAATGGCTAAGGCCAGGTCATACTCCAATAATGGTTCAAGAAATGTTGAAATGAATGATAAAAAATGTTAAAAAAAAATACCCAGTGCGCTACTGAAAGAATAATTAGGTACATATGTGCAAATTATAATGCTAATATGCAAGTACAATGTCTAACATGCCAAAATGTCCATGTATGATGTAATGTCTAAGTCTGTTGCAATTACTTCTTAAGTTGGTATACAATATATGAGATTATATCTTTACATTAAGCATTTATAAATAGTTACAATGCCTAATATGTTTATGCATTGTTAAGGACCTATGTAAGTACAATGCTACAATGCTAAATAAATATAATGCCTAAAATGCTAATATGTTTATGCATTGTCAACGTCTGATGTAAGCACGATGCTTAACAATTTACAATTAAAAAATCTAATCCGTTTCAATAAGTACAAATAAAAAATGAGCAAGTAAACTTACATATTTTGCAGCTGCATCGTGTATCACCGTAAATTTTCAAGTAAAATTTTCATTGCAAAACACACTAAAACACATGTCACGTTTCCTCAAAATCATAAGTAACAATTTAACAACACATTTTATTTTAAATTGTTTATTCACAAAACCGGGATCCTCCAAAGATAGCTCTTTTTCTTATGTGTACAATCGAGTCGGCGCCTTCCCGATATCATGTAAAGTACCTGAAACACATAACACATAACACGGTAAGCACAAAGCTTAGTGAGTTCCCCAAAATACCACACACACAGCTCATTTTCCACTCGAGGCTATATCACTGTAAGACCCTTTGATCAATGTGTCTCAGTGGGACCCTTCGGTCCCACTCGAGGCTATATCACTGTAAGACCCTAAAATTAACTCATTTCACACTCTCTAGCTCAAAAGGACGTTAGGGTTTACACTCAGTGATGGTGAGCCGCAAATGAGGCTATAAGTTCCCTTATATAGGCCCCAACCCCGGGGAAATTAGGGTTTCTTTGCCCAACACCTACTCGGTGAGTCAGCTCTCTGACTCGTCGAGTCCACTCATTAATTCCACGTGGCCAACCCGACCCTACTCTGCGAGTTGGACTCACAACTCGTCGAGTCACTCCATAAATCTAAAAGATAACACACATTAATGCATCTGAAAATCCGGATGTTACAATTCTCCCCCACTTGAATTAGATTTCGCCCTCGATATCATTCCCCAACCACACATAGATCGAACCCAATAACACGAAAAGCACCACTGAAAGGATCTCAAACCACACTGATATCTTTCTCCGCGGACACCTGAATCCAAACAGGAACTCCCAAATCCGGAATAAAACCGACCCCTCTGCCGCTACGATACCACTTCTGACTTTCCATAATCTGGAAACTCTAGTGGCCTGTCCCACTGGCAGACCGCCCTCTCAAGATGTCACCATGTTATTCGATCTTCGAATAACAGACTCCGATAACTCACTGCCCCTCTGATTCTCACTACCGCCCCTCTGATTCTCTCATGGCTACTGGTAGAAACAAGTCAAAGTCCACAATCGGATACCAATCACTCATACCAGACATACTAAACGATCCATATCACACTCCAAGGAACAAAAGTATTCACATCTCACCAGGGACTCATCCACTGTACTGCTATCAGAACCCAAATGAACAATGAGTTCTCAGCACTCTGTCCTCAAGTGTAAAAATAATCATGCCCGCTCAGAAGTGTCCTCTGACATCTAAAATCATAAACCTTCCCCTCCAATATCCCTTTCAATACTGAGTAGTAGGTCAACTCCCGACCCTACAGTTGAACCTCCAAAGGTTACCCATTGCATGCCCCAAAACGTCTCACTGACTTCCTTCTCACAACAACTATCTCGGCCCATTGTGACACACAAGTCACGAAGTTCGCTTTACCCCAAACGGATACCACAATCCCAACTAAAATCGTCTCACCCTCGACCTCTGTCGTCTACTACTCATTAGTTACATGCGCCTCACGGTCCTCCCCATACAAACGAACTGACCCACTCAGGTCTAAGACATCACATGGCATCCAATAGTCCTCAAAATGAAACTCATCTCTGAATCCGGAATCTCATTCGCCTGCTTAATTCACCACCCAAGGCAACTCAAACTTAAGCGTCTGGTTCGACACAGAATTGGAACCACTTGTTCCAATAAGGCACTCAACTCATGACCCATGATCCGCAACCCACGCGTACATCACTTCTCTAATTCCTTCGATTGCGATAACCACAACTCGACTCAGAATATAACGATTCTCGACAATTATGGAGACCCTAGTCTCGCCCCTGATCTGACCACCAGGTTCCCGAAACTCAAGGAATAAGGCTACCCAAGACTAAAACTCTTCCGCGTCATGCTCTGCCTGGCGAATAATACGGCTCCCCGTAGTATCATATCATTCCCACTCACTAACCCGCGGATACTACGACTCCCAGCAGTACCACGACACTCTCTCACTAAATAGGGAATACTACGACTCCCTGCAGTATCACATCACTCTCCCTCTATCCGGTGAATACTATGGCTCCCCGCAGTATCACAATACTCTGTCGTTGACTAGTGAGTACTACGGCTCCCCGTAGTACCACGATACTCTCTCCCAGTGACTCATGGATGCTACGGCTCTTGTAGTCTTATAACACTCTCTCGCTCATTGGCTCACCATGGGCTCACTCCATAATCCCAAGCGATTACTCCCACCCGGATCCACTTGCTCTCTTATCACTCCATAATCTCCTCCTAGAGTTACCTCCCTACTAAGTTCACTATCGAATACTCCACGGCTCAACATAGATAGGTACACACACCTACCCAGGTTAAGCATCACCACTCCTGACGACAACCGTCGTGTCCAACACTTCTTCTCGCTGCAATCTACACTCTTGGATTCTCCCGCTTGATGACAGTTAGCTGAAGGGCTCCCGCTGGAACCATAGTCACTTGATACTCCACTTGCCATCTCATGACTCAAGTCTCGAAATAATCCGAAATTCAGGGCATTATACTCGGATACCTCGGTACCCCATCACAGAACCTCACAATGTCTCGCCTCAGCCACTGATCTCCTACTTACGTCGTCATACTCAGATATAGCCACGCATCCCTTCAGAATCTCACAACCGATCCTCCTCTCACACAACTCGCAACCTCGGAGTATTCCAACTCTCAGTTGAAGCACGGAGGAATCATCAATGACTCAGAACACATTGACGACCATCTGAAACTTCCTCCTCTATTGCTCAAAAACCATGCAAGGATACACATACCGACCCTGAAGTTGGTTGCCCAATCAACTTCTACCCTTTCCAAAGTGCCCATAACAACCCATACGTTAAGCCCGAAGTTCTCCACCGCCAAAGCTACCCTTTCGAGCCAACCACCTCGAATTTACCATTACAACCTTGAAGAATTTCTAACCACCACATGGTCTCTGACCAACGGCCACCTGCCGTGGAGACACTCGTCCTTTCCTGAACACGTACATCATGCATCACCTCGCTCTGCACTTTCCCTCGACCACCAATAACCCTGGTCTCATGCATTCGTACCGCAGGTCTCGATATCCAGTTCTCTAACCGCCGCTGAACAATTCTCTGATCCTTTCAATAAAATACGTGGATCTCCCCCACTCAGGGTTCGAACCATCACCGCATGCATACCAACAATCTACTCCATAGACTGTTTCACCAAGTATATTACACTTGACTCTTGAAACGAACCTCGCAATCACTCAATGATCTTCCCGATGGAGACCAAGCAACTCCAAATATCCCGCATCTCAAACAAAACCTCAGAATCCTCAAAACGTGACTGCCTCTAGTCATCTTGAATTCCTCAGACTGACATACCGCCGGATACCCCGACTGTTCCGAAACAGTCCTGACTCTCAATCTGGAAATAATGCACTATCACGCACCTCATCTCTAATTCCTCGACCAGCCTCCCAACGTGTCATTCAAATCTCATACTAACACACTACCAGACATCTCAACTGTCCCGCAGAATTCACGACTCTCAGTCTGAAATTTAATGAACTATCACACTCCTCATCTTCGACTCTCTAGCCAACGTCCCATCATGAGATTTATCAGGATAACAGATACCTCACTCCCACACTCGATGTCCATCATAGACGATGAGGGCCACCACCCCAATATACTCCCCTTGATCGCCCGACACTGTTGCTAGCATATGCCCTACTACACTCGAATAGGGTATATCTTTGTCCTTGACCATCTCAGTCATCACTGACGACCCTCTTCTACTATAAAATTACCTCGCAGTAGACATACTGCCCAGATAATCCGGTGAAAGATCGCAACCAATGCTACCCCACAAGGTTTACCCCTAAGCTCAGAAACCGAAAGTCTCAATATCTCTTCTGTTTCTCACAGGAAATGGAAATAGCACAACACAGAAAGTGACATCCCCACTATCGGCCGATTGCTCAACTCAGACCGTAATCCTCCATAAGACACCATATCTACTCATCCCTAAGCCTTGCGACTCGAACTGACATCTCATAAAAAAATCTCTCGGAAACTAAGTCGATTTCCCTCTCAAGGTATGCTCCGTTGAAGCTCGTTCAACATGGCCCTCTGGCCTCATACTCTATCACATTTGATCTCAGTCTAGACAATCACAACGAGATAACTAGAAAAGGGCATAAGCACTATCTGTTACGAATCATGGTACTCAACCCATGTTATCTCCTCTCAATCTGCCACAAATCATGGTGCTCGAACTATTTTATCTTTTCTCAATCTGCTACAATCATGGTACCCGAACCATGTTATCTCCTCTCGATCTACTACAATCATGGTACCCGAACCATGTTATCTCCTCTAAATCTAATACCTAGAACCTCTAGAATTCTCCTTGTTTCAAGTATGGGTCCTCTGCTTTCAGTAGTACGGGCCCATACTACCTACCACATCTACCCATACTTTCCACATGGATCGTCCCAGATTTCCTAAGTAGTTGCTCGACTTTCTCGATCGCCAATCTCGTTACACACGCTCACCTTCCGACGCATACTCTTTCCCAAGCAGCGTACTCACAGGACTCAATTTACTCACTAGGCTCCCCAAGGTTCTCACACTTCTCTGCCATCAGCTGCTGAAGAACTCCTTATCATGCCAGCCATCTACCTCCTGAATATCGTCATATTCACTTGGTAACTGACTCCCATCATCAAGAGTTCCACAAAGCACAGAGCAAGCAACATTCAGGCATCGAATAACTTCCACTGGCACTAACACACCACTCAAGCACACAACTCCACTTACTCTATTCAAAACTCAAAAAGGCATCACTGAACTCAGGCTACCTCACCTCTAATGGTATCTAATTACTCTTCTCAGTAGACTCCTCAAATGCTCATCTAGGTATCTCTCCTATATTATCTCTCAACTCATGACTCCCTCTCTAAGTGATTCCTGCTAGATACTCTTACTCAGCACATACTCAAGGCACATAACAGATAGCAACAACCCCTAGGCGAAGGCATCACAAATCAGGTAACTCTAGCCCTCAAATATGAAATACCTACCGTATCCTCTAGCATGCATAAATAATATCTCCTAACATCTCATCAATATCTCATAAAGTAAACAAATTAGCTATTTTGGAAATCACCGTTCGGGCTCTGGCTGATTGTACACATTGCTCCTTCTCGTTTTTCTCTTAGAAACTCTTACTCATTTTAGAAAAATCTTTTCTTTGAAACCTTTTCTCAAATCCTCAGTTTGAGTCCAGACATACCCGAAGGCGTATCCGAATCCCTCAAACCAAGGCTCTGATACCAACTTGTAACACTGTAAATTTTCAAGTAAAATTTTCATTGCAAAACACATGTCACGTTTCCTCAAAATCATAAGTAACAATTTAACAAAACATTTTATTTTAAATTGTTTATTCACAAAAACAGGATCCTCTAAAGATAGCTCTTTTTCTTGTGTGTACAATCGAGCCGGCGCCTTCCCGATATCATGTAAAGTACCTGAAACACATAACACATAACTCGCTATTTCAATAAGAAGTTATCACTTGGAAAGTTAGTATGATTGAAATTCTTAAACCCTAAATGGGATAAGTGAGGTAGCAAAACGATAAAACACTATTGCATACCCTCTAAGGGGTGTGTAAGACCCCTAAACATGGCTTAACGAGGTTTACAAACCTCGCGTTACAAAGCTTAACACTCAAAAAGGTCACAAAAGAAGTCTCTCCCAATCTCTTTCACTCTATCTCACTCTACCTCAAATCTCTCCCAAATCCCTCTAAGTATGTGAAATCTCTCCCAAATCTCTCTTTGTATGAGAAATCTCTCCAAGTGTGTGAAATCTCTCCCAAATCTCTCTCTGTATGAGAAATCTCTCCAAGTGTGTGAAATCTCTCCCAAATCTCTCTATGTATGAGAAATCTCTCCAAGTGTGTGAAATCTCTCCCAAATCTCTCTATGTATGAGAAATCACTCCAAGTGTGTGAAATCTCTCCCAAATCTCTCTCTGTAAGAGAAATCTCTCCAAGTATGTGAAATCTCTCCCAAATCTCTCTCTGTATGAGAAATCTCTCCAAGTATGTGAAATCTCTCCCAAATCTCTCCAAGTATGTGAAATCTCTCCCAAATCTCTCTCCGTATGAAAAATCTCTCCAAGTATGTGAAATCTCTCCCAAATCTCTCTCTGTATGAGAAATCTCTCCAAGTGTGTGAAATCTCTCCCAAATCTCTCTCTGTATGAGAAATCTCTCCAAGTGTGTGAAATCTCTCCCAAATCTCTCTCAACTTCTTATAATCACTCGGGGCATCCCGACCCTTAATTTAATCGAAAACAGCTCGAAAACGGAAGTCTACGCGAAAAACAGCCTTAAGGAGCCGAACCCTCTTAAGGAGCCGAACCTACCTTAAGGAATCGAAACCTCCTCAGAACCGAAACCACCTCCTGAACCAAACCTGCTAAGGAATCGAACTTAACCTTCGGTCCGAGAGGCTACCTTCGGTCCGAGAAGACTACCTTCGGTCCCTTCTGATGAGTCGCCTGCGAGACCTCTCGGTTCCCATATACAACCGAACCCTACCTTCGGTTCTATGCTCCTAAGGAGCCGAACCTTCGCACCTTCGACCCTAAATTTCGGATTTTAGCAATTTCTACCCGGTTTTCAATATTTTTAGCGTTTTGAGCCTGTTTTTCGTGATTTTAACGCGGGATTTTCGCCCAAAATCATATTTTAACATATAGAACCCCATACTTCATAATTAATCACGTTTTTGGGGTATAATCCTTATCCAAGAAGAGTGGGTGGGATATTATTGGTGGAGTGTTGACTTTACTTTAGTGTATGACACAAGCAACCACCCATGCTCACTCCATGACCAACCCTTGTCCTTCCACCATACCTAGTCCTTTCATTGTACTCTTTCCATCATTTTTCCAGCCACATCCTTGATCAAAGGCTGGAAAACTCCCCTCTCTCCTCACATTTCTCTCATTGTCCACCAAAGAACAAACTTCATTCTCTCTCACTTTCTCTCTCCAAATTTCGAGATTCAAGGCTATTCTTCAAGCATTTCTTCTACTTTTGGTAAGTATTATCATCCTCCATATGATTATTTCACTCCTCTCTACTCAAATCATAGGTTTCTTACACAAACTTTATCATATTTGTGTTAGAACTTCGAATCTTCAAGCAATCTTCTAAGTGTTCTTGAGTTGAAAACTTCCTTTCCTCAACATCCATCCACTGAAATCACAAAAGGTGAGTTCATACCCCTACATTTTCATGTTTTCTTCAAGTTTTAGGGGCGGGGGATACAAGTTAAAACACCAAAAACTTAACTAAACTCAAACAACAGCTTTCATCAGAAAAGTTGAGTCTTATTCACGGACTGTTTTGACTATCTTAAGCTTAATATCTTTCAAAACTGTTTAATATGCAAATAGTTCAGGTTCATTCCTTTAAAATGACTACTTGCACATCTCCATACGATTTTTCTACGATTTATGGTGATTTTTACAAAACTGCCTATCATTTCATAAACGAATTCGGACCAGTATGTGAATATGAACATTTTGACACAAGTTAAAGACTTCTAAAAATCATAATAAAAATTATGAATAAACTAGACAAATTTTATGAACTCTCAGAATTTACGGATTCAGTTTTCGACTTCGTATGATTTTTCTATGATTTTTATAAAACAGTGTAGAAAGGTAAAAATCTAGATAACAGCTTATAACTTTCATCACACTTTGTAACTTGTTGAGCAAAGTGTGAATCTTTGAAGATTTCATATTTTACATGTGTTTCTTGTTGTGGTATAATTATATAACAGAAAATACTCACTGAATTGTAAGAATCCTCCATCATTACCATTAGTACAAAACAAGGCATGATAAACATAGTTATATTTTTGCTATACATTCGACTTACATGGAAAAGGGTCCTTATACACCACAAACAAACATGCTAAACTATAATAGGTATAGTTAGGTTGCATGTACATTACAAACATTTTGATAAACTATAATAGGTATAGTTTATGTTTCATTTACATTTCAAACTCATTACAAAGGACTTTCATTAACGGGGTACAAATACAAAGTATCGGGTTTACACAAAAAGGGGTACATTACAAAGTACCGGGTTTACACAAAAAGGAGTACAAATACAAAGTACCGGGTTTACACAAAAAGGGGTACATTACAAAGTACCGGGTTTACACAAAAAGGGGTACATTACCAAGTACCGGGTTTTCATATAAACGGGGTATAAATACAAAGTATCGGGTTTACAAAAAATGGTTTTATGGTATTAAAACTACAGATCATTAGAATTGTTAGTTTTCATCTATAATTGCTAAGTGTACATGTTAGAGTTATATAAAATTGAATTGAAATCGACTTAGAATTGGTGGGCCCGCCTTATCTCCTGTTCCTTGTTTGGTTGTGGACCTAGGGCAGACCCATTATATTCAATGGTTTATTTAACTTAAATTTATATAACTTATATAAGCTGGGTGATTATAGAAGGAACCTATAGGTCTTTCTAGGTTACATTATCACATATCATAGGAGCATTCATTTCACACTTAACAAAGAAAATGTTGGATTTTCTGGAAACATACTCTGTAGCTTTTACAAGGAAAACGGTTTCTTCCTCAAACAAAACTCTTATGAACTCACCAACTTAATTGTTGACACTTTTTAAAACTACTTGTATTCTCCGGGAACCAGTGAAACAGGAAAACAACAACATTTTGAGGATGGGACGTTAATTCGTCAAATAGTTCATTTTGTCATCATAATGTAATTGATTTTGAAACATGTAAACATATACTATGGTGTAACCTTTTCAATTATATTTATGATGGTTGTATTTACTTTGAGCATTATTATACTCGTTGTTGTGATACTTTACATGAAGTCCTCCACCCCCGGACGTTTCCGCCATCCTTGGTTTGGGGGTGTGACAGATTGGTATCAGAGCATTGTTTATAGTGAACTAAGTATATCGAACCACATAAGATATACAAACTATAAATGCATTGGGACTAAAGTCTCTGATTAAACGTTTTCGAAAGACTATACTTTTAGAAAGAAATAGTTTCTTGTTAAAAGCATACATGCATGCATGCATACTAAGGTTAACATCATACTAGAACAAAACAAAAGTAATGATTGTTGAATGGCACAAGTAGGCTTGGGGATGTATAGTCAGGTCTAGGAATGACATAGCCTGATCAACTATGTCTAACCCAGAAGTGATTAGCATATGCCCGGGAATGGTTGTGGTGTTGCAACAAGTCTAAAAACTTACCAACTCTACCTACCAAGAAACATTAAAAACATAAGTCAAACATTTAAAATACTATAAGAGTATTTTGTGCTACTATAACCAACTTATGTGAAAACTAAAGACCCCTATTAGTAGGTCTATAATGACTGAGTTCATACACTAAGGTTATACATAATTAAAGATATTATAGACTCAGAATCTATGACTATTGCTCTACTTCCTGTTCCTTGTTTGGTTGTGGACTTAGAGTAGAGTCATTTATTCGAAGGTCTATTCTATCTCAGATTATGTATAACTGGTATGCACTATGTGATTATAAACATGACTAATAAGGATCACCCCTATAAGTAATTATAGGATTAAACTCCTATTAATTATCTCTTCTACCCCTATTCTCGCACAAGCAACACGACAAAAGCTCAACTACCAGGAGACCCCTATTCTCCTACGCAAGAAGATGGTGGTTAGAACGAAGAAATCCCCGGAGAGGACCCTGAGGAAATAATAGAGTAAGACCCAAAGATAATTCAGATGAAGATCCGGAGGAAGCAAAACCAAAAAAGAAGACAAAGACAAAGAAGAAATACGAGAAGACTCTGACGAAGAGCCCGAGGTCTACAATACACCCTCCAGTTGCCACACCCCGACTAGGCTTCCATGACCTGACACCTCGACAAGCCGTAGAACTACAAAGATGGAGTTAGGAACAAGGTTAACACCCTCCCTATGACATAGATGAGGCTTCTACAACCTCAACAGAGGAGGATTGGTAGACAAGGCTCTCCTTGTCATAATACGCTGCATCACTCACTTGAGCGTACAAACACGAGCATCGGTCAGCCGAAATCGTGGAGGTTGGCGCTACCACCAAGATCACCGCAATTCGCCTTCGCCACCTGGATGGAGACCATGAACAGATCAGAAACCACATCAAAGCCTTCAGAGGGAAGTAACCACAACCCGAGCCGATATTAGGAGTAACGAGAACTTCACATAGCGTTAGAGAAAACGCGTGGCAAAAGCAGAACATCAAATGGCAGAAGCCAGGGCAGAGGATAAGACAATGCAGACTTTCATGTCTTCATTCTATGGCCCACGGAACATCACCCGCCACGAGTAGTGTGTACACTACTGACATACCATTACAGACTCGAACTCCTGTAGTGCGTTTGAAACACTACCCCGTCCTATACATAAATTCGACCTTTCACATGTAGAGACTACACTATTCAAGGGGTCGTGTCACCGTCAAAGTTTTTCCTTACATTAACAAAATATAGACCTAATATAAGGTCAGACTTTCCTGAACTCTATGAACTAGATTATATCAATAAAATTTGCATGCATTTTATTTCATTGGGAGTTTACCACATATTTCGTAATATGGTATTACAAACGATTTGCTTATGATGACTCTAAGATTACTTAATGTATACCTCAAGATTATGTGTAATTAAGAGATGATCGACCTAGAAATGGCGAGTCCGCCTTGGGTCCTGTTCCTTGTTTGGTTGTGGACTTAGGGCAGACTCATTAAGTTCAACGGCCTATTGGACCTTAATAACACACAACTGGTATACATCGGGTGATCTTAGGAGTGGATCAGGCATGTAACAAATCACAAGATTACATTCGAGTCATTTCTACTAAATTCATTCATATGTATTTTCGTTATAAATTGCATGCAAGATACTTTTAAGTCGAACATAATACAGAAGAATTTAGTTCGATAACATCTGACTTGTCACCGCTATTGGAAACTTACCGTCTGTTCGTATTTACAAACTTATGACAGAACTATGCCACCGAAGAAAAATTCCAGACCTTCAGGCAGCGCAGCATCACCACCACCTCCGCCACCACCTCCACAGTTTGATTCTGCAATGTTCCAAGCTGCAGTAACAGCAGCCGTGGCAGCCGCAATGTCACAGATTGGTACGAATGGTATCGGTGGTGCTGGATCTGGAGCCACAAACTCTAACCACGGGGACAGTACAGGACGTACGAGGGAATGTTCGTACAAGGACTTTACTAGTGCCAAACCCGATTCTTTCAATGGAAGCGAGGGCGTCATCACATTGATGCAATGGTTCGAAAAGACCGAAACGGTCTTCGAAATTTGTGCATGCCCCGAAACAAGCAAGGTCAAATTTGCAGCATACACTTTCTCTGTCCGGGCCCTCACTTGGTGGAAAGGCCACGTTAAATCACTAACGCTTGCAGTGGCTAACTCGTTAAGCTGGGAGGACTTAAAGACGATGATGTTGAAAGAATATTCCCAAGGGGCGAAGTGCAAAAGCTAGAGCAAGAACTGTGGAATCTTAAGATGACAGGATCTGGTCTTGCGACTTATACCACCCGATTTTGTGATCTAGCAATCCTTTGTCCCGCTATGGTCACCCCGGAAGGCAAAAAGTTGGAGCGATACCTCTGGGGATTGTCCCCCCAAATTCAAGATAGCGTGTTAACCTCAAGACCAAAAACCTTTGACAGTGCCAAGGAATTGGCACAACACCTCATCGACCATCGAGCCAGCCATGACACTGCGACAACCACCCCTAATCAAGCAGGAGGAGGGAACAACAAAAGAAAGTTCTAGGACAACAATAAGGACCAACCAGCCCATGACTTCACTAAGAAGCAACAGATCGTTGTTGTTCATGCTGCCATAACCCTCTCCATGCCATCACCCATAAAACAATACGCTGGAACCCTTCCGAAATGCAACAAGTGTAGCTTCCATCACACTGGGGCTTGCCGAAAGATGCATTGCAAAAATTGCAACAGAGAGGGGCACACTGTCCGTTTCTGTAAGGCACCAGCACAACCCATCAACCAGGTCCCTGGCACTGGAGTAAGCCCAGCCTATTACAAGTGCGGCAAAACGGGACACTTTAAAAGGGACTGCCCAAGAGCAAGGAATGCCGGTGATGGTGGAAGGGTGCTTATGATCACCGCATGAGAGACCACCCCGGAACCACCCGTAAATATCAGTACGTGTTTCTAACATCGACGTTTAAATTTTACATTTCTTTTTATTACTAAAACTAGCATCGATTAAAGTATATCAACCATAAATCTCGAGAACACGGCAAAACCCGAATAAGTCTTATCATCTATATAAAAACGCAGGGTTTTTACTAGTGAATCTATGATGGCTAGTGTAAACATTATGGCCATATATCATTAAGATTCTATGGACTTAGAATGTGTAATTCCGCCCTATTTCCCGTTCCTTGTTTGGTTGTGGGCTTAAGGCGGAGTCACTCATTCGACTGCCCTTGCAATCTTAATGATATACAATTAGTTTACACCAAGCAATTATAAAAGACATGGTAGGACTTATATGTCAAATTTCATCACAAATTGTTGAAGCATTCGTAATACTAGTACTCACAAATTACATTATAAAATATTCATAGTGGTAATACCAAGTATAAAGCGGAGAGCATAAAGGCACACATAGAATACACTATCATTCCAAAACAATAACTCCTTTTAAATCGACTCAGCTCAAGTTACAATAAGAAATTCCAAGGTCGTCATTTAACATCAGGCGGGTTGGTCCCCACCATAATCAATTTCTTGTACTACGAAAAGTTCCCCCATCTTTCCTCCAAATTCTTGAAGTCCCAGTCGAAACACTAATTTCGGGACGAAATTCTTTCTAACGGGGGGATGATGTGACAACCGTCAATTTTTGGCCAAGTCAAAGTCAATTAAAGTCAACAAGCCAAACCGGTCAACTCATCTAACCTTAGAATATTAGGGCTTGCAATATGTTAGCAACTGTACAACTCGCTATTTCAATAAGAAGTTATCACTTGGAAAGTTCGTATGATTGAAATTCTTAAACCCTAAACGGGATAAGTGAGGTAGCAAAACGATAAAACATTATTGCAGACCCTCTAAGGGGTGTGTAAGACCCCTAAACATGGCTTAACGAGGTTTACAAACCTTGCGTTACAAAGCTAAACACTCAAAAAGGTCACAAGAGAAGTCTCTCCCAATCTCTTTCACTCTATCTCACTCTACCTCAAATCTCTCCCAAATCCCTCTAAGTATGTGAAATCTCTCCCAAATCTCTCTTTGTATGAGAAATCTCTCCAAGTGTGTGAAATCTCTCCCAAATCTCTCTTTGTATGAGACATCTCTCCAAGTGTGTGAAATCTCTCCCAAATCTCTCTCTGTATGAGAAATCTCTCCAAGTGTGTGAAATCTCTCCCAAATCTCTCTATGTATGAGAAATCTCTCCAAGTATGTGAAATCTCTCCCAAATCTCTCTCTGTATGAGAAATCTCTCCAAGTATGTGAAATCTCTCCTAAATCTCTCTCTGTATGAGAAATCTCTCCAAGTATGTGAAATCTCTCCCAAATCTCTCCAAGTATGTGAAATCTCTCCCAAATCTCTCTCTATATGAGAAATCTCTCCAAGTATGTGAAATCTCTCCCAAATCTCTCTCTGTATGAGAAATCTCTCCAAGTGTGTGAAATCTCTCCCAAATCTCTCTCTCTGTATGAGAAATCTCTCCAAGTGTGTGAAATCTCTTCCAAATCTCTCTCAACTTCTTATAATCACTCGGGGCATCCCGACCCTTAATTTAATCGAAAACAGCTCGAAAACGGAAGTCTACGCGAAAAACAGCCTTAAGGAGCCGAACCCTCTTAACGAGTCGAACCTCCCTTAAGGAACCGAAACCTCCTAAGAACCGAAACCACCTCCTAAACCGAACCTGCTAAGGAACCGAACTTAACCTTCGGTCCGAGAGGCTACCTTCGGTCCGAGAAGACTACCTTCGGTCCCTTCTGATGAGTCGCCTGCGAGACCTCTCGGTTCCCATATACAATCGAACCCTACCTTCGGTTCTATGCTCCTAAGGAGCCGAACCTTCGCACCTTCGGCCCTGAATTTCGGATTTTAGCAATTTCTACCCGGTTTTCAATATTTTTAGCGTTTTGATCCCATTTTTCGTGATTTTAACGCGGGATTTTTTCCCAAAATCATATTTTAACATATAGAACCCCATACTTCATAATTAATCACGTTTTGGGATATTATTGGTGGAGTGTTGACTTTACTTTAGTGTATGACACAAGCAACCACCCATGTCCACTCCATGACCAGCCATTGTCCTTCCACCATACCTAGTCCTTTCATTGTACTCTTTCCATCATTTTTCCAGCCACATCCTTGATTAAAGGCTGGAAAACTCCTCTCTCTCCTCACATTTCTCTCATTGTCCACCAAAGAACAAACTTCATTCTCTCTCTAAATTTCGAGATTCAAGGCTATTCTCTAAGCTTTTCTTCTATTTTTGGTAAGTATTATCATCTTCCATATGATTATTTCACTCCTCTCTACTCAAATCATAGGTTTCTTACACAAAATTTATCATATTTGTGTTAGAACTTCGAATCTTCAAGCAATCTTCTAAGTGTTCTTGAGTTGAACACTTCCTTTCCTCAACATCCATCCACTGAAATCACAAAAGGTGAGTTCATACCCCTACATTTTCATGTTTTCTTCAAATTTTAGGGGCGGGGGATACAAGTTAAAACACCAAAAACTTAACTAAACTCAAACAACAGCTTTCATCAGAAAAGTTAAGTCTTATTCACGGACTGTTTTGAATATCTTAAGCTTAATATCTTTCAAAACTGTTTAATATGCAAATAGTTCAGGTTCATACCTTTAAAATGAATACTTGCAGATCTCCATACGATTTTTCTACAATTTATGGTGATTTTTACAAAACTGCCTATCATTTCAGAAACGAATTCGGACCAGTCTGTGAATATGAACATTTTGACACAAGTTAAAGACTTGTAAAAATCATAATAAAAATTATGAATAAACTAGACACATCTTATGAACTCTCAGAATTTACGGATTCAGTTTTTAACTTCGTATGATTTTTCTAAAACAGTGTAGAAAGGTAAAAATCTAGATAACAGCTTATAACTTTCATCACACTTTGTTACTTGTTGAGCAAAGTGTTAATCTTTGAAGATTTCATATTTTACATGTGTTTCTTGTTGTGGTATAATTATATAACAAAAAATACTCACTGAATTGTAAGAATCCTCCATCATTACCATTAGTACAAAACAAGGCATGGTAAACATAGTTATATTTTTGCTATACATTTGACTTACATGGAAAAGGGTCCTTATACACCACAACCAAACATGCTAAACTATAATAGGTATAGTTAGGTTGCATATAAATTACAAATATTTTGATAAACTATAATAGGTATAGTTTATGTTTCATTTACATTTCAAACTCATTACAAAGGACTTTCATTAACGGGGTACAAATACAAAGTATCGGGTTTACACAAAAAGGGGTACATTACAAAGTACCGGGTTTACACAAAAAGGGGTACAAATACAAAGTATCGGGTTTACACAAAAAGGGATACATTACAAAGTACCGGGTTTACACAAAAGGGGTACAAATACAAAGTACCGGGTTTACACAAAAAGGGGTACATTACCAAGTACCGGGTTTTCATATAAACGGGGTACAAAATACAAAGTACCGGGTTTACACAAAATGGTTTTATGGTATTAAAACTACATATCATTAGAATTGTTAGTTTTCATCTATAATTGCTAAGTGTACATGTTACAGTTATATAAAACTGAATTGAAATCGACTTAGAATTGGTGGGCCCGCCTTATCTCCTGTTCCTTGTTTGGTTGTGGACATAGGGCAGACCCATTATATTCAATGGTTTATTTAACTTAAATTTATATAACTTATATAAGCTGGGTGATTATAGAAGGAACCTATAGGTCTTTCTAGGTTACATTATCACATATCATAGGAGCATTCATTTCACACTTAATAAAGAAAATATTGGATTTTCTGGAAACATACTCTGTAGCTTTTACAAGGAAAACGGTTTCTTCCTCAAACAAAACTCTTATGAACTCACCAACTTAATTGTTGACACTTTTTAAAACTACTTGTATTCTCAGGGAACCAGTGAAACAGGAAAACAACAACATTTTGAGGATGGGACGTTAATTTGTCAAACAGTTCATTTTGTCATCATAATGTAATTGATTTTGAAACATGTAAACATATACTATGGTGTAAACTTTTCAATTATATTTATGATGGTTGTGTTTACTTTGAGCACTATTATACTCGTTGTTGTGATACTTTACATGAAGTCCTCCACCCCCGGACGTTTCCGCCATCCTTGGTTTGGGGGTGTGACACGAGGCTATATCACTGTAAGACCCTCCGGTCAATGTGTCTTAGTGGGACCCTTCGGTCCCATAACTCTGGTGGACCCTACTGTCCTAACTCTGTAAGCTCGACATAATATACAACATAAATCACAAAGACATAATGCAGGATATCACAACACTCAATATAAGCACATAAGATACTCTGGTCACACATAGATCACTACTCATAGTAAGTATAGTGAGAAGACTCACCTCGCAAGCCGCAAACAAATATCCTCGAACTCGAATCTCGAACTAGCCACTGCCTAACACATTGGGTAAATATCTCTAATTAGTACTCGATTCTCAACTCTAAGTAACCAAATGTTATCCTTCTATCTCTAACTCATGAATTGGGTAAAAGACCATTTTACCCCTCTATTACTCATGTTGACCAAACCCTAAAGTCAACGGAAGTCAAACTCGAGTCAACAGTCCATGTTTGACCCGACTCGTCGAGTGCACTCTTGCGACTCGTCGAGTCCCTTCGTTTCCTCAGAAGTCTCAAGAAAGTCTAGCTCAACTCGTCGAGTTGACCCCCAACTCGCTGAGTTATCGCAAAAATCAAACCCATCGGGACAAACCCTCACTGACTCGTCGAGTCAGGCCATGGACTCGGCGAGTCCCTTCGATCAGATTCCTCATTCAAACGATTTAAGGCAGATCCATCACTCCAAACACTAGATCTACCATCCTAAGGGTCGATTGTCACGTAAAGCTGCAAGATTTACGTTTAAACATGGGATATAAGACTCAAATGCCAATACATGCTCCCACAAGGGCACCAACACAATAACTCTTTAAGTGACTGAATAAAGCTTGAGCCTTTGGACCCTCTGGACCTCATAAGGTCCAGATCTGAAGTCTAGGCCTAGAAAGGGACTCCATGAACTCATATCTCAACAAAAAGGTGATAGAAAACCCTATTCAACAAAACATGAGATCTAATCACCACAAGGAGAAAGGTGAGAACTTGTTACCTTCTCCAGAAGCTCTTGGACAAAATAACACTGATCCACTGGCCCCCTTCTTGTTCCTTGATGAATCCTTCCCTCCTCTTCAAAAGAAATGTACCAAAAGACCCCCAAATTAACTCCTTTCACACTCTCTGGCTCAAAAGGACGTTAGGGTTTACACTCAGTGATGGTGAGCCGCAAATGAGGCTATAAGTTCCCTTATATAGGCCCCAACCCCGGGGAAATTAGGGTTTCTTTGCCCAACACCTACTCGGTGAGTCAGCTCTCTGACTCGTCGAGTCCACTCATTAATTCCACGTGGCCAACCCGACCCTACTCAGCGAGTTGGACTCACAACTCGTCGAGTCACTCCATAAATCTCAAAGATAGCACACATTAATGCATCAGAAAATCCGGATGTAACACATCGGTAGATCTCCACCCTTTTTCTTATCCCAATATGTAAGCCTCCAAGTCTCAATTTGACCCGTTGAAGAATCCAAATCAAGTCCACGGTCGATGTGATAGCGTATTATGTGACATCCCCATTTTCACGGCCAGAAAAGACCGATATTGTTTATGCTTTATAAAAATTAGAGTACCTCTTTTAATAAAAATCTTGCGGAATTTGTTCCCAGAAACACATGATAAATACGTTATCAAAGCATTTCCGAAGAAATGTATTTTTATTCATTTTAAAACATTTGGGATGTCATTGTTAATACATAAACATAAGCATAAACAGAACTTACATTCATTTACACTAGTGATCTACATCTCTTTTAAATCTCTCAGTGTAATGTAACTTCATATCGACACCTGTGATACAAATAAATTGAGTGGGTCAGGTTGGGAAACCTGGTGAGTACATAGGGTTTTCAACCCACAATAATATAATTATTATCTTTAAACATCAAACAATCAACCCAATTACCCATCCCCATTATCTTCCTTACTCTTAAGGATCTACCCTAAGAATCAATTATTCCTCGTTCATTCATTCCTAAGGATCATCCTAAGGAATCGGAACGAAGTCCATCGCTGTCAATGACACAGCTGTCAAGCACAACTGCTAGTTCTATCACTTAGCCGCAGCTGCCAGAATTGTGACATTCTATGTGAGGCGCAGCTGCCAGTATTGTCCTTCGAGCACATCTACTAGGGTTATCTCGTTTATTGACAATATCGTTTTCGAGAGTCCACTTGCAATACATTTCAATGAGTTTTTAGAGTACACCGGTGAACACATCGTTCACAACACCTACAGGTTGCGAGCCTGACAGTGTTCCACTGGACTGTCTAGAATAGTCTGTGATTGCCATCCATACTCTGCTAGATGACGGGGCCATCATTTGGGAAAGGCTTCTCACATCGTCCACCTCTCACACTCACCTCGTGGTCTATAACACCTATCAACTCATCATCCAACTCATATTCCATCTATTACATCTACCCATGTTTTACCCAACATATATATATATATATATATATATATATATATATATATATATATATATATATATATATATATATATATATATACAGTTTAAATCATTTAAAACATGTATAAAATCGTTCATCCAGCATAGATAGCAAGTATACAGATAATATGCACACATAGCACGTAATTTATATAAAATACTTCATATCTATGTGTAAGATGAAAGTAACTATGCACTCACCTGGAAGGTGGTGTCTCTGCACTCGAACAACGCTTCGTTACTTCTTAAAACAATTTCTCTTGACAAAACCTAGTATCAATACCACTAGAGTTTAGTCTAACGTTAACCGCGACTAATTAATAGCCTAGCTATTTTTATTATTATATAAGCGTTAAATAACACTCAATATAATTCATAATAATAGCCCAAATAATTATTTTAAGGACCTAATAACATTACTATAATTATTTAAAAGTTATATTAAAAATTGCATAGGCGTAGCTCACTTACAGCGGGTTTTATTAAAAACCGGGCTTTGCTCGGAGCAGCGTTTCCGAACCGAAAGACCCTTTTTTCTCGGGACTTCCTTAGGGTGCTAGGGATTTTTCCTAGGGTTTAGGGGAGTTGGAATGGGTTAGAGAGAGAAAGTATTTAGAGAGAGAAATGGAAATGTGTGAAAAATCTGGAAGAGTTCGCATCTATTTATAGGAGCCAGCAGCTCGGATGTACGCTGCGCGTTCAGCAGCTACGCGGCACGTAGCTTCGGATAAGGTGCGAGGTGGCGAGCATTCGGTGGTGCGACGTGGCTTAAGCTGGACCGAGGGAGGGGTTCGCGTACGCGGCGCGTTCCGAACTCGGACGTTGGGCGTAATGCGAGGGTGACGCGTCCTTCATCCGAGGCGAGACCGTGCTCAGCAAGCGACGGCTGAGATTTGGCCACGTCATCGATCGAGCAGCAGATTTCGTAATTTCCCTTTCCGACTTCTAAAAATCATAACTTTTGCATACGACTTTCGTTTAGACTCCGTCGGCTAATTTTGACTTAATTTTAAAAGTTATATTTTTAACAGGGCGGGACAGGGTTGGTCCGTTAAAAATTCATAACTTCTTCATCCGACGTCCTTTTTCGTCTGTCTTTTTATCGTTATGTTACTATTAATGAGATCTTCAATTTTAGTTTAGGCTGTGTCGGCTAAAACCGATCGATCTAATATTCGAACTTAAGGCTGTACACTGCTAAGCCGAAACTTCGAAAAATCATAACTTCCTCATACGAAGTCAGATTTGGGCGTTCTTTTTATGGACGCTCTCGGTTTAACGTACTCTACGACTTTCGTTTAGATCGCTAAGGCTAAAACTCGCTCTATCGTAAATTCACTATTTACGTCTCCTGGTGCCGTGTCGGTTTTGCCGTAAAACTTCGGCGGGTCATAACTTCTTCGTTATAACTCGGATTTCGGCGTTCTTTATATGTACGGAAACCTTGAGACATATTCTAAAACTTGGTTAAGATTATTTATTCTAAATAATCTTTTGTCGGAAAGTCGTTTTCGACCCCTATTATCTCTAAATTGACTAGCTCGGATCTATGGGCGTTACAATTATCTCCCCCTTAGGATGATTACGTCCCGGAATCATCAACGAAACAGGCCTCACATGATGACTCCATACGTTATCTCTTCATCCTAAGTAATAACCGTAACTTTGATGTTTCTTCGAATGAGTATCTAACTCTAAGACTCGTTGACTACAGGCGGTGCTCGATCTTGCACCTGCTCCCTTATCTCTCATTAGACTCCAACTTATGACCTTCAGGTCACAATCTTGATCCTTACTGGAGACTCCTTCTTCAAACTTTGTTATTTGACTTCCACAATAGACCGATGGGTCATATTCTAATGACCTCTCATCGTATGTTGCAATGCTTAGACTCAGGTCTTTTAGAGTTAAATTCCGGAACAGACTATACCTTCCTTCATGTTCTTATCACATCTTAAAAGGTAGCATTTCTAGCTACAAGCAACTGTCGTGATACCTGTACTGATCGCTTTGATTATCTTTCATTTCAATCTTCCGGCTTAAGTCAGATGCTACATCGAACTTGGTTCTTTGAACCTCGTAACATACTCATCTTAGTCGGACTCAATTTGATATGACCACTAGGGTCGGAATAACAATCATTTTCTTAGTCATTACCGAAATGATGGTAACGACATACTTGAATAAAATGAAATGAATTGCTAGCTCCTTGGTAACCTTGTGACTTTCCCTGATCCAAGCGTGAGTCCTGTGCTTCCGGTAGTATATGCATCTACTACCTTTCACACCTACTCATACTCGTCCCAAGTATTGTCTCGCAGTCCCCAAGTCACCATACAAGAAAATCACATAACAGTTTAACACACCAGATAACAAAATGAAGGCTTTATTATTTCTTGAAACTATTACATAGGTGTTCGAGTTCACCCTATACTATGCCTCTAACAGGTTACATTATACGATACTATCCCTTGGTTACTTCATAACTCGATCTTTGGATATTAAGCCTTCACTCCTGAATCCTTGCATTGTTATCTGCTTCGTCAAGGATCATTTGAAATGCTCTCGCCTTTGGCTTTGGCGACACATTTGGCTTTGTAGCCCATTCTCTCTTTGGGCAGTCTTGCTTGAAGTGACCTTCCTCGTTACATTCGTAACATACCCTTTTGTTGAATGTACACTCGTTGGCGTAATGCCCATGCTTTCCACACTTGAAACTAGTCACCTCCTCACCGCATTTTCCAGAGTGTTTCTTTTTGCACTTCTCGCACCATCTTGCGTCACTTCCTCTTCCTCCTCCAGACTTCAGGAATTTGGTCTCCTTGTTGGACCTTAAATATCCTTCAAACTTCCTCTTCTCGCCAACTTCAGCTTTCTCCAGACCCTTTTCCTTAATCTGAGTCTTAACATTCCTGGCTGCCCAGATGGCGGCTTTCAAAGTGGTTGCTTGCTTGACCATTGGACCAAAGTCCGCTGGTAATCCATGGGCAAACTTGTTGACCCTGGAGAGCTCAGTTGGAACTAGGTAAGGAACAAGATTCATCTTCTCCATAAAACTTGCAGCATACTCAGTGACACTCATCCTTCCCTTCTTCATATTTTGAAACTCATTATTGATCTCTAGGAGATCCTGCTCAGAGCAGTACTGCATTTTCAGTTGCACCACAAAATCTTCCCAAGACATCTTGCTTGCTTCTCCCTTGGGCATCGTGTTAGCTAGTAGCTTCCACCAGCTCAGTACTCCAGACTTTAACAGAGGGATCGCGAGAGCAGTCTTCTGTTTGTTGCTACACTCGCAACTCTCAAACATTGTCTCCATCTCAGAGATCCAGTCCATAACTTCCACCGGTGTTGGGCTTCCAGAAAGACTTAGGGGTTTTGTTGCCATGAAATCCTTGTACTTGCATCCACGTCCGTTATTTCCTCCATCCTGATTGTTTCGTCTAACTATCGGTGGGTCGGCTCGACCAACCGTCCCACTGTAGTTCCCTCCTTTTGACTCTCCATCACTGAGCTCGGGCTGTTCAATAGGCACTGTAAGTTCCTCTCGATTTTATTGAAGTAAACGCCTTGTTTCCTCCATTTGACAATCCAACATCATTTGGATCATCGCTTGTACTTCGGCCATGGTTATTGGCTCAGCAGCGGCTACCACAACCGGTATTTGCTCAATCAATGGGGGTTGGTTTCTGTTCCCATTAGCATTCCCGGCTCCACTACGGGTTCTTGCCATTTTGATCTATACACCGAATAAGGTGAATCTAGATCTTTATTTAGGATAGTCGTTTAAATCGTCCTTATCACTCTGAAACGTTTACATGTTAAATCTAATATCGTAGTCGTACGTTTAGAATCCTAAACACATAAGGTTTCCAAATCCGGTCGGAAACAGACCATAGATCCGAACAAATAACAACATATGAGGCATAAATCATTTAGCACATAAAGCATATTAGGCATACTTTCCTAAATAATCTAGTGCTCACATCTCACAATCATCGCTTAGCATTCTAAGTTTAAGTCTAGAAAATAAATCCATATTCCTAGTTCGCTTAAACTAATGCTCTGATACCAACTGTGACATCCCCATTTTCACGGCCAGAAAAAACCGATTTTGTTTATGCTTTATAAAAATCAGAGTACTTCTATTAATACAAATCTTGCGGAATTTGTTCCCAGAAAAACATGATAAATACGTTATCAAAGCATTTCCGAAGAAATGTATTTTTATTCATTTTAAAACATTTGGGATGTCATCGTTAATACAGAAACATAAGCATAAACAGAACTTACATTCATTTACACTAGTGATCTACATCTCTTTTAAATCTCTCAGTGTAATGTAACTTCATATCGACACCTGTGATACAAATAAACTGAGTGGGTCAGGTTGGGAAACCTGGTGAGTACATAAGGTTTTCAACCCTAATATAATTATTATGTTTAAACATCAAACAATCAACCCAATTACCCATCCCCATTATCTTCCTTACTCTTAAGGATCTACCCTAAGAATCAATTATTCCTCGTTCATTCATTCCTAAGGATCATCCTAAGGAATCGGCACGAAGTCCATCGCTGTCAATGACACAATTGTCAAGCACAGCTGCTAGTTCTATCACTTAGGCGCAGCTGCCAGAATTGTGACATTCTATGTGAGGCGCAGCTGCCAGTATTGTCCTTCGAGCACAACTGCTAGGGTTATCTCGTTTATTGACAGTATCGTTTTCGAGAGTCCACTCGCAATACATGTCAACGGGTTTTTAGAGTACACCGGTGAACACATCGTTCATAACACCTACAGGTTGCGAGCCTGCCAATGTTCCACTGGACTGTCTAGAATAGTCCGTGGTTGCCATCCATACTCTTCTAGATGACGGGGCCATCATTTGGGAAAGGCTTCTCACATCGTCCGCCTCTCACACTCACCTCGTGGTCTATAACACCTCTCAACTCATCATCCAACTCATATTATATCTATTATATCTACCCATGTTTTACCCAACATATTCTCGTATATATATATATATATATATATATATATATATATATATATATATATATATATATATACAGTTTAAATCATTTAAAACATGTATAAAATCGTTCATCCAGCATAGATAGCAAGTATACAGATAATATGCACACATAGCACATAATTTATATAAAATACTTCATATCTATGTGTAAGATGAAAGTAACTATGCACTCACCTGGAAGGTGGTGTCTCTGCACTCGAACAACGCTTCGTTACTTCTTAAAACAATTTCCCTTGACAAAACCTAGTATCAATACCACTAGGGTTTAGTCTAACGTTAACCGCGACTAATGAATAGCCTAGCTATTATTATTATTATATAAGCGTTAAATAACACTCAATATATGTAACGCCCGTGTTTCTAGGCTAGACATTAATATTGACATAATGGTCTAGGTTAACCTTTGTAACTCATTTAGAAGAAATGAAAAGGAATTATGTGAATTTTATGTGAATTATGTGTTTTATGCTTAATAATTAGGGTTTAATTAATTAAGAAACTTTTAGTGGGCGTGACAAGGATTACGGATATATAAAGAATGCCGAAATCCGAGTTATAACGAAGAAGTTATGACCTGTCGAAGTTTCGCGACAAAACCGGCACGGGCCAAATGTCGTAAAAAAGTGAGTTTTTGATAAACTACTTTTTAGCCTTAGTGATCTAAACAAAACTCGTAGTGTTCGTTAAACCAAGAGTAGGTATAAAAAGAACGCCCAAATCTGACTTCGTATGAGGAAGTTATGATTTTTCGAAGTTTCAGCTTAGTAGTAGACAGCTAAAAACTCGAATTTTAGATCAAGCGATTTTTAGCCGACACGACCTAAACGAGAATCGAAGGTCTCGTCATTTGTAGCACAACGGTAAAAAGACAGACGAAAACGGACGTCGGATGAAGAAGTTATGAATTTTTAACGGATTTCCTGTCCCGGTCTGTTAAAAATAATAATATAAAAATTAAATCAAAATTAGCCGACAAAGTCTAAACGAAAGTTGTAGAGCGTAATTTTACCTACGCGTGCATATAAAGAACGTCAAAAACGGAGTTCGTATGCGAAAGTTATGAATTTTAGAAGATTTTGGCACAAAATTCGAGAAATTTCGCATGGATGAGCTTCACCCGGAAATGCCACGTCACCTTCGCTCGTAGCGCGCCACATGTCCGAATTGCTGAGTCACCCGAGGCCAGATGGCGAGGCGTGTCGCTTCCTGATTCGACCGAAGTCTCGGCCCTCGCATATCCGACGCGTGTGCACCCCCGTGTCCGAGCTCGGTGAGTCATCCGAAGCAGGTGAGTCATCCGGAGCTGGACCAATCCGAAGACAACACCTGTCCGAGCCTCGCACCACCTTAGCCTCCGAACCTCGCAGACTCCGACGCGTATCTTCTTCTCACTGCTTCGGGTCCGAACCTCGGCCCTATATATAGAAGGCTTGCGAGCCTTCCTGGATACTTTTGGAAAATTGGCAATTTTGGCCCCTTATTCAATATTTTGGCTATTTTCACATCCCACGATACCCCGAGATCATTTCCAATGCCCGGAACACGTCCCGGAATGCCCGAGAAGCCCGGGAAATTTATTTTTTTGGTTTCAAAGCCCGACCCTCGCAGAGCCAGGTTTCTCAATAAAACTCCCGGTTTTATTAGAAACGATCGTTTTAGGAAACGAATTGCTGCCCGATTTTCATTAAATCAGGTGAGTGTATAGTCAATTTCACCTTACACATAGATATGGAGTATTTACCTTAAAATACGTGCTATGTGTAAATATATTAATTGTTTATTGAGGTGACTGTTGAATTGATGTTTTATACAAGTTTTAAACTGTATATATATATATATATATATATATATATATATATATATATATATATATATCTACAAATATGTTGGGTAAAACATGGGTAGATAAATTAGATGATGTGTGATGAAATAAAAGTGATGAGAGGTATCGATGTTTAAGATGATCTAGTCATCTAGCAGAGTATAAACAATGGCCACAGACTATTTTAGATAGTCCAGTGGAACGTTAGTAGACTTGTAATCGGTACGTATGTTTGAACTATATGTTCATAAAGTGTTCTTGAACTATATGTTCATTAGGTGTTTTTGAACTATGTGTTCATCTGTTAGTTCTTCTTTTTGACACTATTACGTGTCGGGGTACGGGAGCGTACGGGAGTACTTTATCAGTATTTTCCCTATACTTTTATTTGGAAGAGCTTTGGAGTCTTTGTTCTTTTATGAAGTGATCGGACGAGCTTCATGAGTTAGTGATATAGATCATGAGTTAAATAGTGGGTGTGTGATGAAAAGTGAGTTAGATAGATGAGATGATCAGTGATATAGTGATGGGTTTTGAGCATTCTAACACTTCCTAAGTGTACATGCAACCCTAATAACCTTGAATCTATGTTTTCTCTATATACATGCAAATTTCTTTTTCAAGGTTATTTCCTAACTAGCATGGCATGGGGATTACATAAAACATAAAACTAGTAGAAATACATACCTTGTTGTTGCTTGGATTCCTTCAAGACTTTGTGAGCCTAGCACCCCAAATGTTGTGCCTCAAATGCTTCACACAATACCACAAGACTTGGAATAACTTGAGAGAATACTTCTAGCACTCAAAATTGGTTATGCCCTCTCTAGTAACACTAGGTCCACTAGCTCCACTTTTTGCTAGCTATAGGGTTCCTTTTATAGTGTTGTCACAATTAGGGTTTACACATGAATGCCCTTAATTGTCATGACTCTTGATTTCCCATGACCCATGGATTTGTAACTCCCATGGACCATCCATGGAGCTCCATTTGGTTACATCCATAACCCATAAACTATGGATCATTAATCCACCATAAAAGAATTGATGATTGTCATAATCAACCCTATATATTTAATTAGTCTCACTTTGATCACCAAATTAATCCTAGATTAATACTTGATCAATACTAATTAAATAATACTATTATTAATATATTAGAACTTATAATATATTAATAATCATATGTGCCTTATTCTCTCATTTAGTCTATCCAAGTATTGCAATGCCATGCAACCCAAATGGACCATGCCGGGTCGGGTCAAGTACATACCAAATAAAGTTATGGACTTAGACACTATATCCAACAGTCTCCCACTTGGATAAGTCTAATAACTATATTTGCGAATATGACTTCAAAATCCGACTAGCAATCGTAGCTCTTTCAAAGTCTCTCGGAACTGAGATGATGATGATACGCCATTTAAGATAAGTGATCATATAATCCTCTGTTCTCATGATATCAGCCGGACAAACACATGGAACATGGTCTTAGTTATTGTCCAGCATTTGTTTCTCGATCTCTGATTTGTTTCGACATAGAACTATATTGAACACATCAATTAGGTTCTGACCGGGCCCGGTACATAGGTCAAAACCAAATCATCGAGGGGCCCAGATATCGCTTCTATTTCTAGAAGGAACAGATAAACTTCGACTGATATGCTTGTACTAACTACTTGTTGAATTACTCACAAAGGCACGTTTTATGACATCGAGTTACCAATGCGTTTTCGTGCAATCAATGAATAACCAACTCATAGTCAACAACTCATATCTCTAGGTTTGAAGATTTATATGATATTACCGTCTCACGATCACTCGAGATAAATTCCATGAAGTGATGCAAGTGAGCGTGGGTTGGATCCAATACTCAGCCCTTATGAGTACTCATGAATGTTGTAGCAACCATTGCATTGTCCAAAGCACTTTTAGACAAATCATACAAGCCAAATTCATGACAGTCTTAAATCAATACTTACTTCCAAAGTTTGACTGACTGTGGATGGTTTGAATAATAACATAATTATTCTGGAAGTAAAAACATGCAAAATTGAAACATAGTAAACAATCAACATAAGATAGTAACACCTTACTCATAAATAAATAACAACTTTTATTTATCATCAAATGTCAATTACATTTTACAAGTTTCAGGAATCTAATTATTGAAACTAATATCATCCTTCAGCCCAATGCACCTCGCATGCTGTAAATGCTTAACCCTGCTCAGTCCCTTCGTGAGGGGATCTGCCGGGTTCTCATCTGATGATACCCTCTTAGCCACGAGGAGTCCTTCTTCTATTCGATGTCTTATGAAATGGTATTTTCTGTCAATGTGCCTAGATCTCCCGTGATCTCTTGGTTCCTTAGCCAAAGCAACCGCACTTTCGCTGTCACAGAAAATTTCCATTGGCTCTTTTATAGCTGGTACAACTCCCAGGTCTCCGATGAAGTTCTTTAGCCATATCGCCTCCTTAGCTGCTTCACTTGCTGCTATGTACTCTGATTCACAAGTAGAATCAGCTACTGTCTCCTGCTTGGAACTTTTCCAAGTAATTGCCCCTCCATTTAGGATAAAGACCCAGCCTGACTGAGAGCGGAAATTATCCCTATCAGTCTGAAAGCTAGCATCGCTATATCCTTCCACTCTCAAGTCATCACTGCCCCCGAGGGTAAGGACCCAATCCTTAGTCCTCCGCAGATACTTGAGAATGTTCTTTACCGCTGTCCAGTGTGCCTTGCCAGGGTTCCCTTGATATCTACTGACCATGCTCAAAGCAAAGGCCACATCAGGGCGAGTACAAGTCATAACATACATGATTGAGCCCACAGCGGAAGCATATGGTATATGACTCATCTCAGCTATCTCAACCTCTGTACTCGGACTCTGAGTCTTACTTAGCTTGGCATTACTCTGGATTGGTAATTCTCCTTTCTTGGAATCTTGCATACTGAACCTCTTCAGTACCTTATCCACATAAGTACTTTGACTAAGTCCAATTAGTCTCTTACTCCTATCTCTCAATATCCTTATCCCTAAGATATAGGCAGCTTCCCCAAGGTCCTTCATAGCGAAACACTTCCCAAGCCAGGACTTAACCTCCTGCAAGGTTGGGACGTCGTTTCCTATGAGAAGTATGTCATCCACATACAACACCAAGAAGCTAACTATGCTCCCACTAGCCCTGACATACACACAAGACTCATCCTCACTCCTAGAAAAGCCAAACTCTTTGACTTTCTCATCAAAGCAAAGATTCCATCTGCGAGATGCTTGTTTCAATCCATAAATGGATTTATCAAGCTTACACACTCTATTAGGGTATCTTGTATCAACAAAACCCTCTGGTTGAGCCATGTAAACATCCTCAACCAACTTTCCATTAAGGAAAGCGGTTTTGACATCCATTTGCCATATTTCATAATCATGAAATGCAGCTATGGCTAACAATACTCTAATAGACTTAATCTTAGCTACTGGTGAGAAGGTCTCATCATAGTCAACTCCTGGAGTTTGAGTAAAGCCCTTCGCAACCAGTCGCGCTTTATAAGTGTGTACCTTCCCATCCATGTCGGTCTTCTTCTTAAAGATCCATTTGCACCCAACTGTCTTACGACCTGGTACATTGTCAACCAAGTTCCAAACTTGATTGTCATACATGGACTGAATCTCGCTGTCCATAGCCTCCTTCCATTTAGCAGACTCAGGGCCTGCCATGGCTTCCCTGTAATTATTAGGTTCATCCAAATCTATTAGTGTATTATCACTAATAAATGTATCACCTTCAGTGGTGATGTGATAACCATAATAAAAATCAGGTGTGTTCCTCACCCTAGTGGAACGTCTTGGAGGTACAGACTCATCTATCGGATCAACAGGAGTTTCCTCCTCAAGTTGGTCGATAGCATTTGAGGTTCCTTCACCACTTGACTCTTGAAGCTCTTCAAGGTCAATTTGCCTCCCACTGTCCCCTTGGCTTATGAATTCTCTCTCACGAAAGACTCCTCTTCTTGCTACAAAGACCACATTATCACTGGGTCTGTAGAAGAGGTAACCAAAGGATCTCTGTGGGTAGCCGATGAAAATACACCTCTCACTTCGAGGTTCAAGCTTATCATGAGTCTCACGCCTCACGAAAGCTTCACAACCCCAAATCTTTATGTGGTCCAAATTGGGAACTTTCCCAGTCCACATCTCGTGAGGTGTTTTGGCAACCTTTTTAGTAAGGACTAGATTAAGGATATGGGCGGCAGTCTCTAAGGCATACCCCCAGAAAGATATTGGTAACGAAGCTCGACTCATCATGGAACGAACCATATCCAACAAGGTTCGATTGCGCCTCTCAGCTACACCATTCAACTGTGGTGTTCTGGGAGGTGTCAATTGTGAGACAATCCCACATTCCTTAAGATAGTCAAGGAACTCAATGCTAAGATACTCTCCTCCCCGATCGGATCGGAGCATCTTGATGTTCCTGCCCAATTGATTCTCCACTTCCTGCTTAAACTCTTTGAACTTTTCAAAGGTTTCTGACTTATGCTTGATTAAGTAAATATATCCATAGCTACTGTAATCATCAGTAAAAGTCACATAATAGCGATTAGCATCCCTTGTAGCAACTCTGAAGGGCCCACACACATCCGTGTGTACAAGGTCCAACAAACCTTCACCCCTATCACAAGTACCTGTGAAGGGTGACTTTGTCATTTTTCCAAGTAAACAAGACTCGCAACTATCATCTGACTTGAGGTCAAATGATTCCAAGACTCCAGCCTTTTGGAGTTGGCCTATGCGCTTCTTGTTAACATGTCCAAGACGACAATGCCACAAGGATGCTTTATCCAAGCTATCTGAAGAATCAATATACAACACATTATTTCCTAGATTGTCTTCAACATTCACGACTTCATATACACCATCACAAGGTAATGCTTTAAAGTAAAATACATCATTGTAATAAACATTAATAGCACCATTTTTATTATCAAATGAAAATGTAAAACCTTGTTTGTACAAGCCATGAAAGGAAATAATATTTCTCGCCATTTCGGGCGAGTAACAACACTTATTCAAATCTAACATTAACCCATTATTAAGCAATAAAGAATAAACTCCTATCTTGGTAACAGGTGATGCTTTCCTGTTGCCCATGACTAAGTTTATCTTCCCGTGCTCCACTTGCTCACTTCTTCTTAGTGCCTGCAGATCAGTACAAATGTGAATACCACACCCTGTATCAAGCACCCAAGAATTAGCATTAGATGAGTTGTTAGACAATATTGTGTAAATACCTGCATGGGTGGGTTTAACCTTCCCATCCTTTAGATCTTGCAGATATTTGGGGCAGCTTCGCTTGAAGTGTCCCTTATCCTGGCAATAGAAGCACTGTGCTTCCTTTGGGTTTGAAGAAGGAGTAATGGGACCTTTCTTTGTCCCACTTGAAGAGGAACCATCAAGAGTCTTACCCTTGGTACCCTTCGAAGGGCTTTTCCTCTTCTTACCCTTTCCCTGCCCAATAGCCAGAACAGGGGCTGTTGAAGGAGTTGAAGTAGCAACCGCTTTACCCTTAAGGCCATTTTCAGCTGTCCTTAAGAGTCCTTGAAGTTTGCTAAGTGTGACTTCCTCCTTGTTCATATGATAATTCATACGAAACTGATCATAACTTGGAGGTAAGGAATGGAGAATGATGTCAATCGCCATTTCCTCAGGAAAGTCAACATTTAGCTTCAACAACCGGTCAACGAACCTTTGCATCTTCTGCAAGTGACCGGTGATGGGTTCACCATCCTTCATCCTTGCGGTTATCATGGAGGAGATGATTTCATACCTCTCCTGACGCGCGCTCTGATGGTACCTTTCCATCAGATCCAGGTGCATCTCATAGGGGTAGAAATCTTCATAGGATTTTTGAAGTTCAGGAGTCATGGTGGCCATCATGATGCATGCTACTTTAGTAGCATCCTTTTCATGTGCAACAAACCCCGCAAACTCTTCAGGAGTAGCAGTGGCTTCACTCACAACCTTAAGCTCCCTATCGAGGACATATTCTTTGTCCTCATAGCGGGTAATCATTCTGATGTTTCTGATCCACTCATTAAAATTGGATCCATCAAAGATGACCTTACCACACAAGTTCATAAGGGAAAATGAGCCTGTTGTGTTTGAGCCAGAAGCATTGTTGGAAGACATCTGAAAGGAAAGAAAGACAAGTTTCATTAGATTAGGAATCCTTAATAATTCACCCAAATGAAATATTAAGGCTAGGATCCAACAAACTATTTATAGTTGGAAGAGGGATGCCGTAATCCATACTATAAAATATTTGAAGGTAGGTAAATGACGATTTACCAATTTCCACCATAAGAACGAAATATTTTATTATTAAGTTTTATTGGTTTTGAAACTCCTAGATCTTTTGAGATACATTGAACTTTTCAATGGCATGTTTGAATCTCGATTGTGCCCTCTCAAGTTTGTGACTGGGATGCCGAGGATCACAAACAAGGTGTGAATAACCATACAAATTGACTTGGTACCCTCAACAATATTACCTAATCGATGTGCCGGTTAACCACACACGCTCCACCGATCTATAATAAGGTCAAGTTACCCTTTGCCACTCTTACTAGTCCATGTTAGTGTGCCGTTTAACCACACACGCTCCACTAACGACTTGGTAAGGTACAAAGTGTAATTTTATGGGCTAGCACCAATTTCACATTTTCCTAAAGTAACTAAGATTGGGAATTTATAATGTATAGTTACTTTATAATTCATTATACTTTTAACAAGTATTTAAAGTCGTATCCTACCCGTTCGGCTAACGACCCTCCACCGATCAAGGAAGCGGTGGGTGAGAGTGGACACCCATTAAGTCACCATTTTATAGGCAACAACCTTATACCCCCCTTATAGACCGGCTTCGTGAATGAGGCCTACTAACGGTAAGAATGACATATTCTTATACATATCTATATAATAAAATTATAATAATAGTATAAGTGTTGATTTTTAAACTTTTTAAAAATCTAAGGTTTAATTTGGAATTAAAGTATTAAAGTGTAAGACTTTTCAAATTCCAAAACTTGAGGGCAAGATTCGAAACTATTCCAAGTCTCTTCAATTTGTAACTTATGAGTTTTAATGGTTCATAAAAATGAAGACTCTTCATTTTATGAAACCTCTTTAGTTCTTTAATCACAATTAAAAGAAGTGACTTTTTGTTATCCATAACTTGAGGACAAGTTATGGACACCATCATAGCCATTAAGATCATGAATTAAACACACATGGTGGTTACACATAATTCCTATGATCTTTTAAAAACTCATAAGAACACAAATTCATGTCAAGCAATTTCAAGAAATCATATAACTATATACAATACTTGAAAATTGATAAAAGTCATGTAAAATGGGTTAACATAATCATTATCATTTTGAAAAACAGATTTTACAAGTCCAAAACAGATTGGGATAATGATCTTAATCCATTTCCAGCAACAAAACTCGAAAAAACTGCTCAGCACGCTCCTACTCGCCGAGTGCATTATTCTACTCGGCGAGTAGAATGAATTTGTTCATGGACTCGGCGAGTCCTCCCCATGGACTCGGCGAGTCCAGTCGTCAGAATGCAGAATTTTCGATTTTTAAGCAGTTTTGCATCAAGTATACAGAAAACAAACCAGGTCTCTGATACCACTGATGGGTTTTGAGCATTCTAACACTTCCTAAGTGTACATGCAACCCTAATAACCTTGAATCTATGTTTTCTCTATATACATGCAAATTTCTTTTTCAAGGTTATTTCCTAACTAGCATGGCATGGGGATTACATAAAACATAAAACTAGTAGAAATACATACCTTGTTGTTGCTTGGATTCCTTCAAGACTTTGTGAGCCTAGCACCCCAAATGTTGTGCCTCAAATGCTTCACACAATACCACAAGACTTGGAATAACTTGAGAGAATACTTCTAGCACTCAAAATCGGTTATGCCCTCTCTAGTAACACTAGGTCCACTAGCTCCACTTTTTGCTAGCTATAGGGTTCCTTTTATAGTGTTGTCACAATTAGGGTTTACACATGAATGCCCTTAATTGTCATGACTCTTGATTTCCCATGACCCATGGATTTGTAACTCCCATGGACCATCCATGGAGCTCCATTTGGTTACATCCATAACCCATAAACTATGGATCATTAATCCACCATAAAAGAATTGATGATTGTCATAATCAACCCTATATATTTAATTAGTCTCACTTTGATCACCAAATTAATCCTAGATTAATACTTGATCAATACTAATTAAATAATACTATTATTAATATATTAGAACTTATAATATATTAATAATCATATGTGCCTTATTCTCTCATTTAGTCTATCCAAGTATTGCAATGCCATGCAACCCAAATGGACCATGCCGGGTCGGGTCAAGTACATACCAAATAAAGTTATGGACTTAGACACTATATCCAACATATAGATCATGAGTTGAGAGTGAGTGGTGAAATATGGGAAAAGCTTTTACCCAAACGTTGGCGTGAGTGGTGCAATATGAGAAAAGCCCTTACCCAAACGTTGACCACTGTCATTTAGCGGAGTATGGATGACAACCATGGACTGTTCTAGACTGTCTGCGGAACACTAGCAGGCTCGCAACCTGTAGGTGTTAATGGACTTGAGTGTTCATTCGCTGTACTCTATTCCCCTTCGTGAGGGGTGCAATATGAGAAAAGCCCTTACCCAAACGTTGACCCCCGTCATTCAACAGAGTATGGATGACAACCATGGACTGTTTTAGACGGTCTGTGGAACACTAGCAGGCTCGTAACCTGTAGGTGTTAATGGACTAGAGTATTTATTCGTTGTACTCTATTCCCCTCATGAGTGCCTTTAGGGCATGTATGGCTGGGGAAACCCCTTAGTATGTTCATCAGCTGTATGGAAAACCCATTGACATGTAATTGGGGGGGGGGGGGACCTCCCGTGGGAAATACCGTCGATGAATAAGAGCTATGGACTTAGCATATGGAAAACCCATTGACATGTATTGCGGGGGGAAACTCCCGTGGGAAATACCGTCGATGAATAAGAGCTATGGACTAGCACATAGCGACGATGTGACTTCGTGCCTATTTGACATAAATTGCTGAAGGAAAGCAATGTTGTCACCCCGGTGTTTGTCTTATTTGACATATATTGCAGAGGGAAGCAATGTTGTCACCTTGTTAGTTGTTTTATGTTAGGATGTCTTGTTTGACATAAATTGTTGAGGAAAAGCAATGCTGTCACCCCTTGTGAAAATCCTTAGGCTAGGTCCCTTGTGATAGTTGTTTTAGGGACGTAAAGTGAGGATAATGGGAATGGGTAATTAGGGTTATTTTGGTTGATGAAATTAATAAATTTATTGTTGATTGAGAACTTAATAAGTTTATTATTTATTGTGGGTTGAAAACCCTATATGCTCACCAGGCTCCCAAGCCTGACCCACTCAGTTTAATTGTATCACAGGTATCGATACGAAGTTGCTTTACACTGAGAGATTAAAAGAGAAGTAGATCACTAGTGTAAATGAATGTAAGTTTCGTTTATGCTTATGTTTTTGTATTGACAATGACATCCCAATGGTTTAAGTGAATAAAATACATTTCTTCGGAAATGATTTGATAACATGGTTATCATGTTTATCTGGGAACAAATTCCGCAACACTTTTAATCAAATGATTACTTTGAAATTATTTTAAAAGCATAAATTAAATCGGTCTTTTCTGGCCGTGAAATTGGGGATGTCACAATATAATTCATAATAATAGCCCAAATAATTATTTTAAGGACCTAATAACATTACTATAATTATTTAAAAGTTATATTAAAAATTGCATAGGCGTAGCTCACTTACAGCGGGTTTTATTAAAAATCGGGCTTTGCTCGGAGCAGCGTTTCCGAACCGAAAGACCCTTTTATTCTCGGGACTCCGGGAGCCTCGGGGCTTCCTTAGGGTGCTAGGGATTTTTCCTAGGGTTTAGGGGAGTTGGAATGGGTTAGAGAGAGAAAGTATTTAGAGAGAGAAGTGGAAATGTGTGAAAAATCCAGAAGAGTTCGCATCTATTTATAGGAGCCAGCAGCTCGGATTTACGCTGCGCGTTCAGCAGCTACACGGCGCGTAGCTTCGGATAAGGTGCGAGGTGGCGAGCATTCGGTGGTGCGACGTGGCTTAAGCTGGACCGAGGGAGGGGTTCGCGTACGCAGCGCGTTCCGAGCTCGGACGCTGGGCGTAATGTGAGGGTGACACGTCTTTCATCCGAGGCGAGACCGTGCTCAGCAAGCGACGGCTGAGATTTGGCCACGTCATCGATCGAGCAGTAGATTTCGTAATTTCCCTTTCCGACTTCTAAAAATCATAACTTTTGCATACGAGTTCCGTTTTTGACGTTCTTTATATCCACGCGTAGGCGGGAACATACTCTACAACTTTCATTTAGACTCCGTCGGCTAATTTTGACTTTATTTTAAAAGTTATATTTTTAACAGGCCGGGACAGGGTTGGTCCGTTAAAAATTCATAACTTCTTCATCCGGCGTCTGTTTTCGTCTGTCTTTTTATCGTTATGCTACTATTAATGAGATCTTCAATTTCCGTTTAGGCTGTATCGGCTAAAAACCGCTCGATCTAATATTCGAACTTCTGGTTGTACAATGCTAAGCCGAAACTTCGAAAAATCATAACTTCCTCATACGAAGTCAGATTTGGGCGTTCTTTTTATGGACGCTCTCGGTTTAACGTATTCTACGACTTTTGTTTAGATCGCTAAGGCTAAAACTCGCTCTATCGTAAATTCACTATTTACGTCTCCTGGTGCCGTGCCGGTTTTGCCGTAAAACTTCGGCGGGTCATAACTTCTTCGTTATAACTCGGATTTCGGCGTTCTTTATATGTACGGAAACCTTGAGACATATTCTACAACTTGGTTAAGATTATTTATTCTAAATAATATTTTGTCGGAAAGTCGTTTTCGACCCCTATTATCTCTAAATTGACTAGCCCGGATCTACGGGCGTTACATATTATACTTTTTGAACCATTTCTATTATTCATTTTACGCTTTCCACGAGCCATAACCCTCTTTTCTGCAGTCTCCTTTAAGGATTAACAACCAAATCAATCAAAAAAATATTAGATGGAATTTAGTAATGATTAATAGTATTATACTTCAAATATTTTTAAAACATTACCATGTATTTTGGCTCACACCACATATCACAAAGATACTCTCAATCATCTTTGCTAGCCATATTTGGAGGGGGTGTAGTCTTTGCCTTTGTTGGATCTACTGGTCCTCCAATCCCTTTAAAGTAATCATGCAACTGAGATATGTAGGTTCTCCAAGCCCTTGGCATGTGGCTGCTCATAACTTTGTGAACATTCGCATCCTCCACATCAATTTCAAAAAGTGTCTTCAAGAAACAAATATAATTAGTTGACTAGTGAATGAAATTTCAACAATCATACACTTAATTAGTAGAAAAAAATTACAGTTAGCCTATGGCGTAACGGCAACCGAGCTTCTTCTGGTACATGTCTCCACTCTTTGTACTGCATGCTACAATTGCTACGTAAAATGTAGCCACACTCATACATGAAAGCTGAGACATTGTCACATACTACTTGCCTTGTTTTAAAATTGAACTTCACTGTCAATCTCTTATTGGTTGCTTTCATTGTCTTTCGTGCACCCTTCCCACATGTCAATCCACGTTTTGCGCTTGTAGTATCAGTATCATGTTCTTGTTCGGTCTCAAAAATTGGGTCTATAAGCAAGTAAAAGTAAGTTTATATTTACAACATGACATAATAAATTATATGAAAGTGTAAAATTGAATATCTTTTCTAACCATGTTGTTGCTCGGTTGTTTGAGATCGCTCTATAACCACGTTTGTTGCAAATGTGCCTATTTACAAAGCTAAAGAATTAATCACGATCAAAACATTAGTGTAACAAATATGAACAAAAACTTGTTACTTGTACCTAATATTGGATGAGGTTGATAGTTTGATATTTGAGGGATTGGATCTGGTTGTACCAGTCATATTAGTAAAGAGGTGTAGAAATTGTCCAAAAAGAAAAAATTATTAATAAAAAATATTAGTGAGGTGGTGGAATAGACAAAAATTTAAAGATAGAAGGGTGTGAATTGTAAGGATAGAAAATCTTAAAGAAAAAAAACACAACAATACAAAAGGCAGCCCTCCACCCTCACTGTAGAACACTTGAACTAAAAACACAAGCCAATATATCAATATTGTCAGGTTGATATGATGGTTATGTAATTAGCTATTAACTTTGAATTTGGTGTATTTAAAAGTAAAATTTAATTCTATTATTATGAGTTGATTAAAAGAAAGCAAGTTTAATTTGGACTTCTATTTTGTTTTTTCAACTTATATAATAATGTATAGCACCATAATTAGAATTTTTTACCCCAAAATACAATGTACGTATAACTCAATTTATTACTCTTGATGTATGTGACCACAATTTATATTTTTTTAAAACCTACATTTTAAGTTCCTATAAATGTAATTTATTTACTAAAAAGGCATAACAGTAATTCATTTCACATTTTAACCACACTAACATGTACCTTTATATGGTCGGGTTTAGGGTCAAAATTTTAAAAATATGATTCAATTTGTTTAACCCAAAACCTGATCGGGTTGACCTAATTAACAAACCTACCCATGATAGAAACATACATATTTAATGTAATAAATATTATTTGAGGAAAATGGAATAAAATGTTACTTGTGTTGTAAAGAGTAGTGTGTTCTCCATCTTGTCTGCCTAGTCCACCTCGTCTACCTCTTCCGCCTCTTTTTGACATTATGCTCTTTACAACTGTAAAAAAAATAAACATTTTATAACTCAATCTATAATAATAAATTTAACAATAAAAATATTGTTACAAAAATCTAACCGATAATTATAAAGAAAATCATGCAAAAGAGTCATCTTCGTCGCTATTAAGATTTGGATCATCAGAATCACCATCGGTCTCTGAATCAAGATGTAACATCCCAAATTTCGAGTCCAAAAATTTCATTTTAATTAACAGATCATAAAACATTCATAAGAAAACTGCGTAACAATATATCATTTTGTGAATCAATGTATCATGTCTGAAAACCCAAAACATATAATAGCAACATGTCAGAGTACAATCCCAGAATATCTCAAGTGCGGAAAATCAATGCGTGTGTGTATGATGTGTCGCTACCGCGTCAGCTCTTTCCCCTTCGCTGAAGAGGTACCTGAAACCAAAACTGTAAACTGTAAGCACGAAGCTTAGTGCGTTCCCCCATCCCACCACACATATACAATACATACTGTCAGGCAGTTCTGGGGTGCCTGACTACCCAGGTCAAGCCATTCTGGGGTGTTGGACTTACCCAGGTCAAGCCATTCTGGGGTGCTTGACGTACCCATGTCAAGCCATTCTGGGGTGCTTGACTTACCCGTCGGTCTGTTTCACCCGACTATCGGGGACTATTTCACCCCCTACCACTACCACATAACACACATATACTGCCAGGCAATTCTGGGGTGCCTGACTACCCAGGTCAAGCCATTCTGGGGTGCTTGACTTACCCGTCGGTCCTTACGACCGACATCCGAGGACTATTTCACCTCCTACTACTACCACATAATATCATAGCATGAACATACTGTCAGGCAATTCTGGGGTGCCCGACCTACCCTTCGGTCCTAACGACCGAACTTGGGGACTATTCCCCCTACTAACACTATCACATATAACATATAACATATCATGCTAGCACATAAACATATAAGGTAGTAGCAACCCTAGATGAATGTCACAAAGACAATCATCTAACATACAACTCCTACTGGTGGGCCGGCATTGTGGCCGTAGACCCACCGCTACTGAAAGGTAACTCACCTCAAACGAGTAGCTGCTGATAATCTGTGCGGGGAATCCCTGACTGCTGCTGCTCCGGGAATCCTCTGGCTATAATCCCCACAAAACACTTAATCAGAATCTGATATCTACCCCTTAGGGTAAATTGACTATTTTACCCCAGACCAAGTCCAAGTCAAAGTCAAAGTCAACTTCCAGTTGACCCGACTCGCCGAGTTGGGCCGTCAACTTGTCGAGTCCCTATTTCTTTAACTGTCCTTATCCACGTCCCTACTCGTCGAGTTTAGCAACGACTCGACGAGTTCTCCTTCTAACACAACCTCGGATAAACCTTCTTCCGACTCGCCGAGCGGTATGAACACTCGTCGAGTCCATCTTCATCCTAAGAACATGTCCTGTCCTCGACTCGCCGAGTTGTATGAACAACTCGTCGAGTTCATCTTCAAGAGTTAGGAGATTGCCTTGGACTCGTCGAGTCTGCTCGTGCACTTGCCGAGTCCTATGAACTCCAGGACTATGGCTTATCCCAAAACGTTTGGGTCACTCCCTTGGACCCTCTAAAACCTTTCTTTCACTCAACTGGTTCCCACGAACCATAACAGAAAAGGGGAGTCTAACCTTGGACTCGCCGAGTCCCAAGAACGACTTGCCGAGTCGATGCAGTCCAAGTCTTATTTCTTCGATTTCTGGAGTGCAACTCTTGTCCAAATGATAGATCTAGGTCCCTAAACTCAATCTAGCACGTAAAGTTACAAACTTTACGTGCATGCATGGGACTTTGAGCCAAAAATGCCCAAAAAGAAGCTCTTAAGATGCATGGGGCCTTCGATGGGTGCAAAAGCAACCCCTGACTGCCTTGTGACCCTTCCATGGACCTAGATCCGAAGCCTCAACCCCCAACCATGCTTGCAATCATGGTTGGATACCAAGAATGACTTATAAAAGCCCTAAATCTACCCAAAAAGGGATCTAACAAAAGAACAAGCAAGGTATAGACTTTATACCTTCTGAGAACAGCAAATGATGCACCAAATTCGAATCCTTTAGTCTCATCTTGATCCTTCTATGCTCTTCCTTCTTCCTTGTGATCAAAATCCACAAAATCACCCAAAAGCCTTGAATCTTGCACCAAAACACTTAGGGTTTGCTAGGGAGGGTTTCTGGGAGCAATAGGGACAAGTGGGGGCTGAATGAGATGATTAAATAGGGTGCAAACCCTCATATTAGGGTTTTTGTCCAGACAGAGTCTACTCGTCGAGTCCAGGATCCGACTCGACGAGTCCCATACTTAAACCTCGCGTTCTATCCCGCTTCTACTCGGCGAGTTGGGCCATCAACTAGCCGAGTCCCAGGCCAAAAATGTAAAATTACATAAATGAAATCCATACCAGGAACCAGGTGCTACAAATCTCCCCCACTTATTTCAGACTTCGTCCTCAAAGTCTGCTGCTCGCTCCTGAAAAAGCTCTGGATAATGCTCCATCATCTCATCCACCGGCTCCCAAGTCCATTCCGAGCCCTTCCGGTGCTGCCATTGCACCTTCAAGAGCTCCACCCTCTTGTTTCTCAGATCCTTCGACTTCCGGTCGAGGATTGCTACAGGTCGCTCGATGTAGTTCAGGCTGTCATCGACCTGAATATCCTCTAAGGGTACCACTGCTGAGTCGTCCACCAGGCACTTCCGCAGCTGGGAGATGTGGAAAGTGTTGTGGATCTGGCTGAGTTCGGCTGGCAGATCCAACCTGTACGCCACCTTGCCTACCCGGGCTAAAACCCTGAAGGGTCCGATATATCTGGGGCCCAACTTGCCCCGCTTCCTAAATCGGATGACGCCCTTCCATGGCGACACTGTGACAACCGTCAAAATTGAGTCAAGTCAAAGTCAAACAAAGTCAACAAGTCAAAACCAATCGACTCAATTAACCCTTGTATATTAGGGTTTACACTATGTAATTACTGTACAATGTAATATCTTAATGAACCAAAACGATAAAACATTATTGCACACTCATCGGGAGTGTGTACGACACTAAAACACGGTTTAACGGGGTTTACGAACCTTGCGTTGTGAAGCCGGACACTCAAATTAATCACAAACGAAACCTCTCTAAATCGTTTTCACTCTATCTCTTTCTATTTGAAATCTCTCCCAAATCTCTCTCGAAAGTTACTTTAACTTTTTGTAATCATTTGGGTCATATCGACCCTTAACCGGGTCAAAAATCGCTTGAAACGAGGTAAAAACGGGTAAAATAGCCTTAAGGACCTGGAATTGAAGCTTCAGGACCGAAGCCTCTCATCCGAGGCCTCGGATCCGAAGCCTCTCATCAGGACCGAAGCTGAAGCCTCTCAGGAGACCGAATCCGAAGCCATCAGACAGCAGCTTCGCATGCGAGGGTCCGAAGTCTCGGCCCCGATCCGAGAGGTCTCGCAGACGGCCCCTTTTTACCAGTTTTTCGACTACGACTTCGTTTTAACTCCGTTTTTCATTATTTTAACGTGGGATTTTCACCCAAAACTTTATTTTATAAACTAAGGCCCCAAAATATATAAATCTCCAGGGTTTTTATAAAAATGTATTAAAAGAATTGGTGGTTGGACTAATTATTGAGAAAATATTTGCTTTTCCTTATTTTATGACAAAAGCAAGCCACCACCACCTCACTCTATGATCAGCCACTCTTTCCCACTACTCCTTGTCACCTTAGTGGACCTTTACACCCTATTTCCAGCTCTTCCCACGTTCTAAGAGCTGGAGGATTGGTCCTCTCTCCTCATTCTCCTTAAAAGCCCTTTCATTCTACACTTAGCAACCAAGAACACTCTCCAAAATTCTCTCATCTTTTCTCTCAACTTCAAGAACTTCAAGGCTTTCTCCAGGGATTTATTTCTTCAATTAGTAAGTATCTTCATCATTCACATAATTATTAAACTCCATTCTACTCAAATCATTGATATCTTACACAAATTCCATCTTATTCGGTGTTAGATTCTCGAATCATCAAGACATCTTCTTAGTGTTCTTGGGTTGAACAATTCCTCTATCTCACTTTCATCTACTGAAATCACATAAGGTGAGTTCATACCCCTACATTTACATGTTTTTCTTAAGTTTTAAGGGGGGAATACAAGTAAAATCATCAAGAACACAATTAAACTTTTTCTATCAGATTACATCATAAAAGATGAACTTCGATCACGGACTGTTTTGGTCAACTTAAATATTTTAGTTTTCAAAACTGTTCCAGGTGCAAGTAGTTCAAACTCTTAGCTTTAAAATGGCTACTTGCACATCTCCATATGATTTTTCTATAATTTATGGTGAGTTTTACAAAACTGCCTATCATTTCAGAGGCAAACCCGGACCAGTCTGTGATTATGAACATTTTCACCTCTGTTAGAGATCACTAAAAATCATGATAAAATTTACAAACAAACTAGACTCATATTGCAAACTCTCAGAATTTGCGGATTTGGATTTAGAGCTTTGATGATTTTTCTATAAATTTTCTAAGAACAGTAACAGAAACTGTATACAACAAAAAGTTGCTGTCAATTTCATTTCACCTTGTAACATGTTGAGCAAGGTGTATATCTTTATGTGATTATATGTTATTGCAATATATGACATTTTATCTTAATATTTAGACACACATCAGTTTACAAATGGATTTGGACATATAAAATATAAACAATAACAAGTGATTATAATCAAAGTACAACCGATACATTCAAACATTTAATAAACTATTTTGAATATAGTTTGCATACATTACTACGTACTACCCTTGGTTGATAAACTATAATAGGTATAGTTTATGATACATTACATAATACATACATTTAAAAAGGGTACATTTATACAAAGGATATTTTCATTAAGCAAGGTACGGCCATACGGTACCAAGTTTTCATAACACGAAATTCCGTTAATGACTTTATGAAACATTACATAACACATACATTTAAAAAGGGTACATTTATACAAAGGATATTTTCATTAAGCAAGGTACGGCCATACGGTACCAAGTTTTCATTACACTACATGTAAATTCGTTAATGACTTCTGTGAGACATTCGATTCAATTTATAATAACTCATTTGTGGTATTAACAAACATAGAATTTACGGGGATTTCACTAAAATCAAACGAGTTTATGTCGATTTAAACTTGCATTGTTTTACTATAAGGAACGAACACTACTTGTACATTTCGGTCTTTGGGTTTTAAGACTACATTTACACATTAAGGAAAATATTGGATTTTCTGGAACGAACACTACTTTTACAAGAAAAGGCTTTAATAAACTCACATAAAGTATTAATGAATATTGGTATTTACGGGAACTTCATTAAAATTAAACGAGTTTATGTCGATTTAAACTTACATTATTTATTATAAGTAAGAAAAGTTACTTATACATTCCGGTCTTTGGATTTAAGACTACATATACATTTTAAGGAAAATATTGGATTTTTCTAAAACAAATACTACTTTTACAAACGAAAGGCTTTTAATAATACCAAACAAAAGCTTATGAACTCACCAACCTTTGTGTTGACACTTTTTCAAATAACTTGTATTCTCAGGAAATCATTAAACAGGTAACCAAGTGCTTTTGAGGATGGGACGCTAAGGCGTCTACTATTTCATATTTTGTCAACATATTGTAATTGATTCGTAAACATGTAATTCATACAATGATGTAACTTTTTCAATTATATATATGTTGGTTGTGTTTGCTTGAATTACTATTACAATTGTTGTTATGATACTATACATGAAGTCCTCCACCCCCGGACATTTCCACCATCCTTGGTTTGGGGGTGTGACAGACACCTTCAGAAGGACCATATCCCCGACCTGAAACTCCATGTCTGATCGGCACTTGTCGGCATAACTTTTCTGCCGACTCTGAGCAGTCTGAAGCCTGCTCCGGACCTGCTGAATACTCTTCTTCGTCTTGAGCACCACTTCGGTGCTCCCCAGGACCCTCTGGCCAACCTCACCCCAACATATCGGGGTCCTGCACTTCCTCCCGTACAACATCTCGAAGGGAGGACGATCGATACTCGCGTGATAGTTGTTGTTATATGAGAACTCAGCCAATGGGAGGTAAGTATCCCAGCTACCACCGAAGTCTAGCACACATGCCCGCAGCATATCCTACAAAGTCTGGATGGTCCGCTCGCTCTGACCATCCGTCTGCGGGTGAAACGCGGTGCTAAAGTGCAGACGATTACCCAACTCGTCATGAAACTTCTTCCAAAACCTGGAAGTGAACCGCACATCCCTGTCTGAAATCACCGAAACTGGCACCCCGTGCCGCGCCACCACCTCCCTGATGTAGATGTCGGCCAACTTCTCGACCGAGATGCTCTCCTGAATTGGAATAAAATAGGCGCTCTTGGTCAATCGATCGATGATGACCCAAATCGAATCCACTCCCCGTGCGGTACTGGGAAGCTTTGTGATAAAATCCATCGTGGTTTCTTCCCATTCCCACAGCGGAATATCCAACGGCTGCATCTTTCTGTGTGGTCTCTGATGCTCGGCCTTGACCTTCCTGCAGGTCAAGCACCGCTCCACGTACCATGCCACATCTCGCTTCATGCAGGGTCACCAATAATCAGGACGGAGATCCCTATACATCTTCGTCGCTCCGGGATGGATAGAAAATCTGGATTTGTGAGCCTCCTCCATCAGGACCTGGCGCACACCTCCATGATAAGGGACCTACACCCTACGGTGAAGAGTCAACAGCCATCGGCTATCATAATCGAAGGAGGAAACCTGGTCTACAATCGGCTCACTCTTCCGATGTTCCTCCTTCATGGCCTCCTGCTGGGCCTCTCGAATCTGCTCCAACAGTGGAGTAACCACGGTCATCCTCATGCAGGTATCCCTGATCGGCGCTGCCTTGCGGCTAAGCGCGTCGGCCACAACGTTGGCCTTCCCCGGGTGGTAGAGGATCTCACAATCATAATCCTTTACCACATCAAGCCACCGACACTGCCTTATATTTAGATTTGGCTGGTCCATGAGATACCTCAGGCTCTTATGGTCCGTGTAAATGGTACAACGGACCCCATAGAGGTAATGACGCCAAATCTTGAGGGCGAATACAACAGCCCCCAGCTCTAAATCATGCGTCGGGTAGTTCGCCTCGTGAGGCTTCAGCTGCCTCGAAGCGTAGGCGATGACATGCCCTCTCTGCATCAATACCGCGCCCAAACCTAAAATAGACGTGTCGCAGTACACAACAAAATCCTCTACGCCCTCTGGCAGGGCTAAGATCGGTGCCTCGCACAACCTCTGCCTCAGTGTCTCAAACGCTGCCTGCTGCTCAGGCCCCCAACGAAAGACTACGGCCTTCTTCGTCAGCCACGTCAAGGGTACTGCTATCTTGGAGAAATCCTGGATGAATCTCCTATAGTAGCCGACTAATCCCAGGAAACTCCAAATCTCAGATGGAAACTTCGGAACCTCCCATCTCATCACGACCTCCACCTTGGCTGGGTCGACCAGAATACCGTTCTGGTTGACAAGGTGCCCAAGAAACTGCACCTCGTGCAACCAGAACTCACACTTGGAGAACTTGGCGTACAAGCTCTCTCCCCTCAGAGTATCCAAAACCTCTCGCAGATGCTCCTCATGCTGCTCCTGCGTCTTGGAATAGACCAAGATGTCGTTAATGAAAACTATCACGGACCGATCCAGCATCGGTCTACACACGCGGTTTCATGAGGTCCATGAACGCGGCAGGAGCATTGGTGATCCCGAAAGGCATCACCACGAACTCATAGTGGCCATAGCGCGTCCGGAACGCAGTCTTCTGTACATCCTCCTCTCCGACCCTCATCTGATGATATCCTAATCGCAGATCAATCTTGGAGAACCAAGATGCTCCCTGTAGCTGGTCAAAGAGGTCATCAATCCTCGGGAGTGGGTAACGGTTCTTCACCGTCACCTTGTTCAGCTCCCTATAATCTATACACATCCGATGCGACCCGTCCTTCTTCTTCACAAACAGAATCGGGGCTCCCCAGGGTGAACTGCTCGGTCTAATGAATCCCTTGTCTAACAGCTCCTGCAGCTGTGTAGACAACTCCTGCATCTCAGGAGGAGCCAACCGATACGGTGCCTTGGCTATCGGAGCCGCACCAGGGACTAGGTCGATCCTGAACTCCACCTGTCGCTCTGGAGGTATCCCAGGAAGCTCCTATGGGAACACATATGCGTAGTCTCGCACCACCGGAACGTCACTCACCGTGGCCTCACCCGCCTCCCGGGTATCCATGACATAGGCGACATATCTTGTGCAACCCTGCTGTAGGTAACGCCTAGCCCTCGCTGCCGAACATAAAGCTGGTCCTCGCTGCGGCCTCTCACCCTGAATCACCAGCTCTCCCCCACTTGGGGTCCTGATCCACACCAACTGCTTCGCGCAGTCGATCACCCCCCCTATTGGGGCTTAGCCAATCCATTCTGATAATAACCTTGTTCCCCTGCAAAGGTATGGGAACCAAGTCTACCAGATAGCGCTCCTCGAATAATCTCAGCACACAATCTCGGAATACCGTTGATGCTCGCACCGATCGATCATCGGCAATCTCTACCTCTAAAGGGCAATCTAACATGCCTGAAGACTCGGGAAACCTCTTGCTGAGCGCAAGAGAAACAAACGATCGGGTAGCACCCGAATCAAACAATACCTGAACTGGGATACCGTTCACATGGAACGATCCTAAACAGAGAACATATCAATATCATAAACATCATATAAATAAATCAGAGGGAAAGAATCATACCCGTCACCACATCGGGTGCGGCGCGTGCCTCCTCGGTCGTCAACTGGAAAGCCCGACTCCTCACCACTGGAGCCTCTGCCTTGCCCTGCCGGCCATCAGTAATCCGCAGGGTCGCTGGAGCTGGCGCCTTCACTGGCGCTGCTGCTGACAACTGGGGGCAACTGACCTTCCTATGGCCCCTCTGGTTGCAGTGGAAACACAACAACTCAAATGTCTGAATAGTGGGTGCAAGGGCGGTACAATCCCTGCTGAAGTGCCCCGTCTTGCCGCACTTGTAGCAGCCCGACGATCCCAACCTACATGCTCCCTCGTGCTTCCTGCCGCACTTCCTGCAGCGGCCCTGTCCTGGCTGGCCTTTCGGCCTACCATCTGGTCCCTTGGGCTTCTTCCCCGAAGCCCCAGTCACCTGCCCCTCCTCTACCTTCCTCTTCCGGATGTGCTCCAGATCAATCTCCCTTTCCCTTGCCCTGGCAATCATGGAATCCAGGGTAGGGCAAGCCGAAAAACTAACATGCTCCCGAATGTTGTCTCGCAGCATGTCATGGTAGCGGGTCCTCCTCATATCCTCATCTCCCATATACTGGGGCACTAGCAACGCCCTCTCCCGGAACTTGGCGGTGATCTCCGCCACAGTCTCCGAAGTCTATCTCATATCTAAGAACTCCCTCGCCAACTGCTGGAGCTCCACTGCAGGTGCAAACTCCGCTCTGAACCGAGTCACAAAGTCCGGCCATGTCATAGCCTCAACCGTCGGGGCTCCCAGAGAGTCACCAACCGACTCCCACCAATCCCTGGCCCTATCTCTCAAGCATCCTGCTGCATATCTCACCTTCGACCCCTCAGGCAGAAGCTAGTCAACTGTACAGACTCAATGTCTGCAATCCACCGTCTGGCCACAATAGGGTCCTTCGCCCCATGGAAATCTGGCGCACCACTGCCCCTGAAGTCCTTAAAGGACAGTGTGTGTGATCCCGACTGGCTGGTCCCCATGTCGCTCCTGAACGCCCGGAGGCGATCCTCCATCAGCTCGACAATCCCTTCCTTGATCGACCCAAAGATGACCGGGGTCGCATCAAGGATGCCTCTGGTGATCTCGGATGCGATAAACTCGCGTAGCCTCTCATCCACTGGTTCGGAACCTGATCCCGAACCTGGTCCCTCCCTTGAACTGCCAACTGCTGGCCTCGGACGTAGTACCACCATTCTACAATACATAATGACAACCGCCAGTGATACTGATACATCTAGAGGGATCACATCCATCACGAGCTCCTTGGTCTTGCCTCAGCCTTTCTCGATTCAAGTACGGATCCTCTGCTTTCAGTAGTACGGGCCCATACTACCTTCCAAATCTATCCGTTCTTTCCTCAAGATCCGCCTCGACTCCACCAAGTCACTACTACTGTTACTGATCTCTACTACTCTCATCCTAGGCTTACCCTAGGGCAAATCTCTAACACCACCCAAACCGGTCCTCAGCTGCTGAAGGCCTCCTTGTAATGTCAATTAGCCATTACCTGAATACCATCACATGTAACGAGGCTCAGATAATCCTTCGAGTAAAAGACTCGTCCCTACAACGGTTAGACTCAAACAAGAGCTGCGCAATAGGGTCAAATCCAATCCTATAAGATTATCCAACCCTTATCACATGTGACTTAACGTATTCACCTAACAGCTAACTCCCATCACTCAAAGTCCCACAAAGCACAAAGCAAGCAGCATTCAGACCAAAGGGATCGATCTCAAGCAATCCTATCCTCAGAACAGGAAACTTTACTAGCATACAATGTTGTGCTCATACTACCAGGCATAACCTAAACAGGCTATCCTATTACTGTCTACTCAATACTAGCATGCAATTCTCATAAGCTGAAGCACATAAAGCAGGCACATAAGGCATCATTCCTAGATCCTTAGTTCTATTCTAACATGATGTTCTACTGAAACTGATAAACATATTATAAACTTGCATGGGTACTTTGGGGAATACTTACTTGAGCTCGGCCGGTCGCGCACATCACACACTTCGTTCTTTCTCAAAACTCTTTTAACTTAGCTTTTAGAAAACCATTTTTCTTGTAAAAATCTTTTAAATCCCTTGATTTGAGTTCAGACACCCCGAAGGTGTGTCCGAATCCCTCAAACCAGGGCTCTGATACCAACTTGTAACATCCCAAATTTCAAGTCCAAAAATTTCATTTTAATTAACAGATCATAAAACATTCATAAGAAAACTGCGTAACAATATATCATTTTGTGAATCAATGTATCATGTCTGAAAACCCAAAACATATAATAGCAACATGTCAGAGTACAATCCCAGAATATCTCAAGTGCGGAAAATCAATGCGTGTGTGTATGATGTGCCGCTACCGCGCCAGCTCTTTCCCCTTCGCTGAAGAGGTACCTGAAACCAAAACTGTAAACTGTAAGCACGAAGCTTAGTGAGTTCCCCCATCGCACCACCGGGGACTATTTCACCCCCTACCACTACCACATAACACACATATACTGCCAGGCAATTCTGGGGTGCCTGACTACCCAGGTCAAGCCATTCTGGGGTGCTTGACTTACCCGTCGGTCCTTACGACCGACATCCGAGGACTATTTCACCTCCTACTACTACCACATAATATCATAGCATGAATATACTGTCAGGCAATTCTGGGGTGCCCGACCTACCCTTCGGTCCTAACGACCGAACTTGGGGACTATTCCCCCTACTAACACTATCACATATAACATATAACATATCATGCTAGCACATAAACATATCAGGTAGTAGCAACCCTAGATGAATGTCACAAAGACAATCATCTAACATACAACTCCTACTAGTGGGCCGACATTGTGGCCGTAGACCCACCGCTACTGAAAGGTAACTCACCTCAAACGAGTAGCTGCTGATAATCTGTGCGGGGAATCCCTGACTGCTACTGCTCCGGGAATCCTCCGACTATAATCCCCACAAAACACTTAATCAGAATCTGATATCTACCCCTTAGGGTAAATTGACTATTTTACCCCAGACCAAGTCCAAGTCAAAGTCAAAGTCAACTTCCAGTTGACCCGACTCGCCGAGTTGGGTCGTCAACTTGTCGAGTCCCTATTTCTTTAACTGTCCTCATCCACGTCCCTACTCGTCGAGTTTAGCAACGACTCAACGAGTTCTCCTTCTAACACAACCTCGGATAAACCTTCTTCCGACTCGCCGAGCGGTATGAACACTCGTTGAGTCCATCTTCATCCTAAGAACATGTCATGTCCTCGACTCGCCGAGTTGTATGAACAACTCGTCGAGTTCATCTTCAAGAGTTGGGAGATTGCCTTGGACTCGCCGAGTCTGCTCGTGCACTCGCCGAGTCTTATGAACTCCAGGACTATGGCTTATCCCAATACGTTTGGGTCACTCCCTTGGACCCTCTAAAACGTTTCTTTCACTCAACTGGTTCCCACGAACCATAACAGAAAAGGGGAGTCTAACCTTGGACTCGCCGAGTCCCAAGAACGACTCGCCGAGTCGATGCAGTCCAAGTCTTATTTCTTTGATTTCTGGAGTGTAACTCTTGTCCAAATGATAGATCTAGGTCCCTAAACTCAATCTAGCACGTAAAGTTACAAACTTTACGTGCATGCATGGGACTTTGAGCCAAAAATGCCCAAAAAGAAGCTCTTAAGATGCATGGGGCCTTCCATGGGTGCAAAAGCAACCCCTAACTACCTTGTGACCCTTCCATGTACCTAGATCTGAAGCCTCAACCCCCAACCATGCTTGCAATCATGGTTGGCTACCAAGAATGACTTATAAAAGCCCTAAATCTCCCCAAAAAGGGATCTAACAAAAGAACAAGCAAGGTATAGACTTTATACCTTCTGAGAACAGCAAATGATGCACCAAACTCGAATCCTTTAGTCTCCTCTTGATCCTTCTATGTTCTTCCTTCTTCCTTGTGATCAAAATCCACAAAATCACCCAAAAGCCTTGAATCTTGCACCAAAACACTTAGGGTTTGCTAGGGAGGGTTTCTGGGAGCAATAGGGACAAGTGGGGGCTGAATGAGATGATTAAATAGGGTGCAAACCCTCATATTAGGGTTTTTATCCAGACATAGCCTACTCGTCGAGTCCAGGATCCGAATCGACGAGTCCCATACTTAAACCCCGCGTTCTATCCCGCTTCTACTCGGCGAGTTGGGCCATCAACTAGCCGAGTTCCAGGCCAAAAATGTAAAATTACATAAATGAAATCCATACTAGGAACCAGGTGCTACACAAGAATAGGTTCATTATCTAAAAAAATTCTACCCTCATCGTCATATTTTTCATCAATATATTCTATGTCATCCACAAGGGCATTTGCATTACGTATTGCTACAACTGCATCATGTGGTAATGTTTCAGGTTCCACATGATTTCGGACAATGGGAGACGTGTCAGGTAACTCTTTGGTTGGTTGAAAAGGTGGCAACTCACTAGATTCCTCTTCTTGAAAATATCATTTATTGATACTTCATCTTCATCATGCTCAGGTATATCATAGATGTTGCGATGGTTTACTCTTTGTACCACCATCCAATTCTTCCCACGTGCCAAATCACTCAAATAAAAAACTTGTTGAGCTTGATCGGCTAAAATAAATGGTTCATCTACATACCACTTGGATGCAACATCAATTGATGTTAGATTATGAGCAACTACTATCCATTTTCCCTTGGATCAGTGTTATACCACTGGCAACGAAACATGAATACTTTTCTACCGAGTATGAAATCCAACTCCAAAACTTCAAGTAAAACACCATAATAAATCATTGCTTCATTCTCATCCCCTGCGCAAACTCCACTACATTGCATAGTGAACTTTTCATCACGCTCCTTGCAACGAAATTTTACACCATTGACAATACAACTTTTCCAACTTGTGTAATGATCATCAGGAAATTATGACAATGCGTACAAATCATCAGTTGCTCTAGGATCACCATTGAATTTAAGAATAGCCATCTATAAACGTCTAAGATTAGTTATCAATGTACTTAAAATCATGTACTAAAAGTAATAAAATTTTAGTTTTACCTTTTTCTTGAACCAAGTGGGAAACTCTTGTTTTGTATAAGATCTATATTTTGTGTTCTATATTTCTTGAGTATAAGAGTTGTTTGTGCTCCCTAAATTGAAGAAAAAATGAGTTGCAAATTTTTAATTAACTAGTAAATACAAAATAAAAGTATAGCTAAAATATGGGAAACTTACTCTAGATAAACATCAAGTTCATCTCCGCAATTATTGACGATGTACCATTGCACCACATTTAGATAGTCCCCTAGTTGTCCTGATTTTGAAGCCCCCAATGTACGAACTTTATTGTTGAATAATTCCATCTCGTGTTTATTAGTCGATACATCCCAATTGCTCTCTACACGATTAAATCTTGTCTCGATATCATTGACATAACGAGATAAAAAAAGTGACAACCTCATCGACAACATCTGCTTCAGTAATAGAGCCATCTGGACGTGGAAAGTTACGAACATATCCTTTGTATGTACCATTACGACGTTAGATCCCGAACATCCATCTCTGACTTACGGGCCCTCCTAATAACGCCTCCTCTGGTAAATGTACACACAAGTGAACCATGATGGTAAAAAATGCAGGGGGAAATATCTTCTCAAGTTTGCATAATATAATAACGATCCCAGTCTTCATATCCTCAAGTTCTTTGACATATAGAGTCTTAGAACATATTTTTTGAAAGAATTGGCAGAACTCGATCAAAGTTGAATGGATATCCTTATTCAAGAAAGGGAGAATGGCTACTGGTAGTATTTTTTGAAGTAATACATGACAATCATGTGTTTTCATTCCTCCAAGTGTATTATGGTTTGTCACACATAGACTGATGTTAGATGTATAGCCATCAGGTAGGCGAACAGACTTGATAAAGTTGCAAAACTCGACACATTCATCTTTAGTCAATGTGAAGTCAGCATGAGGCTTCTCATATTTTCCATTTCTCTCTTTTAACCATTGTTCCTTGCGAATTCTAAGATCCTCCAAGTCTAAACGTGCTTTTGTAGTATCTTTTGATTTCATAGGATCATTTAACAACGTCCCAACTATATTATCATGAACATTTTTTTCTATATGCATGAGATCAAGATTGTAACGCATCAGTAGTTTAGACCAGTACAGAAGTTCAAACAAGATACTCTTTTTTGACCAATTGAACTCATCAGTATATCCTCATTATTGGGTGCTTTTCTAGGAGTACATATAGGAATATCCTCCAACTGTTGCAAAATATAATCATTTGAGAATTAACGAGGTCGTTTCCTTTTTTCTTCCCTTCCATCAAACTCTAAGCCCTTTCGCCACCTATGGTTTTTACTTAAAAAAGATCGGTGTCCTGTATAGGATTGTTTACCACGAATCCAGATAGAACGAGTATCCTCAAGGCATATCGGACATGCCAATTTTCCCATAGTGCTCCACCGAGACAAGTAAGCATAAGCATGGAAGTGACTGATTGTCCATATTACTGCGACACAAAGACTAAACTGTGATTTTGAATATGCATCAAACGCTTCAACCCCATCACACCATAAAACATTAAGCTCATCCACAAGTAAGCATAAGCATGGAAGTGACTGTAGTATCTTTACCAGGAGATTTTGGACCAGGAATCAATAATGTTAAAAGGTAATTAATTGCTCTTATGCATTGTAGACAAAGGTGGCATGTTATATGGCATCAATATAACTGGCCACATACTATGTGTCGTTGTCATATTGCTAAAAGGTTTAAAGCCATCTGAAGCCAATCCCAATCTCACACTCCTCGGGTCATTTGAAAAATTAGGATACAACTGATCAAAATGTTTCAAGCCTTTCCATCTGCAGGATGACGCAAAACTCCATCCTCCTCCTTGCGAACTTCTTTATGCCACCACATATCTTTGGTTGTATGGCGTGACGCATATAAACGCTTCAAACGAGGTGCTAGCGGAAAGTATCGTAACTTCTTATGTGCAATTTTATTACGTAAGTAACGACTACTTTAACAAACTGGACATGCTATAGCATCTTTGTTGTCCCCATAGAAAATAGCACAATCATATTGACAAACATCAATAAGCTCATAACCTAAACCAACTTCACAAAGCAACATTCTAACATCATAATAGCTCTCTGGACAATTATTATTATCGGGAAGAACCTCATGTATCAACTTCAGCAACATCTCAAACGAATTATCAGACCACTTGTTCATCACTTTCAAATTCATCAACTTCACAACAAAGGTCAAGGTAGAATACTTCTTGCATCCTTCATACAAAGGATTATTTAGAGCTTCATGCAGCTTCTCATAACGAGCATTTCCTATAAATGGTTGCTGATTTTCAAATAAATCACTAGTAGGGCCAATATTAAATAAATGATGATCAATTGCATCCTCTAATCCTTCTCTTAAGCCACGAGATTCTTCATTAACAGAATCATCGGGTCCCGCATCCTCTTCATCGACTTCAACCTCACCGTGATGCACCCACCGTGCATGTGCACGACTTATCAATTCCTATATTAATCAAATGGGCAGCAATGACACCTATATTTTGCACTCTTGAATTGACACAATTAGAACATGGGCATAAAGTTAAGCCATTGGAGTTCAAAGTATGTTGGGCAACATCTAAAAATTCCTTTACCCCATTAACATACTCGAGCGAAACCCGATCCCCATTCTTCACCCATTGATGATCCATATTTTGTATCTAACGATGATTACCAATACAAAACACTCAATTTACAATTTCTCTTAAGGAGGTATAAAGTTAATGGCAAGAAAACATTCTTTTAAACAACATTTTTCCATCAATAATTAGTAAATTTAAGTAGTTAACGTATAATTTATAAAAGAATGCCAATTATAAATCAATGAAAATAACTTACATTAGATATAAGAAAGAAACACAGGTTTTTATCAAATGAGAGTTGCTTTATTTTAACAGATAGTTCTCACGGTTATATCATATAGTTAGAAGATATGATGCTGAAATGGTGCAGGGGCAAAAGAAACAAGAACTAGACATCTATTTCAGGTCTTTATGTAAGAATTAGGCGTTTGTTTTGGTTTATATAAACATTATATTTTAAATTTTAAAAAATAATAACCAGATTTTTTATTTAACTTATTATTTAGTATTTAATATTTATTATGATTTTAAATTTATATGTATACAATATTACATATTGAGATAGAGGCAAGAAATCTCGATCAAAACACTAATATACAGTTTATATATGTCCTTATTTTATTTTATTTAGAATGCATGGATAGTGTTAATTATATAAAATAAGAATCGTTGGCTAGTGCATGCAAAATAAAACAATGTTAAATATTAAAAAAGCGGCATGATGATGTCTGCTACTATAGGGTAGTGATTTGACAAAGATTTCTTAATTTTGTTTTTATTCACAAGACACTATGTTAGTATATTGGATTCTTGTAGACAGTTTTATTTTTTTAACCATTTTCTCCATAGTTTAGAATACTTTAGATGGCATGTAGAGTCTAGTTGGCTATAAGGTGTAGTGTTTTAATGTTTGAGATTATTTTGTGAGGTTTATATTCAGTTTTTAGATTATATAGTTTGTTTGTCAAACCTATTGTCACAATAAACGTATTAGGTTTAGGATTCTTATTTTATGATAATGTTTATCTTAGGTAAGGATTTGTTAGTTATTATATTATAAGGAAATCAAGGGAGTATAAATCTAGATTGTTTATAGTTTGTCCCTAGTTCTCAAATGATATGGAAATTGTTAAATACAAATTGGTATTTTGTTCTAAGTCGGGATAATCAGGGTCTTCTTGGTACCGGAACCGTTAACACGGAATACTGATTCCATGTAAATCAAAGAACCAGTACCGGACCTATCATATATAAGTTTTTCGTTTTCGTGACCTGTTCCGGTTCGGGACCGGTACGGGATTAGAAATTGGTGCTAGATGCTCATCCCCAATCAGAATAATATAGTTTACTGTGATAAATTATTATTCAAGGTAAAACTAAACTAATTCGGATATGAGATGGTTGAGACAGGGGTCCTTTAGAAGCATCAAAAATAGGCCAACATTTGTGTTCAAGATGTGACTTAACCAGTGCCATATTGCATGAGTAGTTAGTCTTTATCATTTAATTATTTGAAAACAACTGCATTTAATTTGACAACAACCAAACTTTATCTAACTTAACGAGGCATAATATAATTCAATCCCCAAGATACTTGTTGAAAAGAAAAGACTCTGTCAAAGGAACAATGTCAAATGAAAGAGACACTTTAATAATGTATTACACAATATATCCTAGAATTGAAAACACGAAACATTTACGTATAAACCCACTATGAAATCCCTTGGCCCAATCTTACACCAAACATACAACAGAAGGAAATACACCCACCCCCTCATAATCTCATAATGCCGTTACTTACTTTCCTGAGCTTGGTTAAATTTTATAGACATTCATACTTCAAAAACAAAAGACACACTACCCCATATTTCACATATTAAAGTTTTATTTATGATAATTCTGATTAAACTTAAATATTTGCTCCAATTTCTGATTTTGAACTGTACTTTTTGTTACTTTGTTAAATGCTAATTCATTTTTTGAATGACTGAATCTGATTATGGTAAGTTTTGCTCATTTGTATATGAATTGGGTTTTTTTCTTATAGGGAAAGTGAAGTTTTTTTATGCTGATTGCAAGTTATTTGCTAATTGCTATTCATTAATGTTGTTTAAATGCCTTATAGTAATCTGACTACAAATTTTCAAATCTGTTTGGATGGATGATTCATGGAAGAGACTATATACGCATAGCATATCCTAAAGCCCTAAACATCAAATCAATTTGAATAAGTAGAAGAATATTAATTGCGTCCATGAAGGTGAATCTTGTATGCATAACCAATATAGATATCACAAGTATGGAGAAGTATTGTATGCTATGGACATCAACAAGACAACAACTAAATTAATCCAATAAAAGGGTTGATCCAAATAGGAATGAAGCTAAAAATGATAAACGTACCTGGAATTGTCGAATACTTCACACTGCCCTGAACTCTAAGCACTGGATTTCAATATCGTCAATCTCCTTCCTCGTTCCTAGAACCGTCTTCTTCCTTCGATATTTGTAAGGTTTTGATAGGGTCTTTTGAGGCCGAATCAAATGGAACAACTATCTCCATCCATCTATACCCATGGGCATGCCAATTTCGGAAGAGATCGTGTCGATCTTCTCTGAATTTGATATTTGTTATGTTCTGATAAGGTTATCAGGTATAACTTTAATTTGACGATTATAATTTTGACTTCCACGTCATTTAAATTTTATCCACACATTTAGTTTAAGATTACTATGTGTACGGAATATGGGTTTATTACCCACACATGTATAAACATGTGTAGGTATTTAATTTACCACGTTACTTATTAAAAAAAATATTTAATCTATTTAACTACATACTTATATATAAATATTATATGTAGGTAAAGGAAAATATGTTACCCACACATACTTCCAATATATATTTATGTGTAGATATATTACCAACACATAATTAAAACTAGAAAGGTTACCCCCACTACGCGGGGGCCAGAAGCTTTCAATGTTGTTTGCGAATCGATAAATATGACAGACGTAGAAAGTGCAAGGATGAAAAGCCCGGACTTTGCGCCGGACCATTTTTTTCATGTATTTATGAAAAAATGTAAAAGTTTTGACTGCAAGGACCAGAAGTGTCAAAATGGCTAAAGAATTAAAGGGGTAGAAATTAGCAACTTTTTAGAAAAGAGATCAAAGTTGTCAAACCGTTAAAGTTTTGTGGCCAAACTTTAAAGATTAAAAGGTTCCTAAAAAGTGTAAAAATGTTGATTGTAAGGACCAAAAGTGTCAAAATGGTTAAAGAATGAGGAGCAAAGTTGCCAAAAAACATCCAGTTTTTATGGAAAAATGTAAAAGTTTTAACTGTGAGGACCAGAAGTGTCAAAATGGCTAAAGAATTAAAGGGGTAGGAATTTGCAACTTTTTAGAAAAGGGATCAAAGTTGTCAAACCGTTAAAGTTTTGTGGCCAAACTTTAAATATTAAAAGGTTCCTAAAAAGTGTAAAAATATTGGTTGCAAGGACCAAAAGTGTGAAAATGGTTAAAGAATGAGGAGCAAAGTTGCCAAAAAACATCCAAATTTATTATTCCTAACTTTGAAGCCCAATAATAATACAGGGACCAATTCTGCCAAAAAATGACAAGTATAATATTCTTTTTCGAAGCCCAATAATAATACAGGGACCAATTCTACCAAAAAAATGACAAGTTTACTATTCATTTTCTTCATAACTTTAATATATATATAATAACTTGATACATGTGTGGGTATTCTAAATTTATTCGATCATAAATTTGGTGGGAAATTTTCCCACAAATATAAAATGTGGCTAAAAAATATTACCAACATATATTAAGAGTAGACCAATATAAAAAAATATATATAATTGAAGACTACCAACACATGTATAAACATGTGTATTTATCCACACATTTACATATATGGCTAAATTATGTGTGGGTAAATATTATAGTTTCTTGTATATATATATATATATATATATATATATATATATATATATATATATATATATATATATATATATATATATATATATATATATATATATATATATATATATATATATATATATATATGAAAAGTGAATATGTGGCTGTTATGTATCTAAGCTTAGATATAGAACCTTTTAAAATATATAGTTTTAAACAAAACCAATCCAAATTCATTCTCTTAATTTTGTTTTAAAAGAATAACATTGAATTGAATTAAATTATGGAATGAAAAATATCAATTATATATCTTTTTTTTTGCAAAAAGTCATCAAAGCTTATAGGGAAAGTGAAAAAACCAATATATATTTAACACATATAACTCAAACTTTTAGTCCTTCAATTGAAAAACTATATCCAATCATTTGTAAAAACCATTATTAAGTTATCTGTATGTTCTTGTTTTATTTTTATTCTATTAGTTTTCATTTAAAATTTGGTACGGTTGATTAAATGGTCATGACTTTTAATGCTTTAAGTTGTTATACACAATGAAGAAAAAGAACATAAATTCAATCGCTTTAGTAAGTCACGTGACAAATGAAGAATAGTAAACGAAATATCATGATTAGTTTGGATATATATGGATCAAAACTGCATAGTTTGGAGGGTTCTACATATAAGCTTAGGTACATAACAGCCACATATTCTCTAATCCAATATATATATATATATATATATATATATATATATATATATATATATATATATATATATATATATATATATATATATATATATATATATATAGAGAGAGAGAGAGAGAGAGAGGAATGATCATTTGAGAACCTATAGTTTCCCGAGAACCCGAGAACTAAAGGTGGACCACTAGATCGAAAACTTTAATGGTCGAGATCAAAGATGGCATAATTGTAATTATAAATTAACTTAATGGCATTTTAGGTTTTTATCATTAGACCTTAGGGGTAAATCTGGTATTAACAATATATTCCAAAAAATCTAACAAAACTAAATTACTTAATTGAAAATCCCTAAATTAATCTTTCTCTTTCCCATACGTCTTCTTCACTGTATACCTTCCAGTTCATCTACCGCCTCTCTCCTCCTTCAATCCACCACCTCAACGTCTTCCGATCTTCCGATGATCAACAACGACTAGTAGTGAGGATCGAAATCGCACATAGAAAGTCGATTATTGCTCGTCTACCTCCCTCCACCCTCCAGTAGCCATCCCTGTAACTGAATCGAACTCCATCGGGTAGATATCCAAACGACATTCCATTGATGATCACAGTCGTAGTTGCTACAGTCCAACCAGGCCGATCATCTTGTTCGTCACACCGAAGACCACTATCTATGGCAGAGATGCTAGAACATAAGTTCTATGATTTGTGTCACACCGAAGACCACTATCTATGGCAGAGATGCTGATCATAGTCGATGGAACGCAAAGTGTGGACCAGAATTCACATGGGAACGCGAACATCAGATGAAGCAGAAGTACCCTCACCTATTCCCTCGTTCATGATCCTACCTTTCGAAAGAATTTCGGGACGAAATTCCCTCTAACGGGGGGATGATGTCACAACTATCATTTTTGCTAGGAAATTTCACTCTCATATAATCATTCAACTAGTATAATAACTGGTACTCTAAGCGAATATCATACTCTATGCTCATCCAAATACATCTCATCTGCTCAACTAAGGGCTGAAGACCTTAGAAATCCCAGTTCAAGTTCTTTAAGGACTAGGATTTTCTTACTGGGCCTAACGGACCAATAAGCATTCAATTCGACTAGAATGGGCTTAGAACCCTTATATGGGCTCTAAATGAACCCACATTTATAAAACTTAACATTTTGGGCCACAATGAGCCTAAAATGGATTAGTTTACCCTAATGGGCCTTATTGGACCATAACAACTCCAATTAACCCTAATGGACCTAAAACACATCCCTTTATCTTATGTTGGGCCGTAAATATTTCCAAGGGCCCAATGGGCCGAAAATTTTCTCTATGGACTTCATAATTTCGAACCAAAGAAATAATTGGGCTAGACTAATTCATCCTCCTTCCTCCTAGCCCAAATCTTGGCCCATGTATTAAAAAAAGGGAAAAGGGGGTTTAAATGTGCAAGTGCCACCTCAATATTGCACGGTGGTCACCCATGCACCAAAACCCCCATACAACAAGGTAAGTTCTCATGTATCTAGGCAAGTCTTCTCTCTCCCTCTCCCCTCTTCAAAACTCACGGCCATAAGGCCTCCTCACCATTTTTTTTACTTTCTCAAACTCTCACAAGAAGTCTCTCAAGAATTCTCCTACATTTTTCCTCTAAATTTTCGAGAATTAGAGTATATTTCAAGAGATTCTTCTTAAAGATCATCAACTTAGGTAAGTTCTCACTTAGATCTATGATTTAACTTCTTGATCTCTTCAAAAATCTCCTCTTACACCCATATTTTCATAGATCATGTTCTTAGAACCATCTAAGTTCAAGATCTACTCAAGAAAGCTTGCTAGGATAAACAATCTTCTTCCACTTCTTCATCAAAACCGATCCATCACCCCAAGGTGAGTTCATACCCCTTGTTTTTGGTTTTTACAAGATTTTTGGGGGAAAATACAAGTAAAATGTGTAGATCTATGTGTTATATGCATGTCTTGTGTGATTTCTTAGGTTATTTTGTGATTGTGTGTTGTTTTCTTCATAAATCTAGAAATATGTTAAGAATATGAAGTTTATCGCTTGGATCTACAAAAAAACCTTGAGAAAAGTATGTGTTGTCACATATAATACATGAAAACTTGTATATCTGGGATTTATACACCTAAAATAGCAAAAATGGGTGTTGGATTCAAAGATCTATAAACTAACTTAAAAATCAGCCCTTGACAGAAAAGTTTTGGTCCAATCTCGGACTGTTTTGATCATCTTAATGATAATATTTTTCAAAACTGTTCTACATGCAAAGCGTTCAGGTATATACCTTTAAAATGACTACTCTCACGTTTTCATACGATTTTTCTACAATTTTTGACGAATTTTACAAAACTGCCTATCATATTTGAAATAATTTCAGACCAGCCTGTGAAGGTGAGCAATTTCCCACTTGTTTGAGGCCATTAAAAATTATAAGAAGAATTGTGAACAAAGTAGACAAAATTTCCAAACATCCAGAGTTTACGGATCCAAATTTCGACTTACGATGATTTTTCTACAAATTTTCCAACAAATGAGTCGGAAAAGTCAAAAACCAGAAAATGTGTAATTTCACAAAGATCAAACCAAAAATGAAAGCTTCTACCAAATAGGGGCTGAAAATGTCAAAAGTTGTATTTTGGGCTGAAATTCCAATTTAAGATCTTATTTGGGCCGAAAATGCCAAGTCAAATAATCTAATGGACTAAAATGTCATTTTTCATCAAAAGGGACTAAAAGTGTCATTTTGCACCACTAAGGGCAAAAAATGTAAATTTTGTATGAAAAAAGGACTGAAATGGTCAAATAAGCATTCTGGGCCAAATATGTAAATTTCTAAACAATTGGACCAAAGATATAAACTTTTACAACATGAAGGTTTAAAAATGGTATTTTATTAAAAACTAAGAATATCGTTATAAACCAACATTGAGTATTTTAACAATCGAAAGTAAACACTAAGTGTAAACCAAGTCTCATACTACAACTTATATCGATAAACCTATAAATGATACGATGGTTGGGCCCAATGTTTCCTATTCGTGCTTATTGGGCTTCCGGTGACCCAGTCACACGATTATTGGGCCCAATATAATCAACACATGTTTATTGGGCTTCCGGTGACCCAATTACATGTCTAATGGACCCTCATTAGCTTTAAGATGCTATTAGGCCTTCGTGGCCCATTTGCATTGCTAATATGGTCCAAATCAATTAGCATATGCTTGATGGGCTAACGTGTCTGTCACATACTCGACAGTCTGTAATAACATACATGATTAGTGGGCCACAGTTGTCCTTTTTCGTGTTTATTAGGCTTTATTCATATTCATGTAAACATCAAACGGGTTGTAATCAATGTTATTCAAATTCATGGGGTAATAATAGGGATTTAGTGAGAATTATCGGTTGGCACCAATAAGTGTCGGCCGTAGCCTGTAGTTATAACCAGAGTCTCCTGGAGGTAGGGCGAGAGTTTGTGTATAGATCTATACGGGGGTGACTCCCCCACACCTGAGCTGTTCGCTACAGTTAGACTCGGCCAGTCTAGGGTGACAAAATCTTTATCAAAACCGACGTTTGTAAAAATGCCAAGACAGGCGAAATAGTCATTATTATGCATGGTTATAACGACTCACATAGAGATCCATTACCATATCATCATTCATGGGAATTCAAATTCATACCTAGTGGTCATACAAAGTGATTCATGCAATAATACAAAACAATCATACTATTTTAGATCGGAAAATATCGGATTTTCCGGGGAACAACATTATTCATTTTTTTTTTTACATACATCAAATACCATTTAAGGAAAACTTATGAAAGTCATTCATTTATACATGTCTTGAAACCACATACACATATACATATACTGGATCATCACATCATGTCGTAAACAGATTTTATTTCAGAAAATATCGGATTTTCTGGGATAAATACATTTATACATTACCTTCTACTTACAACAGAAAATACAGGGTTTTTGTTTGGATTACATTTTTGGTTTATGTATACATTCCAAAAGCAGCAAACATACATGCATTAATACTTGATTTGACACATTATTTCAAACCACTTTACAGAAAATATCGGATTTTCTGGTGTTTTACGAACCATACAAAACTTTTCAATCAAACATGCTTATGAACTCACCAACATTATATATGTTGACGTTTTCAAAATAACTTGTATTCTTAGGGACTCGTTAAGCAGACGAATCAACAAGAATATGGGATTTTGTTTTGTGTACTATTAAACATCTTACATTAAAAGTTTTGGTCATGTAATTTAAAAGATTGTACTTGATGTAAACAATGGCAGTTGTATTATATTATGCATGCTGATGATGATGTTATGTTTCAATTATATTCACTGTAATGATATTTCAAGATGAAGTCATGCACAAGCCCCCGGACGTTTCCGCCGTCTGGTTCGGGGGTGTGACAGATTGGTATCAGAGCATTGTTTATAGTGAACTGGCATATCTAACCATACAAGATATGCAACTATAAATATAATGGGACTAAACTACTCTAAACATAATAATTAAAATACATACTTATGTGTGCATTTTAGAGTAATAACACAACAAGAACAGTAAAAGTCTTTGGAGGATTTGAACATCACTATTAAACCCGGGCAGTTATGTAGTCGTATTGGGGGTGAATGTAGCCTTATCAACTACATTCATTCAAAATACGACCAACATGTGTTCGGGAGTAATTGTGATGGTTAATGAATCAAAAACTTACCATTTAATTATCCAAAGAGCTTATAGAACCAAACCTAAACAAAGTTAAAATACTATAGGAGTATTTGGTGTGCTATTTGTTTCTAGTATTTGTACCCCCTTCGTGCAATAAACTATAGACGGGCATCATTAGCTAGGAAACCCCTATCTCCCTAGTCAGGGAAAAGCAGGGTGGCTCGACCCAGAGGAAGACCCAGAAGGAGACTCAAAGGAAGAACCAGAGGAGAAACATGAAGTAGAACTTACAGATGAACCCGCCGAGCCAGTAGTGAACCTCGAAGATGAAGAGCTCGAGGGCAATGACGATGATGCCTCGGATGCAGAATCCGAAGTCATCAATCCTCCACACATGGCCAGAGTACCGACTTATTGTATGGGCCCCAGTAGCCCCACGCCTCATAGACTCTCGATATTGGAGATAGATTCGCCAACAGGGGATACGACCGCCCTACAGCATGACCCGAGATCTTTTCGATCTTAGTCATGGAGGACCAGCTGACCAGGCCTCCCAGTCATGGTTCGGCGCACCCGAGAAGTTGGCAACTAAAATCAGGACACCCCAAATCAAACGTACCAAATGTGGTTGCTATTGAGAGAGATGATAGACAAACACATGAAGTGAACGGAGACTCCCGAGCAAGACAGTTAGTTTGGGAGGTACGATTACGAGACACCGAGCGACAAGTAGCTCATCTCCAGGGTGCATCCACTTCATCAGCATCACCACCAGACACTTCCCACCACAATTAGGATCAACCTTTTCTTTTCTCCCCCTACTAACCGATATGACTCCCTTTCGTGTACTAAGACGGTACTTACCAATGAAACAATTGTGTGCTATCTTTATTTCATGTTATTGCATAAATTCAATTACATGCGTAACCGAACCCTCGAAACCGCTAGTTACTCAAGGATCTCAAAATTCAAAAATAATCTATAAACTCTATAGAGAGACTTAAAATTCGTGCAAAAACTACGATTACCTACTACCGTAAATACATCATAGGGATGTAGATGGAAACAATGAGAATCATATGACAAGACGTGAAATTTATAAAATACAATCAGGAATGACGATCGTTACTTACGATTTGGCTTATCATCATGCAGCAGGAAAATATCATCCCACAGAAATAACAAACACACCCGCGAGACACCGCTCCTGCAAATGGACTCTGCTACATATCAAGATGCTGTAACAGCGGCAGTAACCGCTGCTATGGCACAACTCAACGCAAACAACACCAATAGAGGTGGAAATAGCATCGACAACTCCAGCCGAAGGAACGAGCACGGAAACCAACAAGTGACAGCTTATCAAGGCACTCCAAACCCCAAGCTTAAGAGCAGGAAGCGAAAGTGTGGAAGTAAGAGGAAAGGACATCCAACTCAAGGGTTCTCGAAGAAGCAACATATTGTTGTTGTCCATGCGACCATGACACCTACTACATCAACAACAGCGAGAGCATTTGCTGGAAGTTTTCCAAAATGCAACCAGTGCAATTTCCATCATAAGGGAGCCTGCCGGGAGCCGCATTGTAAGAAATGCAACCGAAAGAGTCACACCACCAAATATTGTAGAAGTTATCCACGACAGAATCGTCAGCCAAACAAAAACAACAACAATCGCAACAACCTTATGTTGGATTAATGTCTAAGTCCATAACTATATTTGGTATGTACTTGACCCGACCCGAAATGGTCCATTTGGGTTGCACTTCACCGACACAATTTATATGGATAGTCTTTTGAGAATAGTATATTTATGATTTATATTAATATATTATAAGTTCTAATATATTAATATGGAATCATATTATTTAATTAGTATTGATCAAGAATTAATTTAGAATTAATTAAGTGATCAAAAAGAACTAATTAAATATGGACTCTTATATATATGGAATGGGCCAAGTTCATTTAGGTTGGGCTAAGCTTTCATGGATGGTCTATGGAGCTTTTAACCCATGGATCCTATGTAAATGAAAGGTCATGGGTATTAGGGTTTACATGGATGTAACCCTAATCCTCCATAATATATAAAGGGGTCCTTGGCTCACAAAACTGGCACAAGTGTGTGAAAATAAGAGTGGGCCGATTTTAGTGTGCATACATATTCTCTCAAGTTCTTCCAAGGTGTTTTGGTGATTTGTGATTCCATTTGAGGCTTCCACACTATTGGGGCTAAGCTCTTAAAGCTTGAAGACATCAAGCTACATCAAAAGGTATGTCATCTAACTAGAACTTTGTAGTATAGGTGCTTCATAATATGCTAGTTAGGATGAAACCTTGGAATAGTTAATATTTGCATGTATAATAGAGAAAACATAGATCCAAGGTTTATGGGGTTGCATGTACACCATAGGAGTGTTAGAATTCTCAAAAACCCAACACCTTAACAACAACACCAATGATGAGACCAGTCACCCCTGCTATGGGTGTGGAGGAACCGGTTACTTCAGGTGCAATTGCCCCAAGGCTAACAATCAAGGAGAAGAAGGATCAGGAAGGGTCCTGACCTTGGGTCAAGGCGAAGCAGTCCAAGACCCGACAGTTGTTACTGGTACGTTCCCACTTAACAACTCTTTTGTTTGCATCTTACTCGATAGTGGAGCTGAGCGAAGCTTCGTTAATAACAAATTCGAGCACTTACTAAAACAATAACCCCAGAAGCTAAACGAAGCCTTCATAGTGGAGATGGCTAATGGGAAAAACCGAATTAACTTAGGATATTTATGTATGGTATACCTTAACACTAAACAACCATTCATTTCAAATAAATTTAATGCTAGTAAATATTAGGAGTTTTGATGTGATAATCGGCATGGTTTGGTTAAGCCCCACCATGTTGATACTATGTGTCGTGAGAAGGCCATTTGCCTTCACGTCCCCACTCACAAAACCCTAATAATCTATGGTGATAAACCTGATGCCAGTCTTCGTCTCATTTCATGCATCAAGGCATAGAAGTGCCTGCACAAGATGAACTATGCGTTCCTCGCCCACGGTATAGATAAAGCCAAAGAATAAAATCAACATTAAAGACATCCCAGTGGCCTGCGACTTTTCAGATGTATTTCCTAAAGACCTTCCGGGAATACCCCCCAGAAAGACATGTCGGATTTCGAATCGACCTAATACCAGGAGCCACATCAATTTCCAATTCACCCTACATGTTAGCTCCCGCCGAAATTCAGGATTTATCCAGTCAATTAAGAAGAAATGTTGAGCAAAGGATTCATCAGACCAAGCTTCTCACCCTAGGGAACTCCAGTCTTGTTCGTCAAGAAGACGGATCCTTCAGAATGTGCATCGATTTTAGAATTGAATAAGCTCACTATCGAAAACCGATACCCACTCCCTCGGATTAACGACCTATTTGACCAGCTCCAAGTAGCTAGTTACTTCTCCAAAATAGATCTAACATCCGGTTATCATTAGCTCGGAGTCCGAGAAGAGGACATTCCAAAAACTGTTTTCCGAACTCGATACGACCATTTCAAATTTGTTGTGATGCCCTTCGGTCTAACGGATGCCCCCATGGTATTCATGGACCCTACGAACCGAGTTTTCCCAACCATTCCTAGTCAGCCTTTTCATTATTTTCATCAATAACATACTCGTCTGCTTACGAAGCAAGAACAAAACACTGTCAACACCTACGACCGGCCTTGGAAAGCATCAAAGCCGGAAAATATCGCGGAGGAAGCACTGCGTGGATCGAGATAACAGAATTACTTAAAGATTCTGACAGTCACTTCGGAAGGCTATAAAATACAGCTAGTCATGAGCATTGCTTACCACCCTCAAACCAATAGCCAAAGCGAACGGACCATTCAACCACTCGAAGTCATGCTCCAAGTTTGGGTGTTTGAATTCAACAAGTCAGTGGATACCCAGTTGCCCTTGATTGAATTCTCATACCATAACAGCTATCGCACGAGCATCAAGGTTGCTCCTTTCGAGACTCTTAATGGTCATAAATACAAATCACTCGCCAGTACTCTCACGGGAGCAGAAGCCATTCGCGAAATGACAGAGAAGATAATCCAAAATCATGACTCGACTTCAATCCTCACGAGACAGACAGAAGAGTTATGCTGACAAACGATGAAAACTCTGGGATTCCAAGTCGGAGGCCGGGTACTATTGGAAGTCTTTCCCTGGAAAGGGATGATTTGCTTTGGGAAACAGGGAAAAATTGAACCCGCGATACATCGGACCGTTCGAAATTCTTGCCCGAATTGGTCCAGTAGCTTATAAGCTGCAGCTACCTTCGGAGCTCAGCAACGTACACCCCGAGTTTGAAAAAGTGCCTATCAGGCAAAACTCTTATCATTCCTTTAGAAGAGATCGAAGTAAACGAGAATCTCATGTTCACCGAAGAACCAATCATAGATAGAGAAGTGAAGAGTACGAAGCAAAGTCGTATTCCAATTATGAAGGTGAGATGGAACGCAAAGTGTGGACCGGAATTCACATGGGAACGCGAACATCAGATGAAGAAGAAGTACCCTCACCTATTCCCTCGTTCATGATCCTACCTTTCGAAAGAATTTCGGGACGAAATTTCCTCTAACGGGGGGATGATTTCACAACTAGCATTTTTGCTAGGAAATTCCACTCTCATATAATCATTCAACTAGTATAATAACTGGTACTCTAAGCGAATATCATACTCTATGCTCATCCAAATACATCTCATCTGCTCAACTAAGGGCTGAAGACCTTAGAAATCCCAGTTTAAGTTCTTTAAGGACTAGGATTTTCTTACTGCGCCTAACGGACCAATAAGCATTCAATTCGACTAGAACGGGCTTAGAACCCTTATATGGGCTCTAAATGAACCCACATTTATAAGTTATGAAATCCAAAAGTTTTCAAGAGTTACAAAACTTGCCCTCAAGTTTTGGAATTTGGAAAAAGTTTTCTTATGATAAAAAAAAAGAATTGAATTCTAAAACTCTTGGGTGCATAACTTAAACAATTAATTAAATGGTTTTAATTTTGAATTTAATAATTGGAATTATGATGTTTTTATTGAATAATTCAATTAACTCTTATGGACTTTATTAATAGATAATTAAAGTGTTTAATTAAAAGAGAATTAAAAACTCCATAATGACATGGTTTAAATTTAATTAAATTAAGAGTATAGTTTAATTAATAGATTAAACCACCAAGTATTTTAAATGTCTAAAATACACCCTTATACTATTATAATATTAAAATTTTAATATATTATATGTATAAGAGCAAGTCGTCTTACCATTAGTAGGCCTCATTCACGAAGCCGGTCTATAAGGGGGGTATAAGGTTACTGCCTATAAAATGGCAGTTTAATGGGTGTCCACTCTCACCCACCGCTTCCTTGACTGGTGGAGGGTCGTTAGCCGAACAGGTAGGACAAGGACTATAATTCTCCCTTCATTAAAAGTATTAATGATAAATACTAAGTAACTAAACCTTTTATAAATTCCCAATCTTAGTTACTTAGGAAAATGTGAATAAGGTGTTAATCCATGAAATTACACTTTGCACTTTGTTTAAGCTGTTAGTGGAGCGCGTGTGATTAACCGGTACACTAACCTGGACTTAACAAGGTAGGCAAAGGGTAACTTAATGTTTATCATAGTATCGTTGGAGCGTGTGTGGTTAACCGGCACATCGATTGAGGGGTAAATATTAAGGGTACCAAGTATATTTGCATGGTTACTTCACACCTTGTTTTGTGATCCTCGGCATCCCAGTCACAAAACCTGAAGGGCACACTCGAGATTGAAACATGCCATTGAAAAGTTCAATGAATCTCAAAAGAATCTAGGAGTTTCAAAACCAATTAAAACCTAATAATACATTTCGTTTATCTTGGTGGAAATTGGTGAATCGTCATTCACCTACCTTCAAATATTTTATAGCTTGGATTACGGCATCCCTCTTCCAAGTTATAAAATAGTTTGTTGGGTCCTAGCCTTAATATATCATATTGGGTGTTATATTAAGGACTTAAATCAACTTTACGTGAATTTCTCCCATTGTTGATGTCTGGTTTAGACAACAATGATCTTCCCAAACCAAGCTTTCCTAATGAATATGACTTCCCGAGTTTGGCTCATGGAAGTCATACTTCTCTTCCTCCACCTCCTCCAATTATTCTCCCTAACCCACAAGTTCAAGGTCACTCAAGCCCTAATGGCAAGCAAGGTCTATGTGTGATCACATCTTAGAGATGAAGTCACATATTGACAAGCCGGGAGAGTTGGGTGTCAAAGTCTTGAGAAAGTTGGATGTTCAATCACTTTCTAAGTCACATAGTGAGTTCCTTTGGGACTACTATGAAACAGACTATGACATGAACCTTAATGGTCATATCCATTTGCTTGGTGCTGCTGAATCAGCAATGATTTGGAACGATAGTAAAGCAAATTTGATTAGAATATCAACTTCCCAAAAACTTTATGGACAGTGACAATGGTGACACTGGAAATCCAGAAAAAGCATTCTCTTCCCAATGGAAAGTGATTGACCATAGTCAACCCGGTTGACCAAATGGTAAAGAGAAAGGCTAAGTCTGAGATAGTCCCATTACCAAAGGGTCCATATGTTTATTTTGCCAAAGGAAGGGGCGTTGATTGCAAAGCTGCCAAATTTACCTAAGGATGTTAAAGTCAATAAGTTTGAGTCTGCATTAGGTAGAGCCCATTATCTAACTCTGTTAAGTTCTATTCTGAGATCCTCATTACATGATGTGACTGGGTCACATGTTGATGTTTTAAGAATCAAAGAATAGAGAGAAATCTTAAAGGAAGTATATGATGATTCTGATCGTGAAGATGGATTTCGATCGCATCAGAATTTTGAGCAGTTGCTTAAGAAGTTATGATATATTGCTAAGGAATAGATAACAATAATTTTCCATGTGGATTTTAAGGATAAGTTTTTCCGCAAAGTTTTAAAATAAAAGAAAATTGTTTACTTTTATTTATTTGAAGTATCCTTACAATGGTATTTGTGGAAAATTGTTGCTTATATGATTCCACTGACAGCAATATTGGAAAATGGATTTGATTCTTTCATTTGTGGTAGTGTCTAAATTTACCAAATCAGGAAAGTTCCTCATCACCCAAGTTTCAATTGGACCGAAACTTGGAATCATGCAAGTTGAATAGTATGATGAATGAGAACTTTCAAGCATTGGAAAATCAAGACTAATTACTTGTTCACATGGATGTGTGAGTCAAGTGAAGGACTAAAGGGATCGAGTACACATTCTTGTGCACTGGTCATGTCCACCACAAAGCTCGTTAAGATTATTTGATTTACTAAAGTTTAGTAAATATGGTTATACTTACAAGTTTAAGTATAATTCTAAAACATTGGAAAAGTCTCAATGTATGGCAGAACGAATGGGAAGAATCAAATTAGGCAGAAAGATAAAAGTTTCTCAAATCTGAAAAAATGGGAGAGTACTTTAGTATCATGTTTGTGATCATCTTAATGATTTAGAAATCATATCACAATTAGTCCTCTAAAGGTCATCTTAGTGCATTATTATGACTAAGAAGAGGAGTCATGAATTGTTGAAATGGTTAGATCAGGAAGATGAGTCATACTTCGTTCCAAAACAATTCTTAGAGTCATACTCCAAGATTGTAACTTGAGTGACATATCTTAAAGAAAGGTTTAAAACACTTGTCAAATGTAAGAGTAAAAGTGTCCTACTCTTGTACATTTGAAATTGGTAAGTTGTGATGTTTTGGATAAAACAAAGACCAACTAAGGCCAATTGTGTGAAGTGCTTGTCTTGATAAAGAATCCGCACTATCTCTTGAATATTTGGCAAGATAGTCTTATATGTCAAGAGGATAGTGGGAGTCTTAAAGATCCTAAAAAGAATTTCAAGAACTAATCAAGAATAAAATCTGAGGTTCTTCACTAGCACACAACTTGAGGTTTATAACCTATCGTGTTGACATATTCTGTGCCCATTCCAGTTAAAGTTGGCTTTGCATAGGAGTTCTGAAAGTTCTCAATTGGTTGCATAACAACTTGGAAGCAATGGCAGGCCCTGTACTGCCAGGTGGCAAGAAGTTAAGATTGCATATGTTCAGTCCATATGAGTTTGGATTTGTCATTATCCTTGTCTTGTGACTATGGTTTTGACGATTCACATGGATAAGAACACATACACCATAAAATCTAAGGGTCATAAGGTTTCTCTCCGATTCATGAAAATGATGGTGAGGAAACACTTCCACCAAGTAGATTTTATAGCAGATGGCAAAAGGTCTAAACAATTGAGACTATGATTACGACATCCCTTTTCATAGTTCTGAAATTGTTTAGACACACATGCATGCTATCTAAGGAAAGGTGTATGATTTTGATAAAGTTTTATCAAAGCATCTCGTATCAGAAATCTGAACTTTGGTAAGAAAGTCAATAAAGTATTGGTTTCTAGAAGTCCAGCTGATTTCTGAGTACATGTCAAAGCTAGTGGGAGCATAAGTGTTATGCTAATAATCATCATGTTAGTGGGAGCATGATAATTATTGTTAGTGTTGCAAGTTAGCAATGTTAATTATAGAAAACAAAAGTTTCAATTCGTGAGGCTGCAGGGATTGAAAAAGTTGTTTTGCTATAATTAAGGGAGAGGATATACTTCATTTCAGTTCTAAAGGCTTAGATTGAGACCTTAATCATCCTTAGTCAAGAATATATATATGAATTTCATGTTGGATTGGTTCAACTTAAGGAAATTCTATATATTGCGTTCTCAAAATTCGATTATGATTACGGCATCCCTCTTCATAGTCAAATTTTGAAAACATGGCAAATAAAAATATTGTAGCAAAAGACTGGTCTAGAATCATGTCTTTATGTGAGACATCATGAATCGTGTACCATTTGCTTTGGGTACAGGATCGATTGCATGTGCTATAATATTTATCATTTCTAAATTTTTCCAAATGCCCAGAGGCATTAAGAAGGGAAAAGGTCTAGAATTGGATATGACTAAAATGATTAAGCAATTGTCGAGGACAATCTGAGGTTTACCAAAGATTGGTTGCTCAGGGACAGTTGGAAGTATAGTGCTAATTTTGGAAGGACCATATTGACATATTCTGAAAAGAGGCATCTCTTATTCAGAAGTGATAGTCAAAATGAGAATATGGAGTTTTCTCCATAGGTGGAAGTTATCTGTGTAAGATTAGAAAACTTAATGCAAGAAGCATGTCCAAAGCAATGTACTTTGAATATGAGACTTAGTTTCCATGGAGTTGATCTCCATTGGAATACCTTATAATGACTGTTGACAAGTCTTTGTGACTGTGTACATATTCATTACAGGAGGGTCAGTGCATATAAGTTTAAAATCTAAACAGATTTCGATAAATGATAGGAATTTGAAATTCTCACATTTTTCGATAAGGATTTGGGAGTGTGAAATTAGAATCATTGAAATTATGTTCAATTGGTTTATTTCACAAAGTAAGGATCATAGACAAACATAGAGTGCATACTTGGTGTATGGCAAAGCTATTGTTTAAGAAAAACATAGTGTACATGCTTGGAGCATGGGACAACTAGTGTTTTTAATTCAAGTATAAAGTTGATAAAACCGAAACAATGAATAATGAGTAATCAGTATGGTGATAAATAAAAGTGTTTATTTATATTCATAGGGTTTGATACCATATTTGATTCATTTATTCTTGTGTTGCACTTTGCATGTTTTGACTTCCAGAATAACTAAGTCGCTCTTCCTGAATGATTAAGTTATTCAAACCATCCACAGTCGGTCATATGTTGGAAGTAGATATGAATCAAGATTGTCATGGGTTGGTTTGTAGAGGTCCAAGTTGGTAGACAAAGTGGTGCTACAACACTCATGAGTGCTCATAAGTTCTGAGTATTGGATTCAACCCGCGCTCATTTGAATCACTTCATGGATTTTATCACGAGTGATCATGAGACGATAATATCTTATATTATTCTAACCTAGAGATATGAGCTGTTACTATGAGTTGGTTATACATTGATTGCACGAAAATGCATTTGGTAACTCAATGTTATAAAACGTGCCTTTGTGTATGATTCAACAAGTAGTAGAACAAGCCATATGAGTCGAAGCTTATCCATTCCTTTTACCTTCGGGATAAAAGCGATATATGTGGGCCCCTCGATGATTTAGCGATGACACATGTGAGTGCTTGGCCAAGCCAGGACTGATTTGATTTGTTCAATCAGTCTATCATCATAAATCGAAAATCGGGAAACAACAAATGGACAGAGAGAATGATTATAATCCATGTCTCAGTCTATATGATATCTAGAATGGAGGAATATATGATCCCTTATCTAATGGACAAGTCATTGACAAGGTCAGAGTTCCACAGCGGCTTTAAGAGCTACGATTGCCAGTTAGGTTTTGAAGTCATACTCAATAATAGTTTTAGACTTATCCAAGTGGGAGACTGTTGGATTAATGTCTAAGTCCATAACTATATTTGGTATGTACTTGACCCGAACCGGCATGGTCCATTTGGGTTGCACTTCACCGGCACAATTTATATGGATAGTCTTTTGAGAATAGTATATTTATGATTTATATTAATATATTATAAGTTCTAATATATTAATATGGAATCATATTATTTAATTAGTATTGATCAAGAATTAATTTAGAATTAATTAAGTGATCAAAAAGAACTAATTAAATATGGACTCTTATATATATGGAATGGGCCAAGTTCATTTAGGTTGGGCTAAGATTTCATGGATGGTCCATGGAGCTTTTAACCCATGGATCCTATGTAAATGAAAGGTCATGGGTATTAGGGTTTACATGGATGTAACCCTAATCCTCCATAATATATAAAGGGGTCCTTGGCTCACAAAATTGGCACAAGTGTGTGAAAATAAGAGTGGGCCGATTTTAGTGTGCATACATATTCTCTCAAGTTCTTCCAAGGTGTTTTGGTGATTTGTGATTCCATTTGAGGCTTCCACACTATTGGGGCTAAGCTCTTAAAGCTTGAAGACATCAAGCTACATCAAAAGGTATGTCATCTAACTAAAACTTTGTAGTATAGGTGCTTCATAATATGCTAGTTAGGATGAAACCTTGGAATAGTTAATATCCGTATGTATAATAGAGAAAACATAGATCCAAGGTTTATAGGGTTGCATGTACACCATAGGAGTGTTAGAATGCTCAAAAACCCAACGCCTTAACAACAACACCAATGATGAGACCAGTCACCCCTGCTATGGGTGTGGAGGAACCGGTCACTTCAGGCGCAATTGCCCCAAGGCTAACAATCAAGGAGAAGAAGGATCAGGAAGGGTCCTGACCTTGGGTCAAGGCGAAGCAGTCCAAGACCCGACAGTTGTTACTGGTACGTTCCCACTTAACAACTCTTTTGCTTGCATCTTACTCGATAGTGGAGCTGAGCGAAGCTTTGTTAATAACAAATTCGAGCACTTACTAAAACAACAACCCCAGAAGCTAAACGAAGCCTTCATAGTGGAGATGGCTAATGGGAAAAACGGAATTAACTTAGGATATTTATGTATGGTATACCTTAACACTAAACAACCATTCATTTCAAATAAATTTAATGCTAGTAAATATTAGGAGTTTTGATGTGATAATCGGCATGGTTTGGTTAAGCCCCACCATGCTGATACTATGTGTCGCGAGAAGGCCATTTGCCTTCACGTCCCCACTCACAAAACCCTAATAATCTATGGTGATAAACCTGACGCCATTCTTCGTCTCATTTCATGCATCAAGGCACAGAAGTGCCTGCACAAGATGAACTATGTGTTCCTCGCCCACGGTATAGATAAAGCCAAAGAATAAAATTAACATTAAAGACATCCCAGTGGCCTGCGACTTTTCGGATGTATTTCCTGAAGACCTTCCGGGAATACCCCCCAGAAAGACAGGTCGAATTTCGAATCGACCTAATACCAGGAGCCACATCAATTGCTAATTCACCCTACATGTTAGCTCCCGCCGAAATTCAGGAGTTATCCAGTCAATTAAGAAGAAATGTTGAGCAAAGGATTCATCAGACCAAGCTTCTCACCCTAGGGAACTCCAGTCTTGTTCGTCAAGAAGACGGATCCTTCAGAATGTGCATCGATTTTAGAATTGAATAAGCTCACTATCAAAAACCGATACCCACTCCCTCGGATTAACGACCTATTTGACCAGCTCCAAGGAGCTAGTTACTTCTCCAAAATAGATCTAACATCCCGTTATCATTAGCTCGGAGTCCAAGAAGAGGACGTTCCAAAAACTGTTTTCCGAACTCGATACGGCCATTTCAAATTCGTTGTGATGCCCTTCGGTCTAACGGATGCCTCCGTGGTATTCATGGACCCTACGAACCGAGTTTTCCCAACCATTCCTAGTCAGCCTTTTCATTATTTTCATCAATAACATACTCGTCTGCTTACGAAGCAAGAACAAAACACTGTCAACACCTACGACCGGCCTTGGAAAGCATCAAAGCCGGAAAATATCGCGGAGGAAGCACTGCGTGGATCGAGATAACAGAATTACTTAAAGATTCTGACAGTCACTTCGGAAGGCTATAGAATACAGCTAGTCATGAGCATTACTTACCACCCTCAAACCAATCGCCAAAGCGAACGGACCATTCAACCACTCGAAGTCATGCTCCAAGTTTGGGTGTTTGAATTCAACAATTCAGTGGATACCCAGTTGCCCTTGATTGAATTCTCATACCATAACAGCTATCGCACGAGCATCAAGGTTGCTCCTTTCGAGGCTCTTTATGGTCATAAATACAAATCACTCGCCAGTACTCTCACGGGAGTAGAAGCCATTCGCGAAATGACAGAGAAGATAATCCAAAATCATAACTCGACTTCAAGCATCACGAGACAGACAGAAGAGTTATGCTGACAAACGACGAAAACCTCTGGGATTCCAAGTCGGAGGCCGGGTACTATTGGAAGTCTTTCCCTGGAAAGGGAGGATTTGCTTTGGGAAACAGGGAAAAGTTGAACCCGCGATACATCGGACCGTTCGAGATTCTTGCCCGAATTGGTCCAGTAGCTTATAAGCTGCAGCTACCTTTGGAGCTCAGCAACGTACACCCCGTGTTCCACACCCCGAGTTTGAAAAAGTGCCTATCATGCAAAACTCTTATCATTCCTTTAGAAGAGATCGAAGTAAACGAGAATCTCCTGTTCACCGAAGAACCAATCATAGATAGAGAAGTGAAGAGTACGAAGCAAAGTCGTATTCCAATTGTGAAGGTTCGACGGAACGCAAAGTGTGGACCGGAATTCACATGGGAACGCGAACATCAGATGAAGCAGAAGTACCCTCACCTATTCCCTCGTTCATGATTCTACCTTTCGAAAGAATTTCGGGACGAAATTTCCTCTAACGGGGGGATGATTTCACAACTAGCATTTTTGCTAGGAAATTTCACTCTCATATAATCATTCAACTAGTATAATAACTGGTACTCTAAGCGAATATCATACTCTATGCTCATCCAAATACATCTCATCTGCTCAACTAAGGGCTGAAGACCTTAGAAATCCCAGTTCAAGTTCTTTAAGGACTAGGATTTTCTTACTAGGCCTAACGGACCAATAAGCATTCAATTCGACTAGAACGGGCTTAGAACCCTTAAATGGGCTCTAAATGAACCCACATTTATAAAACTTAACATTTTGGGCCACAATGAGCCTAAAATGGATTAGTTTACCCTAATGGGGCTTATTGGACCATAACAACTCCAATTAACCCTAATGGACCTAAAACCCATCCCTTTATCTTATGTTGGGCCGTAAATACTTCCAAGGGCCCAATGGGCCGAATATTTTCTCTATGGACTTCATAATTTCGAACCAAAGAAAGAATTGGGCCAAACTAATTCATCATCCTTCCTCGTAGCCCAAATCTCGGCCCATGTATTAAAAAAAAGGGAAAAAGGGGTTTAAATGTGCAAGTGCCACCTCAATTTTGCATGGTGGTCACCCATGCACCAAAACCCCCATACAACAAGGTAAGTTCTCATGTATCTAGGAAAGTCTTCTCTCTCCCTCTCCCCTCTTCAAAACTCACGGCCATAAGCCTCCTCACCATTTTTTTTACTTTCTCAAACTCTCACAAGAAGTCTCTCAAGAATTCTCCTACATTTTTCCTCTAAATTTTCGAGAATTAGAGTATATTTCAAGAGATTCTTCTTCAAAATCATCAACTTTGGTAAGTTCTCACTTAGATCTATGATTTAACTTCTTGATCTCTTCAAAAATCTCCTCTTACACCCATATTTTCATGGATCATGTTCTTAGAACCATCTAAGTTCAAGATCTACTCAAGAAAGCTTGCTAGGATAAAAAAATCTTCTTCCACTTCTTCATCAAAACCGATCCATCATCCCAAGGTGAGTTCATACCCCTTGTTTTCGGTTTTTACATGATGTTTGGGGGAAAATACAAGTAAAATGTGTAGATCTATGTGTTATATGCATGTCTTGTGTGATTTCTTAGTTGATTTTGTGATTTTGTGTTGTTTTCTTCATAAATCTAGAAATATGTTAAGAATATGAAGTTTATCGCTTGGATCTACAAGAAAACCTTGAGAAAAGTATGTGTTGTCACATATAATACATGAAAACGTGTAGATCTGGGATTTATACACCTAAAATAGTAAAAATGGGTGTTGGATTCAAAGATCTATAAACTAACTCAAAAATCAGCCCTTGACAGAAAAGTTTTGGTCCAATCTCGGACAGTTTTGATCACCTTAATGATAATATTTTCCAAAACTGTTTTACATGCAAAGATTTCAGGTTTATACCTTTAAAATGACTACTCTCACGTTTTTATACGATTTTTCTACAATTTTTGGCGAATTTTACAAAACTGCTTATCATATTTGAAATAATTTCGGACCAGCCTGTGAAGGTGAGCAATTTTTCACTTTTTTGAGGCCATTAAAAATTATGAGAACAATTGTGAACATAGTAGACAAAATTTCCAAACATCCAGAGTTTACGGATCCAAATTTCGACTTACGATGATTTTTCTACAAATTTTCCAACAAATGAGTCGGAAAAGTCAAAAACCAGAAAATGTGTAATTTCACAAAGATCAAACCAAAAATGAAAGCTTCTACCAAATAGGGGCTGAAAATGTCAAAAGTTGTATTTTGGGCTGAAATTCCAATTTAAGATCTTATTTGGGCCGAAAATGCCAAGTCAAATAATCTAATGGACTAAAATGTCATTTTTCATCAAAAGGGACTAAAAGTGTCATTTTGCACCACTAAGGGCTAAAATGTAAATTTTGTATGAAAAAGGGACTGAAATGGTCAAATAAGCATTCTGGGCCAAATATGTAAATTTCTAAACAATTGGAACAGAGATATAAACTTTTACAACATGAAGGTTTAAAAATGGTATTTTATTAAAAACTAAGAATATCGTTATAAACCAACATTGAGTATTTTAACAATCGAAAGTAAACACTAAGTGTAAACCAAGTCTCATACTACAACTTATATCGATAAACCTATAAATGATACGATGGTTGGGCCCAATGTTTCCTATTCGTGCTTAGTGGGCTTCCGGTGACCCAGTCACACGATTATTGGGCCCAATATAATCAACACATGTTTATTGAGCTTCCGGTGACCCAATTACATGCCTAATGGACCCTCACTAGCTTTAACATGCTATTGGGCCTTCGTGGCCCATTTGCATTGCTAATATGGTCCAAATCAATTATCATATGCTTGATGGGCTAACGTGTCCGTCGCATACTCGACAGTCTGTAATAACATACATGATTAGTGGGCCACAGTTGTCCTTTTTCGTGTTTGTTAGGTTTTATTCATATTCATGTAAACATCAAACGGGTTGTAATCAATGTTATTCAAATTCATGGGGTAACAATAGGGATTTAGTGGGAATTATCGGTTGGCACCAATAAGTGTCGGCTGTAGCCTGTAGTTATAACCAGAGTCTCCTGGAGGTAGGGCGAGAGTTTATGTATAGATCTATACGGGGGTGACTCCCCCACACCTGAGTTGTTCGCTACAGTTAGACTCGGCCAGTCTAGGGTGACAAAATCTTTATCAAAACCGACGTTTGTAAAAATGCCAAGACAGGCGAAATAGTCATTATTATGCATGGTTATAACGACTCACATAGAGATCCATTACCATATCATCATTCATGGGAATTCAAATTCATACCTAGTGGTCATACAAAGTGATTCATGCAATAATACAAAACAATCATACTATTTTAGATCGGAAAATATCGGATTTTCCGGGGAACAACATTATTTATTTTTTTTACATACATCAGATACCATTTAAGGAAAACTTATGAAAGTCATTCATTTATACATGTTTTGAAACCACACACACATATACATATACTGGATCATCACATCATGTCGTAAACAGTTTTTATTTCAGAAAATATCGGATTTTCCAGGGATAAATACATTTATACATTACCTTCTACTTACAACAGAAAATACAGGGTTTTTGTTTGGATTACATTTTTGGTTTATGTATACATTCCAAAAGCAGCAAACATACATGCATTAATACTTGATTTGACACATTATTTCAAACCACTTTACAGAAAATATCGGATTTTCTGGTGTTTTACGAACCATACAAAACTTTTCAATCAAACATGCTTATGAACTCACCAACATTATATATGTTGACGTTTTCAAAATAACTTGTATTCTCAGGGACTCGTTAAGCAGACGAATCAACAAGAATATGGGATTTTGTTTTGTGTACTGTTAAACATCTTAGATTAAAAGTTTTGGTCATGTAATTTAAAAGATTGTACTTGATGTAAACAATGGCAGTTGTATTATATTATGCATGATGATGATGATGTTATGTTTCAATTATATTCACTGTAATGATATTTCAAGATGAAGTCACGAACAAGCCCCCGGACGTTTCTGCCGTCTGGTTCGGGGGTGTGACAATTTGTTTCTGTTGACCTGATACAAAACGGAGCCGAAGAGAACAACGATCTATCTCATATACATGTCCGATGATAGTATGTATTTCGAAATTCATATCTCAATTAATCTTCCTTTTCTTTTGTCTTGATTTTACCATCGTTTTCACCATGGTACAACATCTTCATCTATAGGATCTCTTCTGTTAATATCCTGCTTCTACATCAGTTAATCAAATGAATTTTATATTACTGAAACTTAAACTTACAGTAGATTATGTTTAATTAATTTGATTTGAGCCCCTATAATGCTTACTTTGATTTTAATATACTTCATTGCCCTAGTTCATTTGAATGTAATTTGTTATGATAAGTTGCATACTTAGTGCACTCCAACTGTTCGATGAATTGACAACTTTACTAAATAGGTTGGATGGGGTTTTCAGATGTCACCTCTATATATCTCTCAAACTATCTCTCCCCAATACATTCATATTTGTTTCATTCCTCAACTAAGTTTATGATTCGTCTTATGTTCTTTATCCATATGATTGATAAATAGTATATAGATAATGTTCAATCTATATTTGCTTCATTTTAAATATCTATTTTTGTTCATATGTTGTACAGAGGCCAAATAGTGAGATATTCTTCCATTTACTTCAATCAAAGTTATCCTAATATGTTGGTATTGGAGTTTTTATTTTGAGTTTTTTTTGTCAACGTAAACATGTGAAACAATAATTTTAACTTTCAAATTGATCAAAAAAAATCTTTTGAGGGCTTCGTTTTAATGTTTTAAAAAACAATAAAACCAAGAATAACTCTTAATTTGTTACAATATGATTTTTATTGCATTTTTGTTATTTAAAATTTCACAGTATGATATTCTTATTTTTTTTTTATTAACCTAACCAACTAAAAAAAATCTAATTACTTTTTAATTGTTGGTTTATTAATTTGATTAATGCATAGTTGAAGATTCAAAATTACCTGTGTTTGCATATTGCAACATAATGCATTACAGTCCACTATCTGCAGACATGGCAAAGCATTACAGTCTACTATCTGCAGACATGGCAAGGTTCCAATGTTAGAAAACTTTGTCCCCAAAATATATTTTATTAATCCTGATCATTCAACCTGAGTTTTGTTTTTAACAACCTCTTTCTTCGAGTTTATGAAGAAGGATTTCTAGGATTTTGATTTGCTTTAGTGAGTCTTTGCTAGATTCATTTGATATCTACACACTATAATCTTTTTATATGTTCAATAATTTTGTCCGATAGTAATTTTATTGATATTTTTGATGTTAAATCTATGCACCATGAATAAATTATTCATGTAAGTATCATCTGTCTGTGTGGATGTGCAGGAGGATCTTATGTTGTTAGTTCCTTATACTAAAGGACCAAACAAGAAGCCATATATGGCTATAATCAAGGTATTTCGGTTTGGTCTATTTTTTCTAAATCAAAACTTGCCTGGATACTTGATGTCTTGATCCATAAATTACATATTATTCACATATGAATCACATGTGATTCACATGTAAATCACAATTACACGTGATTCACATGTAAATCACATGTAATTCACATATAAATAACCTGTAATTCAAATGTAAATCACAAGTTGGTCACATATGATTCACATGTAAATCACATTTACACGTGATTCACATGTACATCACATGTAATTCACATATGAATCACATGTGATTTACACATAAATCACATTTGATTCACATGTGATTCACACATAAATCACATTTGATTCACATGCGATTCACATGTAAATCATATGTGATTCACTTGTAAATCACATATGATTCATATGTGAATCGCATGCAATTCATATGTGAATCCCATGTGATTCATATGTGAATCGCATGTGATTCATATGTTAATCACATGAAAATCACATATGTATTTTTGTTAGTGTTTTTGCATCAATCAAATTTTTTTTAATTTTCTTGTAGATTTGGAAGAAAATTGTGGTGAATATTGAAGGAGTGAAAAATGATAAATTGAAGAAAATAAGTAAATATTGACACGAAGACATGAAAACGCTTTGAAATTTGTAGCATTTTTTATTTCTTATATTTTATTTTATATCTAATAAAATACTTGTACTATTATGTTTATAGATTAATTAATAAAAATGAGATTTTTTGTGATTACTTACGAATATTATAGTATAAGAAATATACATATATGCATTTGAAAAATTATGCATATATGTACCTGAAAATTTACTTTTTAAAAAAAAATGCATTTTTTTAAAAAAATGCATTTTTTTTGAAAAAATTGCAGTTTTTTTTAAATGCAGTTTTTTTTTGAAAAAAATATAACTTTCTTTAAAAAGCTTGCATTTTTTATGCTGTAAATTTTTAGACATTTATATTAATATATTAAATAACATAAAAAAATTAAACATTAAATGAGATTGGTAAGATGACGATCATGTCCTTAATGAATTCCTTTTGATCCAACGCTGCACTTTTAATTATCGGGAAAATATGAGTTCTCAACCGATCTCAACCCGATATATATATATATATATATATATATATATATATATATATATATATATATATATATATATATATATATATATATATATATATATATATATATATATATATATAAAAGGCTGCAATGAACCTAACATTATGTGTAGAACTATTTCAAACCAGCGCCATTTTGAATCAAAATATAACTATCAATCTCAAATATCTTCTATTCCTTTTAAAATCATCATTTCCTCATTGATTTTATGTATACACAACTTGTTTCTATCTATAAGATATCGTCATCTTCAATGTTTACATCCGGAAGTTCATTTATGTAATAAAGTGATCATACAGATTCTTCATGGAGTGAATTCTTTGTTTCCATTAATTAATTTAATTGGGTGCATTAACTTATGTATTAACGTGTTCGAATTATTAGAGATATTAACTAGATTCAATTATAAAAATATTTGTTAATTAAGAATCAAACTGAATAATCAAAACTTATAAAATAAATTGAACAAAATAAACCCCATCTTAAAATCTCTATTGAAGAAAAACGAATTGTGTAAATGCAATTAGATTAATCCAAACGCACATACTTACAAAGCTAATAAGTGCAAATCTTATTAAAATTCAGGAATCCAATTTTAAAATTAGTTTAAATAACTCTTAGAAGGTAAGTAATTATATTTTGATACAAAATGATGTAGTTTTAGATTGTTCCATACCTATGCTTAGTTATATAACATCCACACATTCACTAACCTCTTTATATATATATATATATATATATATATATATATATATATATATATATATATATATATATATATATATATAAAACAATTGCAAAATTACTGTAAATATATGTTCATTAACACTAATATAGTTCAATACATATCGATTGAAGGCAAACAAGCAACAAACTACGCCGCTAGCCCTCTCTGGATGACAAAACTAATTCTTTTGAAAACAACATTTGTGGATCTAGGAGATATGAGATTAGAATGCATGACCCGCTGGACTCTATTGAGGAGCTTCACCGCCTCTGGTGCGAGAAAACCAAATGTATCGAATGCAAAAGGTACAAACACATGTTGATTTTCTATACATGCACTCTCGTGCTTTACCACTTTGTATGCAGCGGCTTTCAAAGCGGCATGCCCCACTATGAAACTCCCGCTCCCCAAACCAACGAGAGGAGAGACCCCAGTAAGATCCACACACGCATGCTTCCCTCCTATCCATCCAAAGACCAAAATGTCAGCCGGTCTAAGTGTAGACCTTCCATCCTGCGGGTCCGTCAAAAATTTCAATGACGCTTCTTTCTTCACAGAAATACCAGCATGCCGACAAGCATCAAAGAGAACATCCCGAACTATATATATATATATATATATATATATATATATATATATATATATATATATATATATATATATATCTACTCTAATAAATGAAGGTTTTTTTGCCACATGTCCTCTTCTCCTTCATTTGAACACATGACATTTTCTAAAATTTTTAAATTTTCTATTTTCCACTTGTCATTTTATTGTATTTTTCATTTTATTAAATTAAAATTCCACATTTAATATATAAGGTAATATATATGTAAGGTATTTATTAGAAAGGGTTTATATATGTAATGTATTCAATACATTAAAGTCTCATTAATTTTAATAATGCAAAAAAATTCTCATTTTTCTTATAAATTCAAACTTTTCAAATTGTTAAAATTTTATATTTAATTTTTTTAAATAAACTCATGTAATACATGGGTCTCACACCTACTATATATATATATATATATATATATATATATATATATATATATATATATATATATATATATATATAAAAGATCAATAGAAAATGCATATTAGGGTTATAAGTGTAGGAACCAATTAGAAAGTGACACATATCCATTTGTTCTAGAAGTTATTTAAGTTGCAAAAATCGTCATTATCTAGTCCTTATTTATCTTACTATTATTTATTTATAATTTATTAACCAATCAATAATATAAATCATTAATTTACTTTTCTGCATTTAATAGCACCTAAAAACCCTAGACACATACGATTCTTCTCTCCGTATTCTCACTTCCCTTTTAAACAATATCCCTCTCATTTGACTGGAATACTTGAAGAAACCCTAAATCACTCTACGTCCATTCAACACCAGGACCGTCGCCGCTTGAAGCCACAACCGGCGGTGGTGGGTCAATAGAAAATGCATATTAGGGTTATAAGTGTAGGAACCAATTAGAAAGTGACACATGTCCATTTTTCTAGAAGTTATTTAAGTTACAAAAATCGTCCTTATCTAGTCCTTATTTGTCTTACTATTATTTATTTATAATTTATTAACTAATCAATAATATAAATCATTAATTTACTTTTCTGCATTTAATAGCACCTAAAAACCCTAGACACATACGATTCTTCTCTCCATATTCTCACTTCCCTTTTAACCAATATCCCTCTCATTTGACTAGAATACTTGAAAAACCCTAAATCACTCTACATCCATTCAACACCAGGACCGTCGCCGCCTGAAGCCACAACCGGCGGTGGTGCGTCGCGAAAGCGATATAAATGGTCGGAACCGGAGATCTTAAAATGCAACTTTTCGACAAACTGCTTTTGCCAGAGGAGGAACGATTCCAATAGAGGGACGGGGTTCAGTGGGTGGTTTAGGGACGTGTCTTCAGGAAGGGAGAGAGGTGGAAAAATAACAATCAGCAATCTAAATCCTCTGCTATGTACTTTCCTGTGGTCGTGTACCTCCCCATCTTGTGTGTGTACTTGTCATAAGAAACATGCACAAAAAATATATTCGAATTATGCCGATTATTTTCGATGGATTTTGGAATTGATGAAGATTCATGGACCTCAAATTATGCCAACTGTTTTCGATGAAGTCTCGATCATATTCATTTCATTTTGATTTAAATTGTGATGATGAATCAAATGTTATTGGTTTTCAATTTTCATTGACAGTGGCTTTAATTCCCTTTCATTCTCGTAAATGTTCTATTGAAGGAATCAAAATCAGTTTTGAATTAAAGATGATTTCTAATTATTAAATCAAAACTTACCTTTGACTATTCTAATTTTAAGCTTTCCTTTTTAGATTGAAACTCTGGGATGATAATCAGGTATCATTGCAAATAATAATAATAATAATAATAATAATAATAATAATAATAAAAGTTGAAATTTTGTTGTTTGTGATGGTGAGCTAGGAACCGGGAGGACAATTTTTGGCTTTAAGATTGAAAAAATAAATTGTCAGGATTTGATTTTATTTATCGTCAAAATCTCGCGAGATGATATAACATTTTCGTAATTAATTGCGAGATTTTGATAATTACAGGGGAATGTTAATTATTTTGATGGTACAACTAACAAAAGCAAAAATATTAAAAGAAAAAAAAAAGGAAAATTCGGCCATGTGGCCTCTCCAGGAGTTAACACGTGCCCCCATCCCCAGCATGACAAGAGTCCAACCCTCATTGGCTGGTTGGGTTTTTTTTCCACCCGTTTAGTTTTTCGGTCATAAATTTTTTTTTTCTTTCAAAAAAAAATCTGAAAAACCAAAGTAATTAAAATTTAATTCTTTACAAAATGAGCACAATCATGATAATTTGAAAAAAAAATATTTATAAAAAAACCTAGAAAATAAATTCTCCAAAAATTATAAAAATTTAAGGAATACTTCTACTCACTATTCTAATGACTTTGTAAAAAGAATTTTTAAAAAATACGGTGTTTTAGATACCAAACTTGATTTTAAAACATTAAAAGTTTTTTTAAAAAATATTGAACAAAATATGATGCAAATAGAGATAATTCAAAATATTTATGATTCAATATGTTTATGATCCTTAACTATTTTGATACAAATATTTAATGATCCTTAATTATTATATTTTTTATGATTCAAAAATTATAATGATCCAAATGTTGCATTGAACAAAACTTTATTTAATTCAATATATTATGATCCAAATTAAAATGATCCAAAAATATATGATGCATAATATCGTTATGATTCAAAATACTAAGATTCAAAAAGTTATGATCCAAAATAATATAATTCAAAAATGGTATGAATGGAAAATATTATGATCCTTAATATTCTTATTATTTAAAATTTTATAATTGTCAAACATTAAAAACTCAAATCGATATTTAGTTTAAAAAATCAAAAAATAAAAATAAAAAAAAAGAAAAAACTCTACTATCTTCAAGTATGTAGTAATGATATTAAAAAAACACAAAAAAAACGAAAAAAAAAGAATTTTTTTTATAAAAACGAAAAAATAAAAAAACGAAAATAACTAAATAAAAAAAACAAAAAAAATATAAAAACCTTTAAACCAAGCATATATCTATTTAGGAAAAAAAATTGAATTTTTTTTAACGAAAAATAATAAAAAACAAAAAAAAACAAATGAAAAAGAAAAAGAAAAGGAAAACTCGTTTAAATGGTGTTTCATGGACGTTCGTCGCGCATGATTATTCCTCGAGTCCGTATTACGTTCCATGCACGTGCGCCACACGCGAACGTGTCACGACCAAGTAAATGAGTTTGACGTTTGTACTTTGACGAAATTATTGGTGGAGAATAGTTATCGCGGTTCCTACCAATTTTTGGATTCCTACCGGATCCGAACCTTTTATATATATATATATATATATATATATATATATATATATATATATATATATATATATATATAAAAGGTAAACCAGTTAGACACCAAACTAAAACTTTATAATAAAGATGTTTTTTGCAAAACAATTTTTTAAGGACACAAAGTAATAAAAACAACTAGAAAGGTTACCCTCGCTGCACGAGGGCCAGAAGCTTTCAATGTTGTTTACGAGTCGATAAATATGTCAGACGTTGAAACTGCAAGGATGAAAAGCTCGGACTTTGCCCCAGACCGTTTTTTTCATGTATTTATGAAAAAATGTAAAAGTTTTGACTGCAATGACCAGAAGTGTCAAAATGACTAAAGAATTAAAGGGGTAGGAATTAGCAACTTTTTAGAAAAGGGATCAAAGTTGTCAAACCGTTAAAGTTTTGTGGCCAAACTTTAAAAATTAAAAGGTTCCTAAAAAGTGTAAAAATATTGATTGTAAGGACCAAAAGTGTCAAAGGAATGAGGAGCAAAGTTGCCAAAAAAACATCCAGTTTTTATGGAAAAATGTAAAAGTTTTGACTGCAAGGACCAGAAGTGTCAAAATGGCTACAGAATTAAAGGGGTAGAAATTTGCAACTTTTTAGAAAATGGATCAAAGTTGTCAAACCGTTAAAGTTTTGTGGCCGAACTTTAAATATTAAAAGGTTCCTAAAAAATGTAAAAATATTGGTTGCAAGGACCAAAAGTGTGAAAATGGTTAAAGAATGAGGAGCAAAGTTGTCAAAAAAACATCCAAATTTATTATTCCTAACTTTGAAGCCCAATAATAATACAGGGACCAATTCTGCCAAAAAATGACAAGTTTACTATTCCTTTTCGAAGCCCAATAATAATACAGGGATCAATTCTGCCAAAAAAATAACAAATTTACTATTCATTTTCTTCATAACTTTAATATATATATAATAATGATATATCATAGGACAGTTCTGCACTTTACTCTCTTATAAATCCTTGGCTTCTCATTTGGGCTAGAAACCACACTGAATATTTTTCTTTAACAAACCTACATGATCTTTATGATTTATCAAGGTCACAAACTCAATCGTTATTAATTTTCTTTTATGATTATGGTCCCATGATTTCTAAAATCGTGGATTGATGATCTTTTTCCATGTAAAAAGATTTCTTTACCTTTTTTCTTTTACCTTTGGTTTTGTTTAAATATAATTTATAGGAAAAGAAAAAGAAATAAAAAAAACACCCAACCCACCCACCCCACCCCTATCTGGCACCCCTACCCCGCTCTTTTCTTTATGCTTTCTCTCATCTTTCTCGTCCTCCCTCATCACGATCAGGTAATCACGATACTAACACCATCTCCAATCCAGACTATTTATTCCATCGTCGACTTCAACTATCTGCATCATCATATTGACAAAGGTTCTTCATCATCTCATGTTCACTTGATTTCCATCTTCACAACCACCATACACCACTTACACTTCAACCACCAACCCTAAACAACCCACCATCTTCGCATTTTTAAAAATCAGAGGAAGAAGCATCGATCGATTATGGATATTAGGGATTTTTTTGATGAAACTGGGGTGAGGGTGAGGGTAAAGTGGCACCGATTTGTCACTGAGACCACCGATTATGTGTTCCAATTTGGGTTTAAAAACCCCTCGGAGAAGGCGGTGGTCGTCGAAGCCCTTATAGGGATAAGAGCCAGAAATTTATGTTTTCATATTTGGAGAAATTTTGCCGATCGATTGATTGTGGGGGTGGAAAACGATGGTGTCGGTGGACTGTGGCGAGATGAAGGCCCCGCTCAAGACTTTCGATGATGGAGTGGTCGACGATGAGAGAGAGAGAGAGAGAGAGGAGTATGGGTGGTTGGGTTTTTATTTATTTCCTATTTTTAAAGTAAAAATATATAAATAAAATAGAAAAATGTTTAATTTAAAAGGGTATAATAATAACTTGAATGAAATTTGTTACAACAGAAAACTATGGGTTTGTCTAAAAAACTAGTCTAAAAAAACCACCTGACCATGTTTGTCTAAAAAATTAGTATAGATGACGTTTGATAAAACATAGGGATCATTTATGTAATTTTGTCTTTTTCTTTTAAATCTTTTTGACCAATATAAATATTGTAGAAACAGAAACACCAACGTCGCTGTTGCTAGTCTTAATTCTTCTCAGGCCCGCCATTAATTCCGACAATCATCCCCTTTATCTAATTTTATTTTTTCTAACGCATTCCTCCGACACCTAAACAACAATTAATACATTTTTCTTTTGGAAATGATGTAAAACAGAGTTATAAATTGATATCGAAACCTTTGACCAAATTTTTTGTAAGTAATATACCGAAGGCTGATTCGACCAACGAGCATGACAAAAACTATAGGTATCTTTGTTTTTCCAACTTTTAAGTAATGATGTAATTCCTCCAAACATTACTACATATATAATAAAGAAAAGCACCAGCATGTTTAGCCATGGATGAATGTTGATAAACAATATACCATGCACCCACCAAATATATATTTTAGTTACTTTTGAGCAGCATTAGTGACGGATTTTTTTTGTTAATTTTGCAGAGAATCTATACATTTACTTTCCCACTATTCCGTCATATATACTGTATATACGACGGATCAGTGACCAACGAACATGTATAAATTCTGTCAATCCCAAAATTAACAAAAAAGTTCCTTCAATAATACATCCAAAAATTAACCAAAAATATATTTCTGGGGTGGTATATTATATTGTTTAGTCCATCGCTAAACATGCCCGTGCTTTTCTTTATTATAGTAATGTTTGTAGGAATTACACCATTACTTAAAAGTGGGACAAACAAAGATACAAATACATAGTAGATCATTCAAATTACATATATATAGGAATATAGGATAGCAACAATTTATTCCCTTTTCACTTGTTTGCATGCTTTCTTGATCAGTACTGACTTCTGAACCAGTAGATACCTTTGTTCTTCTCATCACCCTCATCCGGCTCAATAAACAGACAGTTCTTGGATTCTCTCCATAACGCCATGAAAAATGGAGTGCTATCTTTTTGATAAAACTCTCCCACAATTGGCCTGATCGCTTTGGTGGCTTCCATGGCATGATAATGAGGAATGTAAGAAAACAAATGGTGTACGACATGTGTGTCAGTAACGTTATGGAACACCTTATTCAGAACCCCGTAATCCCTATCCATTGTTGAGAAAGCACCATTCATCCAGTTCCATTCAGAGTCGTCGTAGCGGGGCAAAGAAGGGTGAGTGTGCTGAAGGTATGTGATGGTAACAAGAAATGCGTTCATGACCATCAACGCGCCTCCGTAGACACAAAAAACATTAGCGAACCCTGCAAATGTGGCCACTTTATACAGCAAGAAAGAAAAGCTGACAAGTCCGATGTCAGTGATGAGGATCAGGACTCGCTCGTTATCAGAGAAAATAGGGCTTCTTGGATCATAGTGGCTTGCGAATTTATCATAAGGTCTTCCGGCAGCATTGATGGACAAGTAGATATACCATCCGAGACTGAGTTTGACAGCAAGGGTTAACGTTCGACCTATTGGATTGTCGAGGTAAAACGCAGAAGAACCGAGTTTTGATTTTGTCTTTGGGACATATACTTCGTCACGGTCAAAAGAACCAGTATTAGAATGGTGCCGGCGGTGGCTTATTTTCCAAGAAAATTAAGGCGTTAGAAGGCATGAGTGTATAACAAACCCTATACAATCGTCTACCCATACATGGTCACTGAAAGCATGGTGACCGCATTCATGACCAATAACCCAAATTCCGATGAACACACAACCTTGAACGAACCAGTAAACCGGCCAGGCAAGGTAAGGAAGAGGGTGAGGGAGCTGTGGAATATATGTTGTGGCGAGGTGGTACAAGATCCAGACTAAGGTGAGGTCATACGCAATATATGAAAAGGATCGAATCAAAGATCTTTCGAAACAGTGAGGAGGTACGGCTTTCTTGATATCTGCTAATGTAAAGGGAGGTTTCGAGGTTGGGGCTCGTTTGTTACTTTCAGTTTCGGATTTCTTACCATCTACATCACTAGGATTTGAACGGCCATTACCAACCATGTTTCTTAAGAAATAGCTCTGGATAAATATCACGGTATGCAATGGGCAGATTATATATATATATATATATATATATATATATATATATATATATATATATATATATAAAATTCACGTATCGAATCTTGGACTGAAACGACTCAATCGACTGTGGCAATTTGGCATTGAATTTTTTAAATTAAATTGAAAATGGGCAGCGGGTTGCACGTCTTTCTTGTTTTTTTCTTGTTGTTTTTTTTTTCCAGATAACTCATATACTCATTATTTTATTTTATTTATCTATATATTTTTTTAGTTCCGAGGGAGACTTGATTTTCTGGTTGAGGATATTTTATTTTTCAACTGACAACAGATTCTTTGGTTGATGGATTTGATTTGGTTGTGATTTGATATCTTATTATAAAGAGAACTGTTTTATGATACCAAATTCTACAAGATGGAATTTTAGGTTTAAAATTAGTAGCTTCTAATTCACATTATAGATTAGAATATATATATTTTTTGTGGTGAAAACTTGATAGTGCTTTTGGAACCTTCAAAACCGTCCTTTCTACACTGCATCAATATTGGAATACTTAAAAACAAATGGGACTATTATTATATTTTAAACCAGTGTTTTAAAAACCGGTTTGAACCGGCCGGTCGAACCGGTTGGACCGAGAACCAGAGGAGAGAGCAATTCAACTATCACTGGTTTTATATTGATTTCTGAACCGGATTGAACCGGTCGGTTTTTAGAAAAACCCAGTTGAACCGGTTAAATCGAATAAAAACACATGAAAAAGAATAATTTACATAATAAACTTTGGTGATTTTTTTGAAATCTATTTAGTTTTCTCTAAATAAAAACATATGACAAATGTTATAAAGTTTTTTATGTGTTTATATTCATCTAAAACTATATTTTGTTTCGGTATTATACTTTATTTTTCTTTTTAACATATATAGATTAATGTAAAACATTAAAACTTATGGTTATGTGTTATTTTAATGTATTTGGATTCATCTACAATTTATTTTTATGTGTATTTTTAATGTTTGAACTTGTAAACATCAAATTCATGATTTATATATGTATGTTTGTGTAGGAAAATAGAAAAAAAAAGTAAAAAACATGAAAAATATAGAAACCGGTTCAACCGGCGATCGAACCGGTTAAATCGGGAATTGGTCGCCATACCGGTTCAACTAAAAAACCGTTTTTTAAAACATTGTTTTAAACAAAACATTTTAGATATGTCACTTGCTAAATCAAAAAATTATGAACAATACATGAAAAAACAGTGGCTTAATATACTTTTTTTTCATGTTCTAGAATTGAGTGGTAAATTAATATCATTCATGACAAATTATATACACATTTACATTGGGTAAACAATACAAAAGACATCCAGTTTACACCAAAATTCTAATTTGACACTGTCTTTTTTTCTCAAATTTGACACCGTGTTTTCCAATTTGTTACAATTCTGACCACTTAACCGGTCAACCAGGTTACATGCTGACGTGACATGATGACATGTCAGTTTTGATGACGTGACATGCTCACATGATATGCTGACGTGTCAAAATTGAATTTTTTTTTCCACAAAAAACACTAAGTTTTTATTTTTTTCGATGTTAACACTAAATTTAATTTTTTCTTTCAATTTTGACACTGTTTTTTTGTTCCAAATCGAATATCATTTATCAAATTTTGTTCAATTTTGACCATTTTCCATTTGAAACCGTATAAATATACATTTTTATTACATTTTAAACCGTATAAATATATTTTTTCGTTTAAAAACCACATTTTTATTTAAATAGAAGGTGTTTTTTTTGTTTTTTGTTTTTTTTTGTTTTTTTTACATTCAAAGCATAATGTATAAATATGCATTAGTTATATCATGAGAATCAAACTAACCATAAGCTTCTAATAAGATGTAAAAATTTCACGGGTTGCAATTTTGACATCCGGGTTTTGATCGACTACACGCCTCCAACCTTTCAAACTCATTTTAAAGTTGCGTATTTAATATAAAATACGGTTTTTATATAACTAATACATATTTATATATAAAATTATGGTTTGAATGTAAAAAACCTTATATTTATACAAAACCGTGGTTTTTTATTGAAAATTGTCAACATTAAAAAAAATTGGAAAAAATGATGTTCGATTTGGAATAAAAAAACATAGTGTCAAAATTGAAAGAAAAAATTAAACTTAGTGTCAAAATCGAAAAAAGTGAAAACTTAGTGTTTTTTGTGGAAAAAAAATTCAATTTTGACACATCAGTATATCATGTCAGCATGTCACGTCATCAGAACTGACACGTCATCATGCTTCGTTTACATTTGACAAAATGATAGCTCTTCTTACTAAAATTAGTAACATTTGACAAAACGATAGCTCCTCTTACTAAAATTGGATCGACAAATATATATATATATATATATATATATATATATTTTCATTTTGGTCTCCGTAGTTTTCAAATACACATAAATAATCCATGTGTGAGAAACAACTTAATTAAATAGTCCATGTTTTAATTTTTTTTCTTTCTCGAATTCAGACCCATGACAGCCACACGAAACTTCATTTGTTTTGACGCTTTTAAAAAAATCAACGATTTTGTCCAGACTTTCGTTATAATTTTCAACTTTATTATTATTATTATTTTTTTAACAGCAAATCTATTCTATTCCTAAATATTCTCCTAAATTCATCTATGTCCCTAACAAAGTTTCGACAATGAGGGAACGCAACACCAAATACCACTGGCCCAAAAGCCCAGACGCCCTTTGGTTCTCAACTTTATTTTTATATTTTTTTAAAATGTTAGATTGTTTTAATTAATAGTCTTGTCATGTTTTAGCTCCACTATTTGTTTTTGTTTTTTATAAGTCATAATATTTTAAAAAAAAATGGATAATTGACCGGTCAATAAGTAGTCATGATATCAATAGGTAGAGTTTTAAGGGTTAAATGTAAGAAATAGAATTGAAAGTTCTTTTTTTAATTATTATAACTTTGTACTTTTATAATTTCTTATTACAATGTATATTTTTAAAATAATTTCTATTATGTTATGGTATTTTGATAAATATATTTATTATAACAATAGGTAACATGTTGATTCATATTATGATGGCTTGACACAAAACAATAGGTTTTTATAAGATAACAAAAAGATCATGTGGCTCATCGGCTAACACGCCTCAGCCCTTAATGAGAAGTCACGAGATCGACTCTTGCGTTGAGTACCTCTTTCATTTTCATTTTAAACTATTACATTTTAAAATATCTATTGGTGACTGACCTTAGGGTTTAGGGTTTATCGGTATTTTAAACTATTACATTTTAAAATACCTATTGCAGCAGAGATAGTGAACGATGAGTTATTTGTTGATCGAGTGAAATCGGTAGACCTAAATTCGACGATGCCATCGAATGCGGCGTCAATTAAAGTAGACTCGGGGACAACCAACTCCAACAACGCCTCGATGTTGAATCATTCGTAATTACCTTTCGAAAACCTAGGTGAATGATCAGAAAAGCAGAACGACGAGTGAATACGGTGGGAAGGCGATGGTGCAGCGGTCCCGACGACGGCAATGGCCGATGATCTGTGCTGGTGTAGTGTCGGTAGAGTGGTGGTTGGTGAGGGTCGGTGGATGGTTAGTATTTTTAGTTAAATTCATAATTTGGAAATTTTAATTAAAAAACATTTAGTGGTCCGAATTTGTTCTCAAATTAAAAAATGTTCTCATTTGAACATAGCGCTCTCTCTCTCTCTCTCTCTCTCTATATATATATATATATATATATATATATATATATATATATATATATATATATATATATATATATATATATATTCCCGTTTAAAGATCAACATTTGACTACATCAAATTGTAATTAATAATAGCGATTCATGATATACATCTTAGGTATTAGGCTTTGCGGTATGGATTGGGTTTGGCTACGCGTGGTGCCTACGTGACACCTTTACCCACGCGTGAACACCGCCCTAGTGGGGAGTAGGTGTCTTGTGGCGTGGTACCGGCTACGGAAGAAGACATGAGCTTTGATTGGTGGAAAATTTGTTTGTGTCTATCTTTCTCTACATGCTCTCTCTTCTTCACCACCACCTCACTAGTGAACACCATTTCCACAACCTAGTGGACTGGTTGTGGAATGGTTAAAATAATGACATGGCATGCTTTCACTCCTTTCTCACGCGTAAGGATACCCCTTAGCCTTAATGATACAAAGATAGTACATTTTATCAAGTATTACTAATGATAGCGATCCATGACGTGATCTTGATGTTTAATGTTGGTCATGTTCAATACTTATTATCTCACAAGTACCTATGAATGTTGGTTACAACCCATTACATACTTTCATCTTATGAGAGTCAACCAATTCAATTCATATTTGTTTTACTTTATAATTGCTCTCACATTTATGATCGAGTATAGCACACAACAATTATTGATGTGAATATCATATCCTGTCTAAACAATATATAATATTTGTGTTTATGTTCGTTCATTTATTAAATAAACAAAAATAAACGAACTTCCCGCTGAATAGTTCACGAACAATTTGTTGAACGTTTAATTTGTTTACAACCCTATTTTTAATTACACACTACTTTTATTTACACACCACACTAATTACACACTACTTTTATTTACACACGAAACGGCTAGAATTATACATCCGTTGAATATAGCTTTAAAATCTTCCAACGTGCCTTCTTCACATGGCATGACTTTCGAACCTTTAAGAGAAAAAATAAATATGCCGGAGAATTTACTTTTATTTTATATTGTTCGGTCAAAAAACTAAACCAAAAAGTTATTGGCCCCTTTTCTCACTTATCGGTTTCACCGCCAAAAATGAGATAAAAATGGCGAGGAAGAATATGGATTGTAGATGTTGCAGAAGGTATGTAACGAAATGTTACTCAAGAATTCATATTAAATCAATTGAAGGTTTTGGTTTCTTTCACGTATTATATAATCTTGTTTGTTGTGCAAGAATTTCAATCTTATAGCTTGGTTTAATCTTACTTTTATTGTAACATAAATATTTTAATTTGGATTCGTACAAAGTCATTATAATCTAAAGTGAGTCAAGCATGAGTAGTTTTAGGCTTTTAGCGAATTTATTAATGAGTTCATTTTTAATGGTTACAACTTTTTTATATTTAAGACAAAATTTCATAAATATTGGTCCCTATCGTTTGTAAAATATCTCATTTTAAGGACTTTTCAAGGAAAACATCACGTAACTGGTCTATGTGGTTTGCAAACCTTAGGGACCAATTATGAAATTTTGTCTATATTTAATGAATTCCATATCTTATATAAGAGACTTGCCTATTTTGACTAAGGTCCCGTTTGATAAACATCTTTTCATACCCATAAAGATCTTTCTAGCTGAATGGGTCGGAAAGACCGTTTGATTTGGAATATTTTTACTTAATTTTACTTAATAAATTAAGTAACATTTTCAATTGCCACGACTCATTTACTTAATAAATTAGAATATTTTTGTGGTACTAATTTCTTGATTCATGAATGTCGTTTCATCCTATTATCCACTGCTCGACTAGAAAATTAGAAAATACTTTAAGGGGAAAAAATAAAACAGACAAGATGATTTCAATATTTTTATAAGTCCATGTTTTGAATAAAACTTTCAATTGCTACAAGTCTTGTTGACCATACTAGATTACTTGTAGACCATTACCTCTCAATAAGTCCATGTGTTGAATAAAACAGACACTCCACTAAACCGTGGTGGATCAACAATCATTTTAGGAGCAGTAGCTTCCTGCCTCCTTCATTCTTAGTTTCTTACTTTTTCATTCGTTGAAAAGTTCCTCTTCTTTATTATATATATATATATATATATATATATATATATATATATATATATATATATATATATATATATATATATATATTATTAGTCTGGTCATCAAATGTATACCCTTCTTTCCATTCGGGGTTGGTTGACCATAAGTACAGGAAGAAAGAATAGAACTGCTTGAGACTTGTCTCAAGTTCACACTTTGATAAAGAGGGTTTATTTTGGAAACGAGTGTTACCGTATCCCATATCGGTACGACACGATTTTATAAGTGACTATATATGTTGGAGTCTCCATTATTTCCACAAGAGTTATTTTGGATAGATAATTTTGGGTTCCACTATGTTTACATGGTATCATAGCAGGCGTCTCGTATCCCCGTGACTGAGGGAGTGTTAGTGTATCCCACATCGGTCGGTATGATATGGTTTATAAATGGTTTGTATGTTTTAGTGTATCCCACATGCTTATATGAATATTATGGATTGGATCCCAAAAGCATTTTGTTTGCATTTTTTATCTTTAATAGTTGCATTTTGTTTTAAATCAAACACACTCCACTAACACAGTTAAAAATCATCGTTAGACATGTATAAAATTACAATAGTATCCTTTCTTTGATATTTTGATAATTGTTATACTTTACATTTAAGATTAATCTCATAATATATGCCCAACTACCTTATTTTCATCTTCATCCCCATCTCAACACTCTTACATGATGGATCCCCACCCGTCCTGTTGTGCATTCACTCCACTTATAGTAATTCTTGAAATAATATAGGCTCAACCTTATATTTTGGACAATAATCCATCCAAATTTTTAACTACATGATGATAATCGATGATACATGAGAAATTGTTTCATATTAGTAAAACATATTTTTTTTTATTTTTTTATTATGAAAATTTGTATTTAAAAGTGGTTAAGGATGTGAAAAAAAAACGGTTGTTAAAACCACCTTTAAATCTATATTACCATAACACTTTTCCATGTAAACTTATTATCTTGCTAATAAATGTAATTTCTAAAGTACTTGTGTTTGATTTTAATAAGATAAAATCTGTTTTCACATTTTCGCAAAATATTTATGTTTTCGCATGAAGCTACTTGTATATATATATATATATATATATATATATATATATATATATATATCAAGGTTGCAGAAAACGCTAGACGTTAGCTAGACGGTGGACTGGGGTCTAGGGATTATCAGTTAGACGATGATTAATCGGGGACCATTAATTATTAAAAAAATAATTCAAAAATTTATAAATCAAACTTTAATACTAAGAATATAAGTAAATAAGCATAAAAGTTTAATAATAACTTAATAAGTTTAACAAGCACAACCATTTATCATCCAAAATAAGCATAAAAGTTTAATAATAAGTTTAACAAACACACAAAATCATCATCCAACAAGTCCATAAAAGTTTAATAATAAGTTTAACAAGCACAACAATTTTCTTCTAATCTTCTCCACATACTTCCATTATTTGAACCCCATCCGACTCATATTCGTCTTCTTCTAACACTTGCTCCTAACTCTCGGACTCGAAATCTTCATCGAAAAGTTCCCTCGTTTTTGGACTTCCTCGGGGTGCTTGACTAACATCGGTTTCAAGAGCTTCATCAACCGTTTTGGGGTCTACTTCATCTACATCACAATCATCGCAATCTACAATCCATTCTTGAGCGGAGAGAGAATGATTTGATAATAGCACTTCCATGTTTCTATCTTTTCTCTTTTTGTTTTTTTCCATTAAATTAGCATTGAATTGAACATAAACAAGATTGTTCAATTTGCTTGTCTCCAATCTATTTCGTTTCTTTGTATGTACCTACAAATTTAAACACAACAAAGAGGTCATACGTGCTTAATATTTAAATTTTATAAAATATAAATTTAATGCTTTAGATTACTAACCCCTTCAAACGTGCTCCAATTCCTTTCACAAACCGATGAACTACTAGTTAAAGAAAGAATCCTCATTGCAATCTTTGTCAAACGAGGAGTTGTGCCACCAAATAGTCCCCACCAACTAGCTACAATTTTGAAACAAAAAAACATTATTAATCGATAAATATCAAAATTTTATAAAATATATAAATAGATAACTAAAAGGAAAACGAATTACTCGGATCAAAGTCGGCATCATTCACCTGACAATGTTTAATTGCAAGATCAGAACCAAATCTATCCACTTTTTTCTTGTACTTTGGCAAGTCAATTGTTACGACTTGCCTTTGCATCTCTAAATCTCCAAGAAGTAATGTACATTCCTTTAGGCTTACCGGAAAATTTACATTACTCCCATTCGTTGCTAGAGAACATATGTCTTAGTTGCTCCTTTTTTTCGGAAAAACTTTGTAATGTTAGAAAGGCGGAAGCAAATCTCGTGACTCCCGGTCAGATAATTTCCCTTTTGTTGGTGTAACTTCTCATCATCGCCAAGGTTTTGTGGTGAGCGTAAATGAATATGGTTAGTTTCTGAAACATCCCAAAAATCAAGACTAAAAATTTCATTTTAATTCATTAATAAAACCATAAGTTATCAAAACATTTCATCAAACATTGTCATCAGAGTTCCATATCAAAAATCAAAGTAAAACATCCCAGGCTAAACATCATGGTGTGTGTGATGCAGTCATCCCGAGCTCTTCCCTCCGCTACCGGAAGTACCTGAAACCAAAACTAAAAACAGTAAGCACGAAGCTTAGTGAGTTCCCCAACCTACCACATACCATACACATAACCACATACTGGGTCCCCGCCCGCTACATCGGGACTTGCCCGACATCGGACTCACTCCGGCATCGGGCCCCACCCGACATCAGGCTCCGACTGGCATCGAGCCCCGCTCAGTATACAGATCGGTTTGTCTTAAGCCTCGCCTGTCTCTGGGCCCCGCCCGCTATACATATACAATCACATAAACATGCTAACACATAAAGCAACATACACTACTGAATTCCTGTTCTAAGGCCTCACCTATCTTGGGCCCCGCCCATGTCCTGCTACTGAAAAGTCATGGAACCCTGTCCACAATCCTGTTAATGGTGAGATACGGGCCCCCACCCACACTCACCTCTCTCCTATCCCGAGCCCCGCCCCTGTTCTGCTAATAATGAGATACGGAACCCCGTCCGTACTCAGCTAGTGGTGAGATACGGGACCTCGCCCACACTCACCACCCTACCAAGCACATACATGTATCACAAAGATAACAAGTATAATCTACTATGCAACATATAACATTCCTCGGGATTACCCTGGCATCGAACCTTGGTCCGGAAACATACTACCGACACATGCAAGAATCACAAAGACCTCTAGCATACTAACATACCTCGGGCCTCGCCTGACATCGGATCGCAATCCGGAACATATATCATAAAAATGCCTAGGGCTAACCCCCGAGTCTTCCTACTATACACAAACATAATGGGCCGACATTGTGGCCGTAGACCCATACACACAGTGAGGAGACTCACCTCGCACTGCTGAAAACCCACCGATAAACCTCTGGCTGCTAACTGGCAATTCCTCGAACTGCTGCTCGCTCCTTCGGCTCCTCGAGCTATCAGTACCAAAATAACACTTAGTCCAAATCAATAATCCTCCTTAAGGTAAAATTACCATTTTACCCCTAGTCTAACTTGTTCCATGACTAAGGCCCAAAGCCATAATACAAAAGGCCCAACACTAGGTAGGCTTCCCAAGCCCACTAGTGGCCCACTAATGGCCCAATTTGCTAAATTGGGCCCAATCCCTCTAATAGGCCTTACCCTAAGCCCAAACATATTCTTGGCCCAAAATATTAAACTTCTGATGGCCCACTAAGGCCCAAAGAACTAAAATCCAATGCATGGCCCAAACCGAGGCCCAAAACAAGCCAAGCCCATATCTGATGAGTACGTTGGGCGTACTCCTATGTACGCTAAGCGTACAAGCTAAATGGTGCGTACGATGGGCATACCTGCATGTACGCTCAGCGTACTCCACTGTTAAGTCACTTTTCCTTTATGTGCTTAATACTCTAATCCAGAAGCTACAATCACAGATCCAAGTCCTTTTCAACGTCTTAATCCATAAAGTCACTGACTTGGTGACTTTTCATGGCCCTAATGAGCCCAAACTCCAAAATAGCATTCCATTCCCATAAAAATGATCTTAATTCATGCATGATCCCAATAAGACATTCAAGATGGCAACTTTTTGCCTTAGGGACTCATTTAGAACTGAGAGTGGCAACTCTAAGTCCAGAAATCGGATTTGAACCATAAAGTTCTATGCTTGGGACCAAAATGACTTCAAAACCACACTACACTAGATCTAAGCATAATTGAGGAAAGTTATGAACTTTATACCTCCAAAGAGTCCCAAATGATGATGCTATCCCGGATCTATGAGCTCAAGCTACCCAAGTCCTTCTTTGCCAACTTATTCTTTCTTCTTCCAAGCTTAAAACCACCAAGATGGGCTTCTGAAGATCAAAATCACACAAGAATGAAGGAATGAGACGTTCTAGGGTTTTTCTGAGGTTGGGGAGGCTGATAAGGGGCTAGGGTTTGAGTCCTAATGTTCCTTATATAGTGATTGACCCTAAAATTAGGGTTTAGGGTCTCTGAGCGTACGCTGGGCGTACGTTTCCAACACCCGCGATTACTTAACCCTTCTACGTTGGGCGTACCCCAGCTTACGATGGGCACACTCTTGCGCTGACCACCTTGCATGCATGGTCCTTTCTTTCCATCTTTCTCCATTAAGGACCAATATTGCCAATAACTTCAAAGTGCTATAACTTCTTCGTTCTAAGTCCGTTTCCGACTAACTTTATATCCACGAAAAGGTGGCGGGAAGACCTACGCTTCTAGCCACACCCCCGAGCCTAAAACATTCCGGATAAAACCCGAGACCCATAAAATACCGAATCGCCCCTACCCTTGGCCTCCGAGACCACAACCGAGTACTTTCAAAACTGGGTGTTACAACTCTCCCCCCACTTAAACTAGACTTCGTCCTCGAAGTCTTCTGCGGATACTTATCTTGGGTACTTCTCATGGGTCACAGTAGCCATTCCAAGCTAGCCTGAACTCTCACAACCATTCTTATACAACGCTTAACCTTATTTGCATCAATCCGACTCCTGAAAGGACCGCTACACTTGACCTCCTGAGGTCCAACCATTACCCTGCGCAATCGATGGCCTTCCCAAGGAAACTGTACATTAGCGACAACCTTTCCTGTCTCTGCGAAGGACAAATCCTTCACTGTAACAAATCTCCAGCCACTCCCAGTGCTGGTCCCTTCGCTGTTAACCATTGAATGCTTCCACTTACTATGTCCATATGTTGAACACTCAACTCAGCTTGAAAATCAGATAATCCTTCAAGTAGAAGATTCATCCCTGCAACAGTTAGAATTATACGAGAGCTGTGCAACAGAGTCAAACCCTTTACTCTGAGATTATTTAATCCAGCTGTGAGCGACTTAGCACCTCTCGGTCAACTAGCTGCTCCACTCCAGAATTCTCTTATCACTACCTGTCCGAAGATCCTGCTGTCTCTTATCCGCTTTCCGGATGAACCGAGACCACCCTGGTCCCAACTGGTCTACCATCATCTGGGTTACCGGACTCCCACCGGTTACTAAACCCAAGCTCAATCTCTTAGTCGCTCCCAGTGACTTCCGAAGAAATTCCGGCTATCTAAACCTGTTCTATATACCTTGCCACTCTAGCTCTATAAGTCCTAGGATCCTCGATCCCCTACCTTGACCCTACGCTCTACCAGGTCCCACCTGCGCTGCTATAAGCACACGCGCCTCGCCCACGGGTCCCACCCAAGCTATATCTCGGAGCAGCCTCTCCCACGGGTCTCACCTTTTCTAGGGCTATGTAGGCCCACCCCTCATCCGATCTCAACTTCCTATTCTGACTCTTATCATGCTGACTAGGAGATACGGGTCTCGCCCACACTCCACTCACCAGGAGATACGGGCCCTCGCCCACACTCCGCAATCTAGGAGATACGAGCCCTCGCCCATACTTCGCTAACTAGCCTGTTAATGAATGCTACAGCTATCCCGTATGCTTACATCTCTTTTCTCACTGTCCGATTGCTAGTAGATGCTACGACTATCCCGTAGTCTTACATCCTGGCTAAACCCGCGTCCTGTTGGAAATTCTCTGACCTGGTTTCCCAAACTAGCTATCTGCTGTTGTGCATACACGAACCCTACGTTGGGAAGTTTTCCCAAACTTCCAATTCCTGCACTACTCTATCCACATGGTCAATCAGGCTGCTTCCGTACCCAACATGATGTGAACTTATCCCAGCTCGCACTTATTTATGCTCTTGAATACTTGTATGGTTTTCCCCCACTTCGATTCAGCTAACTCCTTACAACTCACAGCCTTGGAAAGGATTCCTCATCCTTCTTACCGTCCAAGGATCGATCCGCTCACAGTCCGACGCTCACCACTACTAGTGACCTACTAACCAGTACCAATCAATACCTTTCTTGAAATACTAGCGACACATATCCCGAGTTCTAGTCACGCTTGCTACAGTTAATGCATCCTGATAACCTTCTCTAAAAGGGAACGACTTATAACTACTATTATAAAATCCAAAGTATGCCAATGGCATATAACTCAATATCGATGCAGTACCATAACAATAAAATCATAAATAAAAGTTGATAGGAAAGCAATAGATACGCACCTGCAACATCGGAAGCTCCTCGTGCCTCTTCTGTGGTCAGCTGGAAAGCCCTGCTCCTCACCGTAGGTGCCTCTGACCGGCCCTGACGGCTGTTGGTGATCCTCAACGTCGCAGGGGCAGGTGTCATCACCTGTCCCTTGGTAACCAAGCTCGGACACTGGGCCTTCTTATGGCCCCGCTGACTGCAATGGAAGCAGATCAGGTCTGATCCATGGGTGGTGGTACCTGTACAATCTCTACTAAAATGACCAGTTCGGTCGCACTTGAAGCAGCCAGAATCACCACCACTACCACTCCTGCACGCACCCTCGTGCGTCCTGCCAAACTTGCCACACCGGCTCTGACTCTGATAGTCCCTCGATCTCGAATCTGACCCCTTGGGTCTCTTGCCTGAACCCGTGGCTACCTGAATCTCATCCGGCTTCCTCTTCCTGAGGTGCTCTAGGTCGATCTCCCTCTCCCTGCCTTGAGCTATGATATCCTCCAGCGTCTTGCAGCTGGACCTGCTCACAAACTTTCTGATGTCATCCCTCAGCATCTTGTGATATCGGGCCTTCTTCATCTCCTCGTCTGCGACATACTGCGGAACAAGAAGAGCCCTCTCCCTAAACTTGGTGGTAATCTCCGCCACAGTCTCAGTCATCTGCCGAAGGTCCTGAAACTCCCGTGCTAACTGCTGCACCTCAATCACCGGTGCAAACTCGGCCTTGAACCTGTCCGAGAAGTCACTCCACGTCATCGCGTCCAACGCGACATCATCCCCAATGGCATGCCCAACCTCCTCCCACCAATCCTGCGCTCTGTCCTTCAGAAGACAGGAGGCAAGTCGGATCTTGTCCCCCTCGAGACATCGGCTCGTACGGAAAGCTCTCAGCTTCTCATCCAAAATCTCTAGTATGCCCTGCTTGACCGTACCGAAGATCAAAGGAGTCTGCTGAAATAAACTCTCTCATCTGCTCCCTGAGCTGCTCGGCTCCTGAGCCCGAGCTTGATCCCTCACCGGCGCCTGAATCGCCAACTGGTCTACCCCGTAGCGTCACCATTCTGCAACATATCATAATAACCATCAGTATACTCCACTACTGAGGGATCACACACACACTACAAGTTCCCTGGTTTTATCTCATCCCTCTTTGATTCGAGTACAGATCCTCTGCTTTCAGTAGTATGGGCCCCTACTACCTTCCACATCTATCCGTACTTTCCTTAAAGATTGCCTTGACTCCACCAAATCCCTTGCACTACTACTATTGCTCCCATCACTAATCTGATCCTAGGCTTTCCCTAGGGAAATCTATAACCCAACCCAGTCCTCAGCTGCTGAAGAACTCTTCATAATGCCAATTAACCACTACGTGAATACCATCACTTGTAATGAGGCTCGGATAATCCTTCGAGTAAAGGACTCATCCCTACAACGGTTGGACTCAGATAAGAGCTGCACAGTAGGGTCAAATCCAGCACTCCGAGATTATTCAACCCTGATCACATGTGACTTAACGTATTCACCCAGTAACTAACTCACATCACTCAAAGTACCACAAAGCACAAAGCAAGTAGCATTCGGACAAACGGAGAATCTAACCAGAAACATAATCAAGCGATTCTGTCCACATATCAGGAATCTGTACTAGCATGCGATTCTAAGCTCATACACATATAACAGGCACATAAGGCATCCTCCTAGATCCTTAGCCCTAGTCTAGCATGCAATTCTCATAAGCATATCATATCCAAACAAACATGTATGGGTAATTTGGGAGAACTTACTTGAGCTCGGCTGATTGCATGCACAACACCCTATTCTCTTTTCAAAGTTCATTTCTCTTTTCAAAATTCTTTTCTTTTTTCTCAAATATCTTTATAAAAATGACTTCCTTTGAAAATTTTTCATACCAAGTCCTCAGTTTGAGTTCGGACACACCCGAGATTGTGCCCGAATCCCTCAAACCAAGGCTCAGATACCAACTTGAAACATCCCAAAAATCAAGACTAAAAATTTCATTTTAATTCATTAAGAAAACCATTAGTTATCAAAACATTTCATCAAACATGGTCATCAGAGTTCCATATCAAAAATCAGAGTAAAACATCCCAGGCTAAACATCATGGTGTGTGCGATGCAGTCATCCTGAGCTCTTCGCTCTGCTACCGGAAGTACCTGAAACCAAAACTGAAAACCGTAAGCACGAAGCTTAGTGAGTTCCCAACCTACCACATACCATACACATAACCACATATTGGGCCCCCGCCCGCTGCATCGGGACTTGCCCTACATCGGACTCGCTCCGGCATCGGGCCCCACCCGACATCAGGCCCCGCCTGGTATCGAGCCCCGCTCAGTATACAAATCGGTTTCTCTTAGGCCTCGCCTATCTCCGGGACCCGCCCGCTATACATATACAATCACATAAACATGCTAACACATAAAGCAACATACACTACTAAATTCATGTTCTAAGGCCTCGCCTATCTTGGGCCCCGCCCCTGTCCTGCTACTGAAAATTCATGGAGCCCCGTCCACGCTCCTGCTAATAATGAGATACGAGCCCCCGCCCACACTCACCTCTCTCCTATCCCGGGCCCCGCCCCTGCTCCGCTAATAATGAGATACGGAACCCCGACCGTACTCAGCTAGTAGTGAGATACGAGACCTCACCCACACTCACCTCCCTACCAGGCACATACATGTATCACAAAGATAACAAGTATAATCTACTATGCAACATAAAACATTCCTCGGGATTACCCCGGCATCGGACCCTGGTCCGGAAACATACTACCAACACATGCAAGAATCACAAAGACCTCTAGCATACTAACATACCTCGGGCATCGCCCGACATCAGATCGCAATCCGGAACATATATCATAAAAATGCCTAGGGCTAACCCCCGAGTCTTCCTACTATACACAAACATAATGGGCCGGCATTGTCGCCGTAGACCCATACACACAGTGAGGAGATTCACCTCGCATTGCTGCAAACCCACCGATAAACCTCTGGCTGCTAATTGGCAATTCCCCGAACTGCTGCTCCTTCGGCTCCTCGAGCTATCAGTACCAAAATAACACTTAGTCTAAATCAATAATCCTCCCTAGGGTAAAATGGGGTAAAATGACCATTTTACCCCTAGTCTAACTTGGTCCATGACTAAGGCCCAAAGCCATAATACAAAAGGCCCAACACTAGGTAGGCTTCCCAAGCCCACTAGTGTCCCACTAATGGCCCAATTTTCTAAATTGGGCCCAATCCCTCTAATGGGCCTTACCCTAAGCCCAAACATATTCTTGCACCAAAACATCTGACTTTTGATGGCCCACTAAGGCCCAAAGAACTAAAATCCAATGCATGGCCCAAACCGAGGCCCAAAACAAGCCAAGCCCATATCTGATGAGTACGTTGGGCGTACTCCTATGTACGCTAAGCGTATAAGCTAAATGGTGCGTACGTTGGGCTTACCTACATGTACGCTCAACGTACTCCCCTGTTAAGTCACTTTTCCATTAAGTGCTTAATACTCTAATCCAGAAGCTACAATCACAGATCCAAGTCCTTTTCAACGTCTTAATCCATAAAGTCACTGACTTGGTGACTTTTCATGGCCCTAATGAGCCCAAACTCCAAAATAACAGTCCTTTCCCATAAAAATGATCTTAACTCATGCATGATCCCAATAATACATTCAAGATGGCAACTTTTTGCCTTAGGGACTCATTTAGAACTGAGAGTGGCAACTCTAAGTCCAGAAATCGGATTTGAACCATAAAGTTCTATGCTTGGGACCAAAATGACTTCAAAACCACACTACACTAGATCTAAGCATACTTGAGGAAAGTTATGAACTTTATACCTCCAAATAGTCCCAAATGATGATGCTATCCCGGATCTATGAGCTCAAGCTACACAAGTCCTTCTTTGCCAACTTCTTATTTCTTCTTCCAAGTTTAAAACCACCAAGATGGGCTTCTCAAGATGAAAATCACACAAGAATGAAGGAATGAGACATTATAGGGTTTTTCTGAGGTTGGGGAGGCTGATAAGGGGCTAGGGTTTGAGTCCTAATATTCCTTATATAGTGCTTGACCCTAAAATTAGTGTTTAGGGTCTCTGAGCGTACGTTGGGCGTACGTTTCTAACACCCGCGATTACTTAACCCTTCTATGATGGGCGTACCCCAGCTTACGCTGGGCGTACTCTTGCGCTGGCCACCTTGCATGCATGGTCCTTTCTTGCCATCTTTCTCCATTAAGGATCAATATTGCCACTAACTTCAAAGTGCTATAACTTCTCCGTTCTAAGTTCGTTTCCGAATAACTTTATATCTATGAAAAGGTGGCGGGAAGCCCTACGCTTCTAGCCATACCCCCAAGCCTAAAACCTTCCGGATAAAACCCGGGACCCATAAAAGACCGAATCACCCCTACCCTTGGCCTCCAAGACCACAACCGAGTACTTTCAAAACTGGGTGTTACAGTTTCTTTGCTTGATCTAGGATTTTCTTAAACCTTGGGAGTGCTCTGATATCTTGAAAAATAAACACGATTAAATAACAAATTATAGTATATAATTAAACATTTTAAAACTAAATAAAGTACTAAACAAATAAAATAATAAATACAATAAATAAATAAAATAATGTAAATACCTTCAAGCATAAGGTTAATGGTATGTGTCGCAGATAATGTCCAAAAAATAGATGGTCTTTTCTCTTTTAGCAACTTCGCCACTCCCATGTTATTTGTGGCATTATCGGTCACAACTTGAACAACATTCTCGGGACCAACTTGTTGAATACAAGATTCCACATACTCATATATGTGTTGGCTTGTATGTGATTCACCAGAACATTCTTTTGAAGATAAAAAACGATACCCATCTTTGAATTAACACATAAATTCATAATGCTTCTCCTCTTCGACCGGACCAAGCATCTGTCATAATCGAGCATCCATCCTCTTTCCATTCTTTTTCATTTTTTTTCAACAAATTTTTTGTTCTTTCAACTTCAAGAATTAGAAGTGGGTTACTCAAAGCATATCTTGTAGGACATGGAAGACCGGTTCCAAATTGGCCAATAACCTCCAACATCATTTTGAAGCTATCCCTTTCATAGGCATGAAAATGAATCACACTCTCATATGGCCACCTACTAATAAATTTATGGACTGCTAATATTCTTTCTTTCCGGACAATATTGTTAAGATCAATATTTTTGCCCTTTCCCGCCTTCACAACTTCTTCGGGGTTTATTATGTTTGCGAAGTTATCCATGGGGCCTATAACATTTGGTGCCTTCGACCCCAAAGAATTTTCTACTTCATCTACGCTATCATGCAATTCTTGTCTCGCCTGTACCCTTAAGTCTTCAATCTGAATTTTTTCAGCTTTCTTTTTCAACTTCCCTTCGTTAAGATAATTTAGACATTTCAATTGATCATCTTTTGCAGACTTTGGACATGAAGATACATTCCCCGTCACATGAGCAATATGTTGTTTCATCCTAAAAATCCCTCCACCAAACACTTTTCCACACAAGGTACATTTCAATCTATCCTTGTTTTTTTATCCGAGATAACACCATATTCCCAACCAACATCAACTGAATTACGTTTATGTGCACCAGTGGCGGTTGATCCAATAGATGTAGTCGAAGCATTAGATGCCATTGATTGTCAACTGTTATACAAAAATCACATTAACACATTAAAAATGCTCACTCAAATCAATTTATCATCACTTCATCTAATATTGACTATATCATCACATTAACACCATATTCATATCAATTTAACACATTAAAAAATCACATTAACATATTAAAAATACTCACTCACATATCATTTTAACAGAAAAATTGAGTATATCATCACATTAACACCATATTCATATCAATTTATCACTTTATCATCCCTTCATCTAATATCATCACAAATCAGCATGCTCTGTATATCGTTCATATCAATTTAACAGAAAAATTAAATGTATACTTCATATCACAAGCCAAAACAGGTATAGAAAAAATTAACTGCTTAAGCTTCATATCAAAAGCCTCCAGTAGTGAAAATGCAGAAAAAAAATATGTTGATTAACAACTTAAATAAAAAAACGAGTCCATCTGTTGATTGTTGAACCAATACATTTCAACTTAAATCAAAGAACAAAAATCAGAAGCAGGATATCGAGGTTAATAGAGTAAAGTCGAAGTTTGATAGCATACATCGAGATTAATAGAGGTTAATCAGTTGAGGACGAGCCCTTAAGTTCTTCACAAATCCGTTGATTAACAACTGAAATCGAGTTTAATAGATAAAATCGAAATTTTACAGCTTAAATCGAGTTTAAAGAACTAACCTATGTAGATGATAAAGGCCGTTGTCGCTGTCGGAAGAGAAATGAGTCTCTAACAGCGACGAAGAGGAAGGAGAAACGGGAGGGTGAGATCGGAATTCAGGGATTCCAGCTTTAAGAGGTGATGGCGAGGACGAGGGTGAGCTTCAAGTTCTCCGATTTCAGCTTTGAGTCGAGAGAAAAAGTGAGAAACCACAGAAAACGTTTTCACAGGGGACGATGGAATGAGAAGTGAGAACGAACCCTAGCAAAAGTTTTCAGTTTTGACAATTTTGCCCCTAATTGTTTTTTGAAAATCCGTTGACCAAAGTTGACCAGTTAAACCGCCTAGATCCGATTAGCACCGATTAGAATCCAATTAGCTCCGAGTTTGACCGGCGTTGACCAGCCCCGATTACTCTGAGCGATTACACATAAACGTGGTCGGTTGCGGTCCGCCTAACCCCTAGGCGCCGATTAATCGGTCGCCTAGGCCGATTTTTACAACACTGATATATATATATATATATATATATATATATATATATATATATATATATATATATATATATATATATATATCCCTATTCTAATAAATGAATAGTTTTAATCTCTTTTTACCGAGTGTCAGTCTAATACAACTCCTTATTTATATTATGTCATGTGTCATGTAGATATATTAGGCAACTCATTTCAAAATTCAAATTTACATTTTCTAATTACATGTTAAATTTGAAGTTATAATAACTTTAAAATTTTGATATATCTCTTAATTAATAATTTATTTAAAATAATTGATTAATAATTATGAAAGTTTAATTAAATTTATAGCTCGTGGTTCAATGGGTTATAAACTAGTATATATATATATATATATATATATATATATATATATATATATATATATACTAGGTGTGTGACCCGTATAAGACACGTGTTGATAAAAAAAAGTTATATATAAACTGTAAACATTAAGTATATTTTAAGTAAAATTTTGAAATTAATACAAAAGAAATGATTAATAAGTAAGTAATTCAATATATATAGTAATAAAAAAAACTATTGACATGTATTAAACAGTTATGCTGAATATTAAGGTGTAAAAATTAAACATTTTTTAAAATAAATTTTCGAAATGAATACAATAAAAACATGAAGAAGTGGGTAATTGAATCTATACTAATAAAAAAATTATTGACATATTGTAAATAAATGTTATGAATCACAAATTTCAAAACAACTTCTTTGAATACAACATTAGATGTCTTATTACTAAGTTTATCGTTATTATCTAAAATTAATATTTTTAATCTATCTCTATTTTTAACTCTGGACAATGAAACATACAACTGCCCATGAGTGAACATTGGTTGTCTTAAAAACAATTCCTACCTTCGATAACGACTGTCATTGACTCTTGTTTACCAAAGAGCTTCTAGTCCAACGGTATCCGATGTTGCCCTCCCTCTTTGAAGTTGAGGGACCAAGTCCCGTCGTGGACATAAATGGATTTAAAGAGTAGTTTAGGAATAGGTTAAATTTCCTGTTTCAAAAAAAAATGACTCTTGTTTATTGTCATCACAAAACCTACAGTCAGTGGAAATTATCTTCTTTGAAATGTGAAATGAGTCCTTTTATTCGAAGCCGTCAAAGACATTAATATAATAAATGTACAATTTCCTATATTATTTCTGAAAATCATATTTGCTTCTCTAACATGCTTACCAATGTTATAACCGGTAGTCTCGTTATTTTTTTGTTCATGATTATTTTTGTATGTTTCGACATAACTTTTATCAATACAATCGTCAATACGTCAAAACGTAAAAAAATAAGCATGTACGAAAAAAATAAGTATGAAAACATAAAAAAAATACATCGAAACATAGACGAACTCAAATTTATAACGAAAATTTCAAATTTTCATCGAAACGCTGACCACCTTGAATTTATAACGACACACACACACACACACACACACACACACACATATATATATATATATATATATATATATATATATATATATATATAAAAGCACATAAAAATTAGTTTTTTTAAGTCAACAAACAAAAAATTATTATATGTGACTCGACTCATACGTAAAAAACGTACATAAATTGATGCTCGAAAACATAAAAAAAAATACATCAAAACGTAGACAAACTCAAATATAATACATTTCGACGTACATAAATTTACAACTACCCTACTTTCATCTTCATCCCCATCACAACACTCTTATATGATGGATCTACACCCGTCTTGTTGTGAATTTACTCCACTTATAGTAATTCTAGAACACTAGCTTATGTTTGTTCGTAGTATTTCAACTTATTATATATATATATATATATATATATATATATATATATATATATATACCATCTTATAAAGAGTTTATTTTTGTGGGCCCTCTATAGTTTAAGACATTTATCTTAAAAATCAAGGAAATCAATTATGGACATTTGGATCTAAAATGAAGGGTCATGATTTTGATATTTGCAATCCGTATGAAATTGTTTGAACCAATAGGAAACAAGAAAAGCAAATACACGGATCCTTGTATCCATTATGCCCTAATTTACAACCGAATCTTCTCTCCTTTCTCATTCCGCCGTTACCCTATCGTGAATTAGCCAAAGATCTCTCCTCCTCCTCTCTTAATCCATTCGCCATCTAAATCTCGCTCAATACCCTTACCCATCGTCACCAACGTCGTTACAACCACCGAGTTACCTACTTGGAACCCATCAGCTTAAAAAAAACTCGCAAAAATCCCCTACATTTTGTCCTGTGATAACCGATTTTGGTTTTTTGTTTCGATTTCACGTGCTAGGGTTTATACAATCTCAAAGTTTTCGAAGATTGTGTGGAAGAAACGATTGAAAGGTTCGTTTTTTTGAGTTTTGTTTCGATTTTGGTTTAAAGATGGTTTTTTGTTTGTCCTGTGCTAACTGATTTTGCTTGTCTGTTTCGATTTCACGTGCTAGGGTTTATACAATCTCGAAGTTTTCGAAGATTGTGTGGAACAAACGATTGAAAGGTTCGTTTTTTTTAGTTTTGTTTCGATTTTGGTTTAAAGATGGTTTTTTGTTTGTCCTGTGCTAACCGATTTTGCATGTCTGTTTCGATTTCACGTGCTAGGGTTTATACAATCTCGAAGTTTTCGAAGATTGTGTGGAACAAACGATTGAAAGGTTCGTTTTTTTGAGTTTTGTTTCGATTTTGGTTTAAAGATGGTTTTTTGTTTCGATTTTGGTTTTTTGTTTTGAGTTTTGTTCTCTAGAATTTCGAACGAACGCCCTTAGCCACAAAAAAATCGCCAAAATCCCCTACCTTTTGTCCTGTGCTAACTGATTTTGCTTGTTTGTTTCGATTTCATGTGTTAGGGTTAATACAATCCAAAAGTTTTCGAAGATTGTTCGGAACAAACGATAGAAAGGTTCGTTTTTTATAACTTGTTTCGGTTTTTGAGTTTTGTTCTCCAGAATTCAAAAAGATCGCCAAAATCGCGTACCTTTTGTCCTGTTTTAACCGATTTTGGTGTTGCTTGCGATTCCATGTGCTAGGGCTCATACAATCTTGAGGTTTTCGATCGTGCAGTACAAACGAGAGAAAGGTTCGTTTTTTTTTCTAACTTGGTTTGATTTTTCAGTTTTCTTCTCCATAATAATGAACAAACTCCAATAGCCACAAAAATCGTTTTTTTCAGGTCCAAAAAACTGGAACGGTGCATCCCATGGATGTTGAACGAAACTCTGATTTTACTTGGTGTTTTAGAATATTAGCAGGTTATATTTCTGTTGCGTTTTTATTTGTTGAACGAACCATTTCAGCATTTTCTTTTTCTATCTATTTACACATAAAAATTCTGATTTTGTGATTTTTTATTCTATTGTATATATGAAATGCAAGCAGATCAAGAAGGAATGATATCGGATTTGCACCAACAAACTTTTATGTTATTTAGGTATAATTATTGGTGTTTATTAACTTCAATTAAACTTTTATGTTATATTATTCATGATTAACTCATAGTTTGTGGTTTTTTTTTCAGATCTGATGAAAGGGTGTGATTAATTGTTAAAAAAATACTTATTGAAGGTAGTTGATATTTTTCTAAACTCTTCATATATTTGTTGAGGTTTTTTTTCTATATGGTATCATTATAGAATTTAAATTGCATTATGTTAATGTTCAGGTAACATAGTACTGTTGCATGGAATTTACATTGAAAAAAAATTGATAAACAATATTGTAATTTTGAAAATTAAAAAGTTTAAGTATGGAATGATATAAAATCTTTGTTTTACGTTATTAAATTGTTATTAAAAAAATACTAATTAGGGATGATGATAAAAAATTGTACAACGGTATGGTAATTTGGAAAATTTAAAAATTAAATGTAGTGACACAATCTTTGTTTTACGTTACCAAATTATTTTAAGAAATGGTGTTTATAAAAAAAATGATAAAAATAGCAATTTTTTATAAAAAAAAAGAGGTCAAAAAATATTTAAAAGAAAATAAGTAAAAATAAAATGAAAGTTTAAAAAATATAAAATTTTAAAACTACACTTGTTTGGTAAATATTTTTGAATCTGCACCTATTTGGTAAATAAAAATTTAAAACACACCTATTTAGTCCAAAACTCTATCATATTTATTCCTTCATAAAACACAAAGTAAGAAATATCATTATATTTTAAATGACACCTTTATTTGATTTAAAGAACAAAAATGAAACCTTTTTATGAAAGGTATATAATGGCATCCTACTGTATGGTATATGTATGTGATCATGTGTGTATGTAAAAGTATAATGCAATTATAAAGATTTTATTACAAGCATCAATATTTCTTTTTTAAAAAGTTAGAAATAGCATCATACTTGCATTGAATCTCTTTATAGCATCCTATTTTTCATGCTTATTTAAATACAAAGCATGAAATAGGATCATACTTTCTTTTATTCATGTTTTATAATGCACTATTTTTTATTTAACTAAAATGAAATTATGAAGCTTTAAGGCAACAATTAAAGTTAGATTATATTTATATGATGCACTATTTGATCCTATATTGTGTTTTGTAAATACAAACTTTCATTGATTCCTTTTTTTAGTGTTGTTTTCTAATATATTTTAAATACAAAGCATGAAATAACATCATAATTTCTTTGATCCAATTTTTATAATTCACTTTTTTTTCTCATTGAAATGAAAGTAAGATACTCTTAAGTCAACAATTAAATTACAATGCAAATATCTATACAATTCATGATTGTTTTATGATGGCTTATATTTTAACTTTTTTTTGCTAGGTACAAGTTTTTGATGTGTTTGGACAACCTTCAAAATTAGTAGGGGTAGAAATATGATATTTTTTCTATTATGTAATCCGTTCATAAGTGTGTAATTGTATGTATATATGTTAAAGTAAGGTTAAATGATAAAGAAATCGTGAAAGTACCTTGTTATTTCCCAGTTTTTAAAATACAAAGTAGGAAATAACATCGTACTTTCAAAGATTTCTATATTATGGGATCCTACTTTTTTACGCTTTTCTTTCTTACGAAAATAAGTTGCTATTCATGATTATGTCGGCATTGAAGTACAATGATATTTCTTGCCCTTCCTTGTAAGGAATAAGAAATATCATCTTATTTTAATTGATTCGATTATAATATAACCAAAAATTGAAATTATGATGCTATTTCTTGCATTGTAAACATTGATCATACAAGTTTTGTATAAAAACATCATATTTTCTCACTTTTTATTGTCATGACATTCTGAATTTATCTATATGTTTTTGAATGTGTTAATGTGAAAGTTGGATGCTTTATTAAAGAATAGAATAAAAAAAATTAATGCATATCTTAAATGTTAAGGTACATTTTTTATATTCTGTGTTTATGTGAAAGTAGGAATTTATAATAACGAATAAAATAAAACAAATAAAGGTATTTCGTTTTTTTTAAACACAAATTGATTGCATGTGAAAAAAGTATTTTTCTGATTGCAAAATATTTTATTAGGTACAAATGTTGTCAGTAATAGTATTGTTGACTGTGAAAACAGCAATGTAGTAGGTAAAACCCATGTCAAAAACAGTAAATTAGTAGGTAAATAGGTGGTCATAAATAGTATTTTTCAGACTGTCTAAAATACTGTTTATTTGACAGTCAAAATCAGTAGAATATTAGGTAAAAGCATGTAAAAAGAAAACAGCAATTTATAGACTCTTAAAAAAAGGCTTATAGACTGTAAAAAAACTGTTTAATAGACAATAAAAACAGTTTGTATAGACTGTACTTTTGATATTAGTTTTTTTATTAGTGAGTAAATAGCCTAAAGCCTAATTGAAACACTATTTTCTAGACCATCAAAATCAGTACTAGCAAAAGATTCCTAGCAAAAGATTCCAAAAGGAAAACCAATATAAATATGTTCATTGGTTGATAAACAAATTGTAGAAGCCGAGTTTTAAAAAGAAGGTATGCTTCCTTTTTCTTTCTGTTGTATTTTGATATACAAAAATTAAATCGTAATTACTATTTTTAATAATGAGTGATGTGTTTTGATTTTTTTTTTTCATTTACCTAACAATAAATTTTTAGTGTATGTTTTAGAGTAACATTTACAATTTTGTTTAAATTTGATTAATTTCTATTTTTAATATAAAGTGATGTGTATTGATTTTTTTTTCATTTACCTAACAACAAGTTTTTAGTATATACTTTAGAGTAACACTTACAATTTTGTTTAGATTTGATTTGGTTTTTAACAACTTATTTTTGTTTTAATCATGTCTATGATACAGGTTTTTAGTATATACTTTAGAGTAACACTTACAATTTTGTTTAGAGTAACAACAAGTTTTTAGTATATACTTTAGAGTAACACTTACAATTTTGTTTAGATTTGATTTGGTTTTTAACAACTTATTTTTGTTTTAATCATGTCTATGATACAGGTCGGTGCTTACTTTTGACTTGTGACCAAAATAGAGGTAAATTGGAAGTCTTTCTATTTACATTATTCATCTTGTTTAAATATCATTATCCTTTTTTGCTACATGTTTTACTCTATTATATTTTAATATAGTATTAGTTTTTCCTACATGTAAAACTTGATAATACTATGTAGTTTCTTTTATTTACATGTTTTATTTTGTTTACATATCATTATCTTTTTTTGCTACATGTTATACTCTATATAATTTCTTTTATTTATTTATTATAACAAATGTAAATCATTTAAAATATAAGTATAAACCGTTTAAAGCTATGGATGTAAAAGTGGATGCAAATTTATACAAGACCAAATGTAAGAAATAGAGATATTAATAGTATAATATTTATAGAAATATATTATATGAATAGTTATTATTTTTTTATTGGTTTTAGTTTAATATGTTGTTATTAAAATATAATGAAGAATAAAATTTTATAGCATTTATGATATCAAATTAGGGTTGTCAAAACTTTAACATTGTAAATGAAAGTCTAAAATATTATATATCTATATTTTCTATTGTTTATTTTAATAATTATAAATACAATATTTATTGTTATGAACATTATGAATATTTTTAATATTTAAATTAATATTGTAAATGAAAGTCTGAAATATTTTATATTTGTGTTTTCTATTGTTTATTTTAATAATTATAAATACAATATTTATTGTTATTAACATTATGAATCTTTTTAATATTTAAATTAATAATATTGTTATCAATTATTTAACTTTTATATTTTATTTTAAATTTTGTAGAAAATGGATATGTATTTCAATGTTAACTCTTTTCGGTCACTCAATAGTCCATATGCATGGTATAATTTCGCTTGCGTTCGGATTGATTTTGTTTGGGTGGATACAAGTGAAAACAAACTAATTATGCTTGTAGTTGACCAAAATGTAAGTTCCAAATATATAATGCTTAATTTCACCATATAAAGAGTTTTTCTATTACTATTTTTTAACAATTTTTTTATGAACTAGAGAGAAAAAATGGTGGTGGTTGTGCCTAGCTCTTTAATAGGAAGATACCTAGAAAGAGGTATGGAAGGCCGCTTATATTCTATAAATGATTTTAAACTTAATTCCACTCCCGATGACTTCCCCAAGTATGAAGGATACAACTTTGTTGATGATCAATATGTCATAATTGTCAACCAAGCTACACGATTTACTCTACTTAAGCCGGTCATTGAAAATCATTTTCCGACTTATCCATTGGTTGAGTCTATTGAATATCTAATGAGAAATCCACGTCAACGAAATCTGATCGGTAATTCTTAAATAGTTATTACAATATAATATTTAACTCATTTTTTTAAAAATAACTAAAATTTGTTTTACTTAAATGGTGGTTTAGATGTTGTTGGCAAAGTTATTGACGGACGTCTTTTACACCATGACTGTGCGATTGATTTACTTCTTCAAGATCAATCGTAAGTTTTTATATTATTATTATCATTATTATTATTAAGAGTTTAATTATAAGTACTATTAAAATTAATATTTCAAATTATTATAGTGGCTATGTAATTCAGCTGATTTTGAATGATGGTCCTGAAGCCTTACCTTTTAAACTCGCACGATCAATTCAAGAGAAATGGATCATATATGTATCTCGTGTTAAATATCGAAGCCGAGGGGGGAGTAAGTATAAACTTTTCAGTTCAAATCATTTAACAAATTAATTATTTTTATTATCCATATGAAGTATTAATGTATAAAAATTAATTTCAGTGAACTTTTTGGATTCTACATCCATTTCGAGGGTTGCATTTGAGCCGGTTATGGCAGAAGCAAATGCTATTAGGGCGATTTATGGATGATATAATTATGTATTTCAATTTTAAAAATAAACAGCTTAAGAACGTTTGTTGGTGGTTTGTTTATGTAAGAATATTAGCTATTGGTATTTTGTTGTTGTAACCTTAATATATCTATTATGTTGCAATTTATTATCTTTGATCTATATTATTCAAGTATTGAACAAATTTATGTATTGAGTTGGTAGATATAATATGCTTTTTATTTATGTTTTATAAATTTATAGTGTGAAATGGGGACCCAAGATAGTGAAAATGAAAATGGTGATTTGACGCAAATTTATTTAGATATCGAAAAAGGTATGCATAATATATTAATGATAATCATATATTGTTTTTTCTTAATTTGAACTAAAAAACTTATAAGAAAAAGGATTGTATTATTAATATTATTGCAGAAAGAAGAAAACGATACAACAAAGAATATTGGAAAACACGATTTACGCAAAACAAAAAGCAAAAGGTTGTTATTTGTGAGGAACCCCAAAGTAGTGCAGAAAAACGAAAAAAAGCTAATCGTGAATATTATGTACGAATTAAGACCAAACAACAATTAGAAAAGGTACCATTACAAAACTTGGAAAACCAATGTAGTGGTGGAATAATGCTATCCGCAAATAACCATTCAACCTCACATGGTACTCGAGCCAGAGACAAAGAAAATAGTATGCCGCGTAGTAAGGATAACGCTGCTCAAAATAGGAAAGATCCTAACAAAAAGTATTATGAACGCAACAAAGAAAAAAGGAGAATGCTTGAAAGAGATTACCAACAAAGAAACAATGAAAGTATATTTGCTACTGCAGAGGTCATTCACAAACATCATGTTACATGTGCTGAAGAAAACAACCAAATATATTCGGGGTTAACACACGAAACATTAGATGGTTAGTTCTAATTTAATTCTACAACAAATTTTAGTATAAACCATCATTATTTAAAATGAACAATTACATCTTTTTTATCTTTCATTTAAAATAGTTGTTTTTTCATATATTATAGAAGTTGGAGGTTGTAGCGAGGTCCATGTCAATCAAGTAATTCCAGATGACATTCTTCTAGAGGATCCATACCATTCTATTTTCGATGGTATCCCTGAAGTACATTCTATTTTGGAGGGAAGTAATATATGTGTTCATTGTGGAGCCAAACGGTTCAAACATGAATTCGCTACTTTTTGTTGTATGAGTGGGAAAACAAAGTTGGCATCTTCCCAAATTCCTGATGAGTTATATCGTCTTTTTACATCAGAAGAGGAGTCAAGCAAAATATTTAGAGATAATATACATGCTTACAATACAAACTTTTCTTTCACATCCATGGGAGTAGAGTTGGATGATGATTTGAGCAATATGAAATCCGGAGTATATACATTTCGTGCGAACGGAGCAATATATCACAGAATTGATCAGTTAGTACCGAGGGATGGATTACCTAGGTACTTACAATTATATTTCTATGATTCCGAAACCGACTTTACACATAGACTTCAATGGCCAAATATTGATCGAAAGATCATTCAAGTGTTGGTGGGCGTTCTTTCAACAAACCCGTATGCTACAACGTTTCGAAGCCTTCGTGAGCTAGGACCTCTCGATAACTATAGAGTCACTTTGAACGCATCAGTGGAACTTGACCAAAGGGTATACAATCGGCCGACCACATCTGAGGTTTGGATATAATAATTATTTCTCTTAATTTCAAGTCATCATATCATTTATCGTATTATATATTCACCATACTAAAATCAAAAATTATATAGGTTGCTGGTATTTGGGTAGAAGGTAATGACAACATAACAACATATAAAAGAAGCATTGTTGTATATGGGAGATCTGACTATAGTACACAAATTCAACCTTACGAAGGTTGTTATGATCCTTTGTCTTATCCATTGTTCTTTCCTAATGGTGAGTCTGGTTGGCATGCAAAAATAGCAAGGGATGGGGTGTCCATCAATGAAGTTGTGGGTAATGAAGAAAATATTGTGGATGATTTAGAAGGTACATACATTTTTGAAATATGAACATGAATGATTTCGGTAAAAATATACATAAATACAAAATTTACATGTTTCTAACATTACCCTTATGCAGGGGCTAAGTCAAAGAAGGGTAGGAATACAGTAACAATGCGTGAGTACTACTGTTACAAATTCCAGATTCGTTCATCTAAAAATTTAATTCTATTGGGAAGAAGATTGCTACAACAATTTGTGGTAGATATCTACATAAAGATCGAGACTTCACGCTTGCTTTTTTGTAAGCTAAACCAAAAGAAGATAAGATCTGACCTTTACCAAGGAATTGTTGACTGTGTCAATGCCGGTGAAGTTGAACCAAGTAGAGTCGGTCAACGGATAGTCTTACCTGCATCTTTCATTGGTGGACCACGTGACATGCGACGAAGGTTCCTAGATGCAATGTCGTTAGTTCAAGATGACGGAAAGCCTGATATATTCCTTACAGTAACATGCAATCCAAACTGGCCAGAAATTGTTGATGATTTGAAACCCGGGCAAAGTGCACAAGATCGACCAGACCTTGTATCAAGAGTGTTTCGTGCAAAATTAGAGGATCTAAAGGACCAACTTCTAAAGCACCATATCCTGGGTGTGGTTCGAGCATATGTTTATGTGGTGGAGTTTCAAAAGCGTGGTTTGCCACATGCACATTTCCTCTTGATAATGAGACTAGAACACAAGATGACAAATGCCGACCATTATGACAAAATGGTGTGTGCTGAACTTCCCGATCCGAAAAAGTATCCCAAAATGCACGAAATTGTTGTGAAGCATATGATGCACGGTCCTTGTGGTCATTTACGAGAAACCAGTCCATGTATGCAAGGAGAGCCAAAACAATGTCGGTGGAGATATCCTAGACAATTTAATGAAGCGACGACACAAGGAGAAGACTCATATCCATTATATAGGAGGAGAAACAATGGGATAGAGGTCAACGTACGAGGAAATACACTTGATAACAGATGGGTGGTACCATATAACCCAAAGCTGTTAATGATGTTCAATTGCCACATGAATGTCGAGGTTTGCTCGAGCATAAAATCTGTGAAATATGCTTTTAAATACGTTTACAAGGGACATGACAAACAAGTTGTCCACATTGATCAAGATGGAGCGGAACCCATCATCAATGAGATCAAAAGATATCAAGATGCATGTTAAGTCTCACCCCCTGAGGCAATATGGAGGATTTTTAGCTTTGCGCTTTCTCAAATCCACCCTTTCGTCATGTCTTTGCATCTTCATCTCCCGAACCAACAATTGGTTAGATTCTCAGATAATGATTCAATGATTGATATTGTGGACAGGGAGAAAGATAAGAGTTCAATGTTGACCGCATTTTTTGACATGAATAAAATGGATGAGATTGCGAGGCAATATCTATATAAAGAATTCCCAAGATACTTTACATGGAATGCAACCAAACGTTGTTGGAAACAAAGGAAAAAAGGAGCAATGAGAGGCCGATTGGTTTCTGCTAACCCTGCCGAAGGAGAGAGATACTACCTACGGGTTCTCCTATCACATGTTAGAGGGCCAACATGCTTTGAAGATCTTTACATGGTGAACAACGTGTTACATCCAACATTTCGTAAAGCTGCTCTTGAGAGAGGGTTAATAGAGATCGATGATAACCTATCTCAATGTCTTACTGAGGCCTCATTATATCAATTTCCAGGTGCTCTTAGAAGGTTATTTGCAACTATACTCATTTATTGCGAACCCGGAGATGTTCGCAAGTTATGGGATGACCACTATAATTCACTTTTTGAAGATTATATGCGACAATGTGAAAGTGTTGAGCGAGTTCAAACCATGGTTCTTATGGATATCTCTATAATTTTGCAATCTATGGGTAAGCATCTCAATGAGTTTGATCTTCCTATGGTAAATACAAACATTAATTTGGAATCTGGAGATTATCGCAAGGTCTAAGAGGAGTACTCCATCGTTGTGGATGATGAACACCTTTGTGCAAAAGATTCTCTCAATACCGACCAAAAAAATGCATATGATGAGATCATGACCCACGTTAATCAGAATCGTCCGGGTGTGTTTTTTATAGATGGTCCTGGTGGAACTGGTAAAACATTTTTATACAAAGCCTTACTTGCCGAGGTTCGTTCCCATGGTCATATTTCACTTGCGACAGCTTCATCTGGTGCTGCAGCTAATAATATGCCCGGGGGGAGAACATCTCACTCGCGGTTTAAGATTCTGATAAATCTTGATAATAACTCAATGTGCAAAATCAATAAGCAAAGTGGGGTTGCTCAACTACTTCGTTTGGCCAAAATAATCATATGGGATGAAGCATCAATGGCGAATAGGCAAGCAGTAGAGGCGGTGGATCGAACGATGCAAGACATTACAAAGGTGATTTTAGGCAGGTGTTACTAGTAATCAGACGTGGTACTAGAGCACAGATTGTAGACGCCAGCTTGAGGATGTCACCTCTTTGGTCTTTGATTAAAAAAATACGTTTAACTATAAATATGAGAGCACTGGCCGATCCATGGTTTTCAGATTTTTTGATACGAGTTGGCAACGGAGATGAAGAAACCATCGATGAAAGTTTTGTCCGAATACCTGATGATATGTGCATTCCTTACACCGATTAAGACAAATCAAAAAACGAGTTGATTAATGCAATCTTTCCTTCTTTGCACATCAATGGAGGCTCTTCAGAGTATATTATTTCCAGGGCGATACTATCAACAAAAAATGAAAGTGTTGATGAAATTAATGATCAACTGATTGATAGGTTTTGTGGAGAGGAGAGGATTTACTATAGTTTTGATGAGGCAGAAGATGATAAGAACAATTTCTATCCGATGGAATTCTTAAACTCTATAAATATCAGTGGTTTACCTCCTCATTACCTTCGACTCAAAACTGGATGCCCTATAATACTATTAAGGAATATTGATCCTTCGAATGGTTTATGTAACGGCACAAGATTGATATGCAGAGGTTTTCAGATGAACGTGATCGATGCGGAAATAGCGGTTGGCCTTCATGCCGGAAAACGAGTTTTTTTTTACCAAGAATCCCTCTTTGTCCATCCGATGATGACATGTTTCCATTCAAATTAAAAAGAAAACAGTTTCCAATTCGGCTTAGCTTTGCTATGACAATCAATAAAGCTCAAGGCCAAACAATTCCAAACGTTGGTGTTTATCTACCAGAGTCAGTATTCTCGCATGGGCAACTTTATGTGGCGCTTTCCAGAGGGATATCCCGTGAGAATACAAAGGTCTTAGTGAAACCTACAAAAGAATTTCAGGGGAGAGGAATTTACACATCAAATGTGGTGTATCAAGAAGTTCTGCGTGATATATAAGATCAAATTTTGTATAAACCTTATCGATATATATTAAAATGGTAATGATATTTTTCAATTTATTTGTGTTCTTAAAAATATTTATTTTCTATATATAACTAATTGAAAAAAATTCAATGAAATAAAATCATTCCTCAATATTAACTATTCATTTAATTATGAATGTGATGAAATCTTTTTTACATAATTCTTGTGAAAAAAATTAAAAATAACAAGTCTTTTACATTAAATGATTATAAGCATTTGTTGTATGAATTGGTAAAAAAGAAAACATATTTTGATTCCTTTTAAAATTTATAAACAACAAAAGAAAAAAACTCTCATATTGGAGGAAGATTGGAAACATGCTGGTTTTCATTTATTATCATATACGATTACAGTCGCACCACCTCACCGAGATAACTTTTCACCTAACAAGAACTAATCGGCGCCTAGAATCTTTTTGTCGAAAGGAACAATAGCCATCGCCGCATCGCGCGGGTACCCCACTAGTATATATATATATATATATATATATATATATATATATATATATATATATATAGGGTCCAAATGTGTTGCGTCATGGGCTTGTGTTTTGTATCCGGATTGAGCCTGTCCATCCGTGATTAGCTGGTAGGGTTAGACTATATATAATGCATGCATGTATGCATTAAAAGGTTAAAGTTTGTGATTATTATCGTATTAGTTTTGTAACCCTAAACACCTCTACAGTCGAAGTTCTTAATCGAGCTCTTCTGAGGTGTTAAAGCATTAATCATACGACATATTCAAAGCCATTCTTGTGTTTATAATTACATTCTTTATTGTTTGTCTGCATAGAATCTATCGATCCTAATTGAATTTGATTCAACAATTGGTATCAGAGCAGGAGACTGTGTGATCAATACACATTCCTTCTGTATTCAGAATCCTTTAGGGTTTCCGCTTTTATCGTATAAATAGAAGCCGTCTTCTTCATATCGACGGCAACTCTGTTTCTGATAAAACCCTAATCTCAAGATTACAGGTCTGATTCTAGCAGCTCACCATGTCTCACGAAGATCTGCAAACAAATCCCATCAACATCTCAAACAACATTGGATCCACTACCAGGATTCCCATTCTTTACACTCAAGACTATGAAGTATGGGCGCATCACTTTGAAGATTATGTGGTTGGATCTGAAGACAATGGCTATCTCATCTGGGAAGCTATCACACTTGGGCCGTTTGTTCACTCAGGAACGAACACAACAGTTAAGTCCCAAAAGGAATATAACAAACTGATGGCGGATGTAGAGAAGATGCCACAGGATGAGAAAGACAAGTTGCTGTGTAATGTGAAGGCCATGAGAATGATCAGATTCGCCTTGCAATCTGACACTTTTCGGTTGGTTGGTTCATGTACGACGGCCAAAGAAATCTGGGATAGGTTGAAAGAACTTTATTCAACCGATGAAGATCTAGAACACTCCATTCAAACCTTGTTGCTGTCAGAATTTGGAGTTTTCGAACAGAAACCACAAGAAAAACTCATAAAAACTTTCGATCGGTTCAATCATCTCCTAAGTAAGATGATCAAGCATGGAATAGAAAGAAAGTTGATCGAGCAGAAGGTGACCTTCATGAATGGTCTAAGACCAGAATGGATGGCTGTGGTTTCAACAGTGAACGCACATGAACAGTTTAAATCTTACTCACTAGCGAAACTTGTAGGAATTCTTAAGTCCCATGAAAGTGTAGTAACCAAAGAGGCGAAGGTAGTTTCTGGTGTGGGATCGCTGGCTCTTGTCTCAAAAGGAAAAAGCATTGCAGAAGAAGAAGAAGAGTCGGATATTTCTGAGTGTGACCTTACAAGTGAGGAGTATGCTATGATGGTCACCAATCCAAAGAAGTTTGCACGAAGAAAATTTCCTATCAATAAGAACCGAAACTGGCAGGGAAGTTACAGTTCTGAGAAGGTGAAGGATGAAGCGAAAAATTCTTCTCAAAAAGATGAAGACAAGAAGGAGAGCAAGCTTGCAGGAGACTCTAGGTTCGACTGCAATTACTGTCACGGCAAGAACCACTTTGCCAAAGATTGCATGCTGAGGAAAATGGCCGAGAAAAGAGATGGTGAAGATGATGAGGCGTACTACATGCGTAAGTTGGAAGAGATCAAGAAAAAGAAGGCGACTAACAATTTTATGAATGCCTTGATTGTGCAGGAGAATGCAGATGAAGATGAGTTCGGTGGCGTTGAAGTTTGGTCAACCGATTCTGAAGATGAAGAGGTGAGAAAGCCCACTCATGGAAGAGCTTATGTGGCAAAGGATGTAGGTTCGGCTGGAAGATGTTTGATGGTCACAGCTGGTGCATCAACCGAAAGTGCAAGTGAGGAACCGAACCTGATTGAGGACAAATGTTTTGCAACCAAGCCCGTAAGTGAAAAGATCAACGACTGCGATCGGCTGATCAAAAAGGTACAATTCATCCTTGAATCACTTAAAGTTCCAGTAATAGATTATGAAGAAGAATTAAAAGAATTAAAATTTAAATTTTCTAACTTAAGTGGTAGTCTCATGCAAACTCGCTTAGCGAATTCTAACCTAACTGACGAACTCAGCAGGGTTTCTTCAAAAAGTGAGGAGAGAAGGATGTGGATTGAGCTGAAGGAGGCGGAATTAAATAGAGCTAGGGATGAAAGTATTTATTTGCAAAGAGACAATTTAAAGTTTTTAAAACAAAGGAATGTTTTTTGCTTGATTGCTAAGCGCTTATATACTAATATTGCTCAATTGCATTTAAGTTGTGAGATAGGGAAGAAGATTCACAAGATGATCTTGCGCTTCCTTGAATTTAAGGAGGATGAGATCATCGTTGAGTGTGAATCAATAGTGTCCTCAGAAGAGACATCCATGTCTTACAAAATCGGACTGGACAAAATAGAGACCTTCATTGACTCTAAGGAACATAAATGTATGCTCAAAAATATTTTAGATGAAAATGATAGGTTAAAAATAAAGTCTGAAACTATTCAATCTTTTGACTCTTCAAACGCCAAATTAATTTCTGAAAATAAAATGAACTTAGAAAATACGTCTGAATTTGATGAGGAAAGTGAGATGAGCGAAATCTCAGTGGAAGACGTAGTTGATTGCTCTGAGTTTATGAAAAGCGAAACCGAGAATGAGAAACCCCTCATATCTGAAAATTCGGTTGAATTCGCTCGCCTGTCAAGGGACAAGCCACAGAAACTCAAAGAGAAAGCCATGGTTTATCAGAAAGTTCAAACTGTGCCGAATCAGGTCTATGCAGTTACCGGTGTCACTGCAAAACAAACAGCAGAGTTGAAAATCTTGGTCGACAAAGACAATGCTGAAGGGTGTGACGATTACTTCTGGTCAGCCCCTATTGACAACGCAGATGAAACCATAGGCTTAACTGAGCAAACTTCATGGAGGGTTAAAGGAAGATATGTTGCTGAACCTATCAACAAACCCTCAAGTTTCGACAAACCAAGCACAAGTGGAACTAAAGAAATCCCTGAAGAACCAAAGAAAGAACCGATAGTTCCAACAAGTACAACCGAAACTCAAAAGGAGAAGCCAAAGGCTAGCTTCAATATCCACAAATCGCAGAAGGAGTTAGCTGAACAGAAACGCTTAAGAAATCAAAGATACATGAAGAATCTGAATGAGCGAAAACGTCATTGGCAATCTCAAAATCCCAACTACGTTTCTCCAAAGAAAGAATCAATTGCTAAAGGAAACGAAAAACTGAAAGGAAAAGAAAATTTCAGTCCAAATTCCTACTATTCCAAATCTCAGAACCGAACATCGACTTTTGGTTCCAAAACAAGCGCGCAGAACCGAACGTCTAGTTTCGGTCCAAACGTCAAGGCTAACAACCAAAAGCCTACTTTCGGTCCCAACAAAGGAACTCAGAACCGAAAGTCAAGTCTCGGCCCAAATGTCAAGGCTAACAACCGAACATCAACTTTCGGTCCCAACAAAGAGACTCAGAACCGAAAGTCTAGTTTCGGTCCTAAGACAAGTTTCGGTCCTTCCAACTCACAAAGCAAATTAAAATCACTAAAGGATATCAAAGGCAAAGGAAAGCTTGATTCTGAGTTCAATAATAAGAAAAAGTCAGATAACCCTAGGAAAAGAAAACACTAAAAACATCCTTTAATACACCAAAGATTAAACCAAATAAAACTAAAATCAAGGTGTATACCATCAAAAGAAAAGATCAAACCACTTTAGTAAAACGAACATATTTGGTTGATGTTTCTACTGCAATTCCTTTTTCCTGTGAAAAACTCACCAGGACCCAAGAGACTTTGGGTTCCTAAATCAGCTTGAATTTGCAGGTGATACGTGACGAGCAGTTCGATGACGAATGGTATATAGATAGTGGCTGCTCGCGTCACATGACAGGAAGGAAGGAAGAGTTGAGGGAGTTTCGGTCCCTAAAGGATGGTGGATGTGTGAATTATGGCAATAACTCGTATGGAACAATCAAAGGATATGGGATGATAACCAACGGAGATTTCTCGATTCGAAAAGTAGCGTATGTGGAAGGATTGCAGCATAACCTCATCAGCGTGTCACAATTAGTTGTGGGAATAGGTTTGAAGGTTTCATTTGATGATGAGGGTTCTGAGATAATTGAGAAGCAATCCAAAAAGGTGTTGTTAAAGTATGAACGCAAGGGAGAGATGTATCCTTTAAATCTCAACCCAATTCGAGGAAAACCAGCTATATGTCTGCTATCAAAGGCGAATACTGATGAAAGCTGGTTGTGGCATCGACGTCTATCGCAACTGAACTTCAAAGACATTAATAAGTTGGTGTTTGGTGATCACGTTCGAGGCCTTCCTCTTCTCAAGTTTTACAAAGAACATATGTGTGCAGCGTGTGAGATGGGCAAACAAAGCAGAAAGAGCCATCCTACACGAATCAATATAAAGATTGTTGAAGCTCTTGAACTTCTGCACATTGACTTATGTGGACCTTCGGCTATCGAAAGCTTCGGTGGTAGTAAGTTCATTCTTGTCATTGTAGATGATTTTTCTCGCTTCACCTGGGTTTTCTTTCTTAAATAGAAATCAGATGCAACTCCCAAGCTGAAGACGTTCATAAAGCAAGTGGAAGTACAGCTGCGAAAGACAGTGAGGAATATCAGAAGCGATAATGGGCTGGAATTCAAGAATAAAGATTTTGAGGATTTTCTGGCAGATAAGGGGATATCTCACAACTTTTCAGCTCCTTATACTCCACAACAGAATAGGATTGTTGAAAGACGAAACCGTTCCTTGTGTGAAGCATCCAGAACTATGCTTAGTTTCGCCTCTCTTCCACTATACTTTTGGGCTGATGTAGTTGCAGCCGCGTGCTACACTCATAACCGATCTTTGCTCAACAAAAGATTCTCAATCACTCCATATGAGATCTTAAACAATCGAAAGCCCAACGTCAAATTTTTCCACGTGTTCGGTTCAAGGTGTTTCATTTTTAATTCAAAGGAGAACCGAAACAAGTTTGACGTCAAAGCAGATGAGGGAATCTTTCTTGGTTATTCACTTACTTCAAAAGCATACAGAGTTTTGAACAAACGCTCCAAACGAATTGAAGAAACATATTATGTAACTTTTGACGATAATTACATGAAAAAAGTTCAAAGGACTGAAAGTGACTTAGGTGAAATATTTCCTGAATCAGGACAGGTCTCGGTTCCAATATCCAACTTGTTTGAGGAGTACATTCGGTTATTTGATGAACCAGAGAAAGCAGCACACTCAGAGGCGAAAGCAGCAGATAACAAAATTGATAATCTCAAAAAGATCATAGATGCAGCTGCCAAAGAAATGGAAAGTGAACCTCCTAAACCGACAGGTGGTCAACTCTCAACTGACTCTCCAAACAACGGCTCAATGTTCAAGGGGGAGAGTTCAAAAGCACCAAAGACAACCGAAATGTCTTTCGAGGGGGAGAATCCTAATCCATCCCCAACTCATAAAAGTCCAGGCGAGGGGGAGCATACAACTCCTAACCCACCCAATAACAGTCCAATCGAGGGGGAGAATCCGACTCCCACAGAGAATGACAACTCTGAGCCTGACACAGGTTACACTCCGCCAGTCGAGGGGGAGAAAGAGAATACAACTGACGAAGGTGATCAATCAGAACTTGAAGAAGAAGTAAATGCAGAGTTGGATCCAGCCTATGACCCAAATTATCCTCCACTAGTGAAATGGACCAAGGATCATCCCAAAGCATAAATAATTGGTGAATCATCTGAGAAAGTCCTCACTCGTTCTCAATTGAAAGCGAAACAAACTGCATTATTCTCTAAAGTTGAATTCTGTATGTTTAATTCGTTTATCTCTAAAGTCGAACCAAAAACAGTAAATGCTGCACTTGATCATTCTGATTGGGTTCAAGCAATGCAAGATGAGCTTCATGAGTTCGAACGAAATTGAGTTTGGAGGCTAATTCCCACACCAAAGGATGCTTCAGTGGTGGGCTTGAAATGGGTCTTCAGGAATAAATTGGACAAAGAGGGGAACGTTATTAGAAAAAAGGCTCGGTTGGTAGTTAAAGGATATTGCCAAGAGGAAGGGATAGATTATGAGGAAACCTTCGCTCCAGTAGCTAGGTTGGAATCAGTTAGGATCTTCCTGGCATATGCTGCTCATAAAAACTTCGAAGTTTTCCAAATGGATGTAAAATGCGCTTTCTTGAATGGAGAACTAGAAGAAATAGTGTATATTGAGCAACCTCCCGGGTTTGTGAACGAGAAATTCCCTGATCATTGCTATGTGCTGGAGAAAGCTGTATATGGTTTGAAGCAAGCACCGAGGGCATGGTATGAAACTTTAACTCGCTTTCTGAAAATGTCGAAATTTAAGCAAGGTTCGGTTGACCCAACCTTCTTCCGAAAGAAAGAAGGCGAACATCTAATGATAGTTCAAATTTATGTCGATGACATCATCTTCGGCTCCACGAATCCTAGCCTAACGGTTGAATTCAGGAAGTTGATGGAGACTAAATTTGAAATGAGCGCAATGGGTCCGATTAATTTTTTCCTTGGTTTGAATATTAGACAGGGACCAGAAGGTATCTTTATCAATCAGGAGGCATACACAAAGAACTTGCTGACAAAATTTGGTATGACGGGAGATTCAAAAGTGAAGGTTCCTATGGCGTTTGGCACTAAGTTAACACCTTCTCTGGAAAAACCTGCTGTTGACATAACACTATATCGACAAATGATAGGGTCCTTTATGTATCTAACAGCCAGTAGACCGGACATTATGTTTTCTGTTTGTTATTGTGCCAGGTTTCAAGCTAATCCAAGAGAACCTCACATGGTGGCGGTGAAAAATATTTTCCGTTACCTGAAGAGAACCTCTTCTCTCGGTCTCTGGTATCCTGCTAGATCTGGATTCTTCATTCAAGCTTTTTCTGATGCTGATCTTGGAGGATGTGGTCTGGACCGAAAGAGTACTACAGGTGGATGCCAATTTCTTGACGGTAAACTTGTTAGCTGGCAGTCCAAGAAGCAAACCTGTGTGTCACTTTCAACAGCCGAAGCTGAGTATATAGCTGCAGCATCTTGTACCTCTCAAGTAATATGGATTCAAAGTCAACTAAGAGATTATGGGCTGAGTATGAAGAAGATTCCTCTCTATTGTGACTCAGAAAGTGCAATAAGGATTTGTCACAATCCAGTGCAACACTCTAAGACTAAGCATATTGCACTTAGATATCATTTCATCAAGGACCACGTAGAAGATGGGAACGTGGAAGTACATTTCGTTCGGTCCTTTGATCAACTGGCTGACATATTCACTAAAGCCTTACCTGAAGCGAGTTTCAATAAAATTTTACAAGGCTTGGGAATGATGGAAGCAGAGTCGGTACCGAATCCTAAAATCTCTTACTAAAAATTAGGCAAGCGAAATAGAGCGAACGCTCGGTCTATTTCGGCTCCATAATTTTCGGGAACCGAAATGAACCGAACGCTCGGCCTATTTCGGCTCTGGAATTTTAAGGAACCGAAATGAACCGAACGCTCGGTCCATTTCGGCTCCATAATTTTCGGGAACCGAAATGAACCGAACGCTCGGTCTATTTCGGCTCTAGAATTTTAAGGAACCAAAATGAACCGACCGCTCGGCTTATTTCGCTTCATTCTTTTAAGATAAGGTTTCGGTTGTACATTTTGTTTAAAGAGTGCTTTGTGCTACTTTATTTTTCTTTTTCTGTTTTTATTATTTTTCAGAAAACTTCAAAAATCCAAAAATATTTTCTTTTTCTGTTTTTATTATTTTTCAGAAAATCTCAAAACTTCAAAAATATTTTTTTTTCTTCTCTCTTTATTTGGTGTGTTTGTTTGCTTGTTCTTTTAATTAGGTCTAAAGTATACCAGTACAACATAATTTGGAGCTGAGGCAGATATGATTATTTCTATCTGAACTAGTTAAGGGTCCCTAGAAGCATGCTGCTGCATGTTGACCAAAGCCTCTACGACTTAGAGCAAGGCCTTAATGATTCGATCTCTACCTATCGTTTCTTCCCAATCAGGCTTTTAAAATCAACTCAAGTCAAGAGCTACCTTACTCTTCTCAAATGAGTTAAGAGTTTTTCTGCTTAGTCATGTCTTTATAGCAGAAGGTTCTTTCGGTTCTTTAGCCACCCTCCTTATATTCTCCATCAAGTTTCGGTTCACCATTGTAACCCTTGAGACTCTCGGTCTTTACCACTGAGGTTTATGGTTGCATAAAATCTATGTTTGTGATCTTAGATACGTACACCACGTGCTGAGTGAAACCCACAATCCTACACCAACAATGAATTGACAGTGAATTATTATATTCAAGATCTTACTGGTTACCTAATGAAATCTCATTTTTACTTTTGAGTGATATTTTATGAAATTGTCTAACACCAAGGCTTTTCTTCCCAAAAAGATCCAGTTTATTTTTGTTTTTGAGATTTCCATCATTTGTATAGTCACTAAATCTTATATCCAACCTACTTGCTCAACATACCACATCGGTCTCACAAGTACTTCTTCAGACGTTCGGTCTTATGTTAAGAATGGATGTTCGGTTGAAGATAAGCCACCCTAAACCTATAAATTAAAAGAAAGCCTTTCAATGTTTCTCTATAAACAGTTGATCGTATTTTCTTGGGAAACCATACAAGCACTTCAAGTCTCTCTTGATTTTGAAGGAAGCGATTCTTGCCCGGAATCACCTGCTTTCTGTCTTCTAATAGACATCACTCACATCCAATACACATTTTGCTTTATTTCTTTATCTTTTGTCACTCTATTGCACAAAAATTTTTATTTTCCAACATTCTGGTTGCTGTTGGTTCTCTTTTTGTTTATCCTTTGGAGCAACAGGGGTTATCCTAAATCTTGGAGCGAAACTGAATTTCAAACGACGAATTAAGGATAAGATTTTGGGCGCGTGAATTTGAACGGTCTCTATACCCACGCATGCTGACGTATACATAGGAGTAACCAACCTGTCACATCGCGCTTTTTCAGGCGACGTTTCAGTGATCTCATCATTATGATGACGATTTTTTCTCACTCCTAGCAACGATATATAAAGGGTTTCTAATCTTATTTGTCTTTTACCAGCAACAAATTCTCTCAAATTACAAGGCAATTTGAAACTGTTCATCTTCTTTCTTCGATCAACAATGGCGACTTCTTCATCGGCTCATGATCAAACTGCTTCGTCCACATTGCTTTCGATCAAGCCAAATCAGAACATGATTATTGAACTCAATCCTTTCCTGTACGATTCATATATGCTACAGGTGGTTGAGTGTTTGCAGTATTCACCTCTGGTTCTAGCCCTAACACAGGTGGAAGCCGTTCCTATGTCACTCCTATCACATGTTTACTCTACTGCTTCATATGACAAGAACAAACAACGAATCTACTTCCAAATCCATTCTCATAAGGCTTCTATTTCAAAAGGGAGATTTTGTTCCCTATTGCACCTGGCTGTGGATTCATCTGTAATTTCACCAGACTTCATCTCGACTACTCAACTTTTCTCGATGCTCTACGAAATGGGATATACTGACGTGCTTACCACGGTAACGAAGGTTAAGAATTCATGCTTACCGTCCCCATGGAATGGAATGCTGACTCTTCTCATCAAGAGTTTGGTGGAGAGAAGTGGTGGATCTGATGGCACCAGTAAGGGTTTCCTAACCCTTCTCTACGGGCTTTACAATGGTCTCAATCTCGATTATGGGACGATTATCTGGTCTCAAGTGGTGCAAAGCCTCAACACTTCAACGAGGCATTCTGAAATCTCATGTGCACGATTCTGGACTCTCATTACACGAAGGGCGATTAATTCTTTGGAAATTCCGGTAATGAAGGATGCCCTAGTCGCGTCTATTGCTACGTTTCACACCAAGAAAATCATAATTTCCGATCCTAAGAAGTTCCCTCACATTGGCTCTATCCCAGAGACAATGTACCGGTGTGTCACAACCGAGAGTAAACTCATGGCTGATTATCACAAACTTCCTCCCAAGGAACCAAGAGTCCTATCTCCTGAACAGCAGGCTGCCTTAGATGTTGTGAACAAGCCTGGTAACCGAGGGAAACGGTCTACTACCAAGAAAGAGCCAACAGAGGATGATAAGTCTAAGTCTGCCAAGTCCAAGAAGCGAAAGTCTGAGAAAGGGGATTCTTCTAAACCGAAGAAGATTAAAAAGATGGCGAAAAGGTCCAAGAGTCCTACTCCTCCCAGTTCAGAACATGATGAGGAGGATGAAGAAGAGGAAATTCATCATGCATCACCGAGAGGTAACACTCCTCCCCGATCTCCTACTCCAACCGAATCTCCTCATAATAAACTTCCAACACCACCTCCATCACCGAAACAGATAGTTCCAGTTTCGGTTGCTCCTGTTCCCCCACCTACCACATCTCAAACAACAACTTCTTTTCCACCACCACCACCAGTTTCTTCTATTCCTCTTTCTACAACTCCCTTACCACCTCCCATAATTTCACAATCCACTTCCACTACTATTCCTGAACCGACAGTAAGAGTCAACGTATCTGATACGGGGGCAACTACTGAAACAGAACCACCAGTTACATCCAAACCACTTTCACCCTCACCTTTAACCGATTCTGGTGCCACTCTCGGTGGTGCTAATGATGAGTTTGATTCTACATACTACAGTCCCTATCGGCTTCCTACCGATGAGGATGATGATGCTCCCGTCACATGCCAACACTTGCAGAGCATTCACGAGAAACTGGATAAATTGCTTGATGACAACAAGTCCTACAGTGGTGTTGTGCTTAAAGCCTTTTTGGACACAACTCTTGAGCAATACACTGACTCCATTGATAAATCCAGTAAGGCTGTTAATGAGTCTACTTCCTCTTGCCAAAAGGCCACTGCTGATGTTGCTGATATTGTTCATACTACTCAGATCTTTCTCGAGTCACTCAAAGGGCATGCTGATACAAGTGCAGCCAAGGTGCAAGCCTCCGTGGATTTATTTTCCAAGTCCCTTCAAGAAGAGCAAACAAAGTTTGAAGCTGTTCGTTCTTCCATCCAAGCAGATAACACTTCACTTCTCAGTTCTGTGTCTTCTCGGCTGGAATCTCTTCATGCTGATTTAGCAAAAGAAGGTGTTCTGAAGGAAGATCTTGCTCGACAAGCATCCACGATTGAAGTTCAGAAGGTTCAGCTCGCTCAAGTTGAAAAAGAAATTACTTTGTTGAAGACGGAGAGAGCTGTTTTTCGAAGCTGTGCAGGGGATGTGAAGGATATGCTGACCAACATTCTTGGTGCTCATGATCCTATCCTTACTTTGACCATACAGAATCATCTAACTACAAAACTTCTTCCTGCCCTTGCATTGTTACACGAGATGAAGGGTGTTTCGGAGAGATTCATTGCTCCAAAACAAGGGGGAGAAGGTGCTCATCAACTAAAGGTTAAAACTGAAACCGATTCTGCTCAACCGAAAGTCAAAGTTACAACCGAACTGAAGGGTAATGAAGCTTCAGGTTCTGGTTCACAACCCAAGCAAAAGGAAATTGATGATGATAGTAATGACGAGTCTGATGAAACTATTGCTGAGGCTCTTAAGCGAAAGAAGAGGGATAAAGAGCTGGATGAAACCTTGAGGGTTGCAAGGGAAGCAGAGGAGAGGGAAAGGAGAAACAAGGAAGAAGAAGAAGCCTTAAACTGCAAGAAGGCCTTGTTTCCCCTATGGACAAAAGAGGCACTTATCAATCAAGCTATAGAGTTTCCAAGTGTTTATTGGTTGGAACCTGTTGCTTCGTTTGACTGTGACAATTCTAAGGACTCGCAGTTCGACATGCCGATAACACGAAAGGCATTCACGTTTCATTGTTTCGATTCGACTGCTGAGGTTTCTTTTCCTCATCCAAAGGTTGATCGAGAGCTTATCGATTTTTATTTGAAGTATGGTCAACCGCAGTACTTGACATGGAGCGCACAGAAGATAATTACTGTCAAGGTACTGAAACCTACGTCTGCTGGGAGGTTCATAAATGTTAATTTTAAAATCACACGAGGATCTGCAAACTCGGTGTCGATTATTTCCCTGGCAGATCTTCCAAATCTGAATCCTCATGACTGGATTCTATTGTTTAACATTCTGCTCACAAATCCGAGGGAATATGATCCGATACTGGAGCACTTGAAGTGGATGTTGGCTTCTTACATCCATGAGGTTGCAGCTATGGATCAGGAGATAGCGAAAGTGATGAACAAGAAACCGACCATCAAGCCAACACCGAAACCAGGAGATGTGAATAAGATGAAGATGGGCCAAATTGATTCAACACATCTTACTGTGATGTTTACAAAAGGCGAAGCACACAGATTTTTATTCGCTCTTGTTGATAAACATTTATTTTCAACAGACTGCTTGGAGCACATCATCAACATTATTCATCGGTGCAAGCAGAACTCAAAAGCAGACAAGAAAAACTTCACGGACATGCTTCGGTGGTACATAACGTTCCGTCATCATCTATTGGCTATCATTCCGAAGGTGTTCAAAACAATAAAGAAGTCTTCTGCAGCTCAGCCGAAGTGAGCTTTCTGCTCCATTGATGCAAAGGGGGAGATTGTAGGGTCCAAATGTGTTGCGTCATGGGCTTGTGTTTTGTATCCGGATTGGGCCTGTCCATCCGTGATTAGCTGGTACGGTTAGACTATATATAATGCATGCATGTATGCATTAAAAGGTTAACGTTTGTGATTATTATCGTATTAGTTTTGTAACCATAAACACCTCTACAGTCGAAGTTCTTAATCGAGCTCTTCTGAGGTGTTAAAGCATTAATCATACGACATATTCAAAGCCATTCTTGTGTTCATAATTACGTTCTTTATTGTTTGTCTGCATAGAATCTATCGATCCTAATTGAATTTGATTCAACAATATATATATATATATATATATATATATATATATATATATATATATATATATATATATATATATATATAGTTTTGACATAACTTCTATCAATACAATCGTCAATACGTTAAAACGTAAAAAAAAATAAGCACGGACAAAAAAATAAGCATGAAAACATAAAAAAAAATTACGTCGAAATGTAGACGAACTCAAATTTATAATGAAAATTCCAAATTTGCGTCGAAGCGTTGATCACCTTGAATTTATACTGACACACACACACACACACACTGTCACACCCTCGGGCTGGTGGCAGAAACACTGAGCGACATGACGTTTCATAATGTTGGCTTATGGAAGAGACTTTCATGTTGAGTTTTTCCTTAATCACCATCTTCTTTGGTAGTCTGAGAGTTGTGCATACTCTTCGGCTGGATAGTCTTTTATTTCTGTTGGTTGACCTAGGAATAGATGTGATTTTGATATGGTCAACATAATGTTGTTGAGTTCACAGGTTTGGTAAGCATGAAAATATTTTGTCGAAGTTCTTAAGTTAGCAATCGTTGTATTCTCAACCTAAGTCAACATGTTAGTGTAATTCCTAGTGTTTTGGTAATGGGATTCAGATAGTTTAATGACTAAATCTAAGTCCTGATTTGCATAGAAGATGTATATTTTTACTTGTCACTTTAATTCATGATTAGTGTTCTGGTAATATTCTCCTAATATTTCTTTTATCATATTTTAGGCACTACTTCTCACGGTGTTCCTCAAGAATAGTGGATATTTATTTTAAAGAGTGTATTCGAAACTCGTTTCCTTGAGTTTGAGTATACTATCACTACATAATGGATTAGTAGTATATGATAGTTTAGTTTTAGTTTAACAAAGTTAAGATGAGTTCCAATAATCGAGCTATGACTGTTGATCCTGAAAACCACGACGCTTCATCGAACGTTGCTATGTGTTTACAAAGTTATGCCTGCTTCGAATTGCCAGCAGGATGTAGCTAGCAATCACAGGTAAGAGTTCCTATATACATATCTCTCCCGCTCACTTAAGATTTAACGATTATAGGCCTGGAGCTAACTGAAAATCTATAAGAGTGTTGATGAATCGTGTCTCATCAAACTCTTGTTGTGGGGGCCTCCCCTGGTCTGCGTGTTTTTATTCGCGTTTTATTTATACGGGTTTACTTATTATATATTATTTATCTTATATGTGTATATATAATTGGTGTTTTCTGCGTAGCCAAGTATTTAGGCAGACTAACACTAGGTACTTAGCTTATCCAAAGGGTGGCTATAATAACGCGTTTCAACGTTTCCTGGCAATTGGCCAACGTGACAACTAGGTATGATATTATCTATCATTGTGGTTTAGTATAACAACTAGGCATAATATTAGCTAAAGAGTTTGGGCAAAGTATCTGCCGGTCATAATATCGTCATAATGTTATGAGCATAATTATCTAACTACAATAAGTAATACGTATGTAAGTTTGTATTTTAGACATGTATTCCCTCCGAAAAGATTTGGAAAATGGGGCCATGAGACTCACCTATATTTCATGAAACCGTTGATGTAGGGTAGAAAAACCACAAGTCCGGTACTAGAGAGGCGCTCAGGAGTCATTGGCATGAAATTTAAGAGAGAGAGAGAGAGAGAGGTGTTGAGGTGTGAGAAAGGATCAACCGAGACTTGTTATTTATATGAGTTTTGGGCTGCATGTTTCACAATAAGCGCGCGAACCACCCTGATGCTGACACGTGTCCTCTACCTATAGGTCCACGTTATCCGTATCTTGGAGGATCGGGGTGTCAGAAAGCGCGCCGCGTATGGCGCACAAGTGCATGCGAGGGTGTTTTCTAATCTTTGAAAATTCATAACTCTCACGTACGAACTCCATTTTCTACGACTCTTATATATTCTTGTAGATCTCCTCGTTCTATACAACTTTCCTTTTGGTCATTTTGACTTTTGTTTTTCAATTAGTTTTTACTACTATTATGATTTTGTAAAAATCATATCTTTCTTATATGATTTTCGTTTTAGGAGTTCTTTGCTCCATAATTCCTACTTTACGTTGTACTACGATTTCCTAGTTGGCGACTTTTTCCAAAAGTCAAGCATTCTCCTTGTAGTTTTCGTCATTGCAAACTTTGAAGTACGGTCGAACTTTATTTATTGCGACAATCATATCTTACTCGTATTGAGTCAGATTTTTGTAAAATTTATTTTTCTTGAATCGCGGTAGCGTGTAGAATCTATGTATGTTAACCTGCTTTCAAAGTGACACGACATTTCACAAACTTATTTTTGAGCCTATGGTTTGATGTCAATAAGGGTGATAATTGAAATTTTAGGTGTTTGCAAGATTATATTATCGTGTTTTGACGTTGGCTATCGACGGTGGTTGAGGACGTATTTTATGGGTTGTCACATCCTCCCCCTGTTGAAGGAAATTTCTTCCCCGAAATTCAACTTGTTGTGCCTGACGTGTGTAATATCCGGACTCCCAGGTATATTATTTATATATTTATTGTTAGGGTTTATTGAGTAACTCGGCGAGTTGGTGCCTCAACTCGTCGAGTAGAGTCGTGATTGGCCACGGGGGTTAAGTGACCAACTCAACGAGTCAGAGAGCCGACTCGCCGAGTTGGCGCTATGAGATGAAACCCTAAATCCCCGGGTCTGGGGCCTATTTAAGAGAACTTATGTTCTCATTTGCACCTCACCAGTTGCCTAGCCTCCCTGTGTGAAACCCTAAACGAGTGTAGTGAGCTAAGAGAGTCTCAAAGCTAATCTTGAGGAATTTTAGTGCAACTTTTGAGGAGAATAGGAGTTTGTCCAGCAAGGAACAAGGAGGAACTGTGGGTCCAGGGCCAATTCGTCCAAAGCTTCAAGTGGAAGGTAAAAAGCACGCACCTTTCTCATTTATTTGGTTAGATCTCATGGTTATGGAAGATTAGGGTTTCTACCACCTTTTAATTGGGATTTCGAGCATACTGAGTTATCATGAGGTTTAGACCTCAGATCTGGACCTTGTGAGGTCCCTAAAGTCCAAAGATCCCAACTTTATTCATCCATATGAGGGTTATTGTGCTTAACACTTTGTGAGAACATGTATTTGTATTTTGGAGCAAAAGTACCATGCATGAACGTAAAGATCGAAGCTTTACGTAACAATCGAGTCATGGGATGCTAGATATAGTGTTTGGAGTGATAGATCTGCTTTAAATCGTCTAAATGAGAAATCAGATTGAAGGGACTCGCCGAGTCTATGAACTGACTCGACGAGTCGGTTAGGGTTTGTCCCGATGAGCGTGATCATGCGATAACTCACCGAGTTGGAGGTCAACTCGACGAGCTGAGCTGGACTTTCATGAGACTTCTCAGGAAAACGAGTGGACTCGACGAGTCACATACATGTACTCGACGAGTCAGGTCAAACATGGACTGTTGACTCGGGCGTTGACTTCTGTTGACTTTAGGGTTTTGGTTAAGACAGGGTTAAGAGAGCTATAGAGGGGTAAAATGGTCTTTTACCCATTCCAAGAGTTTGAGAGAAAGAGAATAGCCTTGATTATTTAGAGTTGTGAATAGAGTATTAATTAGAGATAATTATCCTATGTGTTAGGCGGAGGCTAGTTCGAGATTCGTGTACGAGGTTATTACTTGCTTGCTTCGAGGTGAGTCTTCTCACTATACTTTACCTAGAGTGGTAACTTTTGTGTGACCGGAGGGTCTTATGTGCTTATATTGAGTATTCTAATATCCTGCATTATGTCTTTGTGATTTATGTTGTGTATTATTCTGAGCTTACTGAGTTAGGACCGCAGGGTCCACCCGAGTTGTGGGACCGGAGTGTCCCACTGAGACACATTGACCAGAGGGTCTTATATGAGTATAGCCATGAGAGGCTAATGAGATATGTGTGGTATTTTTGGGAACTCACTAAGCTTCGTGCTTACCGTGTTATGTGATATGTGTTTCAGGGACTTCTCAGGATCGCGGGAAGGCGCCGTCTTGATTGTACACACACTTGAGATGGAGTTTATGTTTTGTGGATCCTGGATTTTTAATCAAACAATTATGGAGTTGTGTTTTGATAATTTGTCATTTGGGATTTGGTGAAATGTGTTTATGAGAATTAAGTGATTTATAAAGCGAAAATTTGTTTGAAAATTTACGGTGTTACAAGTTGGTATCAAAGGCTTGGTTTGAGGGATTCGGATGCACCTTCGGGTATGTCTAGACTCAAACCGGGTATGTCAAACTCTTGAAGAATCAACACCCATCGTATCAACCTTGGCTTTGCATCCTGTTTTCTAAACAAAAATTTCAAGGCGGATTGGTCAGTAAACACAATGGTTTTTGACAAAATTAAGTATGGACGAAATTTATCAAAAGCATAAACTATGGCTAGTAATTCCTTTTCTGTGGGAGTGTAGTTTTCTTGAGCCGGGTTGAGTGTTTTGCTTGCACAATTAGTTGGTTGAAAACGGGTTTCAACCCTTTGTCCTCAAACCGCTCCTAATGCAAATTCACTAGCATCACACATCAACTCAAATGGGAGGTTCCAATTCGGGGCAATCATAATGGGGGAGGTAGTTAATTTTTCCTTAAGAAGTTCAAAAGCCTTCAAACAATCGTTATAAAAATCAAAAGTAGTGTCTTTTAGAAGTAATTGAGTTAAGGGTCTTGTGATTTTTGAAGAATCTTTAATAAATCGACGATAAAAACCCGCATGGTCCAAAAAACTCCACACCCCTTTAAAGTTAGTTAGAGGTGGTAAGGTTACAATTGTGTCAATCTTAGGATGATCCACCTCTATCCCTGCTTTGGAAACCTTATGTCCGAGCACTATTCCTTCTCTAACCATAAAATGACATTTTTACCAATTTAAGACCAAGTTGGTCTCTTCACACCTAGCAAACATTAAATCAAGGTCAGAAAGACAAGTATCGAAAGAATGACCAAAAACCAAAAAATCGTTCATGAAGAATTCCATGAACTTCTCCATAATGTCGTGAAAGATAGCGGCCATGCATCTTCGAAAGGTGGTCGGCGCATTGCATAATCCAAAAGGAATTCGTCGATAAGGAAAAGTCCCACTTGGGCATGTGAAAGTGGTATTCTCTTGGTCTCTCGGATCAATCGGGATTTGAAGGTAACCTGAAAAGTCATCTAAAAAGAAATAGAAGAGGTGACCGTATAATCGTTCGAGCATTTAATCAATAAAGGGTAAAAGAAAATGGACCTTGCAAGTGGCATCGTTTAACTTGCGCTAATCGATGCACACTCGCTAACCAGTTACCGTTCTAGTAGGAATGAGCTCGTTCTTCTCATTTGTTACCACCATCATCCATCCTTTCTTTGGAACCACGTGAACCAGACTCACCCATTGGCTATCCGAAATAGAGTAAATAATTCTGGAATCCAACAACTTCATTACCTCCTTCTTCACTACTTCTTGCATGTTTGGATAGAGTCTACGTTGTGGCTGAACTACAGCCTTGGACCCTTCTTCCAGAATGATCTTATGTGAGAAATACGAAGGGCTTATTCCTTTGATGTCGGAAATCGTCCACGCTATGGCATTCTTACGCTTTTTCAACAATTTCACCAAGCTCTCCTTCTCTTTGGGATTCAAATCTGAGGCTTTGATCACATGCTTATATTCATTATCTTCTAGGAAGGCGTACTCCAAATGATCGGGTAAAGGTTAGAGAACTGAATTTTGGCTCTATTCAGTGGCAACGACGTGGGCTGATTGCCACACCGTGGGATTCTTTTTTCCTTGTTTGGTCTTGAATTTTGTTGACCTTACGTCGTGGCTACTGTTGGGCCACGTTGTGGGGTTTTTTTCAGAGATTCTTTTCTCTTCTTCAAAATCTCTTTCTTCCAGGAGCCTTTCCAGTTCTTCAAGGTCATGTTCGGCATCAAAATTATCTTCCTTCCGAGTCATATAACCTTCTAGCTCATTCTCCTACCATTCTTGCATCTCCTTTTCCATGAATGAGTCAAAAGTGTAAACCGAAAAGACCATGTCATCACTAATCTTCGAGTGCTTCATTGCTCTATCTACACCAAATGTTATTGCATTTTCTCCAACCCGAATTGTCAGCTTTGATTCACTAATGTCCACAAGAGCCCGTGTGGTGATAATAAACTGTCTTCCAAGAATAATAGGAACTTGATTGTCCTCCATGTCAAGCACTATGAAATCTGTAGGAAACACAAGCTTATCAATATTAACCAAAAGATCCTCACAAATACTTCTCAGGAATGTCACTGTCTTGTTTTCTAGATGAATTCCCATGCGTATTGGCCTTGGATCCGGGAGATTCAACTTCTTGTAAAATGAGTAAGGCATCAAATTCACACTAGCTCCCGAATCGGCAAGAGCATGACTAGTTGCAAGATTTCTGAATTGACAAGGTAGTGTCAAGCTTCCTGGATCTCCCATCCTCTTTGGCAACTGTTTGAGCATAGTTGTTGAGACATTCTTGTTTAATATCACACTAGAAGCTTCCTTCATCTTCTTGCGGTTTTTGAGAAGGTATTTAAGGAACTTGGCATATTTGGGAATTGGTGCAACAACTTCAATGAACGGAATATTGATTTGTAAAGCCTTGATGTTTTCCAGAAAATTTTTGTAGTCCTCATCTTGTTTGTCTTTCTTTGCTCGGCTCGGATATGGAAGAGGTGGATTGATACGTTTTGACCGAAGTAAAATTTTTGTCTTCTTCTGATAGCCACACCGTGGGTACGTCCCCACGTCGTGGCTGCTGGGCAGTGGTATTTTCTTGAACGATTTTTTCCGGCTGCTGCACATTTAATGAATGGGTATCAGTTAAAGAAATTAAAGGGTTGATAATTTTACCACTCCTTGTTGTTACGACCTTGACGTGAGCATTTGGATTGGTCTCCGTGTTGCTTGGAAGTGTGTCCGGTAAGCGCTCGTTGAATTGCGTTGATAGTTGTCATATTTGTTCCTCGATGTTACATATCGAGGCTTGCTGATTTCGGAGAACAACATCAGTTTCATCGAGCCTCTTTTCGGATGTGGCTGCAAATCAAGCAAGTATTGCTTCAAACTCGTTCTTCTTTCGGGAGCCGGTTGCTCCTTTTGATAAAACATGCGGACTTGTTGCTTGTACTTCTCTTTTTTTACCTTTCTATATTCATCATATGGTAGCCACTCCTTCTTCGGTTTCCTCTAATCTTCATCATACATGTCACCACTAGAGTACCAAGCTTGAACCTTCTGATTTCCATTTTCGTCGAGGTCACAATCCTTTGCCAAGTGAGGCCCGCTACAATTATCACACCCTACACGAATTGCATGTATAGATTGATACATCTTCGTCATCCTTCGGTCCATCAACTCTAGTTTTTCCATAACCGCAGTTATGTTCTCATTGCCTCCATCCAAACTTCCCCTGCCTCTTATAAGATCTTCTCGTAGGTTATGATATTCACACGAATATTTTGCGAATTCTTCCTTCAACTCCTTAATAGTAGCTGGTTCTTTCTTTGTCATTGGTTGGTGGGATGTCAAGTCCACCAAGCAAATTACACCCTTTGTTTGCAAATAAAACATAATATAATGGTAAAAAGGGGTATCAATCCTCGGGGAAATGGTTGTATTCAATCACCAATTCAATCCAATAGAACTAGCGTAAATAAACTAACTACAATTAAACTAAAAGAGGGGGGTGTTGTGATTGCTTGAAAACTAAAAGACTTGAATAACTAAAAAAAACTTGCAATTAAGCAAGATGGTGAGATGCTCAAATATTGGAGAGAATTGGTTAACCAATGCAATTCAACACAATGAACATTTGTGTGTTTATCATTAGGATTCAACATGAAGCTTATCATTCATCCCAAATTGGTTATAACAATCATGAAGCATGATATGTCAAGATTCCTCATAGGTAGTATGGAGGTTGGGGAAGCCCACAACACACCTTCTTAATCAAAATCAAGGATTCAATTGAAGCAATTGAACCCAAAAGTTGATTAGCCTTAATAATGAAGGAATCCCCAATTCCTAGAGGATGTCAATGCTTACACATCCATAAAGGAGTCGTGATTTATAAGCTAGAGATGATTTCTATCATAATAAATCCCTTGTTCTAAGTAAATTCAATGATTCAATGCTAAACCAAAGAAAGAAACCAACAATTGCTCATACAAGTACCAAGCTCATGACCAAAGTATTAAATAAGCATAAGAAATATGAACTAGAATCATAAACATAAGATAAATGACAATTAAGCATGAATCCTTCAAAACCCACAAATATCCAAGGGTTTTAGCCAAAGTTAACCAAAATAGAGAAACTAGCCACTCATGGCAACAAAATAACAATCACAAAAGTGTTTTTGCATCAAGAATCTACCAATTACTTAGAAAGATGAGAAGAATGAGTATCAAGCTCCAAAAATCGCCTCCAATGGTCTCCAATGGTGTCAAATCTAAGAATTTGCTGAAAGATCAAGGTAAATGGTGAGCAAAATGACCAAAATGTCCAAAAATGTGCAGTTGTGCGGGTACCCGCGCAAGTGTTGCGCGACCGAGACTCCACCCTCGCAAGTGTTGCTGGAATGCTATTGGCTCATTTTTCTCCACTACACACCCTACTACCCAAGATTCCCTTGGTCCCCTCCATGCCTCACATGATTAAAATTTGGCCAATCATCTTCAAGCTTTAAATATGGATAGTCCAAGCCCAAAATAAGAATCCATGACCCATTTTCACAAGCCCACTTCATCCAAGTCTTCAACTTTTTAAGCCTACATCTCCTTTGATGGATCCGTAAAGTCCAATAATGCATCAAAAAGCTCACCAAGCCCAACTGTAGTTAAAGCGAAACTACAACGAGCTCCAAAACCCTGCAAAATATCTCATGCAAAATAGAAAGTACCCGACACGATCCATGATAAAGAAAATAAAGAATATATAATGCAATACCAATAAAAATACCTAAAAAATTCTAAAATAAACTAATAAAAAGAAGGAAATAAAATAAACTATCAAATCACCCCAAGCTTAAACCTAACATGTCCTCAAGTTAGAACAAGACTAAAATGAGCTCGAGATTAGCTAAACTAAAATGGAAAAAGAAAGATACCAAGAACTTGGTCAACACCAGTCAACATGGTCAGAATCAGTCTTTCATGGACCCTACGCATCTTCAAAATGTTCCCCACTTTAGAGCCATAAACCACATTCTCGAACCACTTGAAGGGCGAATCGATCACGTCTGGATGTAGTCGCGGTGTGCAAGACAAAGGAAACAGAGGATGCGCCCAGTGGGGGCACTTTAAATCACAAATGCAGACCATAATGCATGAAGGAAATGCGCCTCTTCACACACGATGATTCCTACATTTGTCAGGCTAAAGTGTATAGTAACGAAATAGGGTTTTGCAGCACGGCCTCTGGGAAAACATCCGGCTTCAAGGGCTTCTCCCTTGAACTGTCCTTTACAATCTACCATCTCATCTTCATTGCCTTTTCTCACCAAAATCAAAAATAAAAAAATATACTTAACCTAAATCGAAACCTAACAACTTAAATCTTCAATGTAGAACTTCTGTTATTTGGTCTTCAGTCTCCTTGCTGCTCGATCTTCTGTCTTCTTAATTCTCTCCTTTTCTTTCGTTCTTTTTTTTTGAAGAGAAGTCTTGAAGTTGGATTCTTGTTCTTCTTTTTGTGTTCCTCTTTGTCTTCATTTTTCTTTTTCTTATTTGTTGATTTTCTTGAATCTTCTTTTACCGTTTCTTATTGTTTTTGCTTTTCCAATTTCTTCATTTTTTTGTGTTTTCTTCTTGGAAGGTGTAAGGAATTTCACCATATAACATAGGACTCCAATAGTGGAAATGGAGCAATAGATAGAGGATAACATGAACACCTAATGATCATTGACAATGTGTCAAGATCTACTAAAAAGGGTGGGGAATGACTCAAAAATGGGTGTTACCAAAAAAACTTGGTCCCAAAAGATGTGAATTGGGGACCCACTTCAAAGTTCATCAAGCACCTCAATGCAAGGTGCGATAAAAAAAATCTAACTATCTACTCTAGACCCCTAGAAAAATGATGACCTATCCTAAAAAGGTGGTGAGAATCTAACTATGTAAGGCTCGGACGAGACTCGGGAGTACTAAGGGGTACCCCAAAACCAAGATGCGAGTCTTCAATGTCTTCAAGATACCTTACCAGGCTAATCTTTGCTCACACACATAGGTTTGACCAACCACATCCCTCCGCACCTAGACCCAATCAAGCTACCTGCATCTGACCCCACACAAGCGGTCTCAAAGTGGTTTGTGAGGCTCAAAGCGTGTCCCATTTATCCAATACAAGGAATTCCATATCAAGACCCGAGACCAATCTATGATTCAATACTTATGAATCGACGCTATGGTACCTATAGGGATGAGAAGACAAGAGAGAACAAAAATGCATGAACTTAAACTAGAATACATCTAAAAAGTATGAAAATTAGATAAGAAGGAAACAAAATATGCAATATTTTTGAATTTTTTTTATGCAATTTTTTTTATGAATGACCTAAATGACTTACTCTAAATGCAACTATATACAACCTAAATGCAATAAAAAAAATATAAGAATACCTCACCCCAAGCTTAAAATGAAGCATTGTCATCAATGCTTAGGATGAGAGTAAGGAAGGATCATGCCGGGATCAAGGTGGTGGAGGCACGCAAGGATGGTATGGAAGCAACACATGGGCGGCACAATAATGTGTGGGTGGAGTTCTTGGCCACCTAAATACACATGGGTGAAAGCTTGGTCGCGCAAAGGAAGACGGTGCAATGGCTCAAAATTTTATTATGAAGTGACATATTTGCGCGGGTACCCTCGCAAACTTTGTACGGGTGATGGCTGGGTCGCGCAACTAAAGAGTTAGCAGCATTGGTCTTGCAAAAAAGGGGAAGGATTTGGTCTTGGCCGCGCAACAATCTGCGAGGGTGGAATGCAGTCACGCAAGTAGGTTGCGAGGGTGGCAGTCGGTCGCGCAAACATTTGTGCGGGTGAGGAACCCGATCGCGCGCAGACATCAAAATGCACCTTGTGTTGGAGTAATTTTTAGCTCGAATTTGCGCGACTGGGGCTGGGTCGCGCAACGTTTGCGCGGGTACCCGCGCAAATTGCAGATTTTTGACACTTTTTGCATACTTTACCAAGATAATTGCTAAACCTCAAGATGCTTATTTTTGACAAACTTCAAGCCTAGAAATATCAAAACTTCAAGTGGAGATTATTTATTTACAATGCATTTATTTAACGTCTTTGCCAAGACATAGCCCCGCTTCCGTTAACCTTCGTAAATCGGAGTTTCCAATGTTACGTTGTCGAATTCTCCCGTGTCAAAGCTTTCATAAAATGGTTTTAAACGGTGCCCATTCACTTTCAATATTTGATTCGTTTCCAAACTCTTAATTTCAACCGCACCATGATCAAACACTTTTATAACAATAAAAAGTCCGTGCCATCGAGATCGCAATTTTCCCGCGAATAAATTCAAGCGTGAATGATAAAGAAGAACTTTTTGACCCAGAATAAAGTGTTTTTGGGTTATGTGCTTGTCATAAAATGTCTTTTTCTTCTCTTTGCACCTTTTGAACCTTTTAATTATCTTCTTCTTGACCACTTCCATCATTGGAGGATTCAATCTTCTTTGAGCCTCTCTCCTAGGCTTGCAATCATCTTCCATGAGGATCTTGTGAGTGCATACATTAGGAATCATCCCCTTGATATCTGTTATTGTCCACTCCATGGCCTCTTTGTGATCTTTCAAAACTTTAACCAATCGGTTTTCTTCATAATCTTTCAGTTGAGAGGAGATAATCACCGGAAGAGTCTCGTCCTTACCTAGATAAGCATACTTCAAGTGGCTAGGTAAGACATTCAATTCAAGTGTGGGTGGGTGGATAATGGAAGGGGGCATCTTGTTTGGAGAATGAGATAAGGCAACTTGAGAGACATCCTTCTTTGTTGAGTTTTTAACTTCTAAAGTCTTTACAATCTCTTCAACTTCAGAGTCCAATGTAAACATTTCCAGTGTTTTATTCAAACTTTCACAATCAAGGTTCATGTTGAGTATTATCTCCAAAGTATCCCCTTGAGACAAATCAAACACTTTTTGGGTTATCGGCTCAATTATATCAACCCGATACAATGGAGAAATGTTGCTAGGGTACCTCATTGCTTCAAAGATGTTGAAGTGAATGGTTTCTCCATCAAACTCCATAGTTATCTTTCCTTTATGGACATCAATGATTGTGTGAGCATTATTCATGAAAGGTCTTCCAAGGAGGATCATAGATGATTTAGAAGGAGTCTTCTCTTCAAGATCAATGACATAAAAATCCGTGGGAAAAACAAGTTCATTAACTTGTACTAACACATCTTCCAACACTCCTCTTGGAGACACACTTGACTTGTCCTCTAGTTGAATGATTACTCCCGTTTCTTCTAAAGGTCCAACATTGAGAGATTGAAAAACCGAATATGGCATCACATTGATCGAGGCTCCAAGATCTAACATGACACTTTCGCCATGTAAATCACCAATGGTGTAATGGATAGCAAATATTCCCGGATCCTTGCATTTGGGAGGTAACTTCTTTTGGATAACCGCAGACACGTTTGCATTGACTTGAATCTTTTCATTTGCGTTGAATTTCCTCTTCTTGGTGCACAAATCCTTGAGGAATTTTGCATAACTTGGAATTTGCTTAATAACATTCAATAGTGGAATGTTGATTTGAACCTTGCGGAAAGTTTCAAAGAATTCATTTTCTTCCTCTTTTTTCTTTGAAGCGGCTAACCGGGAAGGGAAGGGTGGTGGTATGACCAATGGCTTGATGGTCTTGTTGGAAGATCCGGGTTGCTCAATATTTTTCACAACCGGTTTGTTTGGAGGAACTACCACCCTTGAAGGTTCAATAACAATAACCTCATATTCTTCTTCTCTTGAAACTCTTTTATGGTTGCTTTCTCCAAGTGTTTTCCCACTTTTCAAGGTGATTTCATCCACATTTGGATTCTTCTCGGTTTGAGATGGAAGTTTACCCATTTGTTCTATCTTGTTGAGAGCAGTGACCAAGTCTCCAATTTGTGCTTGAATGTTGGAGAAGGTGTTATTGGTCTCTTGTTGAAATTGGGTTTGGCTTTGAGCAAGAGAAGTAACGAGTTCTTCAAGACTCATTTGATGGTTACCACTTGATTGTCCTTGTTGTTGAGGTTGTTGGTAATTTGGAGGGGTATAAGATGTTTGTGGATATGGAGCTTTTTGTGATGGGTATTGTGGATACTGGGGTCTCATCATAACATTTGGTGGGTTTTGCTTTGGTGGGTATAGGTTGTTTGGGTTATTCCTCCAATTTGGGTTGTAGTTTTGAAATCCCATGGGTCTTGGTTGACCTTGATATCCTCCCATGGCATTAACATCCTCCGGTTCACTTCCAAGTGTGGGACACTTATCCGTATAATGTCCCGTCATTACACAAATACCACACACCATCAATTGTTGACCACTTCCCACCACCCTTTGACTTAACACATTAGTCAAATCCAAGAGCTTTGATTCCAAGTGTTGGGTGTTGCTAACTTCACCAAAAACTTGTGGAGAATTTCTCTTCATGTCATTTCGAGTCCCGAAGTTTCTTTGATTTTGAGAAATGGTACCAAAAAGTGATCTTATCTCTTGAGGTGTCTTTTTGAAGATGTCACCACCACTTGAAGCATCAATCATCCTTCGATCTTTTTCATTCATACCCTCATAAAATTGTTGAAGAAGTAGTTGTCCGGGTATGTTGTGTTGTGGACAACTTGTACATAGGTTGTTGAATCGCTCCCAAAAATCATGAAAAGTTTCATTCTCCCCTTGACGAATCCCCAAAATGTCACTCCTTTGACTTGATATTCGGGAAGTGGGATAGAACTTGATATTGAAGGATTTAAGTAACTCTTCCCATGTGTGAATAGATCCTGGTGGTAAGTTGAATAACCACTCTCTAGATTTATTTTCCAAGGTGAGCGGGAAGGCGGTTAACTTGAAATCATGCAATGTCACATGTTCGGGCAACATGCTAACACATATCATATGAAAGGACTTCAAATGCCTTTGAAGATCTTCTCTATCTGAACCATGGAACTTGGCGAGTTGATGTATGAAACTAGACTTCAATTCAATCCCTCAGCGTTTTGCGGGATAAACAATACCAAGGGGTGCGTGAGTAACATCCGTATCCATCATTTGTCGAAGTGTCAACTCTTGAGGGGGATTGGGTGGATTGGGGTTATTGGGATATTCTTGCATGTAATTGGGAGGTTGTTAGTAAGGTAGGTATGGGTATTGGCGGTGATTGTACATTTGTGGTGGATAAGGTTGGTAGTTAGGATATTGGTTGTACGGGGGTTGTTGTTGTGGGTACATTGGGTGTTAGTACATTATAGGTTGTGGGTAATTAGGTTGATTTGGTTGATGTGCTTGTTGTTGTTGAACTTGAAAATCATTGTTTTGAGGTTGGCTGTTTTGATGGAAGTTTTGGTTTTGTGGTTGTGGTTGTTGATAATTGGGTTGATTTGGTTGATGAGGGGGTTGATTCCAAGGTGGCATATCTATGAGAGGTTCTTGGTGTTGTTGTCTTGGTTGTTGGGGTGGGGTATTGGCATCTTGATTGTTTGGGTTTGGGTTGGGATTGTGAGGTGGAGTGTGATTCATGGCTATGTAGTTTTCAAACAGAATGTCTTCAAAGGAATGACCAACTATTGGAGAACTCGGCTCGGTGTCAGTATCACTTGAAGTATGAAATTGATCTTCTATGTTGATTAGTGGAGAAGAGGAAGAAGCTTGAACGAGTTGTTGTTGCTTTGCTTGTTTGGCTAACTTTTTCAACCTTTTTGCTTCTTTTTCAATCTCCGGATTGTGGAGTAGTTCGCCGGTTATTGTAGACCTAGGCATAAACAATCAAATAACAATAACCAATTTCCCTGGCAACGGCGCCAAAACTTGGTGGGATGTCAAGTCCACCAAGAAAATTACACCTTTTTTTTGCAAATAAAACGTAATATAATGGTAAAAAGGGGTATCGATCCTTGGGGAAATGGTTGTATTCAATCACCAATGCAATCCAATAGAACTAGTGTAAATAAACTAACTAACTACAATTAAACTAAAGGGGGGGGTGTTGTGATTGCTTGAAAACTAAAGACTTGAATAACTAAAAAAAACTTGCAATTAAGAAAGATGTTGAGATGCTCAAATATTGGATAGAATTGGTTAACCAAGGCAATTCAACACAATGAACATTTGTGTGTTTATCATTAGGATTCAATATGAATCTTATCATTCATCCGAAAATTGGTTATAGCAATCATGAAGTATGATATACCAAGATTCCTCATAGGTAGAATGGAGGTTGGGGAAGCCCACAACACACATTCTTAATCAAAATCAAGGATTCAATTGAAGCAATTGAACCCAAGAAGTTTATTAGCCTTAAGAATGAAGGAATTCCCAATTCCTAGAGGATGTCAATGCTTACACATCCATAAAGGAGTCGTGATTCATAAGCTAGAGATGATTTCTACCATCATAAATCCCTTGTTCTAAGTAAATTCAATGATTCAATTCTAAACCAAAGAAAAAAACCAAAAATTGTTCATTCAAGTACCAAGCTCATGATCAAAGTATTAAACAAGCATAAGAAATATGAACTAGAATCATCAACATAAGATAAATGACAATTAAGCATGAATCCTTCAAAACCCACAAATATCCAAGGGTTTTAGCCAAAGTTAACCAAAATAGAGAAACTAGCCACTCATGGCAACAAAATAACAATCACAAAAGTGTTTTTGCATCAAGACTCTACCAATTACTTAGAAATATGAGAAGAATGAGTATCAAGCTCCAAAACTCTCCTCCAATGGTGTCAAATCGAAGAATTTGCTGAAAGATCCAACCTCCAAGGTAAATGGTGAGCAAAATGACAAAAATGTTCAAATATGTGCAGTTGCGTGGGTACCCGCGCAAGTGTTGCGTGACTGAGACTCCACCCTCGCAAGTGTTGTTGGAATGCTATTGGCTTATTTTTCTCCACTACACACCCCATTACCCAAGATTCCCTTGCTCCCCTCCATGCCTCACATGATTCCAATTTGGCTAATCATCTTAAAGATTTAAATATGGATAGTCCAAGCCCAAAATAAGAATCCATGACCCATCTTCACAAGCCCACTTCATCCAAGTCTTCAACTTTTTAAGCCCAAATATCCTTTGATGGATCTGTAAAGCCCAATAATGCATCAAAAATCCCACCAAGCCCAACTGCAGTCAAACCGCAACCGCAACGAGCTCCAAAACCCTGCAAAATATCTCATGCAAAATAGAAAGTACCCGACACGATCCATGATAAAGAAAATAAAGGATATACAATGCAATACCAATAAAAAGACCTAAAAATTATAAAATAAACTAATAAAAAGAGGGAAATAAAATAAAATATCATTGGTCCTTGAGAGTCAAGGAGGTGTCTTGTTGTAACATTCACCCTGTCATAAAAGATAGACACTTCTTATTGCACATTGAGATCGTGGTGGGGGAAATTCCTTAGCATGCCTTTGTACCTCTCCCAAGCTACAAAAAAAGACTCACCATCATTTTGTTGGTGTAGTGGTGTTGATTATGATGACAAATGCGGAATATGAAAGATCTAGCGAATCATCATACAAATCATGAACACATGGAGTAAATAAATCTTGTTTCAAGCTCTCATTAGTTTGGTTAGAAAGAGTACAAATGGGTTTGCAATTATTCTCTCTCTAAAACTAATCTCTCCAAAATGATCATTACATGATACCAATTGTAGTGGTGTAGATTATGATGATAAATGCGGAGTATGAAAGATCTAGTGAATCATCATATAAATCATGAACACATGGAGTAAATAAATCTTGTTTCAAGCTCTCATTAATTTGGTTAGAAAGAGTACAAATGGGTTTGTAATAATTCTCTCTCTAAAACTAATCTCTCAAAAATGATCATTACATAATGGGAGTCACTCACTTCCTAATTATAGGAAAAGACTCAACCCATTTACACATAAAAGAGGGTAAGCACTAACACTCCACATCCAAGCGTGACTTTGCACCCTAACAGTTGGAAGTTTGCTATATTCTTTTTGAGAATGTCTATTTTTGATGGTGGGCTAAATTTCTCAATGAAAGCTTCGCGTAGATTTGTCCAAGTTGTAATTGCTCTGGGTGCAAGGGACTTTAGCTACATTTTTGCATCTCTTGTGAAGGTTACTGGTAGCATTCTAAGTAACACTGCTTCTCGCGAGACATTTGGAACATTGAAGTAATTTTCAATGAAACACGTCTTCATGGTCTATTCTGGAAAATGGATTGTCTTTGAGCATTAAAAGATTGTGCCCCTTGAGCTCAAAGTTGGTTTCAACTGGAATTGCTTCTGGAGCAAGGCCTAGCCCACTATCATTGCGCAATTGTTTATTGTATGCTTCAATAGTCATCTGTGTGATATCCGCCATCTCTTCTTGCTCACTTTGGATGTTGTATTCTAAATCGTCATCCAAATTGTCTTATGTTTCTGTTTCTGTCTCGTATCCGGTTGCTTTCTTTTCGGAAGTCTTTTTAAAGGTTTGGAACTTGTAGATTTGAAACGTGTTACTTGATTCGCCTGCCTTTTTGTCTTTCTTCTTGTGGAATGCAGATTCAGGGTCTTCAAGTGATGGCACAATTGAAAACTTAGAGCCTCTAGTCATATATCTCTGAAACGAAACAGAAAAGAAACATATAAAACGAATAAAAATAAGAAAAACAGAAACTGTTCGCACAGTGTCCACGGCGTGGCCAAGCGTGATCACGGCGTGGCGAGCTGTAAAACATAAACAATATTAACTCAAAAAACACAACAATAATCTAGCTTTCTTGTCGGGAGTGTTTTCAAAGGTTTTGAACTTGTCGATTTGAAACGTGTTACTTGATTCGCCTGCCTTTTTGTCTTACTTCTTGTGGAATGTAGATTTGGGGTCTTCGAGCGGCGGCACAATTGGAAACTTATAGCCTCTTGTCATATATCTCTGAAACGAAACAGAAAAGAAACACATAAAACGAGTAAAAATAAGAAAAACAGAAAGTGTTCGCACAGTGTCCACGGCGTGGCCAAGCGTGATCACGACGTGGCAAGCTGTAAAACAGAAAAAATATTAACTCAAAAAACATGACAATAATTTAACTTTATATGGAATAGATTCCACATAAAGTATCGATAACTATAAGTATAATAAAATCAACTAACTAATAAAACCATTCCCCAGCAACGACGCAAAAAACTTGATATGCAATTAATATACAAATTTTAATTTATAAACCAACTATCTAAACTAGCTAATGGGTTAGGCATTGTACCTAATCAAATAGTAATATAGTAAGAAAGCAGGGTGTCGAACACAAGAGGAACGTGAATGATTAAAAGCTAAATTATCTACTAAAGTTAACTAATTTTAAAAGCAATTAAATAATGGTTTTTCTCTGGTTTTACAAGTCTAGCTTACTTAAAAACAGTTATCACCAAAAACGATTAAACTAACAAAAATCAATCCAAATTAAGGTTTAAAGCAAGATATTAAAGAGATTTCCCTTTAGATACGATTCACACTACTCCTATGGTTGATTTCTTGGAAAGTGCAATGGATTAAGTTGTTGTTGCTTACCGATTTCTAAGTCGATTAGACTTTATTGTGACAACCGGTAATTTCTAGTCAAGTCAAAGTCAAATAAAGTCAACAAATCAAACCGGTCAACTCAACTAACCTTTGTGTACTAGGGTTTACGTTATGTAATTATTGTACAACTCGCTATTTTAATAAGAAGTCATCACCTGGAAAGTTCGTATGTTTAGATTTCTTGAACCCTAATCGGGGTAAGTGATGTAGCAAAACGATAAAACACTATTGCATACCCTTCGGAGGTGTGTAAGGTCCTTAAACACGACTTAACGGGGTTACGGACCTTGCGTTACAAAGCCAAACACTCAAAAAGGTCACAAAAGAAATCTCTCCCAAATCTTTCTCAACTTCTTATAATCACTCGGGGCATCCCGACCCTTAATTTAGTCGAAAACCGCTCGAAAACGGAAGTTTACGCGAAAAACAGCCTTAAGGAGCCGAACCCTCTTAAGGAGCCGAAACTAGCTTAAGGACCGAACCTACCTTGAACCGAACCCTTCTCTCGGTTCTCATCCAACAACCGAATCCTCCTCTCGGTTCTAAGCACCTAAGGACCGAAACCATCTTTCGGTCCGGAATCATCCTTTCGGTCCGGATCCACTTTCAAATCGAGACTCCTTGCCCAATTTTTCTCAAACACACGACTCTAAACCAGGAGAAAAGACCCACAAGGAGCCTTCATGATCCGAAGCCACCTGACTCCGGATCTGGCTATTCGACTGCGGATGTAGCAATTTGACTCCGGATCGGGCCAATCGACTCCGGGTCTGGTTATCGACTCCGGATGTAACTATTTGACTCCGGATCTGGCCCATCGACTCCGGATGTAACCAATCTACTCCGGGTCTGGTTATCAACTCCGGATGTAACTATTTGACTCCGGATCTGGCCCATAGACTCCGGATGTAACCAATCGACTCCGGGTCTGGTTATCGACTCTGGATGTAACCATTTGACTCCGGATCTGGCCCATCGACTCCGGATGTAACCATTTGACTCCGGATCTGGCCCAATCGACTCCGGACTCACCTCTGTAGTCAACTAGAGTCAGGTCGCGCCACAATAAGCGAAGCCTCACCCTATTAAATCATGACCAGGGAAAAACATTACTCCAAATCATATCTTTTGTACAAAAGATTATCCAAAGGACGGTTGACTTACCAAAAAGTTATGACACGCCCTATCTCCCATACCCACTCCATGACCAGCTTTAGTCACTCCACCTTACCTAGTCATGTCTATCGTCCTTTTTCCCACTATTTTTCCAGCCATACTCTTGAACAAAAGCTGGAAATCCTTATCTCTCCTCCCATTTCACTCGCCCTCCACCAAGAAGCAAAAGCTCATTCTCTCTCCTTATCCCTCTCTAATCTCGCAAATTTCAAGACTGATCACAAGTTCTTCATCCACTCCTAGTAAGTAACCTCACTCCCCACATGATTATTTCTCTTACTTTCTACTTGAATCATAGATATCTTACGCAAACATCATCATATTTGTGTTAGATCTTCGAATCTTCAAGCATCATCCAAAGTGTTCTTGAGTCGAACACTTCCTTTCTTCGTCATCTATTCACTGAAACCACACAAGGTGATTTCATACCCCCTATCTTTTCACGTTTTTCTTAAGTTTTATGGGGGGGGGATACAAGTTAAAACACCAAGAATACAACTAAACTCTTCCAACAGCTTTCATCAGAAAAGTTGGACTCCATTCACGGACTGTTTTTGACAACTTAAACATTTTAGTTTTCAAAACTGTATTAGGTGCAAATAGTTCAGGTTCATACCTTTAAAATGACTACTTGCACATCTCCATACGAGGTTTCTACAATTTATGGTGATTTTTACAAATCTGCCTATCATTTCAAGAACAAATCCGGACCAGTCGGTGATTATTGACCTTTTCACACAAGTTAAAGGTCACTAAAAATCATGATAAAATTTACGAACAAACTAGATACATTTTTCAAACTCTCAGAATTTACGGATTTTGATTTGGACCTGTGATGATTTTTCTATAAATTTTCCAAGGACAGGAAAAGAAATGCTTAACACTAGGCAAATATTATCTATTTCATTTACACCTTGTAACTTGTTGAGCAAGGTGGGTATCATTATGTGAATATATGTTATTACCATATATGTCATTTTGTCTTGGTTTATAGACATACATCAGAAAAGAAATGGATTTCCACCATAAGTATGGTAAATAAATTATTTGTTATAAACAAAGTTATATTCATTGAATACAAACACTTAGTAAACTATGACAAGTATAGTTTATGTTCACTACCACTATTTGATAAACTATAATAGGTGTAGTTTATGATTCATTTACACATCAAACTCATTACTAAAGGTTTCATTTATACAAAGAGGGTTTTCATTACACTACACGTAAATCCGTTAATGACTAAATTGTGAGACATTCGCTTCATGTTACTCTTCGAGTAATACACTTAAGTCCTGCATTGTAACCAGAGTCTCTTGTAGGGAGAGCGTGATAGTTGTATATAGATCTATATTGGGATTGACACCCCACACCTTGCCGTTAGCTACAGTGGGACCTCGAGATCTACGGGTGACAAATGTCATAACTTTTCCGACGCCTGAAGAACGTCGTTTCAGGCCAACTAGGTCATAGTATGGTTATAATAACTCACACAAAGTATTAACAACTCATAGGATTTACGGGGATTTCATTAAATCAAACGAGTTTATGTCAATTTAAACTTGCATTGTTTTACTAAGTATGGAAATTTACTTGTACATTTTGGCCTTTGGATTTAAGGCTGCAATTCACACTTTAAGGAAAATATTGGATTTTTCTGGAACAAACATTTCTTTTAAAAAAAAGGAAAGGTTTTCATCACTACATTCAAAAGCTTATGAACTCACCAACTTAATTGTTGACACTCTTTCAAAACTAATTGTATTCTCAGGAAATCAATAAACAGGTAAACAAGTGCTTTTGAGGATGGGACGTTAAGGCGTCAAAGATTTCATTTTGTCAACATAATGTAAATGATTTGGAAACATGTAAACTTATACTATGGTGTAACTTTTTCAATTATATTTATGTTGGTTGTGTTTACTTTGATTACTATTGCAATTGTTGTTATGATACTATACATGAAGTCCTCCACCCCCGGACGTTTCCGCCATCCTTGGTTTGGGGGTGTGACAGATTGGTATCAGAACATTGTTTATAGTGAACATAGTATATCAAACCACATAAGATATACAAACTATAAACACAATGGGACTAAGATTCTCTGATTTAAAGGTTTTCTCTACAAAGATACTTTGAAAAATAATAAAAGCATTATTTTTATGAAAAAGTATAAGTACATACGTGTATACCGGTATAGTGTCAAGTCTAAGGAAAACGCAAAAGTTAAAAAATAGAGGAGTTGTGCAATGTGAATATGCCTTGGGATGTACAATCAAGTCTGGGAGGAATATGGCCTGAACAACTATATTCGTCCGAGAAGTGACTAGTATATGCCAGGGGATAATCATAGTGGACAACAAGTCTATCAACTTACCAACACCCCCCATGTTGTTGATGTGCACCACTGATTTCTTTCCACTTTTCGTGAGTCCGGGCAACGCAACAGATTTGCACGCCACGCTTTCTGGATTTTGTCATTTTCTTACATTTGTTTCTTCTCCTACTCAGGTACACGTGTCTGAATTCTAACACTTTTTCACTGTGGTCCTAATTTCCTATAGAAATTTGGGATTTTTTTTAATTTTTGTGTGATAGTGTGAAATTGATGGGTTTAATAGCTAGTGTATCGACTGATTTTAGTAGTTCTATAGTCGATTCTCGTTAAAAACTTGTTATACTTCCCCCAATTTGAAGCATTTCAAGTTTTTTTGGGAAAAACTTAGGTTTTTGTGTGAATCCGGATTTCTATTGCGTTTTAAATCAAATTGGTGGTGTAATAAGCTTGTATAAGTACCGATTATCGAACCCTAATGCTTCTTAGGTTGAAAACTGGACGGAATCAGATCTGAATCTCGATATGTCGTCGTTGTATTCTTAAGGCGTGCGATACATATGAAGATGCCCATGACGCATCTTCAAATGCACGCCGTACGTTATGAAATGCGAGCGAGGAGCACAACTTTTCCATATTTTCTTATTTTTAAGTTTTCTTTTAATTTATTAATGTTCTTAGTTAATTTTATTGGGTTCCACGATGAACAGGAGACAACATGCTGGGTCGATTCCTCATGACTGGCCGACAAACCCATTCCTATCGTTTTCGGCTACTTTTCCTGACTGAGAGTCTTATATTAGGAGGGGTTCGAAGTTGCTGACCAAGCAGATCAGCATTCTACAGTCTTTAGACTGACGTATTGCGGGTGATTTGGGTTTGATGGCGCTCCTGGATCCGTTTCTTATGCGATCACTTTGCAATGAGGCGGATCTCGTGATCTTCGTCATTCATGCATGACACCATGTTTTGGGGTTCCGGGAGATCATTTTCAGGGAGCTCGTTATAGAGTTCCTTTCTACTATCCGGTTCAAGTGAGAGACCAAGATTTGGTCAGATGACTCAACCTTGTCTTTCAGGCTGGGTGGAGTTTCCCATTCTTGTAGATTGATAGAGGTTGGGCAGCGATTGGGGATATATTCTACCGAGGATGCCGATCAACCTTTCTTGGAGGCCTACTTGGACAGTTGTATTCTATCGGAGCCGATAGAATACAACCATTTGAGTGTATGGGCCCTTGCCGTCGGGGATTACGTATCGTGGTCGATGAAGGAGAGCAGGTTTAGATCTCCTCTGCACATGTTTATCAACCGCTTGATCGCCTCTACCATTCACCATCATGAGGAGCACGTTAAGGTTCCTTCAAGTGATCTTTTTCGTTTGTGGTGCCTTCTTTACACTGATGTTCACCTCTACATCCCTTACACCATTGCCTCCTTTCTTTCCTCTGTTCTAGCCTAGTCTCTCAGGAACGAAGCAAGATCTGTGTTGGCCATTTCATCATCCGCTTGGCTCGGTCCTATTGGTTTGATACTCATAGGATGACTTATTATCCCCTCCGGGAGTTGGACGAGGTGGCTTTAAGGCGGTTACGAGTATTTGTTCATGGGCCAGAGTTGTGCCCTTTCGCCAGGTAGATCCAGAGCATGGAGAGAAGCGAGAGTTTGAGCAAGGTTATCGTCAGCAGCGAGTTCGACGCGCTCCCCCTGCTGTTGGGGTCCGTATCTTGAGATGTATATAACCCATCTCTCTAGGCGCATGGATGAGCTGAGTAGGGAGGTTCATGATTTCCGCCATTGCCAGGAGTGGATGGTGGGGGCTATGAGCGATTGGTTCACTTTGCAGGGATTTTACTTATCCCCTTACCAACGACTGAGAGATAGGGTGGGCGCGTCAGGGGGGCATCACGGTAACGATGATGAGAGTGATGACGATGGTGGTGATGGGGATGACGACAAGTATGTTGATTAGTTATGTTTATTTTTTTCTACTTTTAGGTATGTAGACTACTTTTATTTTCATATATTTTAGCAGTGATGTATGGGCATAGATGCCCCCTTTTTGGTAAACGACTTTACGATGTATCTATGTAGTATTATATATATATATATATATATATATATATATATATATATATATATATATATATATATATATATATATATATATATATATATATATATATAATATCTTGGTTGGTTCATGGTTGTATTTGTTTTATGCCTTCCTGGATTGCTTATGCTTTTAATTTATTAATTACCATATTTAGGTTTAGTAATTCATTTAGACCCATCCAAAATAAAACATAGCTGATCAATTCTATGTGTAGTCTTGGCTTGGCCAATGTACTATTAAACTTATTTAGGGTACTTAATCTAAAATTTTGATTTTGTGTGTTTTTTATTATGTTTTGGTTTTGTACAGCAAGACTATCAAATAAGGATCAGTAAGGTGAAAAGTACCGGAGGGCAAGACCATTTTAGCATATAGTCGTTCTGAAATCCAGCAACCCAAACGATACTCTAAATTAGTCACATCTCCCGTAAGTAGTCTATCGGTAGTGTATTTTACTAATATTTTTAGTTATAGATCTAAGGACAAATATTTATAGATTATATGTCCCTAGGTTATAGTCGTACTTCCTAAATAATTACTAATTCGCTGCAACCCTTAAGCTCTGATACCAATCTGTCACACCCTCGTCCTGGTGGTAGAAACACCGAGCGGCGCGACGTTCCAAAATGCTGGCTTATGGAAGAGGCTTTCATATTGAGTTTTTCCTTAATCACCATCCTCTTTGGTAGTCTGAGAGTTGTCCGTACTCTTTGGCTTGATAGTCTTTTATTTCCGTTGGTTGACCTAGGAATACATGTGATTTTGAGAGGGTCAACATAATGTTGGTGAGTTCACAGGTTTGGTAAGCGTGAAAATACTTTGTCGAAGTTGTTAAGTTAGCACTCATTGTATTCTCAACCTAAGTCAGCGTGTTAGGTTAAATCCTAGTGTTTTGGTAATGGGATTCATATAGTTTAATGACTAAATCTGAATCCTAATTTGGATATAATATGTATATTTTTACTTGTCACTTTAGTTCATGGTTAGTGTTATGATAATATTGTCCTAATATTCCTTTTATCGTACTGTAGGCACTACTTCTCAAGGCGTTCCTCAAGATTAGTGGATATTTAGTTTAATAAGTGTATTCGAAACTCGTTTCATCGAGTTTGAGTATACTATCACTACATAATGTATAAGTAGTATATGATAGTTTAGTTTTAGTTTAACAAAGTTATGATGAGTTCCTATAATCGAGTTATGGCTGTTGATCCCGAAAACCGCGACACTTCATCGGACGTCGCTATGTGTTTAGAAAGTTATGCCTGCTTCGACTTGTCGTCATATTGTAGTTATCAACCACATATGGGAGTGTCAATTCCGTATAGATCTGTACATATCTCTCCCACTCGCTTAAGATTTAACGATTATAGGCTGGGAGCTAGCTGGAAATCTATCAGCGTGTTGATGAATCGTGTCTCATCTAACTCTTGTTGTGGGGGGCTCCCTTGGTCTGTCGTGTTGTTATTCGCGTCGTATTTATACGGGTTTACTTATTATATATATATATATTAAAAGAGGGTGGAGTTAGCTACAGTAAACTCCACCTCTTTTTTGTCCAATCAGATTCTTACGCTTCGCACCGCTTTCTCCTTTATTCTATCATCGATTCCCACTTTTCCAAAAACTCACCGACTCCAATTCTATCATCCACCGATTCCCCCTCAGCTTGCTTTCATTCACCAAAAAACAATCTTAGATTTCGTTTCTAAACCCCCTGAATCACTTCCAATTGTAGAAACTCTGGTATGAAGGAATTGGTAGCCCTATTGAATGGCTCTCAACTGCCTTATTTTTTCCATCGATGAGAAAATATTCAATGGTGCCGACTTTCAGCCACAACCACAACCATCTTCAACCATTTTGTTGGTTTTCTATTCTGATCTTCAGACTTCAATTCTTTGCTTCCAACTCCTCCCGTTAGCTGGTAACAAATCGCAAGGCAACAATGTTTTTGGGTTCCCGTGGTTGACCGATGGAAACCAATTTCGATTTTGGAATCTAGTATGACAAATCGCTGATGATTGTTACTGATTTTGAATTTTCTATGCGATTGGTGGTTGGGTCGATGTCTTGCACCGGTACCGGTCGAGAAGAAAACCTCGAAAGCTTCAACGTTTCCCCACCACCACAGTCACCGGTGCTACTGAGTGGATTTCTTCTATAACTTTTCTTCTAGGTTGTGCTTCTAGGGTTGATCGATTGTTACTGTGTCACTCGCTGAACCTCTCCATCCAAAAATTGGTAGTTTTTAGCGTTTTACTTTATATGATTTACTACATATCCTTCTATTATCGGATTTTCTTTCTACATGGATCAAACTCATTTGTAAAACATTGCAATTAGTAGTAGATATTTAACAGTCTATATATCATTATGCTTTTGTGGTTACTATTCAGTAACTAACAAAAGTGTTTGTTATTCTGACAGGAGAGACTACTTGCTACCCGATGATCAATGGTGGCCTTCAAGAACTCAACTGGTTTAAACAATCTCATGGGTCGTGGTTCATGGGAGATTATATTAGTGAAGGTAAACTTACATAATGACAGGAACATGTCTTATTCCTATGTCATTATGTCATTATCATTATTTATGGTTTTATTCTTGTCTTATAACAGGATGTAATTCCATTTTGAAAACTAACATTTAACTGTATCTCTTTATTGTCACACCCCCGGCCGTAGCGGAACATACCTGGCTGTACGACTAAGTTCATGGATCACAGATAAACTGAATATATAACACAAGTACAACAATAAACAAAACAAAATTTATTTTCCATCTTGATGTTTGAATACATGGTTCTTACAGATAATAGTATAATATGTGAATTGCCTTAAACAGGTAGGCGGACATAATAAGAAGTAGTAAACTAAATTTCCTGAGATTCCTGAAATCCGTCGTCTGAATTTGCTTGATTACTGATTTCCTGAGAATACATGTAGTTTTGAGGGTCAACACAAGGTTGGTGAGAGTCACAGGTTTTCTGCTAGCCGCAGTAATAATACTCTTAAAAGAGTTTCAAAAAGTATTTTCTTTATAAGTAAACCATGTTAAAATAAGCTTTGAAAAAATCAAAACAGTGTCCTGACATAAGTAATTTCATGCTTAAAACGATTTTTAAACGAACCAAGTTTAGAAATTGTAGTAAGAGAGAGAGAGAGATATATATATATATATATATATATATATATATATATATATATATATATATTCGAGTTAATGTTTATATTGGGTCCTATAACCGAGCTATGAGACTTAAGTATACCCGACTACAACGCTTCATTGGACTTTGCAGCAAAAACTGTAGACACCTATCACCCGCTTCGATTGATCAGTCGAGGTTGTAGCTAGCAACCACAGGTGGGGATGTCAACCCCGTATAGATCTATACATATGTATCTCACTCCTAAGATTAGCAGTTATAGTAGTGTGGGTATGGTAAGTGTTTAGAGTCAGCTAATGAATAACGTAGCGTCTCACTAAAAAGCCCTTAACAAAAAAGTTTGTGAATAACTCTCAGTCCTAACTTACTTGTGGGTAATTTCTAGGCGTAATGAATTTCATGACATCAAGTTTATAAAAGTCGAGTATGTTGGACTTGTGTGTAAAGTAGAAGGCACTAACTTTTATATCGAAGTATGTTTCTTTTATAAACTTTATAGTAAAAGGCATATGTTATTTCATGACATCAAGTTTATAAAAGCCGAGTATGCTTGACATGTATGTAAAGTATAAGGCATTAGCTCTTATAATGAAGTATGTTTCTTTTATAAACTCTACAGAAAAAGGCATATGTTATTTCAATAGTTGTATAATTCTAACAACATAACATACTAGGATATCGAAGTTTAAAACGATATTGTTTACTTATAATATATAAGTGTTAAACAATACTTTTCAACTACAATGCACAGACAGGGGCCATACATAAAACACCGGAGGGCAGGGCCATTTTGGCATTTAAGCTGTTCTGAAATCCAAAAACCCTATGCGGCCCTTCAAACCAGATTCCCCGTACCGTAAGCAGTTAAAAGGTATTGTAATAACATTTTTGTATAATTTATAATACTTAGTACATGTATTCTCCCCCAAAATAAGTAAATACAAAAGAGGTGCGGTAACACTCACCTCAAAGCGTGTTTGTCGAGTGGTTTTGAGAATGGATGCAAGAACCGAGACGTATTGCCGTGAACACGATACTCGAGATAAATTTAGTTTCCTAAATAAAAATTAACATAAATTAATATGTGAAGGGTATTTGGTATTTTGACTAAGTATATGATTTAATTAATAAATTCTAAAGTTTTATTAATCCAAAATTTATTTAAATAAATTTTATTTAATATTTTCCAAAAACTTTAACTTAAACCAAAATTTTATTTAATAATTTCAAAAATAAATTTATTTAATCTAAAGTTTATTTAATACAAAATTAATCAATATTATACAAATAAATTTATTAAATTGTTATATTAAAAATTTGGATTTATTTGAAAGAGTTTTTCATGGGTTTTGACAAATTTAATTGAAGTTTGATAGTTTTGGACTAATTTTGCAAAGGATTCTGAAATGAGGGGGAAATCTAATTAACTTATATAAGGTTTTATGTCATTTGGACTAAAATTGTTATAGTTTTAAAGGTTGGGTAAAATATGTTAAATGGTAAATGAAGTTTGAACAGTAGTGTTTTAAATTACACAGGAGGTTATACCTCCTAGTCGTCCGTCCGATGTTGCTATTGGCACCCGATTTATGGGTCAAAAACTACCTCGGTCAAAACAATTTTGACTTTGGTAAAATGACTCAATTGGATGAGACTTGTAGATAATAAATAATTTTATTTTATCTATGGTGTCTTGATTTTCTTCCTACCCCATCAAACAATCAATTTATCAAAGATTTAATAATTTTAACATTTTTACCCTTATAGTTAACTCATATTTTCAGTTTATGTTTTTTTCTATTTTAAAAAAATTACTTTCAGTCCTTCTTATTTCAATTTACTATATATTGATATTTCAACTTTTCATATATATATATATATATATATATATATATATATATATATATATATATATATATATATATATATATATTTTAACATTTTTACCCTTATAGTTAACTCATATTTTCAGTTTATGTTTTTTTCTATTTTAAAAAAATTACTTTCAGTCCTTCTTATTTCAATTTACTATATATTGATATTTCAACTTTTCATATATATATATATATATATATATATATATATATATATATATATATATATATATATATATATATATATATATATGAGTAAATTACACAAATGGTCTCTCTGATTTGGGGTAATCTACGAGTTTGGTCCATAAATTTTTTTGGACGGTTCCTATTATATCTTTTTGTTGCGCGTTTAGTCCGGTCTAAAAAGACTGTTATGCCCTTATTAACTATTTTAATTAATTTTTTATTCACAAGTTATTAATAAAATTAAAAGATAATAACACTTCGCACCCCTCCCATTTATCTTCATCAGCGTGCAATTGACCACCACCTTCTTAAACTCCTTTGTCTCCCTCTCTCTTCTCTAAATTATTTATATATGGATTTTTTATTTAATGTTTTTTACTCACTTTTTGAATATAAACAAACGAAATATGATATTTTTCGTATTAGGCAAAAACTAATAACTATATTTATATTTATGGTCCTTTAACTTACCTTACATTTACAATAAATACATTATCGTTATTTCAGTGCGGTGTAAATGTATTTATTTAACATATTTTTTAGACATCGTTTCGTCCATCCAATTTTCAGATATTTGGTTGGTAATGTTTCAATTTATGCACTTGAAATAATTTTCAAGGAATTTGAACAAATTAAATTCCTTGAAATTTGTGGATGTCAAATGCGTACTAGATTAATTACCGAGGACCATCAAGAAGACAAGAACCCAACCATACACTCTCTCTCACCAGAGATCACTTTCTTTAATCAATCGTACACACCATATCTGCTAAGAAATGTGTATCTATTCCAGCCAAAAATCAAATTGAGATCAAGAAACACATGAATGTTGATTTACAAGAATCGCATCCAACGCATAGAGTTTTGTCACTTTAACGTCACAACATATCATAACGTTTTAATAGATGAGAAATAATGTATAATGCTCGACTTGATACATATATTCCACCGAATGCGCCACGTAATAATTGTAATCTTCATATAGTTGATGTCTCTGATAATTAATTATATTAATTTATATATTATTAATATTACATATTTTATTGTTAATATTAACGTATTCTATGTAAAAATCAATCAACTAGGTGGGACCGAGACAACCCCTATCGGTTAAGGAATAATCGTAGATCAATACGAGCTTAATCAATATAGAAATCAAAACAAAATATTAATATGAAAATAATCAAAGATAAATAAAAATACAATAATTATTATTGTTTATAACAAATCCATTTTTTATGTATAGATAAATAACAATACAATAATTATTATTAATTTTTTGTCTTTTTCGTTACATCATTCGTTTATGTGTTTTATTTTTTTATTCTGTTTTAAGATGTTTTATTGTTATTTTTAAATGAATAATCTTAACTGTTATGATAAACAACTTAACAATTATCAAACTAACAATTATATTTTAACAACGATTTGTTAAAAGAATAACCTTAAATAAAATTCACCGCTTATTAATACCCATTAAGTATATATTGTCTGAAATAATAAAAAATTCTCTTCGCATTTATTTTAACTGGAGAAATAGGATTCAAATTAAAATAGTAGGGGAGTTTTTTAGTATTTCAGACAATATATACTTAATAAGTATTAACAAGTGGTAGATTTTATTTAAGATTTTTCTTTTAACAAATAATTGTTAAAATATAGTTGTTATGACGGCATAATAGTTGTTTTTTCTTATATTTAAGATTATTCGTTTAAAGAGTAACAATAAAACATCTTAAAGCTGAATAAAAAAAGTAAAGCATATAAACGAATGATGTAAATGAAAAACATATAAAAAATTAAATAATTATATTTGATGTTTGATACTTATCCGGGGTTCTATTTTAATTTGTTTATTCGAGCAAAATATATTAAAAAAACAATATATAATGTGACCGAACAAAACTTAAAAGAAATATATTAAATCGTATATTCGAATATGACGTCAAAAATATTAAAAGATTTTTAAATCCTGAAAACAAATATGATTAAATAAAGGTGAGAATAAATAACAATATGATATATATATATATATATATATATATATATATATATATATATATATATATAATAAAATAATAATAATAATAATAAATTGTTAGAAGAAAATGAAAAAAAAGGAACTAATAAGTTATTATTTTTATATGAAACAAGGACTAAAACTGTAATATTCATAAATCTGCAATCTATTAATTTTTAAACTTAACGACTGAAACTGTGAAACAGACTAAAGCTGAAGGACCATTTCTGTAATTTATTTTGAAAAGTGGACACGGTTACAATCTGTATACAATCATTACATTTCTAATTACTTTTTAATTGAGTTTTATATCAATGGTTTTGAATCGGTGGTTTTGACTTTTTATTTGGGTGCCTTTAAAATCCTCTGTGTTCGTCACTATGCACGAAAGAAGAAGGAAAACAAAAAAAATGGTCTTGTGATTCCGCTGTTACGATCGACAAAGGGTTGTACCAACGAGTAAAGGGGTGTTTGGAGCAGGCTTACCTCAACAGTGGGTGGAGGATGGCGGTAGCACAAGGTGGCAGTGACGGTGGTGCTGTGAAGATGGAGGGAGTCCAGCAGCCTCCTGCTGCTGGTTTTTCTTGGTTTTCTGCTGAAGACGACGATAAATGAAGGTGGGGGACGTCACAAAGCAGTAACCCACCAACAATAGGGGTAGTGGAGGGTTGTTTTGGTGGTGGCAGCGGGTGGTGACGAGGTGGCAGGGGGAGTTCCGAGGGCTTGTTGTCTTCGGTTCTCCTTCTGTTTTCGAGCTGAAACTGATGAGGGGAAGGGCTAGGGAGGTGTTGGTGTGGAAGGGAGGGGTTATGAGGGTGGTGTAGGGTGGCTTTTGGGTGGTGGAATGGTGATGTGTTGGTGGAGTTGTGTGGTTATACCGAGAGAGATATTGGAGAGAGTCTTAGAGATAGAGAACAAAACTGATGGTTGTGGTGTGTTAAGAGCTCCTAATGCACTCTATTTATAGTGCAAACACCCACACACACTCTTGTTTGATGCCATACTCTCAAATCACATCAATAATCATGCTTGTACCCTTTTAGATGGAGTGTAAGCAAGAGGATAGAGGTAAGGGATAGAGATAGAGCACGTGGGAAGGGAGATGGGAAAGCAAGGAATCTGATTTCTTTTCTCTAGCAAGGACATTTATGCCCCACATGAGGTTACACCCTCCTTAAGTGTTAAAAAACACACCTAAATGGGTGCATAAGTGTTAAAAAACACACCTAAATGGGTGCATCGGGATCTGAACGTCGAGAATTTTTTTCGAAAATACCGTTAGATAAAGTTTAATTCAAGGATTCTGGAACATCAAACAAATTAAATTAAATAATAGACTATCGTATCTTTTGCATACAAACTCTGTTTTGGACGTTCTTTATATTTTCGGAAACAGGGGAACATATACTTTAATATTTTAATATTTTCTTTGCTCAAAACTGCTTAATACAAAATTTCAGTTTTTCAGAAGCATTAATCGGTGTTGAAGTTTGAGTGATTTGATTCAGTTGACAGTTTACATATTTGGATGTAAGGTATCATTTGAAATCTTATATTATTTAAAATAAACTCATTTATTTTACTTTAGATGCACTAAAACTGAATGAGTTAAATTACAAACAGATTTACGATAATCTCGTCGTTCGTAGTCTATGCCTTAAATTTCGGGATGTCACATTACCTCCCCCTTAAGGAAATTTCGTCTCGAAATTATTATGTTCTAGGCTACTTTGTGTTGTTATTAAGTCATTCCACTAGTGGAGGGAGCATCGCTGAACAGGTGTGGGTACTTCAGTTTCATTTGATCCTCGCGTTCCCAAGTAAAATTCGGTCCTCTACGAGCGTTACATCGGACTTTTACTATAGGTATGCGACTTTGCTTGAGGTAATTTCATCTTGTAAGCCACCGGACCAACCCTTGCCAGGGTTTCGAAAGGTTCGATGTAACGGGGGTTTAGCTTTCATCGTTTTCCAAATCTGATGACGCCCTTCTATGGAGCAACCTTTAGCAGGACACAATCTCCTACTTTGAATTTCAATGGTTTGCGCCTGTTATTAGCATAGATCTTCTGTCGACTATGCGCGACTCTTAATTGTTCCTTTATTTGTATGATCTTTTCCGTCGTTTTATGAATGATCTCGGGACCAGTGAGTAGATCATCTCCAGTATGATTTTTAGCTACTTGAGTACTCCAACTTCTGCCTAAATAGCAGAGAACGGCACTTGAGTCCGTACAGGGCCTCGAATGGAGCGGCCTTTATACTGGTGTGATAGTTGTTGTTGGTGCTTCCAATTCTTAACCGCTTCAATCTTTGTAGGATCGTCATGAATCCCTTTATTGCTGACCATATGACCGAGGAATTGAACTTCGTTAATCCAGAACTCACATTTAGAAAACTTTGCATAAAGTTTCTCTTTTCATAACAGCTCTAGAATTAAACGCAAGTGTTGGCCATGTTCTTCCTTGGTTCGTGAGTATATCAATATGTTGTCGATGAATACGATCACGAATCTATCCAAGTAGGGTTTACACACCCGATTCATAAGGTTCATGAATACAGTTGGTGCGTCGGCCAGTCCAAATGGCATAACCAGAAACTCGTAGTCACTATATCTAGTTCGAAATGCCGTCTTTGGAATATCTGCTTCTCGAACTCTAAGTTGATGGTAGTCGGTGCTTAGGTCGATCTTCGATTAGTAGCAGAATCCTTGTAGTTGGTCGAATAGGTCATCGATCCTCGGTAGTGGATATCGGTTCTTGATGGTGAGATTTTTCAACTCTCGATAGTCGATGCACATCCTGAACAATCCATCCTTCTTTTTGACAAATAATACCAGGGCTCCCTATGGAGATAAGCTTGACCGAATAAAGCCTTTGCCGAGAAGTTCTTGGAGTTGACTGGATAGTTCTTGCATTTCTGATAGAGCCAGACGATAAGGATATTGTGCCACTGGTGCCGCACTCGGGATCAAGTCAATTCGGAATTCAACCTGTGTAGGACTGGAGGTACTCCAGGTAGATCTTCTGGAAATACGTCCGGGTAGTCGCACACTTGCGGTATGTATTTGATTTCCTTAACCTTGTCTTGCGTATCCACCACATGGGCCAAGATGGTGTAGCATATCTTCTGTAAATAATTCCTTGCCTTCATGTAAGTGATGAAGCTTAGGTTCTTTCCTGCCTTGTATCCGTAAATCACAAGGGCTTCGTCGTTTGGTAAGGGTAGTCGAACGACTTAAACATATGTTCGATAGGGTGATGTCCAATCCATTTTGATGATCATATTCAACTTCCATTGGTCATAGGCATTAGGGTGACGTGAAAGACGTGGTTATTTCGGGTGAGAAGGCAATTGGTGGGTATTTCTAAAGTGTTTTCTAATTGGTCTGATTGCGATTTCTATTCTGTAAGTTTTATTAAGTTTGCGGGATTTAGGTTTTATCGTGTTTCTAAAACTATGGTCAATAAAGCTTATACCGTTATCAGTATCAAATCATACGGAAGCATAAATAGTGTTGATGTGAAACGTACCAGTAACTACTGTTTGTTCTTGGAGAGCATCTTCAACATTGATCACAAGTGCACTTCCATGGACACCATGATTCTTTAGTTCCGGGCATTCCTTTCTAAAATACACTAGTTGATTGCATTTGAAGCAGTTACGACTTCCTCCGGCCGTAGTCGTTGATGTTGTAATGGCTGGGGTCTTTCTGCAGTACCTCGAGATGTGACCTCTCCGGTTACATTTATTGCAGATTATCTCCCTACAATTTTCGACGTGGTGGAAATTCCATTCAGTACAATGCGGTAAAGTCCCAGAGTAGGACTTGGACGGAGTGGGAGTGTTTGAGTTGTGGATAGTCACAAGTTCTGATTTGGGCTTGAGGAGTTTGAAGTTCCTTTTGGACTCTTCGTGGTACTTCCGTTTCTTACCCTTTTCCTGGTTCTGCTCCGTCTGTTGGATTGTGGTACTCGAACGGAGATATTGTTCAGTCAAATGATAGGCCAATTGTTTAGCACTTTCAAAGGTAGTCGGTCCGAATGCAACAACCAGACCTTGAACTGGGGGATTTATCCCTAAAATGTACCTTTCCATTTTTTTGTATTATGAGTTTACTATACCTGGGCAGAGGTTGGCAAGGTAGTTAAATCGGGAGGTGTAACTAGTCACCTCTGACTCTTTCATAGAAAGCTTCAACAATTCTTGTTCTAGGGCCTGAATTTCTTGTTGAGGACAATACTCCTTGATCATCATTTGTTTCACGGCTTCCCAAGAAATGGAACAAGCTTCATCAATTCCTATAGACTTGGTATGCTTATTCCACCAAGTCAGGGCGGAGTCCATTAGCGTACAAGTGGCAAACTTAACACGGTTGTCATTAGCACAAGAGCTGATACGGAATACTTCCTCCATCAACTCTATCCAACGGGATAGAGCAATGACTCCTTCCGTACCGAAGAAGGATGGGGGTTGGTAGGCTAAGAAATCCTTGTACGTACAGGATATAGGGTTGTTTTTGTTAAAGACTGGAATACCGTCATTACTTCCACCGTTCACGGAAGATTCGTTTCGGGCAGCCTCATACGTAGCTAAGGCTATGGCAATCCCTTGTGCAATCATGGTTTGCATTAGTGTTGAGTCCATTCGAAATGTTGGGTGAACTCGCGGATTCCTTAGAAGGCCTTTATCCTAAACGTTTTAGAAAAAGACACACTTAAGTTGTTTATACTACTTAATAATAAATAAGCATGTAGGAATTATATTGCATGAAAGTGTATTAGTATACTTTGTTCTTAGAATCCCATAGATTTCCAAATTATAGAGTGAGATTGGCTCCTGAAATCCTACCGATTTCCTATTGATAAAGGAAAGGTGATTGATTTGGAAATCCTCCCAATTTCCAAATGATAGGGAGGGAATTGAAATCCTTAATATTGAAATCTTTATCATCTTTGGAAGAGAGAAGTTTGGAAACTATTGAATGATTGATTGAAAACTTATGGGTTTCTCTGCTACGAGGGTAGCAAAGTTATCGGTTCTTCGGATTTAGGTGAACTAGGAAAATCTGAACGTTATCCCAGATTTTAAGTATTTTTATGATTTAGAATGTATATGTTGTTTTGGGATTGATAGAAGGTTTCTAAGGTACTAGGTATCTGCAACGAATCTTAAGAACATTCTTCAGTCTCTAAAACTTTCAATAGTTGTAGTCTGTCAAACTCCTTGCCCAAGGTTCGTTGTGCACGGCCCAACAATAAATAACATAGGCGCGTGTTTCAGTTTTTTTGTGGTATGACTTATGTACGATACTAACCTTTAATTGAGGCGTTTAACCTAAAGGGTTGAGTTGGTAGTTTTAGCTGAAGGGATGATTAGAATTTTTATTAAGTGTTCTCATTGCGGGTCAGAGTATATATAAATTCTTATATATTTTGGTTGGTGGGGTTTGTAGTATTATTAATTTTTGTTTTTTACTCCAAGGCTAATATGTACAGACGAGGTCCAGGCATGGAGCACCGGAGGGCAGAATCATTTTGGCAATTAAGCTGTTCTGAAATCCAGCAACCCTATGCGACACTTCAAACCAGATTCCCCGTACCGTACGTAGCCAAGAAGTAGTGTTATTAATAATACTTTTATTAGAAGCTATTTGCTATAGTTGTATTTCCTCTTTCGAGGATACGAGTTCGCTATAGCCAATTTAGGTCTGATACCAATCTGTCACACCCCCGGCCGAGGCGGCGGAACATGTCGGGCTGTGCGACTAAGTTCATGGATCACAGATAAACTGAATATATAGCACAAGTACAATATGTGAATTTCCTCAAACATGTAGGCGGACATAATAAAAAGCAGTAAACTAAATTGCCTAAGATTCTTGATTATCTGTCGTCTGAATTTGCTTGATTACTGATATCCTGAGAATACATGTAGTTTTGAGGGTCAACTCAAGGTTGGTGAGAGTCACAGGTTTTCTGCTAGCCGCAGTAATAATACTCTTAAAAGAGTTTCGAAAAGTATTTTCTTTATAATTAAACCATGTTAAAATAAGCTTTGAAAAATCCAAACAGTGTCTTGACATAAGTAATTTCATGCTTAAAACGAACCAAGTTTAGAAGTTGTAGTAAGAGAGAGAGAGAGAGAGAGAGAGAGAGAGATATTCGAGTTAATGTTTATAGTGAGTCCTATAACCGAGCTATACGACTTGAGTGTACCCGACTACAACGCTTCATTGGATGTTGTAGTAAAAATTATAGACACCTATCACCCGCTTTGATTGAGCAGTCGAGGTTGTAGCTAGCAATCGCAGGTGGGGATGTCAACCTCGTATAGATCTATACATATGTATCTCGCTCCAAAGATTAACAGTCATAGTAGTGTGGGTATGGTAAGTGTTTAGACTCAGCTAATGAATAACACAACGTCTCACTAAAAATCCCTTAACTAAAAAGTTTTTGAATAACTCTCAGCCCTAACTTATGGGTAAGTTCTAAGGGTAATGAATTTCATGACATCAAGTTTATAAAAGTTGAGTATGTTTGACATGTGTGAAAAGTAGAAGGCACTAACTTTTATATCGAAGTATGTTTCTTTTATAAACTCTATAGTAAAAGGCATATGTTATTTCATGACATCAAGTTTATAAAAGCCGAGTATGCTTGACATGTATGTAAAGTATAAGGCATTAGCTCTTATAATGAAGTATGTTTCTTTTATAAACTCTACAGAAAAAGGCATATGTTATTTCAATAGTTGTATAATTCTAACAACATAACATACTAGGATATCGAAGTTTAAAACGATATTGTTTACTTATAATATATAAGTGTTAAACAATACTTTTCAACTACAATGCACAGACAGGGGCCATACATAAAACACCGGAGGGCAGGGCCATTTTGGCATTTAAGCTGTTCTGAAATCCAAAAACCCTATGCGGCCCTTCAAACCAGATTCCCCGTACCGTAAGCAGTTAAAAGGTATTGTAATAACATTTTTGTATAATTTATAATACTTAGTACATGTATTCTCCCCCAAAATAAGTAAATACAAAAGAGGTGCGGTAACACTCACCTCAAAGCGTGTTTGTCGAGTGGTTTTGAGAATGGATGCAAGAACCGAGACGTATTGCCGTGAACACGATACTCGAGATAAATTTAGTTTCCTAAATAAAAATTAACATAAATTAATATGTGAAGGGTATTTGGTATTTTGACTAAGTATATGATTTAATTAATAAATTCTAAAGTTTTATTAATCCAAAATTTATTTAAATAAATTTTATTTAATATTTTCCAAAAACTTTAACTTAAACCAAAATTTTATTTAATAATTTCAAAAATAAATTTATGTTTGTGGACGACAGAGATCGAGAGTGAGTCGAATTCAGTATTCGCTTGAGGTACAGCGAACTCCATGACTGGTGTGTGTCACACTGGGCCGAGATAATGATTGTGGAAAGGAAGTAGACGAGACGTTTTGGGACATGCAAGGGGTAACCTTTAGAGGTTCAGCTACTGGGTCGGGTGAGGACCCGGTGCTCAGTTTTGAGAGGGGAGCTGAGGTTTATGTTTGTTAGATGTCGGAGGACGCTTCAGAACAAGCATGATCATTATCTGTGTTTGAGGTCAGGGTGTTGAGGATTCATTGTTCAGATGGATTTGATTGCAGTACAGTGGATGAGTCCCTGGTGTGATGTGATCCTTCCATTCCTTGGTATATGATCTGGGTCCTTTATCATGTCTGGGACGAGTGATCGGTAGCCAGTTTTGGGCATGGACTTGTTTTTATCGGTCCCCACCAGAGAACCAGAGGTGCAGTGAGCTATCGGGGTTTATTATTCGAGGAGCAAATAACGAGGTGACACCTGAAGAGAGCGGTCTGGCTGTGTATCGAGATACTAGAGTTTCCAGACTCTTGAGAGTCAGGAGGGGTAGCGTAGTGGCAGATGGGTCTGTCCTTTTCCAGGGAGGAGTTCATGTTAGAATTCAGGTGTCCAGAGAGGAAGATAGTTGTGTGGTTTGAGACCCTTTCGCTGGTGCTGTTTGGTTATTAGATTAGATCTATATGTTGTGGAGGAGCGATTTCGAGGGCGAAATCTAATTCGAGTGGGGGAGAATTGTAACATCCGGATTTTCAGGGACATTATTGTGTATGTTAATATTGAGCTTTAAGGAGGGACTCGACGAGATGAGGGACCAACTCGCCGAGTCGAGTCGAGATTGACCGCGTGGGTTTAATGAGCGGACTCGATGAGTCCGAGGATGTACTCGCCGAGTAGGTACTGGGCAGAGAAAACCCTAAGTTCCGGGGTTGGAGCCTATTTAAAGGAACTTATGACCTTGGGTGCGCCTCATATCTCCTATGAGAAACCCTAAATCGCCATTGGAGCCAAGGAAGAGTTCTTGTGATGAAATCAAGTAGTTTTGGTGTGGTTTTTCAAATGAAGTGAAGGGATTCAGCTTGAAGGACCAAAGGAGGTTGTTATTCTGAGACATCTAAGCAAGGATCTCCATTTTGAGGTAGTATTTCGCCCCTTCTTTCTGTTTTGTGTAAAATCCTTGAATCTAGGGTTTTCTTTACCCTTTCTTGGATTGTATATGATGCATATGAGGTCCCAATGTGGAATAAGCTTTAGATCTGGACCTTAAGAGGTCCAGAGAGTCCCAATCTTCCAGCTTTATGCAGTCCCTTTGGGGTTATGGATCTAGGTTGCCATTTTAGGAGCTATTTCTTCATATAAGGGCATAAGAGTGTTGCATGAGCTTAAAGATTGAACCTTTACGTGATTATTGGGTGTAAGAAGGTCAGATCTATAAGTTAGAGAAATAGATCTGACCTCAGAAGGTCTTTTGAGTGTTGCCATGGAGGGAACTCGCCGAGTCCATATGGGGACTCGACGAGTCGAGTCGGGTTGCCCCGCGATTCATGGCCAGTGGTAACCCGTCGAGTGAAAGGTTAACTCGACGAGTCGAGTGAGGCTTTTTGAGGATTCAGAGGACACGCATGGACTCGCCGAGTCACTCGAGTGCACTCGACGAGTCTGGTCAAAGTCTGACCGTTGACTAGAGTTGACTTCAGTTGACCTTGGGGTTTTGGTCAAGCTGATTCAAGAGAGGTCAGAGAGGGGTAGAATGGTCTTCTACCCATTATTAGGGATGAGAACATGAGAGGATTTTTATTAGAGATGTTATCATTTTGATAGGAGGAGGCTAGGTCGGGTTATCGAGCACGAGAGGGTATCCGACATCATGCGAGGTGAGTATTCTCACTATACTTTACTTAGGGTGGTAATTAGAGTTATGTGACAGAGTATTTTGTATGCCTTTGCATGATGTGATTTCTATGTGATTTATGCTATGTATGTTACAGAGTTTACAGAGTTAGGACTGGAAGGTCCACAGAGTTAGGGCCAGAGGGCCCACAGAGTTATGGGACTGGAGGGTCCCACTGAGACACATTGACCAGAGGGTCAAACAGAGTTATAGCCTCGAGTGGCTAATATGGGTTGTGTGTGGTATTTTGGGGAACTCACTAAGCTTCGTGCTTATCGTCTTATGTGTTATGTGTTTCACGTATCTCAGAGGATCGCGGGAAGGCACCGGCTTGATTGTACACACCAGAGAAAGAGTTATGTTTTGAGGATCCTGGATTTTTTAATGGAGTTGTGTTTTGTAATTTGAATAAATGAGATTTCCATACAATTTGTTATGAAAAGTATGCGATTTTAAAATGAAAAATCTGTTTGAAAAATTACGGTGTTACAAGTTGGTATCAGAGCCTTGGTTTGAGGGATTCGGATGCACCTTCGGGTAGATCTGGACTCAAACTGAGGATTTGAGAAATTTTTTCAAGGAAATGATTTTTCTAAAACGAGCAAGAGTTTCTAAAAGAGTACGAGTTGGAGCAGTGTGTACAATCAGCCAGAGCCCGAACGGTGATTTCCCAAAATACCACGTATAACACATATTAGCCACTCGAGGCTATAACTCTGTGGGCCCACTGGTCCTAACTCTGTGGACCCTCTGGTCCTAACTCTGTGGACCTTCTGGTCCTAACTCTGTAAACTCTGGAATACACACAGCATAAATCACATAGAAATAATGCAGTGCAGCACATCACATACATAACATACAAGATACTCTGTCACATAACTCTAATTACCACTCATGGTAAAGTATAGTGAGAAGACTCACCTGACCAGCAGCAAGTAAAGACCCCGCTCCCGGATTTCGAACTAGCCTCCACCTAACACAAGGGATGAATATCTCTAAGTGATACTCTAATCACAACTCTAATGACCAAAGGCTATTCTTCCTCTCATTAACTCTTTGAAGTGGATAAAAGACCATTTTACCCCTCCATGGTCTCTACTACTTATGTTTATCAAAGCCCCAAAGTCAACAGAAGTCAAACTCGAGTCAACAGTCCATGTTTGACCCGACTCGCCGAGTGCACCCTTGCGACTCGTCGAGTCCACTTACTTTCCTCAGAAATCTCGTGACAGTCCAGCTCAGCTCGTCGAGTTGACCCCCAACTCGTCGAGCTATCGCCTGATTCGGTTCCTCGGGACAAACCCTAACCAACTCGTCGAGTCGGCTCATCGACTCGGCGAGTTCATTCAGACAAAATGTTCATTCAGACGATTTAAGGCAGATCCATCACCCCAAACACTAGATCTACCATCCTGAGGGTCGATTGTCACGTAAAGCTGCAAGCTTTACGTTTAAGCATGGCATATAAGGCTCATAATGCCAATATAACTCTAACAAGGATGATTAACCACAATAACTCTTCTATGGTTAACTAAAGCTATAATTTTTGGACTCTCTGGACCTCACAAGGTCCAGATATGAAGTTTAGGCCTCATGAGAGACCTTATGCACACAAAGTCCCAACAATGGTGGAAGAAACCCTAATCTTCCATATCTACAAGATTTAAGCCAAATAACAAGAAAGGTGCAAGCTTTTACCTCTTACTCAAGCCCTTGCACGAAGTTACATTAGATCCACTGATTCTCTAGCTCCCTTGATGGGTGATCTCCTCTTCTCCTCAAGAGATGCACTAGTTTACTCCAAGTCTTAGCTTCTAAGACTCTCATGGCTCTCCATACACGTTTAGGGTTTACTCTCAAGGAAGGGTAGCCGCAAATGAGGCTATAAGTTCCTTTAAATAGGTCTCAAACCCGGGAAATTAGGGTTTCTCTGCCCAGCACCTACTCGGCGAGTCCCTCCTCGGACTCGTCGAGTCCTTCATTAAATTCACGCGATCAACTCGACTCGACTCGGCGAGTTGGTCCCTCAACTCGTCGAGTCCCTCCTCAAATGTCAAGATTAACATACACGATAATGTCCCTGGAAATCCGGATGTTACAATTCTCCCCCACTTGAATTAGATTTCGCCCTCGAAATCAGTCCTTAACCACTCATATAATGAAATCATCAACCCAAAAAGGCACCACCGAAAGGATCTCATACTACACCGATATCTTTCTCTATGGACACCCGAAACCACACAAAACTCCCAAGACCATAACTGAACCAACTCTTCTATCGCTAATATACTCCTTCCCACTATCCGGAAGCTCTAGTGGCCAGACCCGCCGCCAGACCGCCTACTCAAGCGATCACCATGATATTCGCTCCTCGAATATCAAACCCTGATAACTCACTGATCCTCTGATTCTCACAAGACCAAATCCAACAATCGGCTACCACTCACTCATATCATCATGCTAATGATCCAAATCACGCTCCAAGAAACGGAAGGGTCCACACCCCACCAGGGATCATACACTAGACTGCTATCAGAACTCATCCGAACAAAGAATCCTCAACACTCTGCCCTTCAGACACAAGAGAATAACCAGGCTCGCTCAGAAGTGTCCTCAGACATCATAATCACAAGTCCCAGCTTCGTTCTTCATACCCCTTTTTAATACTGAGCACTAGGTCAACTTCTGACTCCACAGTTGAACCTCCAAAGGTTACCCATTGCACACCTCAACATGTCTCACTGACTTCATTCCCACACTAGCTATCTCGGCCCAGTGTGACACACAAGTCACGAAGTTCGCTTTTCCTCAAGCGAATACGGAATTCGTTTCAATCTCGACCTCTGTCGTCTACTACTCATTAGTTCCATGCATTTCGTGGTTTTCTCACACCAACGAATTGACCTACTCAGGTCTAAGGCACCAGATAGGAGCAATACCCCTTTCCAAATGAAATTCAGCTCTGAATCCGGAATCTCATTCTGCCTACTCAACGCCTTACCAGAGCCAAACTCAAACTCGTGAGTTCGATCTGACCCAGAGCTGGAACCACTCGCCCCAACGAACCACTCAGCTCATGACTCATGACCCGCAACCCATGCGAAGCTCACTGATCCACTTCTCTTAGGCCACAAAAACCACTACTCAATTCAGAATATAACGACTTCCGACAAATATGGAGACCCCAGTCTCGCCCCTGGTTCGACCCCAGGCTTCCACACACTCAAATATTAGGGCTACCCAAGCCTAAAACTCTTCTGCGTCAAGCTCTGATCAGAGAGCACTTCATCACAACATTCTCTCGGTGACTAAGCTGACTAGTGGGTACTACGGCTCCCTGCAGTATCACAACGACCTATCACTGAATAGTGAGTACTACGGCTCCCCGTAGCATCACCACAACCTCTCACTGAATAGTGAGTACTACAGCTCCCCGTAGCATCACCACAACCTCTTACTAAATAGTGAGTACTACGGCTCCCCGTAGCATCACCACAACCTCTCACTGAATAGTGAGTACTACGGCTCCCCGTAGCATCACCACAACCTCTCACTGAATAGTTAGTACTACGGCTCCCCGTAGCATCACCACAACCTTTCACTGAATAGTGAGTACTACGACTCCCCGTAGCATCACCACACCTCTCTGCACTGACTCATTGAAACTGCAGCTCCACGCAGTCTTACCGCACTTACTCTTACCACTTCACAATCTCATCCTCAGGTTGACACCATACTGCGATCATTAACTCATGCTCTGCGGCCCAGCATAGATAGGTACACACACACCCATCCGGGCTAACCATTATCGTGACAAAACCTCTCTTTCTCGCTGCAATTCACATTCTCAAATAAATCCATTTGATGTCAATTAGCTGAAGGGCCCCCCCACCAGAACCATAGACACTTGATACACCACTCGTCACCTTAAACTCAAACTCAAAATAATCCGAGATTTAGGACATTGAACTCGGATACCCCGAAATACCATCACAACGCCTCGCAGTATCTTGACTCTACCACTGATCCCATACTCATATATCGCATTGCTTCCTCGGAGTCTCGCAACCGGTCTTTCTCTCGTGTCTCTTGTAACCCCGTAATACTCTATCCCCCAAATTAAAACACGGAGAATTTACCAACGACTCAGAACACGTAGATGACAATCCGAAACTTCCTCCTCTATTGCTCAAAACTCATGCAAGAATACTCATAACGACCCTGAAGTTGGTTGCCCAATCAACTTCTTCTCTTCCCATACTGCATATAATAGCCCATACTCTGAACCAGAAATTCTCAACCGCCGAACTAACCTCACAAGCCAACCACCTCGAATTCACCATTTTAACCTTGAAGGATTCCTAACCACCACAAGGTCTCCGACCAACGGCCACTTGCCGTGGAGACTCTCATCCTTTCTCAAACACGTGCCATATGCACTATTTCACTCTGCACCTCTCCTTGACCACCAAAAACCCTGGTCTTTAGGAATCCGCACCGCAGGCCTCTCTATCCAGTTCTCTAACCGCTATTGAACAAATCTCGGATCTCCTCAAAAGTACCCGGTTCTCCCCCACTCAGGGTTCGAACCATCATCAATTGGTTCGCCAACAATCTAACCCACAGACTGTTTTTACCACTAACATCGCACCTACTCTTGGAAGGTGATACGCAATGCTCGATGATCTCCCCGATGGGGATCGAGCAATTCCAAATACCCCGAATCTCCGATTAAGTCCTCAGAAACCTCTCATCATGACTACCTCTAGTCATTCCGAACCTCGTACTATCCCACTACCGAACATCTCAACTGTCCAGTCGTAGCCCTGACTCTCAGTCTGAAAATAATGAACTATCATATTCCTCATCCTCGACTCTTCAACCAACGTTCCATCACGTGGGTTGTAATAAGAGTGGAGTCCTCATTACCACACTCGATACTCATCATAGACAATAAGAGCCACCGCCCCAATATCCTCTTCTTGATCTTCTGCCGCTGCAGCTAATACATGCCCTACTATGCTCAAATAGGGTGTATCCTGGTCCTTAACCATCTCAGTCCCCGCTGACAACCTGCTCTTGCTCTAACATTACCTCTCGGCAGACATACTGCCCAAATACTCTGATGGAAGGTCGCCATCAATGCTAACCCGCAGGGTTCTACCCCCAAGCTCGGAAACCGAATTCTCAACACCTCTTATGTTTCCCACAGGAAACGGAAATAATACCATCCATGTCACAGAAGGTGACATCTCCACTATCGGCTGATTGCTCAACTCATGCCGTAATCCTCCATAACCGCCATCTCTACTCATTCTTGAGTCTTGCGACTCCAATTGGCATCTCACCAACAATCCCTCAGAGCTAACTCGATTTTCCTCTCAAGGGATGCTCCACTAAACTCGTTCATCATGGCCCTCTGGCCCCATACTCTTTCACATCTGGTCTCAGTCTAACCAATTTCAATGGAATAACTGGTAGAACCAGTAACACTAACCGCCACGGGTCATGGTACTCGAACCATGTGGCCACCTCTCGATCTGCTATGAATCATGGTACCCAAACCATGTTATCTCTTCTCAACCCGCTACGAGTCATGGTACTCGACCCATGACATCACCTCTTTTCATTCTAGGTCTATTTTGGGTGGATTTTAGGGCTTTTCTAGCTTATTAGGAAGCCTTTCTTGTGTTTGAGCTAAGATCTGAGGTTGCAACCTCAGATCTGAGCTCTCTTGGGTCTCTAAGTCCATAAAGTTTCCAGCTTTTGCAAGAATGAGACTCCCCTAAGGTGTAAAGCTCCATTGAAAACTTAGATTGGTCATTTAGAGTCTCTAGGGCCTTGCATGCACGTAAAGTTTGCAACTTTACACGATAAACATGCCTTAGAAGCTTGGATCTGCAATATGGAGTCGTTGCATGGCTTAAAAAGTACCTGTATGGATAAAGGTCTGAAGGGACTCGACGAGTTGCATAGTCAACTCGGCCAGCCACATGAAGATGGTCTTGTACTCGACGAATTAGATGAACCACTCGACGAGTCCGTTGAATATTGTCGTAGACCCGGCGAGTCAGTAGAATGACTCGGCGAGTCGGTTAGGGTTTTCCTAACCTTTAGACACGTATGAGCACGGCGAGTTGTAAATGGAAAACTCGACGAGCTGGCCAAGGAGTTACGGCCACTGACACTAGGAACTCGACGAGTCACTCAAGTGACACAGCGGGTTGGCGAGTCATGCTAGGAAATCGGTGAGTAGCTAAGGGTACTCGACGAGTTGAGGTCAACATGGACTATTGACCTGGACTTGGACAAGGGTTGACTATTGGTCTTCTGGGAGTATCTTGGGAATTTATGAACCTTGTGATGTGATGCGACAATCCGAAAATTTTATCTTGTACTCTTATTCAAATCAATGAAGGTCAGACTCGCTTTTGTATTCTTCTAGCTCTGTTTGGAGTCAATTAGAGTGTTTAAAACTTAGTATAATCAGGGGATGAGTCGTGGGATGAGTATTGTGAGTGTAACACCTTGTAAATGAGCCAAACACACCAACACAAGGTGTGTGCGGCCGCACACAAGAGTGTACGGCCACACACCCATCCCAACCGCACTCTCCCCTATATATTCAACACTTAGTCATTTTTGAACACTTTTCCACTTCTTCAAGACTAGAACTCGAAATCCTCTCAAGTATCATCCAAATCATCATCTTGATCTTCATAAAAGTAAGTAATTCTTCCTTTTGATTTGTTGATGCACGATCCTAACTAGCAAAACCCTTTGCTTTGATCCATGAAAACATCCATTTTTAGTCAAGAACACCAAGAACACCAAGAACACACACTAGTTTTGGACCTTAATTACCCTTTCAAGCCTCTATAACGTGTATACACTTATCATAACTTGTTATATGCTAAGAACACTTGATGATATACTAGAAAAACACGATTTTATCATCTTCATAAAGGGTGTGCAGCCGCACACATCATGGTGGCCGCACACACCCTCTTTAGGTCCAAAAATGGCAATGAACTTCTTATAAGGCTAAAGCATGAAGTAAGAAACCTTCCTAGATGAGTCCTAAAGCCTTAAAATACGTTTTGGCACATTTCATAGGGAGTGTGCGGCCGCACACACACCCTGGCCGCACACACACAAATATTGTGCATTTTCACCATACACTCCCTTGTATAGCCATATACCCCTTATATACAATCATATATGGTTGTAACACTTCAAAATAAGTGTTTACTAGTCCCTAAGGTGGTTCCAATTCAATAATTAGTTGTTATAAGCACTAATTGTATTCTTATATGTATCATTATATGTTAAATAGGATTCGTTTGTGCTCAAGACTCCAATTGACACCCAACAATCCTATATCGATCTTTCATTTGAGTTACTCACTACAGGTGAGTTCATACCCCTTAATCAACCTTTTAAATGATTTTAAATGCTTTTATGGGGGGGAATACAAGTTGAACTATTATAGTTATTATATCAATCACATGTGATTAATAACTACCAAACAAGTGGATTTCTTACTTTTCAAACTGTGTTATCAAACAAACTACTTCAAACTGTTTTATTAAACTCTTTTACATGTCAAATACTTTTATTAAACTCTTTTAAACTTATATTCTGCTAAATGTGTATCTATATAGATATAGTTATATAAGTAGGATTTAAAGGACTTAGGACTGATAGCTCACCTTACCTCCTGTTCCTTGTTTGGTTGTGGACTTAGGGTATCGGTTGTTTGTCCGAAGGTCGTTTGAATCCTAGTCATATATCATGTATATGTGTATAGATATAAAAGGTTACTTCTTTCTATTCAATACCTTTGGGTAGCAAAGGTATACACACATGTTCATACATTCAAACAACATTACTAGTAAGCTATAATAGGTATAGTTTAGGGAGATACTAATACTATTGCTAGAACAGTGAAACATACAAAGAGTCAGTTCATACATGAGTCAATACCATACAGAGAGAACATAACATACAGATAGAGAATACTATGATGAGAAACAAACAATACCATACAGAGAGAACATACATACATACTAGACAGAGAGAGAACATACAATACAGCTAGTACATTCAATACATACACAAGTGCACTAATACAGTTATGTGAGCCACGTAACGGGGCATGGCATCACCTGTCATGGCCCGTTTTGTATCCAGAATCTCCTTAAATAGAGAGCGTTGAGTTTGTGTATAGATCTATATTGGATTGACTATCCTACACCTTGCTGCTCGCTACAGTGGGACTTGCAAGTCTACGGGTGCCAAACGTCATTTCTTCCGACGTCTTACATCGTCGTGTTTATAGTCGGTAGTATGGTACAGGACGATCACATGGTACTTTAAATAACAATTGGTTTAAGGTAGTTAGTACAGCAGTAGTTACTTAATACAACACTACAATACTATTTCATTTTCCCATTGCATTCACTTTGTAATCTTCACACAATAAACAGTAATGTAAAAACTATATTTTTGGTTAATGATAGTCAGATTTGGGAAAATACATACTCTTACAAGAGACACACACACGACCACTAGATGCCTTGGTAGAAGGCTACTTTTAGTAGGAAACATAGGGCTTTCTAGGAGAATTCAAACACTTACAAACATTTTCAAACTTATACATTAGATACTTACAAACACTTTCATACAAACACAGACACTAATATACTTATGATCTCACCAGCTTTAAAGCTGATAAACTCTTTCAAAATAACTTGTATTCTCAGGTCACCAGTAGACAGGTACCGGTGCCAGTTTTTGAGAAGATGGAGCTCGTTCAAGACTCATCTTTTATTTTGATTCATATTTTTGGTGTCTATATAACTTGACAGTACACACTTGTATTAAATTATATTATTAATGCAATGGATGATGTTGTTGCTTGTTTACTAATTTGCATTGTTTTGATACTGTACATGATGTCCTCCACCCCCGAACGATTCCGCCGTTCCGGTTTTGGGGTGTGACAGATTGGTATCAGAGCATTGTTTATAGTGAATCGAGTATATCAACCCATAAAAGATATACAAACTATAAACACAACGGGATTAAAATACTCTGACCAAGAGTTTATACTTTTAAATAATAAAATATTTAACCAAGTATATATACCTGCATTCATACTAAAATCAATGTCACTAGGACAGAAGAAAAGTATTACGATTGTTGGACAACACAATCAGACTTAGAGACATATAGTCAACCCTGGGAAGATATAGCCTGATCACCTATATTATCCGAGGAGTGACTATCATGTGCCTAAGGGGTGGTTGTGAGGTTGCAACAAGTCTAAAAACTTACCAACACTACTACAACGAAAGCACTAGAACAGAACATAAACTTAAAATACTATAGGAGTATTTTGTGTTACTATTAATTACTTATCTGAGAACTAAAGGTCTTTATTAGTATGTCAATAGTTGCTGAGTGGATACGCTAAGGTTATATGTAACTAGGATGTCATAGACTTAGAATCTGTGATCTTTGTTTTACTTCCTATTCCTTGTTTGGTTGTGGGCTTAGAGTTAGGATCACTTATTCGAAGGTCTATCCTATTTTAAGTACATATAACTGGTATGCACTAAACAAGTATTGGAGTAACTGATAAAGATCATCTTATAATTATCTAATTAGATCGTCTACTTAGTTATATCTTATACCCCTTTTCTCGCGTAGATATCATGGCTGGATTCCATCTTCCCAGAGACCCGTACTACCCCAACAACGGCAATGCGGGATGGCTTGGAGAAGAGCCAGAAGATGATCACCCAATCCCTTTAGAGGATCACGAAGCTGAAGCCTTTTCTGATGGTTCTGACGCAGAGCCAGAAGTCAACAACCTACCCCCAGCTGCTCAAAACCTGAACCCTCGTCCAGCATTTCAAGGACTCACACCTCTGTGGGCCACAAAATTGAACAGATGGAGTCAGGAACAGGGCCAACCCATGCCCTACAATGGAGACAGAAGCTTCTACAACCTCACCGAGGGAGGTTCAGCTGACATGGTCCTACCCATCATGGTTCGTAGGATTTCCCGGAACACCGAGCAAGGTCGAGCAGCTATCGACCGAGTCGTGGAGATTGACGCCAACTCTGGTGTTAACACAGTCCGCATTCGCCAGTTAGAGTCTGCTCATGAAAGGACTCAGGTCCGCAATGCAGCTCTGCAGAGATAACTTGCTAAAACCCAAGCTGAAGTCAGAGAACTTCGAGCTCAGCAAGCAAGATCTGAAAGGCGTATGAGGGACATAGAACGTCTTCTGTTGGAGTCAAGAACTCACTCTAGTAGTTCTCGTCGCCGATAGAGTCCCATCGACTTCTCTTTTGGATATAATCTAGTTTATATAAAAACTCTAGTCTAATTTCCTATCTTTGTAAATCTTAGACCTGTTAGGTCTTGATTAGGTCGTAGTTCTGTCAAAATTTTCCCATCTTGGTTGATGTAAGGCCTACTTTTAGGCCATTTTTCCCAAACTTATTACATCTGTAATTCCAGTATTATTGACAGATATCTAGTCTCATGGAAATTATATCCAAATGCTTTCATCTACAATCAATCATGCTATTCAATTGTGCTGTTGGGCTATGGAGAGTTAGTCCATGAGTCATTCTCATCAATTTTCCTATTAAATTCTTAACAATATCTTCATCTTTCTAAACTTATAGATAAAAGATGCCTCCACGCCGATCAACGAGATGCGATCCTCCAATCACTGCAACACCACCTGCTCCTCAAATCGATATGGCAACTCTGAATGCTGCTGTAGCTGCGGCTGTGGCTACAGCCATTGCTCAATATCACTCTTCTGGTTCCACTGGAGGAGGAACCCCTGTTCAATCTACTCTTAGTGAAGCTCCTGTGCGCTTGAGAGAGTGCTCCTATAAGGACTTCACTAACTGCAAGCCCAAGTCCTTTAGAGGGACTGGCGGAGTCATTGCCCTCTCGCAATGGTTCGAGAAGACCGAATCGGTTTTCGAAATCTGCTCCTGTCCAGAGGGGAGCAAGGTCAAGTTCGCTGCTTGCACCTTTGAGGAAAAAGCCCTGACATGGTGGAATAGCCATGTCAAGTCACTATCTCTAGTGGTGGCTAATGCCATGGGCTGGGAAGCTCTGAGAGAGCTAATGATCGAAGAGTACTGTCCGAGGGGTGAGATCCAAAAACTGGAGGAGGAACTGTGGAGCCTAACCATGAAAGGCTCCGACATAGTCTCCTACACCGCCAGGTTCTGCGAGCTGGTGGCCCTCTGTCCCAACATGGTTCACACAGAGGGAAAGAAGATAGAAAGATACATATGGGGGCTGGTGCCTCCATTCCAGGGGAATGTTTTGGCTTCAAACCCCACTACATTCGATAGTGCCAAGCGATTGGCACAGCGACTTATTGACCATGGGGTTCGTACCCCGGCCGCAACAACAACCCTGGCCATCTCAGAACCTTCCAAAACCGCTGATTCCAAGCGGAAGTTCTGGGATGACAAAAAGAAGAAGAAGGCTGCCAAAAAGCAGCAGGTCGTGGCAGTTCATGCTGCGATAGCACCTGCCGCTGCTGCTCCGGTAAAGCAGTACGCTAGAAGTTTTCCTAAGTGCAACAAATGCAACTTCCACCACACAGGAGCCTGCCGGGAAATGCAGTGTTCGAACTGCAACAGGAAGAGGCACACCGCCCGTTTCTGCAAAGCTCCGACGAGGCCACTCAACCAAGTCCCCGGTGCTGGTGTGGGCCAAGCTTGCTACGGTTGTGGCGAGGTGGTCCACTACAAGAGGGACTGCCCAAAGGCAGGGAATGCCGATAGAGTGGGAAGGGTTCTGGCCATAGGCCACGAGGAAGCGGTTGCCGACCCCACAGTGGTCACAGGTACGTTTCTCCTCGATAACTCTTATACATGCATACTGTTTGATAGTGGAGCGGAGAGGAGTTTCGTGAACCAAAAATTTGCTCATTTACTTAAGCAAAAATCACGAACACTTAAATAACCGTTCACTGTAGAAATGGCTAATGGAAAGACGGAGAGCACTAGCAGTATATTCATAGGGTGTACCCTAACTCTAGATAGCCATTCATTTTCGATCGACCTCATGCCGGTCTCAATTAAAAGTTTCGACGTCATTATCGGCATGGATTGGTTGAGTCTTCATCGTGCCGACATCTTGTGTTATGAAAAGGCTGTTCGCCTTAATCTGCCGTCTGGCGAAACTCTAGTAGTTTATGGCGACAAACCCGGCACGAACCTTCGTATCATCTCTAGCATTCAAGCCCAGAAATTCTTGCGGAAGGAATGTCGCACATTCCTTGCTCATGTAGTCGATGTGAGCCAAGAAACGAAAGTCATTCAGAACATTCCAGTAGTACGCGACTTTCCCGATATCTTTCCAGAAGAACTCCCAGGATTACCTCCGTAACGTCAAGTCGAGTTCAGAATCGACTTAGTTCCAGGGGCTACTCTCGTAGCCAAATCGCCCTATCGTCTAGCACCTGCAGAGATGCAAGAACTGTCCTGTCAACTTAACGAACTGCTCAGCAAGGGCTTTATAAGACCAAGTTTCTCACCCTGGGGAGCTCCAGTCTTGTTCGTCAAGAAGAAAGACGGATCGTTTCGAATGTGCATCGACTACAGGGAGCTCAACAAACTGACCGTCAAAAATCGTTACCCTCTGCCTCGTATTGACGATTTATTTGACCAACTTCATGGGGCGAACTTCTTTTCAAAAATCGACTTAAGGTCCGGATATCACCAACTACGAGTGCTAGGGGAGGATGTTCCGAAGACAGCCTTCCGAACTCGTTATGGGCACTACGAATTCGTAGTGATGCCGTTCGGATTAACAAACACGCCCGCAGTATTCATGGATTTAATGAATAGGGTGTGTCGTCCTTACTTAGATCAGTTCGTCATCGTTTTCATCGATGACATACTTATCTACTCTCGTAGTAAGGAGGAACATAGTCAACATCTTCGATAGGTCTTAGAAACGCTGCGTTCGGAGAAGCTCTATGCGAAGTTCTCGAAATGCGAATTTTGGATCCGACGAGTCGAATTCTTAGGGCACGTGGTTAGCGAAGAGGGAATACACGTGGACCCTTCCAAAATCAAAGCCATTGAGAGCTGGTCAGCACCAAGAAGCCTACTGAAATTCGTCAATTTCTAGGCCTCGCTGGCTACTATCGCAGGTTCACTCAGAACTTCTCCCGAATTGCGAAACCTCTTACAACACTGACCCAGAAGGGCGTGGCCTTTGACTGGGAAGAGAAGCAGGAAAGAGTGTTCCAAACGCTCAAGCGGGCCTTGTGCACCGCACCTATACTATCCCTCCCCGAAGGGATAGAGGACTTCGTTGTCTATTGCGATGCATCAAATCAAGGGCTCAGATGTGTTCTGATGCAGCGAGGTAAGGTCATCGCCTATGCCTCGAGACAGCTGAAGACACACGAGGTCAACTACACTACCCACGATCTTGAGCTAGGAGCAGTTGTGTTTACTCTGAAGATCTGGAGACACTACCTGTATGGTACAAAAAGCACTATCTTTACAGACCACAAAAGCCTACAACATATATTCGACCAGAAGGAGCTCAACATGAGACAACGACGGTGGGTCGAGCTACTCAGTGATTACGAATGCGAAATTCGTTATCATCCGGGTAAAGCCAACGTAGTAGCTGACGCCCTAAGTCGGAAAGAATACTCTGGTCGTAGAGTCAAATCATTGACTATGACTATCCATTCACACCTGTCCACACAAATTAAGGAGGCTCAGCTCGACGCTTTGAAACCTGAAAATGTGGCGAGTGAATCCCTGAGAGGGATGGATAAGAACTTGGAAGTCAAAGGTGGCGGAGCCTTATATTTCATGGATCGGATCTGGACACCGAAACACGGTGGTTTTAGAGACTTGGTCATGACAGAGGCGCACAACACTCGTTATTCCGTCCACCCGGGTTCAGATAAGATGTATCTGGATCTTAAAAAGCTATACTGGTGGCCTAACATGAAAGCAGAGATTGCTACCTTCGTGAGTAAATGCCTTACTTGCGCCAAGGTCAAGGTCGAATACCAGAAACCCTCTGGTCTACTACAACAGCCGGAGATACCGGAATGGCAGTGGGAGCAAATCACTATGGACTTCAAAACCAAGTTGCCCAAGACAACGGGTGGACTTGATACCATATGGGTCATTGTCGACAGATTGACCAAGTCCGCACAATTCTTGCCTATCAAAGAAACAGACAAGATGGAGAAGCTTACAAGAACTTACATACGGGAGATTGTACGACTGCACGGTGTTCCCATATCCATTATCTCGGACAGAGATAGTAGGTTCACTTCGAGGTTCTGGCAGTCGCTACAAAGTTCCTTAGGAACTAGGTTGGATATGAGTACAGCCTACCATCCATAGACCGACGGGCAAAGTGAGAGGACTATCCAAACCTTGGAAGATATGTTGCGAGTCTGTGTGATCGACTTTAGGAAAGCATGGGATACTCATTTACCCCTTGTCGAATTTTCCTACAACAACAGTTATCACACGAGCATAAAGGCTGCTCCATTCGAGGCCCTCTATGGCCAAAAGTGCAGATCCCCTCTGTGTTGGGATGAGGTGGGTGATACCCACTTAGCTAAAGGACGAGTTTCTGAAAGCACTCTCACGGGTCCGGAGATCATTCGGGAAACGACAGAGAAGATCGTTCAGATTTGTGAACGATTGAAAGCCTCTAGAGACCGACAGAAAAGCTACGCTGATAAACGAAGGAAACCGTTGGAATTCCAGGTGGGAGACCGTGTTCTATTGAAAGTCTCACCTTGGAAAGGCTTGATACGCTTCAGAAAGCGTGGAAAGCTAAATCCAAGATACATAGGGCCTTTCGAGATTCTCGCGAGAATCGGCCCTGTAGCTTACAAACTTAACTTACCTCGCGAACTCAGTAACATACATTCTACTTTCCACGTCTCGAACTTGAAAAAGTGTCTGTCCGACGAGACTCTTGTAATCCCACTCGACGACATCGAGATCAACGAGAGGCTCAACTTCGTGGAAGAACCTGTAGAGATCATGGACCGGGAGGTCAAGCAAACGAAACAAAGCTGTATCCCGATAGTGAAGGTTCGCTGGAACGCCAAGCGAGGACCTGAATTCACTTGGGAGCGAGAGGATCAGATGAAACTAAAATATCCTCGTCTTTTTTCTTAGTTATTTGTAACTACTTAATTGCTTAAACTCTAATTTCGGGACGAAATTCCTTCTAACGAAGGGATGATGTGACAATCCGAAAATTTTATCTTGTACTCTTATTCAAATCAATGAAGGTCAGACTCGCTTTTGTATTCTTCTAGCTCTGTTTGGATTCAATTAGAGTGTTGAAAACTTAGTATAATCAGGGGATGAGTCGTGGGATGAGTATTGTGAGTGTAACACCTTGTAAATGAGCCAAACACACCAACACAAGGTGTGTGCGGCCACACACCCATCCCAACCGCACACTCTCCCCTATATATTCAACACTTAGTCATTTTTGAACACTTTTCCACTTCTTCAAGACTAGAACTCGAAATCCTCTCAAGTATCATCCAAATCATCATCTTGATCTTCATAAAAGTAAGTAATTCTTCCTTTTGATTTGTTGATGCACGATCCTAACTAGCAAAACCCTTTGCTTTGATCCATGAAAACATCCATTTTTAGTCAAGAACACCAAGAACACCAAGAACACACACTAGTTTTGGACCTTAATTACCCTTTCAAGCCTCTATAACGTGTATACACTTATCATAACTTGTTATATGCTAAGAACACTTGATGATATACTAGAAAAACACGATTTTATCATCTTCATAAAGGGTGTGCAGCCGCACACATCATGGTGGCCGCACACACCCTCTTTAGGTCCAAAAATGGCAATGAACTTCTTATAAGGCTAAAGCATGAAGTAAGAAACCTTCCTAGATGAGTCCTAAAGCCTTAAAATACGTTTTGGCACATTTCATAGGGAGTGTGCGGCCGCACACACACCCTGGCCGCACACACACAAATATTGTGCATTTTCACCATACACTCCCTTGTATAGCCATATACCCCTTATATACAATCATATATGGTTGTAACACTTCAAAATAAGTGTTTACTAGTCCCTAAGGTGGTTCCAATTCAATAATTAGTTGTTATAAGCACTAATTGTATTCTTATATGTATCATTATATGTTAAATAGGATTCGTTTGTGCTCAAGACTCCAATTGACACCCAACAATCCTATATCGATCTTTCATTTGAGTTACTCACTACAGGTGAGTTCATACCCCTTAATCAACCTTTTAAATGATTTTAAATGCTTTTATGGGGGGGAATACAAGTTGAACTATTATAGTTATTATATCAATCACATGTGATTAATAACTACCAAACAAGTGGATTTCTTACTTTTCAAACTGTGTTATCAAACAAACTACTTCAAACTGTTTTATTAAACTCTTTTACATGTCAAATACTTTTATTAAACTCTTTTAAACTTATATTCTGCTAAATGTGTATCTATATAGATATAGTTATATAAGTAGGATTTAAAGGACTTAGGACTGATAGCTCACCTTACCTCCTGTTCCTTGTTTGGTTGTGGACTTAGGGTATCGGTTGTTTGTCCGAAGGTCGTTTGAATCCTAGTCATATATCATGTATATGTGTATAGATATAAAAGGTTACTTCTTTCTATTCAATACCTTTGGGTAGCAAAGGTATACACACATGTTCATACATTCAAACAACATTACTAGTAAGCTATAATAGGTATAGTTTAGGGAGATACTAATACTATTGCTAGAACAGTGAAACATACAAAGAGTCAGTTCATACATGAGTCAATACCATACAGAGAGAACATAACATACAGATAGAGAATACTATGATGAGAAACAAACAATACCATACAGAGAGAACATACATACATACTAGACAGAGAGAGAACATACAATACAGCTAGTACATTCAATACATACACAAGTGCACTAATACAGTTATGTGAGCCACGTAACGGGGCATGGCATCACCTGTCATGGCTCGTTTTGTATCCAGAATCTCCTTAAATGGAGAGCGTTGAGTTTGTGTATAGATCTATACTGGATTGACTATCCTACACCTTGCTGCTCGCTACAGTGGGACTTGCAAGTCTACGGGTGCCAAACGTCATTTCTTCCGACGTCTTACATCGTCGTGTTTATAGTCGGTAGTATGGTACAGGCCGATCACATGGTACTTTAAATAACAATTGGTTTAAGGTAGTTAGTACAGCAGTAGTTACTTAATACAACACTACAATACTATTTCATTTTCCCATTGCATTCACTTTGTAATCTTCACACAATAAACAGTAATGTAAAAACTATATTTTTGGTTAATGATAGTCAGATTTGGGAAAATACATACTCTTACAAGAGACACACACACGACCACTAGATGCCTTGGTAGAAGGCTACTTTTAGTAGGAAACATAGGGTTTTCTAGGAGAATTCAAACACTTACAAACATTTTCAAACTTATACATTAGATACTTACAAACACTTTCATACAAACACAGACACTAATATACTTATGATCTCACCAGCTTTAAAGCTGATAAACTCTTTCAAAATAACTTGTATTCTCAGGTCACCAGTAGACAGATACCGGTGCCAAGTTTTGAGAAGATGGAGCTCGTTCAAGACTTATCTTTTATTTTGATTCATATTTTTGGTGTCTATATAACTTGACAGAACACACTTGTATTAAATTATATTATTAATGCAATGGATGATGTTGTTGCTTGTTTACTACTTTGCATTGTTTTGATACTGTACATGACGTCCTCCACCCCCGAACGATTCCGCCGTTCCGGTTTTGGGGTGTGACAGTCGGGTATAGGTGGTGGAGTTTGTGGTGGTGATCCGGGAGTTGAGCTTTCTAGTTTCAGACGGCGGTTGCGAGGTGAGTTATCCTCACTATACTAAGGGGTCTAAGGCACCAAGGGCGGCCCATTGAATATTTTATCCAAGTAGTGTTATTATGTTGAATGTGGATTAGTGATTGCATGCTAGTGGTTGTGCCAGTTAGGTAGATCTGTAGGGCTACCTGAGTTGTTATATGATTATTTGCATGCACAGTGGTTATGTTTATATGTGGACATGTTATGTGGGATGGGTTGAGGTGATACTGCTCCGTGCGGTAACCAACAAACCCGGGAGCATTCCAGATGCGAGCTAAGGGAGACTCGTATTGTGGGCTTGAGAGCATTCCAGTTACGAGCTGAGGAAGACTCGTACTGTAGGCTTGTTGGCAATCCAGATGTGAGCTGTGGGCCGTAGGGCAATCCAGACTCACACTGTGGGCCTAGGGGTAATCCAGGCTCTAGGGCTGTGGACCCAGTACATGCTGTTGTTTATATATGTGTTATGTGCAGTGTATCGGTATTTTGGGGGAACTCACTAAGCTTTCGGACTTACAGTTTCAGTTTATTGTTTCAGGTACATCAAGGGATCGCGGCAAGGCGAAGGTGTGATCGTACAGCTCCACATGTTTTGTTTATGTTTCTGGGAAAATGATTATTACTTGATTCTAGTTAATCTCAATTGTTATTTTATGTTTCATATGATAATCTTTTGGTAATAATAATTGAAATTGGGTTGTATGAATTGTTTGATGTCATAATTAAGATAGTCTATTGTCAATTCATCATTTGTTCCAAGTTCAATTAGTTTAGGAATAAAGACAAGTGATTGAATCAACATATATTATTCCAACTTATGATATTGAATCTTAGTGCGGTAATAGGTAGTTGTAAGTCATTTTACTGTTAGTTCACTATTTGTTCCTAATCCATTTAGACATAAAGGAGGAAGACAATTAGTTGAATGAACATCTAGTGTGCCCAAAACTATGTGTTACAAGTTAATAAACCCCAAATGCATCTAAGTAATTGAATTAGGATTCTAGGGAAGAAAGTGTGTGAATCTAAACTGTCCATAACTGAACCGGGAGTACTCTAGTTTTCTCATTGAGATTTTCGTCTTAATTAATAAATTTCCAAGCTTTTTGTTTGATCTTTGTTTAAATTTTTTTCCGTGACAATTTCTAGTAATACATTTTTTGTTGACTATTTTAACACAAGGTTTAACCACAAACTCCTCGTGGATTCGACCCTTACTTACCCTAGCTATCTAGTGTGTGTGAGGTTATTTTTGACCGAGACAACGACCTCGATCAAAATTTGGCGCCGTTGCCGGGGAGATTGTGCGCTTAAATTATTGTGTTAAAGTAGTCCTTATATTTTTATTTTATTTTATTTTGTTTTATTTTTAGTTCAGAATCTTCACTCTTTTACTGTTTTTTTATGTAGGCACGGTGGTGAATGGAAGAATATACTTACATGAATCAAGATATGTGGTGGGAGAGAGAAACTTCAGGTCAATATCAATATTATAATGATCTCTACTATGAGTCATATAATGATGATACATGTGATGATCCATATAATGATGATTGTTGGTGGACTGTTGATTCAACCCAAAGCTAGCACCATGAATCACCTTGTTTTCTGGAGGACCAAGAATCAGACAACTCTTCATTCAGCAAAAAGTTGGATCAAATGTTGTACATGATGAATGAAAGCTTCAACAAAGAAGAAGACAACTCCAAGTCAATTTCAGTTATTGAAAAACAATTAGAACATATAGCCGAGCAACTAAATCAACAACCTTCAGACAATCTTTCAGACACTACGCTGGTGAATGAGGTAACTTTTCCATGTAGTGATAAATTATTTGATAACAAAGTGCATAAACTTACACCACCCGAACTAGAGCTTGTGGTGGAGGATTATGTGTCTTTAAATGATCAAGAGACTGAGAGTATGTCTGAAATCAAAGAAGTTGAAATTGAATTGGATAAGTATAATGAAGATTTTAATGAGTTGGAAGACTCCAAAGTTTGGGAAGGGTCTGTGGAGGCTAATACCACTCCCTACCCAATAATTTTGAAAAAACCTGAAACACAACTTTTTGTTCTAACAGATTCTAAAAAAAATTCCAAATACAAACAAACAAATTTAATCATTGATCGCCCCTTCTTTGAAACCATCTATGCTCAGATTAGTTGTCAGGAAGGTGCGATTGATATGATATTTGGAAACCATAAGGTGAGATGTCATGTGTTTGGACCTACTAATGATTCTCCAATCAGTGGTGACTTGTGTGTAATCAATACTATTCATGATTATGTCTATGAGCATACCACAAATATGCTCTATGACACCACCCACGATTTGGAGAAACCTTTACCTTGGCACAGGTTAATAGAGTTGAATGAGACCGGGTGTCAAAAAGTGAAGAAAAAATTACGGACCATGAAACATGATGGCACGTTTGCCTACAAATCAAAGATGAAGATGTTTCATGATACCAAACATCAAGTCAAGAAGTCCATTAATAAAAGTTATGCTTGGCTGTTCAAATCAAGGTTTAAGCGTCATTATGGAAAGTTTAAATGCAAAATGGTTTATTTACATAAGGTCAAAGAATGCATTCCACATGATCTGATTCCTCAAAGTAAGGTGAACGACCTCATGGACGACTTTCAAGGATGTCAACTAACATATGATCCTCCATAGACATCGGTCGAGGTAACCTGTCCCGCTAATGACATTAAACTTGGCAATTTTGGAACTTTGTGGGTAAGTTCACTGCAAACCCTCACGAGACTTCACTCGTCCACTAGGGGTAACCTATGGGTTTAAAAGGCTTGTTGCACGTGCCAAGTGCAATCATGGACCCCGGCGAAATTGAGGGCTAGTTAGTGTGATTTATTTTTATTTGATTTGATTTGTGTGCTTGTAGTTTTTTTTTTGTTATTATTTTAGGAATTTGTCTTTGGATGCATCGAGGACGATGCAAGACTCAAAGTTGGGGAGGGGTGTACACAAGAAAAAGATGGAGGATTGAAGAAAAAGTGATTTTTTTTTAAAAAAAATCATAATTATTTGATGTTTATTCGGGCATAACGAAACATTATGCAAATACCTCCAACTAGTGAAGTTTTTTGGAAATCAAAACCGCCTCTACTATCAGTACCATCAGGTGTGTCGTCCTCCATATTTTTAATTTCTTTTGCATTAGCTTTGATGATTTTTTTTTTGGATAATCAACTTAGGATGAATGTGCTGCTATCTTAAACTTTATCTTTAATTATCTTATCCTGAAGTTGGCCACTATGAAATATATGATGAGTTGGTAGCATCTCTATGTCTTGAATGTAACTCATCAAAATGGAAAATGATAGGAGTTTCGTACATCGACTCATAATATCTATTTAATATTGATTTTGTGGGTTGCTCAGCCAGTTTGGGAATATTTATATTTAATTAAATATTGTTATGTGAAATACCTAAGTATTTGAAAAATGAAGGTTTTTGGCTCGAGCCTACGATCTTTCAATTGATGACCCAACCGAACAATATGTGCCATCACGCTCTGAGTACTTGGTCTTACTTACTCCTGTGCCTTTGGGGTTAGGAGGGGACTATTATTGTTTTCACACAACCAAAAAGCATCATAAGACATTGAAGAACTTCAAAGTATCTATATTCAAGCTCAAGTCAAATACAAAGATGATTAAATCCGATGAAGCCATCAAAGAACTTGAAGAATGCACAATCAAGATAAATATGAAGAAAAGTTCAAGTTGAAGACATTGTGTGAAACAATATGTGACCCCTCGATAGCGGGAGTGTATGGGTTGGTCCATTAAGTGTTACCGACCGCGCTAACTATGTTAGTGAACCTTGAGAACGGGACTTTGGCAATGAGTTCAACTGATTAATCATGAGGTTGATTATTGGAAAGGGTTCAAAAAGTGGAGGGTTTCAAACAACAAAGTAAAATAAGCATAACATGTATTTTGAGTTTAAAAGTCTGGATAAGTGAACAAAAGGAATAATCCCAAAATCAATATATTGTGTTTATTGAAAATATTTTGATGAAATGTACGGAATTCGTGATTCCATTGAGTTTTTCTTAGGATTAGGGAGTAAGCCTACGCTGATTATTTCAGGCCAACCTCGGGACGAGTTTGGAATAAAGTTGGGGAGTTTTCAAATTTTGATCAAGGTCGTTGTCTCGATCAAAAATAGCCTCACACACACTAGATAGCTAGGGTAAGTAAGGGTCGAATCCACGAGGAGTTTGTGGTTAAACCTTGTGTTAAAATAGTCAACAAAAAATGTATTACTAGCAATTGTCACGAAAAAAAAATTTAAACAAAGATCAAACAAAAAGCTTGGAAATTTATTAATTAAGACGAAAATCTCAATGAGAAAACTAGAGTACTCCCGGTTCAATTATGGACAGTTTAGATTCAAACACTTTCTTCCCTAGAATCCTAATTCAGTTACTTAGATGCAATTGGGGTTTATTAACTTGTAACACATAGTTTTGGGCACACTAGATGTTCATTCAACTAGTCGTCTTACTCCTTTATGTCTAAATGGATTAGGAACAAATAGTGAACTAACAGTAAAATGTCTTACAGCTACCTATTACCGCATTAAGATTCAATATCATAAGTTGGAATAATATATGTTGATTCAATCACTTGTCTTTATTCCTAAACTAATTGAACTTGGAACAAATGATGAATTGACAATAGACTATCTTAATTATGACATCAAACAATTCATATAACCCAATTTCAATTATTATTACCAAAAGATTATCATATGAAACATAAAATAACAATTGAGATTAACTAGAATCAAGTAATAATCAAGTGTGTTCATCCAAAAGTCCTAAACATCCCCGGAAGTAACCCTAATGGTTTAGCCTTCCATTGAGTTCATAAAAACAATAACTTGAATGAAATGATTGAAATGCATAGTAGAATTCATAAACAAACTTAAAATCATTACAAAAATGTAGCCTAATGATTATCAAAGTATAGAACAAATAAACCTTGGGGAAAAAGTAATCGAATCTGGAGCTTGATGGAATTGATGTAGATCCGTCGGTTGAACAATCTTCAAACGTTGAATGATAATTAATTTGATGATTTCTCGCCTTAGATTCGGAAATTGATGATTAGGATGGTGTTTGGAGAAGGTTTGAATGTGTTTGGAACCCTCCAAAACTGTGGAAAATCGCAGGGGAGAAGTCCAATTTCGATTAGGTTAAATCTCCTTTAAATAGGTGTTGAAAAACCGATTTTCAGAGCTTTTTTCCGCGTCGACGTCATAGTGGGCGTCTTAGACGTCATATAGGACGTCTGGGTGTCCTTCAGGACATTTTACATGTCTTCTGCCGTCCTTGATTTGCACTTGAAAATGGCCTAAAACGGGTAGGCGTCCTAGGGGGCGTCTTAGACGCGTTCTAGGGCGTCTCTCATTGTTGTTGCCCCTTTTTGGTGATGAAAACGGTAAAATCAGTAAAAATGCAAAACATGAAAGTTGTAGGAAATTTTGTCTAGTTTCCATAACTTCTTCATTCATGTCAATCAGAGCTCCAGATCTTAAGATATGATCAAACATTGAAGACTGGTCAAATTTCTCAGCACCATTTTTCTTCATTCCTTTAGCAATTCGTCTCCCACGCTTGTTAGCTTCCTTTTGCTCATTTTTCTTGCGGGTTCCGCCCACTTTAGCACTTAGTAGTTGCCTGCACATAATGTTCAACATTTTATCAAAATAGTGTCATTCTTGGACAATTATACATCAATTCAACATATTTAGTACAATTTATTGTGTTATAAATATAGACCGATCAGAAAACTCTGATATTATACATTTTGAAAACTAGAGTGTAATGTTTTGATGATTTTGAAATGTTTTTAAAAAGTTCAAATTTGGCATGATTTTACGGGTGTTACATAAAGATGATAAACTACTGATGACAAGAGACACACAAACAATAAAAATAAAATATATATGAAGGCATTACTTTGCATCCAAACTACTGAATACAATCAAAACCAATTTACTTATAATTTAAGATGATAATATACATGAAGATGATCATAGAACAAAAAACGATCGATCATCACGATAACAGTAAATTAAATAAAAATAAATTTTATATGAGTGACAACCTATATCGCCAAAGTCAGTGCACAAACGTATAATGAACAAAGATTTCGATCAATTAGCCGCCGGAGATGATGATTGCAGAAAATGTAAACCCTATTTCAAATCAGTAAACTTACCCTAATATGCAGCATAAACGTGTGTAGGTTAGAGGGAAAGGAATTGTGAAATATTTTGAACGTTGGCTAATAAAAACTTCGAACTGTGCTAATTACCGCTAAATATTTAGTAATTCGAATTTATTAAAGTAATTACAGATTGATAGATAGGGTATATACATATAAATAACGTCAAGAAAGAACATAGACTAACGATCTATTCATAGTATAATTTTAATTTAAAATTATATACGAGGACTAAACATTAATAAACTATACATCTTTATGCTTTTAAGTTTAAACCGAAATTTATATACAAAAGACGTACGGGTCATATCAATATATTTGGTAGTGGCTTATGGTGTTCATGGTATACCCATGGATGACATATGAATGACATATGGGTCATTGGTCAACATGGTATTGGCTTATGGTGTCCATGGATGACATATGGGCCATTGGTCAACATGGTAGTGGCTTATGGTGTCCATGGATGACATATGGATGACATATGGGTCATTGGTCAACATGGTAGTGTATTATGGTGTATATGGATGACATATGGGCCATTGGTCAACATGGTAATGGCTTATGGTGTCCATGGATGACATATATGCCATTAGTCAACATGGTTATGGCTTATGGTGTCCATGGATGACATATGGGTCATTGATTAACATGGTAGTGGCTTATGGTGTCCATGGATGACATATAGGTCATTGGTCAACATGGTAGTGGCTTATGGTGTCCATGGATGACATATGGGTCATTGGTCAACATAGTAGTGGCTTATGGTGTCTACGGGTGAACTATGGATGATTGGTCAACATGGTAGTCGCTTATGGTGTCAATGGATGACATATGGGCCATTGGTCAACATGGTAATGGCTTATGGTGTCCATGGATGACATATGGGTCATTGGTCAACATGCTAGTGGCTTATGGTGTCCTAGGATGACATATGGGTCATTGGTCAACATGGTAGTGGCTTATGGTGTCCATAAATGACATATGGATGATTGGTCAACATGGTAGTGGCTTATGGTGTCCATGGATGACATATGGATGACATATAGGTCATTGGTCAACATGGTAGTGGCTTATGGTGTATGTGGATGACATATGGGCCATTGGTCAACATCGTAATGGCTTACGATGTCCATGGATGACATATGGGTCATTGGTCAACATGGTAGTGGCTTATGGTGCCCATGGATGACATATGGGTCATTGGTCAACATGGTAGTGGATTATGGTGTCCATGGATGACATATGGATGATTGGTCAACATGGTAGTCGCTTATGGTGTCCATGGATGACATATGGGTCATTGGTCAACATGGTAGTGGCTTATGGGGTCAATGGATGACATATGGATGATTGGTCAACATGGTAGTGGCTTATGGTGTCTATGTATGACATAAGGATGACATATGGGTCATTGGTCAACATGGTAGTGGCTTATGGTGTATATGGATGACATATGGGCCATTGGTCAACATGGTAATGGCTTATGGTGTCCATGGATGACATATGGGCCATTAGTCAACATGGTAATGCCTTATGGTGTCCATGGATGACATATGAGTCATTGGTCAACGTGGTAGTTGCTTATAGTGTCCATGGATGACATATGGGTCATTGGTCAACATGGTAGTGGCTTATGGTTTCCATGGATGACATATGGGTCATTGGTCAACATGGTAGTGGCTTATGGTGCCCATGGATGACATATAGATGATTGGTCAACATCGTAGTCGCTTATGGTGTCCATGGATGACATATGGATCATTGGTCAACATGGTAGTGGCTTATGGCGTCCATGGATGACATATGGGCCATTGGTGAACAAGGTAATAGCTTATGGTGTCCATGGATGACATATGGGTCTTTGATCAACATGGTAGTGGCTTATGGAGTCCATAGATGGCATATGGGCCATTGGTCAACATGGTAATGGCATATGGTGTCCATGGATGACATATGGGTCATTGGTAAACATGGTAGTGGCTTATGGTGTCCATGGATGACATATGGGTCATTGGTCAACATGGTAGTGGCTTATGATGTATAAGGATGACATATGGGTCATCGGTCAACATGATAATGGCTTATGGTGTCCATGGATGACATATGGGTCATTGGTCAACATGGTAGTGGCTTATGGTGTCCATGGATGACATATGGGTCATTGGTCAACATGGTAGTGGCTTATGGTATCCATGGATGACATATGGGTCATTGGTCAACATAGTAGTGGCTTATGATGTCTATGGATGACATGTGGACAATTGGTCAACATGGTAGTCGCTTATGGTATCCATGGATGACATATGGATGACATATTGGTCATTTGACAACATGGTAGTGGCTTATGGTGTTCATGGATGACATATGGGTCAATGGGCAACATGGTAGTGGCTTATGTTGTCCATGGATGACATATGGATGATTGGTCAACATGGTAGTGGCTTATGGTGTCCATGGATGACATATGGATGACATATGGGTCATTAGTCAACATGCTAAGTGGCATATGGTGTATATGGATGACATATGGGCGATTGGTCAACATGGTAATGGCTTATGGTGTCCATGGATGACATATGGGTCATTGGTCAACATGGTAGTGGCTTATGGTGTCCATGGATGACATATGGGTCATTGGTCAACATGGTAGTGGCTTATGGTGTCCATGGATGACATATGGATGATTGGTCAACATGGTAGTCGCTTATGGTGTCCATGGATGACATATGGGTCATTGGTCAACACGGTAGTGGCTTATGGTGCCCATGGATGACATATGGATGATTGGTCAGCATGGTAGTTGCTTATGGTGTCCATGGATGACATATGGAAGACATATGGGTCATTCGTCAACATGGTAGTGACTTATCGTGTCCATGGATGACATATGGGCCATTGGTTAACATGGTAATGGCTTATGGTGTCCATGGATGACATATGAGTCATTGGTCAACATGGTAGTGGCTTATGGTGTCCATGGATAACATATGGGTCATTGGTCAACATAGTAGTGGCTTTTGGTGTCTATGGATGACATATGGATTATTGGTCAACATGGTAGTCGCTGATGGTGTCCATGGATGACATATGGGTCATTGGTCAACATGGTAGTGGCTTATGGTGTCCATGGATGACATATGGGTCATTGGTCAACATGGTAGTGGCTTATGGTGTCCATGGATGACATATGGATGATTGGTCAACATGGTAGTGGTTTTTGGTGTCCATGGATGACATATGGATGACACATGGGTCATTGGTCAACATGGTAGTGGCTTATGGTGTATATGGATGACATATGGGCCATTGGTCAACATGGTAATGACTTATGGTGTCCGTGGATGACATATGGGTCATTGGTCAACATGGTAGTGACTTATGGTGTCCATGGATGATATATGGGTCATTGGTAAACATGGTAGTGGCTTATGGTGTCCATGGATGACATATGGATGATTGGTCAACATGGTAGTCGCTTATGGTGTCCATGGATGACATATGGGTCATTGGTCAACATGGTAGTGGCTTATGGTGTCAATGGATGACATATGGATGATTGGTCAACATGGTAGTGGCTTATGGTGTCCATGTATGACATAAGGATGACATATGGGTCATTGGTCAACATGGTAGTGGCTTATGGTGTATATGGATCACATATGGGCCACTGGTCAACATGGTAATGGTTTATAGTGTCCATGGATGACATATGGGCCATTGGTTAACATGGTAATGGCATATGGTGTATGTGGATGACATATGGGCCATTGGTCAACACGGTAGTGGCTTATGGTGTATGTGGATGACATATGGGCCATTGGTTAACATGGTAATGGCTTATGGTGTCCATGGATGACATATGGGTCATTGGTCAACATGGTAGTGGCTTATGGTGCCCATGGATTACATATGGGTCATTGGTCAACATGGTAGTGGCTTATGGTGTCCATGGATGACATATGGATGATTGGTCAACATGGTAGTGGCTTATGGTGTCCATGGATGACAGATGGGTCATTGGTCAACATGGTAGTGGCTTATGGGGTCAATGGATGACATATGGATGATTGGTCAACATGGTAGCGGCTTATGGTGTCCATGTATGACATAAGGATGACATATGGGTCATTGGTCAACATGGTAGTGGCTTATGGTGTATATGGATGACATATGGGCCATTGGTCAACATGGTAATGGCATATGGTGTCCATGGATGACATATGGGCCATTAGTCAACATGGTAATGCCTTATGGTGTCCATGGATGACATATGGGTCATTGGTCAACGTGGTAGTGGCTTATGGTGTCCATGGATGACATATGGGTCATTGGTCAACATGGCAGTGGCTTATGGTTTCCATGGATGACATATGGGTCATTGGTCAACAGGTAGTGGCTTATGGTGCCCATGGATGACATATAGATGATTGGTCAAAATGGTAGTCGCTTATGGTGTCCATGGATGACATATGGATGACATATGGCTCATTGGTCAACATGGTAGGTGCTTATGGTGTCCATGGATGACATATGTGCCATTGGTCAACAAGGTAATAGCTTATGGTGTCCATGGATGACATATGGGTCTTTGATCAACATGGTAGTGGCTTATGGAGTCCATGGATGACTTATGGGCCATTGGTCAACATGGTAATGGCTTATGGTGTCCATGGATGACATATGGGTCATTGGTAAATGTGGTAGTGGCTTATGGTGTCCATAGATGACATATGGGTCATTGGTCAACATGGTAGTGGCTTATGATGTATATGGATGACATATGGGTCATCGGTCAACATGGTAGTGGCTTATGATGTATATGGATGACATATGGGTCATCGGTCAACATGATAATGGCTTATGGTGTCCATGGATGACATATGGGTCATTGGTCAACATGGTAGATGCTTATGGTGTCCATGGATGACATATGGGTCATTGCTCAACATGGTAGTGGCTTATGGTGTCTATGGATGACATATGGGTCATTGGTCAACATCGTAGTGGCTTATGATGTCTATGGATGACATGTGGATAATTGGTCAACATGGTAGTCGCTTATGGTGTCCATGGATGACATATTGGTCATTAGACAACATGGTAGTGGCTTATGGTGTCCATGGACGACATATGGGTCATTGGTGAACATGGTAGTGGCTTATGTTGTCCATGGATGACATATGGATGATTGGTCAACATGGTAGTGGCTTATGCTGTCCATGGATGACATATGGATGACATATGGGTCATTGGTCAACATGGTAAGTGGCTTATGGTGTATATGGATGACATATGGGCCATTGGTCAACATGGTAATGGCTTATGGTGTCCATGGATGACATATGGGTCATTGGTCAAGATGGTAGTGGCTTTTGGTGTCCATGGATGACATATGGGTCATTGGTCAACATGGTAGTGGCTTATGGTCTCCATGGATGACATATGGATGATTGGTCAACATGGTAGTCGCTTATGGTGTCCATGGATGACATATGGGTCATTGGTCAACATGGTAGTGGCTTATGGTGCCCATGGATGACATATGGATGATTGGTCAGCATGGTAGTCGCTTATGGTGTCCATGGATGACATATGGAAGACATATCGGTCATTGGTCAACATGGTAGTGACTTATCGTGTCCATGGATGACATATGGGCATTGGTTAACATGGTAATGGCTTATGGAAGACATATGGGTCATTGGTTAACATGGTAATGGCTTATGGTGTCTATGGATGACATATGAGTCATTGGTCAACATGGTAGTGGCTTATGGTGTCCATGGATGACATATGGGTCATTGGTCAACATAGTAGTGGCTTATGGTGTCTATGGATGACATATGGATGATTGGTCAACATGGTAGTCACTGATGGTGTCCATGGATGACATATGGGTCATTGGTCAACATGGTAGTGGCTTATGGTGTCCATGGATGACATATGGGTCATTGGTCAACATGGTAGTGGCTTATGGTGTCCATGTATGACATATGGATGATTGGTCAACATGGTAGTGGTTTTTGGTGTCCATGGATGACATATGGGTCATTGGTCAACATGGTAGTGGCTTATGGTGTATATGGATGACATATGGGCCATTGGTCAACATGGTAATGGCTTATGGTGTCCATGGATGACATATGGGTCATTGGTCAACATGGTAGTGACTTATGGTGTCCATGGATGACATATGGGTCATTGGTAAACATGGTAGTGGCTTATGGTGTCCATGGATGACATATGGATGATTGCACAACATGGTATTGGCTTATGGTGTCCATGTATGACATAAGGATGACATATGGGTCATTGGTCAACATGGTAGTGGCTTATGGTGTATATGGATGACATATGGGCCATTGGTCAACATGGTAATGGCTTATGGTGTCCATGGATGACATATGGGCCATTGGTCAATACGGTAATGGCTTATGGTGTCCATGGATGACATATGGGTCATTGGTCAACATGGTAGTGGCTTATGGTGTCCATGGATGACATATGGGTCATTGGTCAACATGGTAGTGGCTTATGGTGTCCATGGATGACATATGGGTCATTGGTCAACATGGTAGTGGCTTATGGTACCCATGGATGACATATGGATGATTGGTCAACATGGTAGTCGCTTATGGTATCCATGTATGACATATGGGTCATTGGTCAACATGGTAGTGGCTTATCGTGTACATGGATGACGTATGGGCCATTGGTTAACATGGTAATGGCTTATGGTGTCCATGGATGGCATATGGGTCATTGGTCAACATGGTAGTGGCTTATGGTGTCCTTGGGTGACGTATGGGCAATTGGTCAACAAGGTAATGGCTTATGGTGTCCATGGATGACATACGGGTCATTGGTCAACATGCTAGTGGCTTATGGTATCCATGGATGACATATGGATGACATATTGGTCATTGGACAACATGGTAGTGGCTTATGATGTATATGGATGACATATGGGTCATTGGTCAACATGATAATGGCTTATGGTGTCCATGGATGACATATGGGTCATTGGTCAACATGGTAGTGGCTTATGGTGTCCATGGATGACATATGGGTCATTGGTCAACATAGTAGTGGCTTATGGTGTCTATGGATGACATATGGATGATTGGTCAACATGGTAGTCGCTTATGGTGTCCTTGTATGACATATGGGTCATTGTTCAACATGGTAGTGGCTTATGGTGTCCATGGATGACATATGGGTCATTGGTCAACATGGTAGTGGCTTATGGTGTCCATGGATGACATATGGATGATTGGTCAACATGGTAGTGGTTTTTGGTGTCCATGGATGACATATGGATGACATATGGGACATTGGTCAACATGGTAGTGGCTTATGGTGTATATGGATGACATATGGGCCATTGGTCAACATGGTAATGGCTTATGGTGTCCATGGATGACATATGGGTCATTGATCAACATGGTAGTGACTTATGGTGTCCATAGATGACATATGGGTCATTGGTCAACATGGTAGTGGCTTATGGTGTCCATGGATGACATATGGATGATTGGTCAACATGGTAGTCGCTTATGGTGTCCATGGATGACATATGGGTAATTGGTCAACATGGTAGTGGCATATGGTGTCAATGGATGACATATGGATGATTGGTGAACATGGTAGTGGCTTATGGTGTCCATGTATGACATAAGTATGACATATGGGTCATTGGTCAACATGGTAGTGGCTTATGGTGTATATGGATGACATATGGGCCATTCGTCAACATGGTAATGGCTTATGGTGTCCATGGATGAGATATGAGCCATTGGTCAACATGGTAATGGCTTATGGTGTCCATGGATGACATATGGGTCATTGGTCAACATGGTAGTGGCTTATGGTGTCCATGGATGACATATGGGTCATTGGTCAACATGGTAGTGGCTTATGGTGTCCATGGATGACATATGGGTCATTGGTCAACATCGTAGTGGCTTATGATGTCTATGGATGACATGTGGATAATTGGTCAACATGGTAGTCGCTTATGGTGTCCATGGATGACATATTGGTCATTAGACAACATGGTAGTGGCTTATGGTGTCCATGGACGACATATGGGTCATTGGTGAACATGGTAGTGGCTTATGTTGTCCATGGATGACATATGGATGATTGGTCAACATGGTAGTGGCTTATGCTGTCCATGGATGACATATGGATGACATATGGGTCATTGGTCAACATGGTAAGTGGCTTATGGTGTATATGGATGACATATGGGCCATTGGTCAACATGGTAATGGCTTATGGTGTCCATGGATGACATATGGGTCATTGGTCAAGATGGTAGTGGCTTTTGGTGTCCATGGATGACATATGGGTCATTGGTCAACATGGTAGTGGCTTATGGTCTCCATGGATGACATATGGATGATTGGTCAACATGGTAGTCGCTTATGGTGTCCATGGATGACATATGGGTCATTGGTCAACATGGTAGTGGCTTATGGTGCCCATGGATGACATATGGATGATTGGTCAGCATGGTAGTCGCTTATGGTGTCCATGGATGACATATGGAAGACATATCGGTCATTGGTCAACATGGTAGTGACTTATCGTGTCCATGTATGACATATGGGCATTGGTTAACATGGTAATGGCTTATGGAAGACATATGGGTCATTGGTTAACATGGTAATGGCTTATGGTGTCCATGGATGACATATGAGTCATTGGTCAACATGGTAGTGGCTTATGGTGTCCATGGATGAGATATGGGTCATTGGTCAACATAGTAGTGGCTTATGGTGTCTATGGATGACATATGGATGATTGGTCAACATGGTAGTCGCTGATGGTGTCCATGGATGACATATGGGTCATTGGTCAACATGGTAGTGGCTTATGGTGTCCATGGATGACATATGGGTCATTGGTCAACATGGTAGTGGCTTATGGTGTCCATGTATGACATATGGATGATTGGTCAACATGGTAGTGGTTTTTGGTGTCCATGGATGACATATGGGTCATTGGTCAACATGGTAGTGGCTTATGGTGTATATGGATGACATATGGGCCATTGGTCAACATGGTAATGGCTTATGGTGTCCATGGATGACATATGGGTCATTGGTCAACATGGTAGTGACTTATGGTGTCCATGGATGACATATGGGTCATTGGTAAACATGGTAGTGGCTTATGGTGTCCATGGATGACATATGGATGATTGGTCAACATGGTAGTGGCTTATGGTGTCCATGTATGACATAAGGATGACATATGGGTCATTGGTCAACATGGTAGTGGCTTATGGTGTATATGGATGACATATGGGCCATTGGTCAACATGGTAATGGCTTATGGTGTCCATGGATGACATATGGGCCATTGGTCAATATGGTAATGGCTTATGGTGTCCATGGATGACATATGGGTCATTGGTCAACATGGTAGTGGCTTATGGTGTCCATGGATGACATATGGGTCATTGGTCAACATGGTAGTGGCTTATGGTGTCCATGGATGACATATGGGTCATTGGTCAACATGGTAGTGGCTTATGGTGTCCATGTATGACATATGGATGATTGGTCAACATGGTAGTGGTTTTTGGTGTCCATGGATGACATATGGGTCATTGGTCAACATGGTAGTGGCTTATGGTGTATATGGATGACATATGGGCCATTGGTCAACATGGTAATGGCTTATGGTGTCCATGGATGACATATGGGTCATTGGTCAACATGGTAGTGACTTATGGTGTCCATGGATGACATATGGATCATTGGTAAACATGGTAGTGGCTTATGGTGTCCATGGATGACATATGGATGATTGGTCAACATGGTAGTGGCTTATGGTGTCCATGTATGACATAAGGATGACATATGGGTCATTGGTCAACATGGTAGTGGCTTATGGTGTATATGGATGACATATGGGCCATTGGTCAACATGGTAATGGCTTATGGTGTCCATGGATGACATATGGGCCATTGGTCAATATGGTAATGGCTTATGGTGTCCATGGATGACATATGGGTCATTGGTCAACATGGTAGTGGCTTATGGTGTCCATGGATGACATATGGGTCATTGGTCAACATGGTAGTGGCTTATGGTGTCCATGGATGACATATGGGTCATTGGTCAACATGGTAGTGGCTTATGGTACCCATGGATGACATATGGATGATTGGTCAACATGGTAGTCGCTTATGGTGTCCATGTATGACATATGGATGACATATGGGTCATTGGTCAACATGGTAGTGGCTTATCGTGTACATGGATGACGTATGGGCCATTGGTTAACATGGTAATGGCTTATGGTGTCCATGGATGGCATATGGGTCATTGGTCAACATGGTAGTGGCTTATGGTGTCCTTGGGTGACGTATGGGCAATTGGTCAACAAGGTAATGGCTTATGGTGTCCATGGATGACATACGGGTCATTGGTCAACATGCTAGTGGCTTATGGTATCCATGGATGACATATGGATGACATATTGGTCATTGGACAACATGGTAGTGGCTTATGATGTATATGGATGACATATGGGTCATTGGTCAACATGATAATGGCTTATGGTGTCCATGGATGACATATGGGTTATTGGTCAACATGGTAGTGGCTTATGGTGTCCATGGATGACATATGGGTCATTGGTCAACATAGTAGTGGCTTATGGTGTCTATGGATGACATATGGATGATTGGTCAACATGGTAGTCGCTTATGGTGTCCTTGTATGACATATGGGTCATTGTTCAACATGGTAGTGGCTTATGGTGTCCATGGATGACATATGGGTCATTGGTCAACATGGTAGTGGCTTATGGGGTCAATGGATGACATATGGATGATTGGTCAACATGGTAGCGGCTTATGGTGTCCATGTATGACATAAGGATGACATATGGGTCATTGGTCAACATGGTAGTGGCTTATGGTGTATATGGATGACATATGGGCCATTGGTCAACATGGTAATGGCATATGGTGTCCATGGATGACATATGGGCCATTAGTCAACATGGTAATGCCTTATGGTGTCCATGGATGACATATGGGTCATTGGTCAACGTGGTAGTGGCTTATGGTGTCCATGGATGACATATGGGTCATTGGTCAACATGGCAGTGGCTTATGGTTTCCATGGATGACATATGGGTCATTGGTCAACAGGTAGTGGCTTATGGTGCCCATGGATGACATATAGATGATTGGTCAAAATGGTAGTCGCTTATGGTGTCCATGGATGACATATGGATGACATATGGCTCATTGGTCAACATGGTAGGTGCTTATGGTGTCCATGGATGACATATGTGCCATTGGTCAACAAGGTAATAGCTTATGGTGTCCATGGATGACATATGGGTCTTTGATCAACATGGTAGTGGCTTATGGAGTCCATGGATGACTTATGGGCCATTGGTCAACATGGTAATGGCTTATGGTGTCCATGGATGACATATGGGTCATTGGTAAATGTGGTAGTGGCTTATGGTGTCCATAGATGACATATGGGTCATTGGTCAACATGGTAGTGGCTTATGATGTATATGGATGACATATGGGTCATCGGTCAACATGGTAGTGGCTTATGATGTATATGGATGACATATGGGTCATCGGTCAACATGATAATGGCTTATGGTGTCCATGGATGACATATGGGTCATTGGTCAACATGGTAGATGCTTATGGTGTCCATGGATGACATATGGGTCATTGCTCAACATGGTAGTGGCTTATGGTGTCTATGGATGACATATGGGTCATTGGTCAACATCGTAGTGGCTTATGATGTCTATGGATGACATGTGGATAATTGGTCAACATGGTAGTCGCTTATGGTGTCCATGGATGACATATTGGTCATTAGACAACATGGTAGTGGCTTATGGTGTCCATGGACGACATATGGGTCATTGGTGAACATGGTAGTGGCTTATGTTGTCCATGGATGACATATGGATGATTGGTCAACATGGTAGTGGCTTATGCTGTCCATGGATGACATATGGATGACATATGGGTCATTGGTCAACATGGTAAGTGGCTTATGGTGTATATGGATGACATATGGGCCATTGGTCAACATGGTAATGGCTTATGGTGTCCATGGATGACATATGGGTCATTGGTCAAGATGGTAGTGGCTTTTGGTGTCCATGGATGACATATGGGTCATTGGTCAACATGGTAGTGGCTTATGGTCTCCATGGATGACATATGGATGATTGGTCAACATGGTAGTCGCTTATGGTGTCCATGGATGACATATGGGTCATTGGTCAACATGGTAGTGGCTTATGGTGCCCATGGATGACATATGGATGATTGGTCAGCATGGTAGTCGCTTATGGTGTCCATGGATGACATATGGAAGACATATCGGTCATTGGTCAACATGGTAGTGACTTATCGTGTCCATGGATGACATATGGGCATTGGTTAACATGGTAATGGCTTATGGAAGACATATGGGTCATTGGTTAACATGGTAATGGCTTATGTTGTCCATGGATGACATATGAGTCATTGGTCAACATGGTAGTGGCTTATGGTGTCCATGGATGACATATGGGTCATTGGTCAACATAGTAGTGGCTTATGGTGTCTATGGATGACATATGGATGATTGGTCAACATGGTAGTCACTGATGGTGTCCATGGATGACATATGGGTCATTGGTCAACATGGTAGTGGCTTATGGTGTCCATGGATGACATATGGGTCATTGGTCAACATGGTAGTGGCTTATGGTGTCCATGTATGACATATGGATGATTGGTCAACATGGTAGTGGTTTTTGGTGTCCATGGATGACATATGGGTCATTGGTCAACATGGTAGTGGCTTATGGTGTATATGGATGACATATGGGCCATTGGTCAACATGGTAATGGCTTATGGTGTCCATGGATGACATATGGGTCATTGGTCAACATGGTAGTGACTTATGGTGTCCATGGATGACATATGGGTCATTGGTAAACATGGTAGTGGCTTATGGTGTCCATGGATGACATATGGATGATTGCACAACATGGTAGTGGCTTATGGTGTCCATGTATGACATAAGGATGACATATGGGTCATTGGTCAACATGGTAGTGGCTTATGGTGTATATGGATGACATATGGGCCATTGGTCAACATGGTAATGGCTTATGGTGTCCATGGATGACATATGGGCCATTGGTCAATACGGTAATGGCTTATGGTGTCCATGGATGACATATGGGTCATTGGTCAACATGGTAGTGGCTTATGGTGTCCATGGATGACATATGGGTCATTGGTCAACATGGTAGTGGCTTATGGTGTCCATGGATGACATATGGGTCATTGGTCAACATGGTAGTGGCTTATGGTACCCATGGATGACATATGGATGATTGGTCAACATGGTAGTCGCTTATGGTGTCCATGTATGACATATGGATGACATATGGGTCATTGGTCAACATGGTAGTGGCTTATCGTGTACATGGATGACGTATGGGCCATTGGTTAACATGGTAATGGCTTATGGTGTCCATGGATGGCATATGGGTCATTGGTCAACATGGTAGTGGCTTATGGTGTCCTTGGGTGACGTATGGGCAATTGGTCAACAAGGTAATGGCTTATGGTGTCCATGGATGACATACGGGTCATTGGTCAACATGCTAGTGGCTTATGGTATCCATGGATGACATATGGATGACATATTGGTCATTGGACAACATGGTAGTGGGTTATGATGTATATGGATGACATATGGGTCATTGGTCAACATGATAATGGCTTATGGTGTCCATGGATGACATATGGGTCATTGGTCAACATGGTAGTGGCTTATGGTGTCCATGGATGACATATGGGTCATTGGTCAACATAGTAGTGGCTTATGGTGTCTATGGATGACATATGGATGATTGGTCAACATGGTAGTCGCTTATGGTGTCCTTGTATGACATATGGGTCATTGTTCAACATGGTAGTGGCTTATGGTGTCCATGGATGACATATGGGTCATTGGTCAACATGGTAGTGGCTTATGGTGTCCATGGATGACATATGGATGATTGGTCAACATGGTAGTGGTTTTTGGTGTCCATGGATGACATATGGATGACATATGGGACATTGGTCAACATGGTAGTGGCTTATGGTGTATATGGATGACATATGGGCCATTGGTCAACATGGTAATGGCTTATGGTGTCCATGGATGACATATGGGTCATTGATCAACATGGTAGTGACTTATGGTGTCCATAGATGACATATGGGTCATTGGTCAACATGGTAGTGGCTTATGGTGTCCATGGATGACATATGGATGATTGGTCAACATGGTAGTCGCTTATGGTGTCCATGGATGACATATGGGTAATTGGTCAACATGGTAGTGGCATATGGTGTCAATGGATGACATATGGATGATTGGTGAACATGGTAGTGGCTTATGGTGTCCATGTATGACATAAGTATGACATATGGGTCATTGGTCAACATGGTAGTGGCTTATGGTGTATATGGATGACATATGGGCCATTCGTCAACATGGTAATGGCTTATGGTGTCCATGGATGAGATATGAGCCATTGGTCAACATGGTAATGGCTTATGGTGTCCATGGATGACATATGGGTCATTGGTCAACATGGTAGTGGCTTATGGTGTCCATGGATGACATATGGGTCATTGGTCAACATGGTAGTGGCTTATGGTGTCCATGGATGACATATGGGTCATTGGTCAACATCGTAGTGGCTTATGATGTCTATGGATGACATGTGGATAATTGGTCAACATGGTAGTCGCTTATGGTGTCCATGGATGACATATTGGTCATTAGACAACATGGTAGTGGCTTATGGTGTCCATGGACGACATATGGGTCATTGGTGAACATGGTAGTGGCTTATGTTGTCCATGGATGACATATGGATGATTGGTCAACATGGTAGTGGCTTATGCTGTCCATGGATGACATATGGATGACATATGGGTCATTGGTCAACATGGTAAGTGGCTTATGGTGTATATGGATGACATATGGGCCATTGGTCAACATGGTAATGGCTTATGGTGTCCATGGATGACATATGGGTCATTGGTCAAGATGGTAGTGGCTTTTGGTGTCCATGGATGACATATGGGTCATTGGTCAACATGGTAGTGGCTTATGGTCTCCATGGATGACATATGGATGATTGGTCAACATGGTAGTCGCTTATGGTGTCCATGGATGACATATGGGTCATTGGTCAACATGGTAGTGGCTTATGGTGCCCATGGATGACATATGGATGATTGGTCAGCATGGTAGTCGCTTATGGTGTCCATGGATGACATATGGAAGACATATCGGTCATTGGTCAACATGGTAGTGACTTATCGTGTCCATGTATGACATATGGGCATTGGTTAACATGGTAATGGCTTATGGAAGACATATGGGTCATTGGTTAACATGGTAATGGCTTATGGTGTCTATGGATGACATATGAGTCATTGGTCAACATGGTAGTGGCTTATGGTGTCCATGGATGACATATGGGTCATTGGTCAACATAGTAGTGGCTTATGGTGTCTATGGATGACATATGGATGATTGGTCAACATGGTAGTCGCTGATGGTGTCCATGGATGACATATGGGTCATTGGTCAACATGGTAGTGGCTTATGGTGTCCATGGATGACATATGGGTCATTGGTCAACATGGTAGTGGCTTATGGTGTCCATGTATGACATATGGATGATTGGTCAACATGGTAGTGGTTTTTGGTGTCCATGGATGACATATGGGTCATTGGTCAACATGGTAGTGGCTTATGGTGTATATGGATGACATATGGGCCATTGGTCAACATGGTAATGGCTTATGGTGTCCATGGATGACATATGGGTCATTGGTCAACATGGTAGTGACTTATGGTGTCCATGGATGACATATGGGTCATTGGTAAACATGGTAGTGGCTTATGGTGTCCATGGATGACATATGGATGATTGGTCAACATGGTAGTGGCTTATGGTGTCCATGTATGACATAAGGATGACATATGGGTCATTGGTCAACATGGTAGTGGCTTATGGTGTATATGGATGACATATGGGCCATTGGTCAACATGGTAATGGCTTATGGTGTCCATGGATGACATATGGGCCATTGGTCAATATGGTAATGGCTTATGGTGTCCATGGATGACATATGGGTCATTGGTCAACATGGTAGTGGCTTATGGTGTCCATGGATGACATATGGGTCATTGGTCAACATGGTAGTGGCTTATGGTGTCCATGGATGACATATGGGTCATTGGTCAACATGGTAGTGGCTTATGGTGTCCATGTATGACATATGGATGATTGGTCAACATGGTAGTGGTTTTTGGTGTCCATGGATGACATATGGGTCATTGGTCAACATGGTAGTGGCTTATGGTGTATATGGATGACATATGGGCCATTGGTCAACATGGTAATGGCTTATGGTGTCCATGGATGACATATGGGTCATTGGTCAACATGGTAGTGACTTATGGTGTCCATGGATGACATATGGGTCATTGGTAAACATGGTAGTGGCTTATGGTGTCCATGGATGACATATGGATGATTGGTCAACATGGTAGTGGCTTATGGTGTCCATGTATGACATAAGGATGACATATGGGTCATTGGTCAACATGGTAGTGGCTTATGGTGTATATGGATGACATATGGGCCATTGGTCAACATGGTAATGGCTTATGGTGTCCATGGATGACATATGGGCCATTGGTCAATATGGTAATGGCTTATGGTGTCCATGGATGACATATGGGTCATTGGTCAACATGGTAGTGGCTTATGGTGTCCATGGATGACATATGGGTCATTGGTCAACATGGTAGTGGCTTATGGTGTCCATGGATGACATATGGGTCATTGGTCAACATGGTAGTGGCTTATGGTACCCATGGATGACATATGGATGATTGGTCAACATGGTAGTCGCTTATGGTGTCCATGTATGACATATGGATGACATATGGGTCATTGGTCAACATGGTAGTGGCTTATCGTGTACATGGATGACGTATGGGCCATTGGTTAACATGGTAATGGCTTATGGTGTCCATGGATGGCATATGGGTCATTGGTCAACATGGTAGTGGCTTATGGTGTCCTTGGGTGACGTATGGGCAATTGGTCAACAAGGTAATGGCTTATGGTGTCCATGGATGACATACGGGTCATTGGTCAACATGCTAGTGGCTTATGGTATCCATGGATGACATATGGATGACATATTGGTCATTGGACAACATGGTAGTGGCTTATGATGTATATGGATGACATATGGGTCATTGGTCAACATGATAATGGCTTATGGTGTCCATGGATGACATATGGGTTATTGGTCAACATGGTAGTGGCTTATGGTGTCCATGGATGACATATGGGTCATTGGTCAACATAGTAGTGGCTTATGGTGTCTATGGATGACATATGGATGATTGGTCAACATGGTAGTCGCTTATGGTGTCCTTGTATGACATATGGGTCATTGTTCAACATGGTAGTGGCTTATGGTGTCCATGGATGACATATGGGTCATTGGTCAACATGGTAGTGGCTTATGGTGTCCATGGATGACATATGGATGATTGGTCAACATGGTAGTGGTTTTTGGTGTCCATGGATGACATATGGATGACATATGGGACATTGGTCAACATGGTAGTGGCTTATGGTGTATATGGATGACATATGGGCCATTGGTCAACATGGTAATGGCTTATGGTGTCCATGGATGACATATGGGTCATTGATCAACATGGTAGTGACTTATGGTGTCCATGGATGACATATGGGTCATTGGTCAACATGGTAGTGGCTTATGGTGTCTATGGATGACATATGGATGATTGGTCAACATGGTAGTCGCTTATGGTGTCCATGGATGACATATGGGTAATTGGTCAACATGGTAGTGGCATATGGTGTCAATGGATGACATATGGATGATTGGTGAACATGGTAGTGGCTTATGGTGTCCATGTATGACATAAGTATGACATATGGGTCATTGGTCAACATGGTAGTGGCTTATGGTGTATATGGATGACATATGGGCCATTGGTCAACATGGTAATGGCTTATGGTGTCCATGGATGAGATATGAGCCATTGGTCAACATGGTAATGGCTTATGGTGTCTATGGATGACATATGGGTCATTGGTCAACATGGTAGTGGCTTATGGTGTCCATGGATGACATATGGGTCATTGGTCAACATGGTAGTGGCTTATGGTGTCCATGGATGACATGTGGGTCATTGGTCAACATCGTAGTGGCTTATGATGTCTATGGATGACATGTGGATAATTGGTCAACATGGTAGTCGCTTATGGTGTCCATGGATGACATATTGGTCATTAGACAACATGGTAGTGGCTTATGGTGTCCATGGACGACATATGGGTCATTGGTGAACATGGTAGTGGCTTATGTTGTCCATGGATGACATATGGATGATTGGTCAACATGGTAGTGGCTTATGCTGTCCATGGATGACATATGGATGACATATGGGTCATTGGTCAACATGGTAAGTGGCTTATGGTGTATATGGATGACATATGGGCCATTGGTCAACATGGTAATGGCTTATGGTGTCCATGGATGACATATGGGTCATTGGTCAAGATGGTAGTGGCTTTTGGTGTCCATGGATGACATATGGGTCATTGGTCAACATGGTAGTGGCTTATGGTCTCCATGGATGACATATGGATGATTGGTCAACATGGTAGTCGCTTATGGTGTCCATGGATGACATATGGGTCATTGGTCAACATGGTAGTGGCTTATGGTGCCCATGGATGACATATGGATGATTGGTCAGCATGGTAGTCGCTTATGGTGTCCATGGATGACATATGGAAGACATATCGGTCATTGGTCAACATGGTAGTGACTTATCGTGTCCATGGATGACATATGGGCATTGGTTAACATGGTAATGGCTTATGGAAGACATATGGGTCATTGGTTAACATGGTAATGGCTTATGGTGTCCATGGATGACATATGAGTCATTGGTCAACATGGTAGTGGCTTATGGTGTCCATGGATGACATATGGGTCATTGTTCAACATAGTAGTGGCTTATGGTGTCTATGGATGACATATGGATGATTGGTCAACATGGTAGTCGCTGATGGTGTCCATGGATGACATATGGGTCATTGGTCAACATGGTAGTGGCTTATGGTGTCCATGGATGACATATGGGTCATTGGTCAACATGGTAGTGGCTTATGGTGTCCATGTATGACATATGGATGATTGGTCAACATGGTAGTGGTTTTTGGTGTCCATGGATGACATATGGGTCATTGGTCAACATGGTAGTGGCTTATGGTGTATATGGATGACATATGGGCCATTGGTCAACATGGTAATGGCTTATGGTGTCCATGGATGACATATGGGTCATTGGTCAACATGGTAGTGACTTATGGTGTCCATGGATGACATATGGGTCATTGGTAAACATGGTAGTGGCTTATGGTGTCCATGGATGACATATGGATGATTGGTCAACATGGTAGTGGCTTATGGTGTCCATGTATGACATAAGGATGACATATGGGTCATTGGTCAACATGGTAGTGGCTTATGGTGTATATGGATGACATATGGGCCATTGGTCAACATGGTAATGGCTTATGGTGTCCATGGATGACTTATGGGCCATTGGTCAATATGGTAATGGCTTATGGTGTCCATGGATGACATATGGGTCATTGGTCAACATGGTAGTGGCTTATGGTGTCCATGGATGACATATGGGTCATTGGTCAACATGGTAGTGGCTTATGGTGTCCATGGATGACATATGGGTCATTGGTCAACATGGTAGTGGCTTATGGTACCCATGGATGACATATGGATGATTGGTCAACATGGTAGTCGCTTATGGTGTCCATGTATGACATATGGATGACATATGGGTCATTGGTCAACATGGTAGTGGCTTATCGTGTTCATGGATGACGTATGGGCCATTGGTTAACATGGTAATGGCTTATGGTGTCCATGGATGGCATATGGGTCATTGGTCAACATGGTAGTGGCTTATGGTGTCCTTGGGTGACGTATGGGCAATTGGTCAACAAGGTAATGGCTTATGGTGTCCATGGATGACATACGGGTCATTGGTCAACATGCTAGTGGCTTATGGTATCCATGGATGACATATGGATGACATATTGGTCATTGGACAACATGGTAGTGGCTTATGATGTATATGGATGACATATGGGTCATTGGTCAACATGATAATGGCTTATGGTGTCCATGGATGACATATGGGTCATTGGTCAACATGGTAGTGGCTTATGGTGTCCATGGATGACATATGGGTCATTGGTCAACATAGTAGTGGCTTATGGTGTCTATGGATGACATATGGATGATTGGTCAACATGGTAGTCGCTTATGGTGTCCTTGTATGACATATGGGTCATTGTTCAACATGGTAGTGGCTTATGGTGTCCATGGATGACATATGGGTCATTGGTCAACATGGTAGTGGCTTATGGTGTCCATGGATGACATATGGATGATTGGTCAACATGGTAGTGGTTTTTGGTGTCCATGGATGACATATGGATGACATATGGGACATTGGTCAACATGGTAGTGGCTTATGGTGTATATGGATGACATATGGGCCATTGGTCAACATGGTAATGGCTTATGGTGTCCATGGATGACATATGGGTCATTGATCAACATGGTAGTGACTTATGGTGTCCATGGATGACATATGGGTCATTGGTCAACATGGTAGTGGCTTATGGTGTCCATGGATGACATATGGATGATTGGTCAACATGGTAGTCGCTTATGGTGTCCATGGATGACATATGGGTAATTGGTCAACATGGTAGTGGCATATGGTGTCAATGGATGACATATGGATGATTGGTGAACATGGTAGTGGCTTATGGTGTCCATGTATGACATAAGTATGACATATGGGTCATTGGTCAACATGGTAGTGGCTTATGGTGTATATGGATGACATATGGGCCATTGGTCAACATGGTAATGGCTTATGGTGTCCATGGATGAGATATGAGCCATTGGTCAACATGGTAATGGCTTATGGTGTCCATGGATGACATATGGGTCATTGGTCAACATGGTAGTGGCTTATGGTGTCCATGGATGACATATGGGTAATTGGTCAACATGGTAGTGTCTTATGGTGTCCATGGATGACATATGGGTCATTGGTCAACATGGTAGTGGCTTATGGTGCCCATGGATGACATATGGATGATTGGTCAACATGGTAGTCGCTTATGGTGTCCATGGATGACATATGAATGACATATGGGTCATTTGTCAACATGGTAGTGGCTTATCGTGTACATGGATGACATATGGGCCATTGGTTAACATAGTAATGGCGTATGGTGTCCATGGATGGCATATGGTGTTATGGATGACATATGGATGATTGGTCAACATGGTAGTGGCTTATGGTGTCCATGTATGACATAAGGATGACATATGGGTCATTGGTCAACATGGTAGTGGCTTATGGTGTATATGGATGACATATGGGCCATTGGTCAACATGGTAATGGCTTATGGTGTCCATGGATGACATATGGGCCATTGGTCAACATGGTAATGGCTTATGGTGTCCATGGATGACATATGGGTCATTGGTCAACATGGTAATGGCTTATGGTGTCCATGGATGACATATGGGTCATTGGTCAACATGGTAGTGGCTTATGGTGTCCATGGATGACATATGGGTCATTGGTCAACATGGTAGTGGCTTATGGTGCCCATGGATGACATATGGATGATTGGTCAACATGGTAGTCGCTTATGGTGTCCATGTATGACATATGGATGACATATGGGTCATTGGTCAACATGGTAGTGGCTTATCGTGTACATGGATGACGTATGGGCCATTGGTTAACATGGTAATGGCTTATGGTGTCCATGGATGGCATATGGGTCATTGGTCAACATGGTAGTAGCTTATGGTGTCCTTGGGTGACGTATGGGCAATTGGTCAACAAGGTAATGGCTTATGGTGTCCATGGATGACATACGGGTCATTGGTCAACATGCTAGTGGCTTATGGTATCCATGGATGACATATGGATGACATATTGGTCATTGGACAACATGGTAGTGGCTTATGATGTATATGGATGACATATGGGTCATTGGTCAACATGATAATGGCTTATGGTGTCCATGGATGACATATGGGTCATTGGTCAACATGGTAGTGGCTTATGGTGTCCATGGATGACATATGGGTCATTGGTCAACATAGTAGTGGCTTATGGTGTCTATGGATGACATATGGATGATTGGTCAACATGGTAGTCGATTATGGTGTCCTTGTATGACATATGGGTCATTCTTCAACATGGTAGTGGCTTATGGTGTCCATGGATGACATATGGGTCATTGGTCAACATGGTAGTGGCTTATGGTGTCCATGGATGACATATGGATGATTGGTCAACATGGTAGTGGTTTTTGGTGTCCATGGATGACATATGGATGACATATGGGACATTGGTCAACATGGTAGTGGCTTATGGTGTATATGGATGACATTTGGGCCATTGGTCAACATGGTAATGGCTTATGCTGTCCATGGATGACATATGGGTCATTGATCAACATGGTAGTGACTTATGGTGTCCATGGATGACATATGGGTCATTGGTCAACATGGTAGTGGCTTATGGTGTCCATGGATGACATATGGATGATTGGTCAACATGGTAGTCGCTTATGGTGTCCATGGATGACATATGGGTAATTGGTCAACATGGTAGTGGCATATGGTGTCAATGGATGACATATGGATGATTGGTGAACATGGTAGTGGCTTATGGTGTCTATAGATGACATATGGGTCATTGGTCAACATCGTAGTGGCTTATGATGTCTATGGATGACATGTGGATAATTGGTCAACATGGTAGTCGCTTATGGTGTCCATGGATGACGTATTGGTCATTAGACAACATGGTAGTGGCTTATGGTGTCCATGGACGACATATGGGTCATTGGTGAACATGGTAGTGGCTTATGTTGTCCATGGATGACATATGGATGATTGGTCAACATGGTAGTGGCTTATGCTGTCCATGGATGACATATGGATGACATATGGGTCATTGGTCAACATGGTAAGTGGCTTATGGTGTATATGGATGACATATGGGCCATTGGTCAACATGGTAATGGCTTATGGTGTCCATGGATGACATATGGGTCATTGGTCAAGATGGTAGTGGCTTTTGGTGTCCATGGATGACATATGGGTCATTGGTCAACATGGTAGTGGCTTATGGTCTCCATGGATGACATATGGATGATTGGTCAACATGGTAGTCGCTTATGGTGTCCATGGATGACATATGGGTCATTGGTGAACATGGTAGTGGCTTATGGTGCCCATGGATGACATATGGATGATTGGTCAGCATGGTAGTCGCTTATGGTGTCCATGGATGACATATGGAAGACATATCGGTCATTGGTCAACATGGTAGTGACTTATCGTGTCCATGGATGACATATGGGCATTGGTTAACATGGTAATGGCTTATGGAAGACATATGGGTCATTGGTCAACATGGTAGTGGCTTATGGTGTATATGGATGACATATGAGTCATTGGTCAACATGGTAGTGGCTTATGGTGTCCATGGATGACATATGGGTCATTGGTCAACATAGTAGTGGCTTATGGTGTCTATGGATGACATATGGATGATTGGTCAACATGGTAGTCGCTGATGGTGTCCATGGATGACATATGGGTCATTGGTCAACATGGTAGTGGCTTATGGTGTCCATGGATGACATATGGGTCATTGGTCAACATGGTAGTGGCTTATGGTGCCCATGGATGACATATGGATGATTGGTCAACATGGTAGTCGCTTATGGTGTCCATGGATGACATATGAATGACATATGGGTCATTTGTCAACATGGTAGTGGCTTATCGTGTACATGGATGACATATGGGCCATTGGTTAACATAGTAATGGCGTATGGTGTCCATGGATGGCATATGGTGTCCATGGATGACATATGGATGATTGGTCAACATGGTAGTGGCTTATGGTGTCCATGTATGACATAAGGATGACATATGGGTCATTGGTCAACATGGTAGTGGCTTATGGTGTATATGGATGACATATGGGCCATTGGTCAACATGGTAATGGCTTATGGTGTCCATGGATGACATATGGGCCATTGGTCAACATGGTAATGGCTTATGGTGTCCATGGATGACATATGGGTCATTGGTCAACATGGTAGTGGCTTAGGGTGTCCATGGATGACATATGGGTCATTGGTCAACATGGTAGTGGCTTATGGTGTCCATGGATGACATATGGGTCATTGGTCAACATGGTAGTGGCTTATGGTGCCCATGGATGACATATGGATGATTGGTCAACATGGTAGTCGCTTATGGTGTCCATGTATGACATATGGATGACATATGGGTCATTGGTCAACATGGTAGTGGCTTATCGTGTACATGGATGACGTATGGGCCATTGGTTAACATGGTAATGGCTTATGGTGTCCATGGATGGCATATGGGTCATTGGTCAACATGGTAGTAGCTTATGGTGTCCTTGGGTGACGTATGGGCAATTGGTCAACAAGGTAATGGCTTATGGTGTCCATGGATGACATACGGGTCATTGGTCAACATGCTAGTGGCTTATGGTATCCATGGATGACATATTGGTCATTGGACAACATGGTAGTGGCTTATGATGTATATGGATGACATATGGGTCATTGGTCAACATGATAATGGCTTATGGTGTCCATGGATGACATATGGGTCATTGGTCAACATGGTAGTGGCTTATGGTGTCCATGGATGACATATGGGTCATTGGTCAACATGGTAGTGGCTTATGGTGTCCATGGATGACATATGGATGATTGGTCAACATGGTAGTGGTTTTTGGTGTCCATGGATGACATATGGATGACATATGGGACATTGGTCAACATGGTAGTGGCTTATGGTGTATATGGATGACATATGGGCCATTGGTCAACATGGTAATGGCTTATGCTGTCCATGGATGACATATGGGTCATTGATCAACATGGTAGTGACTTATGGTGTCCATGGATGACATATGGGTCATTGGTCAACTTGGTAGTGGCTTATGGTGTCCATGGATGACATATGGATGATTGGTCAACATGGTAGTCGCTTATGGTGTCCATGGATGACATATGGGTAATTGGTCAACATGGTAGTGGCATATGGTGTCAATGGATGACATATGGATGATTGGTGAACATGGTAGTGGCTTATGGTGTCCATGTATGACATAAGTATGACTTATGGGTCATTGGTCAACATGGTAGTGGCTTATGGTGTATATGGATGACATATGGGCCATTGGTCAACATGGTAATGGCTTATGGTGTCCATGGATGAGATATGAGCCATTGGTCAACATGGTAATGGCTTATGGTGTCCATGGATGACATATGGGTCATTGGTCAACATGGTAGTGGCTTATGGTGTCCATGGATGACATATGGGTCATTGGTCAACATGGTAGTGGCTTATGGTGTCCATGGATGACATATGGGTCATTGGTCAACATGGTAGTGGCTTATGGTGCCCATGGATGACATATGGATGATTGGTCAACATGGTAGTCGCTTATGGTGTCCATGGATGACATATGAATGACATATGGGTCATTTGTCAACATGGTAGTGGCTTATCGTGTACATGGATGACATATGGGCCATTGGTTAACATAGTAATGGCGTATGGTGTCCATGGATGGCATATGGTGTCCATGGATGACATATGGATGATTGGTCAACATGGTAGTGGCTTATGGTGTCCATGTATGACATATGGGTCATTGGTCAACATGGTAGTGGCTTATGGTGTATATGGATGACATATGGGCCATTGGTCAACATGGTAATGGCTTATGGTGTCCATGGATGACATATGGGCCATTGGTCAACATGGTAATGGCTTATGGTGTCCATGGATGACATATGGGTCATTGGTCAACATGGTAGTGGCTTATGGTGTCCATGGATGACATATGGGTCATTGGTCAACATGGTAGTGGCTTATGGTGTCCATGGATGACATATGGGTCATTGGTCAACATGGTAGTGGCTTATGGTGCCCATGGATGACATATGGATGATTGGTCAACATGGTAGTCGCTTATGGTGTCCATGTATGACATATGGATGACATATGGGTCATTGGTCAACATGGTAGTGGCTTATCGTGTACATGGATGACGTATGGGCCATTGGTTAACATGGTAATGGCTTATGGTGTCCATGGATGGCATATGGGTCATTGGTCAACATGGTAGTGGCTTATGGTGTCCTTGGGTGACGTATGGGCAATTGGTCAACAAGGTAATGGCTTATGGTGTCCATGGATGACATACGGGTCATTGGTCAACATGCTAGTGGCTCATGGTATCCATGGATGACATATGGATGACATATTGGTCATTGGACAACATGGTAGTGGCTTATGATGTATATGGATGACATATGGGTCATTGGTCAACATGATAATGGCTTATGGTGTCCATGGATGACATATGGGTCATTGGTCAACATGGTAGTGGCTTATGGTGTCCATGGATGACATATGGGTCATTGGTCAACATGGTAGTGGCTTATGGTGTCCATGGATGACATATGGATGATTGGTCAACATGGTAGTGGTTTTTGGTGTCCATGGATGACATATGGATGACATATGGGACATTGGTCAACATGGTAGTGGCTTATGGTGTATATGGATGACATATGGGCCATTGGTCAACATGGTAATGGCTTATGCTGTCCATGGATGACATATGGGTCATTGATCAACATGGTAGTGACTTATGGTGTCCATGGATGACATATGGGTCATTGGTCAACATGGTAGTGGCTTATGGTGTCCATGGATGACATATGGATGATTGGTCAACATGGTAGTCGCTTATGGTGTCCATGGATGACATATGGGTAATTGGTCAACATGGTAGTGGCATATGGTGTCAATGGATGACATATGGATGATTGGTGAACATGGTAGTGGCTTATGGTGTCCATGTATGACATAAGTATGACATATGGGTCATTGGTCAACATGGTAGTGGCTTATGGTGTATATGGATGACATATGGGCCATTGGTCAACATGGTAATGGCTTATGGTGTCCATGGATGAGATATGAGCCATTGGTCAACATGGTAATGGCTTATGGTGTCCATGGATGACATATGGGTCATTGGTCAACATGGTAGTGGCTTATGGTGTCCATGGATGACATATGGGTCATTGGTCAACATGGTAGTGGCTTATGGTGTCCATGGATGACATATGGGTCATTGGTCAACATGGTAGTGGCTTATGGTGCCCATGGATGACATATGGATGATTGGTCAACATGGTAGTCGCTTATGGTGTCCATGGATGACATATGAATGACATATGGGTCATTTGTCAACATGGTAGTGGCTTATCGTGTACATGGATGACATATGGGCCATTGGTTAACATAGTAATGGCGTATGGTGTCCATGGATGGCATATGGTGTCCATGGATGACATATGGATGATTGGTCAACATGGTAGTGGCTTATGGTGTCCATGTATGACATAAGGATGACATATGGGTCATTGGTCAACATGGTAGTGGCTTATGGTGTATATGGATGACATATGGGCCATTGGTCAACATGGTAATGGCTTATGGTGTCCATGGATGACATATGGGCCATTGGTCAACATGGTAATGGCTTATGGTGTCCATGGATGACATATGGGTCATTGGTCAACATGGTAGTGGCTTATGGTGTCCATGGATGACATATGGGTCATTGGTCAACATGGTAGTGGCTTATGGTGTCCATGGATGACATATGGGTCATTGGTCAACATGGTAGTGGCTTATGGTGCCCATGGATGACATATGGATGATTGGTCAACATGGTAGTCGCTTATGGTGTCCATGTATGACATATGGATGACATATGGGTCATTGGTCAACATGGTAGTGGCTTATCGTGTACATGGATGACGTATGGGCCATTGGTTAACATGGTAATGGCTTATGGTGTCCATGGATGGCATATGGGTCATTGGTCAACATGGTAGTGGCTTATGGTGTCCTTGGGTGACGTATGGGCAATTGGTCAACAAGGTAATGGCTTATGGTGTCCATGGATGACATACGGGTCATTGGTCAACATGCTAGTGGCTTATGGTATCCATGGATGACATATGGATGACATATTGGTCATTAGACAACATGGTAGTGGCTTATGATGTATATGGATGACATATGGGTCATTGGTCAACATGATAATGGCTTATGGTGTCCATGGATGACATATGGGTCATTGGTCAACATGGTAGTGGCTTATGGTGTCCATGGATGACATATGGGTCATTGGTCAACATGGTAGTGGCTTATGGTGTCCATGGATGACATATGGATGATTGGTCAACATGGTAGTGGTTTTTGGTGTCCATGGATGACATATGGATGACATATGGGACATTGGTCAACATGGTAGTGGCTTATGGTGTATATGGATGACATATGGGCCATTGGTCAACATGGTAATGGCTTATGCTGTCCATGGATGACATATGGGTCATTGATCAACATGGTAGTGACTTATGGTGTCCATGGATGACATATGGGTCATTGGTCAACATGGTAGTGGCTTATGGTGTCCATGGATGACATATGGATGATTGGTCAACATGGTAGTCGCTTATGGTGTCCATGGATGACATATGGGTAATTGGTCAACATGGTAGTGGCATATGGTGTCAATGGATGACATATGGATGATTGGTGAACATGGTAGTGGCTTATGGTGTCCATGTATGACATAAGTATGACATATGGGTCATTGGTCAACATGGTAGTGGCTTATGGTGTATATGGATGACATATGGGCCATTGGTCAACATGGTAATGGCTTATGGTGTCCATGGATGAGATATGAGCCATTGGTCAACATGGTAATGGCTTATGGTGTCCATGGATGACATATGGGTCATTGGTCAACATGGTAGTGGCTTATGGTGTCCATGGATGACATATGGGTCATTGGTCAACATGGTAGTGGCTTATGGTGTCCATGGATGACATATGGGTCATTGGTCAACATGGTAGTGGCTTATGGAGCCCATGGATGCCATATGGATGATTGGTCAACATGGTAGCCGCTTATGGTGTCCATGGATGACATATGAATGACATATGGGTCATTTGTCAACATGGTAGTGGCTTATCGTGTACATGGATGACATATGGGCCATTGGTTAACATAGTAATGGCGTATGGTGTCCATGGATGGCATATGGTGTCCATGGATGACATATGGATGATTGGTCAACATGGTAGTGGCTTATGGTGTCCATGTATGACATAAGGATGACATATGGGTCATTGGTCAACATGGTAGTGGCTTATGGTGTATATGGATGACATATGGGCCATTGGTCAACATGGTAATGGCTTATGGTGTCCATGGATGAGATATGAGCCATTGGTCAACATGGTAATGGCTTATGGTGTCCATGGATGACATATGGGTCATTGGTCAACATGGTAGTGGCTTATGGTGTCCATGGATGACATATGGGTCATTGGTCAACATGGTAGTGGCTTATGGTGTCCATGTATGACATATGGGTCATTGGTCAACATGGTAGTGGCTTATGGAGCCCATGGATGCCATATGGATGATTGGTCAACATGGTAGCCGCTTATGGTGTCCATGGATGACATATGAATGACATATGGGTCATTTGTCAACATGGTAGTGGCTTATCGTGTACATGGATGACATATGGGCCATTGGTTAACATAGTAATGGCGTATGGTGTCCATGGATGGCATATGGTGTCCATGGATGACATATGGATGATTGGTCAACATGGTAGTGGCTTATGGTGTCCATGTATGACATAAGGATGACATATGGGTCATTGGTCAACATGGTAGTGGCTTATGGTGTATATGGATGACATATGGGCCATTGGTCAACATGGTAATGGCTTATGGTGTCCATGGATGACATATGGGCCATTGGTCAACATGGTAATGGCTTATGGTGTCCATGGATGACATATGGGTCATTGGTCAACATGGTAGTGGCTTATGGTGTCCATGGATGACATATGGGTCATTGGTCAACATGGTAGTGGCTTATGGTGTCCATGGATGACATATGGGTCATTGGTCAACATGGTAGTGGCTTATGGTGCCCATGTATGACATATGGATGATTGGTCAACATGGTAGTCGCTTATGGTGTCCATGTATGACATATGGATGACATATGGGTCATTGGTCAACATGGTAGTGGCTTATCGTGTACATGGATGACGTATGGGCCATTGGTTAACATGGTAATGGCTTATGGTGTCCATGGATAGCATATGGGTCATTGGTCAACATGGTAGTGGCTTATGGTGTCCTTGGGTGACGTATGGGCAATTGGTCAACAAGGTAATGGCTTATGGTGTCCATGGATGACATACGGGTCATTGGTCAACATGCTAGTGGCTTATGGTATCCATGGATGACATATGGATGACATATTGGTCATTGGACAACATGGTAGTGGCTTATGATGTATATGGATGACATATGGGTCATTGGTCAACATGATAATGGCTTATGGTGTCCATGGATGACATATGGGTCATTGGTCAACATGGTAGTGGCTTATGGTGTCCATGGATGACATATGGGTCATTGGTCAACATAGTAGTGGCTTATGGTGTCTATGGATGACATATGGATGATTGGTCAACATGGTAGTCGCTTATGGTGTCCTTGTATGACATCTGGGTCATTGTTCAACATGGTAGTGGCTTATGGTGTCCATGGATGACATATGGGTCATTGGTCAACATGGTAGTGGCTTATGGTGTCCATGGATGACATATGGATGATTGGTCAACATGGTAGTGGTTTTTGGTGTCCATGGATGACATATGGATGACATATGGGACATTGGTCAACATGGTAGTGGCTTATGGTGTATATGGATGACATATGGGCCATTGGTCAACATGGTAATGGCTTATGGTGTCCATGGATGACATATGGGTCATTGATCAACATGGTAGTGACTTATGGTGTCCGTGGATGACATATGGGTCATTGGTCAACATGGTAGTGGCTTATGGTGTCCATGGATGACATATGGATGATTGGTCAACATGGTAGTCGCTTATGGTGTCCATGGATGACATATGGGTAATTGGTCAACATGGTAGTGGCATATGGTGTCAATGGATGACATATGGATGATTGGTGAACATGGTAGTGGCTTATGGTGTCCATGTATGACATAAGTATGACATATGGGTCATTGGTCAACATGGTAGTGGCTTATGGTGTATATGGATGACATATGGGCCATTGGTCAACATGGTAATGGCTTATGGTGTCCATGGATGAGATATGAGCCATTGGTCAACATGGTAATGGCTTATGGTGTCCATGGATGACATATGGGTCATTGGTCAACATGGTAGTGGCTTATGGTGTCCATGGATGACATATGGGTCATTGGTCAACATGGTAGTGGCTTATGGTGTCCATGGATGACATATGGGTCATTGGTCAACATGGTAGTGGCTTATGGTGCCCATGGATGACATATGGATGATTGGTCAACATGGTAGTCGCTTATGGTGTCCATGGATGACATATGAATGACATATGGGTCATTTGTCAACATGGTAGTGGCTTATCATGTACATGGATGGCATATGGGCCATTGGTTAACATAGTAATGGCGTATGGTGTCCATGGATGGCATATGGGTCATTGGTCAACATGGTAGTGGCTTATGGTGTCCATGGATGACGTATGGGCAATTTGTCAACATGGTAATGGCTTATGGTGTCCATGGATGACATATGGGTCATTGGTCAACATGCTAGTGGCTTATGGTGTCCATGGATGACATATGGATGACATATTGGTCATTGGACAACATGGTAGTGGCTTATTATGTATATGGATTACATATGGGTCATTGGTCAACATGATAATGGCTTATGGTGTTTATGGATGACATATGGGTCATTGGTCAACATGGTAGTGGCTTATGGTGTCCATGGATGACATATGGGTCATTGGTCAACATAGTAGTGGCTTATGGTGTCTATGGATGACATATGGATGATTGGTCAACATGGTAGTCGCTTATGGTGTCCATGGATGACATATGGGTAATTGGTCAACATGGTAGTGGCTTATGGTGTCAATGGATGAGATATGGATGATTGGTCAACATGGTAGTGGCTTATGGTGTCCATGTATGACATAAGGATGACATATGGGTCATTAGTCAACATTGTAGTGGCTTATGGTGTCCATGGATGACATATGGATGATTGGTTAACATGGTAGTGGTTTTTGGTGTCCATGGATGATATATGGATGACATATGGGTCATTGGTCAACATGGTAGTGGCTTATGGTGTATATGGATGACATATGGGCCATTGGTCAACATGGTAATGGCTTATGGTGTCCATGGATGACATATGGGTCATTAGTCAACATGGTAGTGACTTATGGTGTCCATGGATGACATATGGGTCATTGGTCAACATGGTAGTGGCTTAGGGTGTCCATGGATGACATATGGATGATTGGTCAACATGGTAGTCGCTTATGGTGTCCATAGATGACATATGGGTAATTGGTCAACATGGTAGTGGCTTATGGTGTCAATGGATGACATATGGATGATTGGTCAACATGGTAGTGGCTTATGGTGTCCATGTATGACATAAGGATGACATATGGGTCATTGGTCAACATGGTAGTGGCTTATGGTGTATATGGATGACATATGGGCCATTGGTCAACATGGTAATGGCTTATGGTGTCCATGGATGACATATGGGCCATTGGTCAACATGGTAATGGCTTATGGTGTCCATGGATGACATATGGGTCATTGGTCAACATGGCAGTGGCTTATGGTGTCCATGGATGAAATATGGGTCATTGGTCAACATGGTAGTGGCTTATGGTGTCCATGGATGACATATGAGTCATTGGTCAACATGGTAGTGGCTTATGGTGCCCATGGATGACATATGGATGATTAGTCAACATGGTAGTCGCTTATGGTGTCCATGGATGACATATGGGTCATTGGTCAACATGGTAGTGGCTTATCGTGTACATGGATGACATATGGGCCATTGGTTAACATGGTAATGGCTTATGGTGTCCATGGATGGCATATGAGTCATTGGTCAACATGGTAGTGGCTTATGGTGTCCATGGATGACGTATGGGCAATTGGTCAACATGGTAATGGCTTATGGTGTGCATGGATGACATATGGGTCATTGGTCAACATGCTAGTGGCTTATGGTGTCCATGGATGACATATGGATGACATATTGGTCATTGGACAACATGGTAGTGGCTTATGATGTATATGGATGACATATGGGTCATTGGTCAACATGATAATGGCTTATGGTGTCCATGGATGACATATGGGTCATTGGTCAACATGGTAGTGGCTTATGGTGTCCATGGATGACATATGGGTCATTGGTCAACATGGTAGTGGCTTATGGTGTCCATAGATGACATATGGATGATTGGTCAACATGGTAGTCGCTTATGGTGTCCATGGATGACATATGGATGACATATAGGTCATTGGTCAACATGGTAGTGGCTTATGGTGTATATGGATGGCATATGGGCCATTGGCAACATGGTAGTGGCTTATGGTGTCCATGGATGACATATGTATCATTGGTCAACATAGTAGTGGCTTATGGTGTCCATGGATGACATATGGATGATTGTTCAACATGTTAATGGCTTATGGTGTCCATGGATGATATATGGGCCATTGGTCAACATGTTAATGGCTTATGGTGTCCATGGATGACATATGGGTCATTGGTCAACGTGGTAGTGGCTTATGGTGTCCATGGATGACATATGGATTATTGGTCAACATGGTAGTGGCTTATGGTTGTCCATGTATGACATATGGATGACATATGGGTCATTGGTCAACATGGTAGTGGCTTATGGTTTATATGGATGACATATGGGCTGCAATATTAATGAACATAATATTATGGTTTTTCAATTAGAAGAAACAGAAGTTAATTTAGTTTTGCCCGCAAACGCGTCTTTCTTCCTACCCGTAGTCGCAGGTTCGAATCCTACTTATGTTAATAATTTTAATTAAATCTGTCTCTCTGAATTTAATCAATAATTTTATTTAACTTCATCTTTTTAAATTTAGAATGTCAATTTATTTAGAAAAATGCCTTGTAGGTATTGACAAAAATACCCTAACCATTTACGTAGTAACCTTTGTACGTTAAAGGGCATTTATGTCAATTCATAGTCTAAATAGTTAGGCGCCATAATTTGTAGTCAGACTTATCCCGTCGTTTCAGTTTATCGGCGATTGATCATCTACATTCCATTCCCAACAATCAAAATTCAGGCACGTTGATCAATAAACCCTAAAATCGTTGTTGTTATATAATTTGAATCACACTCGACGCAGTTCAAAATAATGACAACGAGTTGTTCATCAGAAAGAATGCAAACAAGACAACAAGGAACAAAAAATACTGCTTTGCCATCGGACTTGATCGAAAAAATAGTAACTACGGTTGGAGGAACTTCACCAATCGATGCTTTTAAGTGCCAGTTAGTGTAAGTATGATGTGCATTACTTATATTATACTTATATACATATTTAATTTAGTGTTTAATAGATTACTTTTGTTGATTTGTGAATTATAGTTGCAAACTATTTAGTGATGCTGCAACATCTGACGCAATATATAAAATCATAGAAACAAATCGATTAAGGTTTCGTCCATTAAGTATTCAACAGTATGAAGTCATAAGCAAATGCAGAAAGTTGAACAACCCACACGTACTCTTCAACGATGGAATGGTACTCTTTTTTAAGCAATCAGATAATTGCGAATTCAATTAGTTTTCTATATTTGTATTTTTAAAATTGTATGATTACTTATTGTATGTCAGGCGAAGTATTTTACGATAGGGGAAGAAATAGCAGGGAAATAGTTGCTTCAAGATGCAGCCGATCAGGGGCAGTTGGATGCGATCTTCGTTTTGGGAATGATGTTGATGGCCGAAGGCATTTAAAGGAAGCTAGAAGCTCTGATCATGTTAAATAATGCCTACGTTAATACTAGAAGAAGTTGGAATCTAAGGCATACCTGTAACAAGGTTCAAAACCACTTGGTAAGGAGATCAAAGCAGATAAAATTCCATGGTTTACATAGAAGTTGTGCAAAGCATCATTCTGTGAGCAGTTATGAAACAACTTTTATGTATCAGTATAGTTGGTTGTTGAATTGTGAAATATGTTTGTGGGATGCATGTTTTGTTACGTTTGCTAGGATGTTTGACATTAGTTTGGAGTAGTTATATATATGATTGTTGTTTGATTCACACAATTAGTGATGCATATTGTATGTTTATTTTGGTGTAATGGGAATACATACTTATAATTTTATTAAATGTGTGTGTATATATATATATATATATATATATATATATATATATATATATATATATATATGTTAGTTTTGATATGTATGTTATTTTTGTCTTTTTCATTTTACTAACCAAAAGTTTATTGTGACCTAGTTGGATAGATTTTAAGGGCACTTTGGTCTATTTGCAATCTCTAAAGTGAAGGCACCCTTTTTGCTATGGAAATAAAAAAAAGTGTTTAATCAAGTCGTTATTAAGGAAAAAACTGTATATATAGAATTTATATTTTAAGTAGATCTATATATTTATTATGAATGTTATTTAAATTTATAATTACCCGTATACTACATGGGTTTTAACCTGGTATTGAATAGTATCGACCCAATAATACGACCTATTATCCATCCAGCATATTGAAATCAAGGGTTGTCGAAGGTACCCTAATCGATATACACTTTGTTTGAATATGTGTTCTGCAAGTGTCGATCTCAATTAAACCATTCTACTAATATTCTATGCCTTTATCCAATAATAAAAGTTATTCAACCATTCAAATTAGAAAACTTTGAAGATTTGTTCAGCATTCGGTCATTAGCTTTGTGAAACGAGTCGTTGTTAAGGTACATTTGCGATGTTTGTATGGTAACTATATATTCACTTCAAATGTCATATATGAATTCAAATCAACATTAATGAACATAAAACTAATATTGTGTTATTTAAATTTATACTTTACAGATTTAAGACAATGAACAATCCAAGTAGAAAATGGATGTATGAAAGAAAAGATAGTAGTAGTTGTATATCGCTTGTTTTCGTACAAGGAGTGAAAAAATTTATAGATTTTGCTACCAGTCAACATAGGTTCATGGACGAAGATAAAATCAAATGCCCATGCATAAAATGTCGTAACATACCATATATAGAAGTTGATACGGTTAAGCATCATTTGTACAAGTTTGGTTTTGTTAAGGAATATTGGTGTTGGGATAAACATGGCGAAACATCAATTGATGATGACAATACGTTTTTAGGGGTGGATAAAAAATTCTTATAGAGAAATGGTCATAGATGCAATGGCTCCTGATTTAAATAATAGTGATCCTGAAGAGGAGCCAAATTCACTAGATAAAAAATTCTTTGATATGCTAGATGCAGCCGATAAAGAATTGTGGCCTGGATGTAAAAAAGTGACACAACTATCTGTTGTAGCTAGACTATTGAATATAAAATCAGAGTATCACATACCTGAACAAAGTTATGACGCTATCTGCCAGTTGATAAATGATGTGTTACCGGAGGAGAATAATATGGTAGGTAGTTTATACGAGAGCAAAAAGTTAATACAAGCACTAGGTTTGCCTATGGAGATGATTTACTGCTGCAGGTCTCGATGTATGATATATTGGAGGTTGGACAAAGATCTTTATGAGTGCAAATTCTGTAATGAAGATAGGTACAAACGGTTAAAAAATTTGGCTAGATGTTCTCGCGTATCATTCAAGAAAATGCATTACTTTCCTTTGACTCCAAGGTTGAAGAGACTGTATGCTTCACAAGCCACAACGGCTTCCATGCGATGACACTCCGAGAATCATGGACATGATGCTGGAGTAATATGTCATCCATCCGATTCAGAAGCTTGGAAGCACTTCGACAAAAGTCATCCTTCATTTGCAGCAGAAGTACGTAATGTAAGATTAGGCCTAAGTACAGATGGGTTTGCACCACATGGAGCATTTAGAAAATAGTATTCATCTTGGCCTATTATTATAACACCTTATAACTTGCGACCTTCTATGTGCATGAAAGAGCCTTACATGTTTTTGACCGCACTTGTGCCAGGACCGTCAAACCCTAAGCATAAAATAGATGTATTTTTGCAACCATTTGTTGCAGAGTTGGAGCAATTATGGGAAGAAGGCGTAGTAACATATGATACATCTTTAAAACAAAATTTCCATCTAAGAGCAGCTTTGATGTGGACAATAAGCGATTTTCCAGCATATGCAATCTTGTCTGGATGGTCTACAGCAGGTAAGCTAGCATGTCCTCATTGTGGGAAACATACACAATCTTTTAGACTAAAGAATGGTAATAAGATGTCATGGTTTGACTGCCATAGAAGATTTCTACAGGTAAATCACCCATATGGAAAGGATAAAAATAAGTTCAAGAAGAACCGTGAAGTGATAGAAGGTCCTCCTCCAAGTAAGAATGGTGAACAAACTTTAAGGGAGATTGAACAATTAGGTTTGGTAAAAGTGACTGAACTAAATGCTGATGATGTAAACAAAAGATGTGGCGATCATGGTTGGAAAAAGAAAAGCATATTTTGGAATTTACCATATTGGAAAACAAACCTCATTAGACATAATTTTGATGTTATGCATATTGTGAAAAATGTATTTGAAAACTTTTTTTACACTGTAATGGATGTCAAAGGGAAGACGAAGGACAATGTAGCAGCCATAAGAGATCTGAAGCTCTATTGTAGGAAGAGAAAAGGAGTCAAAGATAATGAAAGAGCATACTACACTCTGGACAAGAATTAAAAGAAAGCCATATGCCAATGGGTGGAGAAATTGCGTTTCCCCGATGGTTATGTTTCTAATTTGGGAAGGTGTGTTGATTTAACAGGGTGTAGACTGTTCGGAATGAAAAGCCACGATTGTCATGTTTTATGCAAAGATTGATGCCAATTGCATTTCGTGAGATGTTGCCAAAACAAGTGTGGGAAGCATTGACAGAGTTGAGTATTTTCTTCAAAACATTAACAGCAACATCAATCACAACAAAAGACATGGAAATGATTGAAACCGAGATCCCAATAATACTATGTAAATTAGAGACCATCTTTGTCCCTGGTATTTTTAACTCCATGGAACATTTACCAGTACATTTGCCATACGAGCGAAGATAGCCGGTCCTATCCAATATCGGTGGATGTATCTATTTGAAAGGTTTGTATGGTACATCATAATGTATGTTGCTATTTTTGTAAGCTGATTTAAATAATCTTCACTATAGGTATCTAAATCAGTTGAAAAAAGATGTGAAAAATAAAGCTCGAGTGGAAGGGTCTGTTGTTAACGCGTACTTGCTACGTGAAACATCTATCTTTTGCTCTCATTATTTCGAGACTGGTGTCCCCACACGTAATAAAAAGTTGCCTCGAAATGATGATGAAGGAGGAGATGAGCAAGCAGATGCTAACAACGACATGTAAGATATATTTTCATATCTTGGGCGTCATTGTGGAAGATTCACGAATAGAATGATGTCTGATGAGGACGCATGCTGCCCAAACTTACATAGTCCTTAACAAAGATAAGATCAAGCATTACATCAGGTACGTAACATATGCATCACTTTTAATTATAATAATCACTTGTTGTGTAATTGCTATGAATTAATAACATTAACATGCATGATTTTAATTATTACATTCATAGTAACTTCAAAATGTTATTCAACTGGTGATACAGAATATTTGAAGAAAATTTGAATGAACTTATGGGGGATATGGATGAACAAGTCCTTGTAGCTGAAGTAGAGAAGAACTTTGCAGTATGGTTTCAAAACTATGTGGGTGTTATTTTTCTATTTTTAAAAAATTATTATTTTTTGTTATGGTTATAATTAACTCTAATTAAGTGTTTTAGCATTTTTCTTATAGGCACTTAAGATCCCGATAAACAACAAGTATATATCTGAACTTTCCAAAATGCCATTAAAAAAAGTGAAATTATATAGTGTATAGTTTGTCAATGGTTACAAGTTTCACACAGAAGCTCATAGTCTGAACAAATCAACAACCAATAGCGGATTGTGTGTTAGTAGCCACAGAGGTGATTATTATGGTAAGGTAGAGGAAATTTTAGAAGTCGAGTACCCTCGTTACCCAATTAAAACCACGGTTTTGTTTAAATGTCATTGGTACGATCCAACACCTAACATAGGAATTAAGGTTCACAAACAATATAACTTGGTCGAGATAAACGTCAAAAGAAAATACAACAAGTTCGAGCCATTTGTTTTAGCCATGCAAGCCACTCAAGTGTGTTACATTCCTTACCCAAGTTCGAAAACAAACAACTCGGACTTGTGGGGTGTATTTAAAGTTAAACCTCGTGGTTGGACCGATGAAAATCATCCTCAGAAAGACGTTGCTTTCAAAGAAGATGAAGTTGAATCAAATGAAATCATTATACAAAGTGCAGCCGATACAGACAATTCTGATGATCACGAAATGTCAAGCAACGGTTCAGATAATGAAAATAATATTGATGAAGAAGGTGAAATTCATGAGGACGACGATGATGGTATTCCTGACAGCGAGGGTAGTTATGAGTATAGTACATCGAGCAATGAAGAAGAAGAGGATGAAAAAGAAGAGGAGGAAGAAGATAATGACTAGATGTTATTGGGTTTAATGTTTTTTTTTCAGATGAAGTTAATATGTAATTTTGTTTAATATTAATACATAAATGTAAACTAGGAAGAAAGCCCGGGCTTCACCCCAGGATGTTTTTTTATGTTTTTTATGTCGAAATGTAAACCTATTGACTGTAAAGCCCAAGAGTATCAAAGTGGCTAAAGAATTGTGGAAAAAACCTAAATGTTTTTCGTGTATATTGTGCCAAATGTATAATTTTTTACAATAAGGACTAAAATTGTCAAAGTGGCTAAAAAATTATGGCAAAAATCTAATGTTTTTTTGTGTTTTTTTTACCAAAATGAAATAGTATTGTTTCCAAGGGCCAAAAGTGTCAAAGTTACCAAAAAAATGTGGCAAAAATCTTAATGCCCAAAAAGTTCCTATTGCTAACTCTTTTGTGCTTTTATATATATATATATATATATATATATATATATATATATATATATATATATATATACATACTAATGTATTACATTATAGATTATGATATATATATATATGTTATTTTTGTCTTTTCCATTTCAACAATCAAAATTCCACTGTTACCTATAAAAGGTTATAATATTTGAATAATATGTTTTGACACAAATATCCTTAGTATTCACATATTTGGAATGATTTCAAGGGAACTTTGGTCTTTTTGCACTCTAAAGCATTAAGGCGCCATCATACCTCTGACGTCACACCGGTGTTATCAGTTCTTCAACCATTCAGAACGTCTCAACTTTTCCGGACGATAAATCTCCATACAAACACTAAAACCCCCAAATCGTCGAAGGGTAATCGTTCTTAAAATCGATTTTCTCCGATAATAGACACTCCTGTACTCCTCGCGACCAGATCATCATAAAGTAAGTTTTTTTCCATACCCTGTTACATTGTTTTTCATAGTTACACTTATTTTTTAAAAAGGAATTGAAATCAACTACTCCAATGTCTATTTTGTAAGTAGAATGTCGAATACTAGAAGTCGCCGTTCGTTAGATGATCTCCCATTAGATATTTTGAGTCGGATATTTGTAGTATTAGGGTCAGAATCTGCGAAAGACATCGTCTCTGCAAGACTTTGGTAATTCTCAATAAACATCAACTAATGAATGTATATTTGATGAAATACAACTTTATTTATTTGTTATTTACTGTGTATTTAAATTTTTGAAGTTCAAAAAAGATGTATGAAGCGGGGGGTGATCCTCAAGTGTTCAGAACAGCATGCATTGACATGATTGAAGGAATGGGTCCCAAAAATCAGAATGCTGGTTCATTTATACGCACATATGCATTGCATAATAACATTGAAGCCATGTTCAGACAAGGAATTGTATGTGTATTTTCATTAATTATATGTAATTTATACCATTTGTTAATGTTTTGTGTCATTGATGTTATATATTGATATTGTTATTCTGTCAGCAGGATGAGTGCTTTTATCATGGCAATTTTGATTTAGAATTGTCTTTGTTGAGACAAGCAGCAAATGAAGATCATCTTGAGGAAATTTATTTGCTTGGAATGATCTACATTTCAAGAGGACCTCATCAATGTGATGAAGGTATGTATATATGGTATATATGTAAATTAAATTATGTATATAGTTAATTAAGGCATGTTTGTAGTTTGGGGTTAGTATTTAGTTGTGTTGTGTTGTATATTATTTACTGTTGTATTGAAAAGGATACATTGGATTAATTGATGAATATTTTAATGTGTAGGTTTACAATTACTTGATGCCTATTTTGGCTGGGCAGTTCCGGATGATGGGGAGTACACGGGTGTTGCTCATAGTGCCAAAGAGTTGTTGCGGGCTTTTGATGTTGTTCATAGACTTACAACGAATAACATCACATTCCAATGTGAAGACCCACGTCATTCTGTTAAAGGTGCATTTGCAATAGGTTTCCGTCACAAACTCCGTTGTTGATAGTGCCAAAGAGTTTGTTTCCGTCATTCTGTTAAAGGATATTTGTGCCAAAGAGTTTTTTTCCGTCATTCCATAGTTGAATTGCTATGGAAGTACCCGTGCCAAAGAGTTTGTTTCCGTCATTCCATAGTTGAATTTCTATGGAAGTATCAATTCCATAGCAATTCAACTATGGAATTGGTTTCCGTCACAAACTCCGTTGCATAGTAACTACGATAATGAATTCCATAGCAGCAGTACAACAAAAAGTTATTTCGTAACAAATGTCATTGGAAAATTGCTACGAATTTTTGTTCCATAGAACTATCGGTAGCATAATACCAACGGATATGGAGTCGGTAGTATTTTCCCTAGCAAGTCCTATTCTCGCTACCAGAAATAAAATCCGTAGACAATGTGGTAGCAACATTGCTATAGAACGACATTCCATAGCACGATCCATTGCAGATTAACAACGAAAATACGTTCCATAGCGACATTCTCTAGCAAAATCGCGTTTTACTTGTAGTGAAAGGTATTCTAATAATACTTTTGTATAATTTATAATACTTAGTACATGTATTCTCCCCCAAAGTAATTAAATACAAAAGATGGGGTCGTAACACTCTCCTCAAAGCGTGTTTGTCGATTGGTTTCGAGAATGGATGCGAGAATCGAGACGTATTGCGGTGAACACGATACTCCGAGATAAATTTCGTTTCCTAAAGAAATATTAACATAAATTAATATGTGAAGGGTATTTGGTATTTTGACTAAGTATAAGATTTAATTAATAAATTCTAAAGTTTTATTAATCCAAAATTTATTTAAATCATTTATTTAAATAAATTTTATTTAATATTTTCCAAAAATTTTAACTTAAACCAAAATTTTATTTAATAATTACAAAAATAAATTTATTTAATCTAAAGTTTATTTAACACAAAATTAATCAATATTATAAAAATAAATTTATTAAATTTTTATATTAAAATTTTGGATTTATTTGAAAGAGTTTCTACATATGAGGGTGAGTTTTGACAAATTTAATTGAAGTTTGATAGTTTTGGACTAATTTTGCAAAGGATTCTGAAATGAGGGGGAAATCTAATTAATTTATATAAGGTTTTATGTCATTTGGATTGAACTTGTTATCGTTTTAAAGGTTGGGTAAAATCTGTTTAATGGTAAATGAAGTTTGAGCAGTAGTGTTTTAAATTAGGGGAAATGACACAACAGTCCAACGAACTTTCTAGGGTTGACCTTTTAAGTCCCTAAACTAATTCTGTGTCTTTACAGGGGCATAAGGTTAGAAGCAACCTGTTTTTTTAGTCCCTCTAACCTATTATAGCAGGTTTCAGTAGCACCATCAACTCTTTTCCATTTAAAAGTCAAAATCACATTTTGACTTTCTCAATATCGATTTCCATTAGACAGCAATGGTTGCACTTCAAACCTTTGTATATGATTTCACGCCTAAAATTTCATGTTTCATAGAAGGAGGATATTGAAAGGATCCGGTAACTCGATCAGATTCAACATCATCTTCTCTGCCACAAGCGTTGACACCTGAACACCATCGACCAAATCGTAAAGCTTGTAAAATGGAATTTCAGTCTAAATCGGAAGGCTCAAATTCTGAATTCGCAATCGGAATAAGGTTGTTCGGAAATGATTCACCGGAATTGGAGTTAAGGAATCGGTTTCGGAATCGGAAGTAATTTTGATTCGGATTCAGAGTTACTACAACCAACACATTGTGATCGTAATTTCAGTTTACGAACTCGCATGTGTCAATCTCACAATCAATGCGTTTCGTCTTTTATTTCGCAATTAGGACTGTTGCTTCCAATCTCGGAATCGAAATTGATCGTATTGGTTCTGGTCTGCAATTGATTTGCAAACTGGAATCGTTTTCGTTAGATTTTGACTTTTAAAGTCAAACAATGCATTCCATCTGTCCAGATGATGAAGATGTTTCTTTCTTTATCTTTATACATAATGGTTTTTATCTTCATGGTGTAGACTTGTTGCCAGGTTAACATCTTCTTCATTTCCCGATGATGATAAAGCTAAATAGTCAAATTATAGTGTTTCTTTAATTGTGTGTGAAATGAGAATTTGGTTTGTTTTAAAAGACTGTGTGTATAGTGATGGAAGAGAGAAAGCTATTGGAGAGTGAAAACTTATCGATGAAGATAAAGTGGAGAGCAGACATGGGAAAAAGGTGAAGAAAGCAAAATAGGAGAAGATGAATAGTACCAGGTATTTGGTCAACAAGTCAAAGGGGTAACCGAATGACCCCTTCATTTTGTCCAAAAGGACGTAATCGACCTGGAAAAAACGAATTCATTCCCTCATAAAGCAACAAAAATACTTTAGGGACTAATTGAACCAACCATAGAAAGTTCGTTGGACTGTTGTGTCATTTCCCCTTTAAATTACACAGGAGGTTATACCTCATGTGTTCGTCACCATGCACGAACGAAGAAGGAAAACAAAAAAAAGGTATTGTGATTCGGCTGTTACAATCGACGAAGGGTTGTACCAACGAGTAAATGGGTGTTTGGATAAGGCTTACCTCAACAGTGGGTGGAGGATGGCGGTAGCACAAGGTGGCAGCGACGGTGGTGCTGTGAAGATGGAGGAAGTCCGGCAGCCTCCTGCTGCTGGTTTTTCTTGGTTTTCTGGTGAAGACGATGGTAGATGGAGGTGGGGGACGTCACAAAGCATTTACCACCAACAATAGGGGTGATGGAGGGGTAATTTTGGTGGTGGCAGCGGGTGGTGATGAGGTGGTAGGGGGAGTTCCGAGGGCTTGCTGTCTTCGGTTCTCCTTCTGTTTTCGAGCTGAAACTGACGAGGGGAAGGGCTAAGGAGGTGTTGGTGTTGAAGGGAGGGGTTATGAGGGTGGTGTAGGGTGTCTTTTGGGTGGTGGAATGGTGGCATGTTGGTGGAGTTGTGTGGTTATACCGAGAGAAAGATTGGAGACAGTTTTAGAGATAGAGAAGAGAACTGATGGTTGTGGTGTGTTAAGAGCTCCTAATGCACTCTATTTATAGTGCAAACACCCACACACACCCTAGTTTCAAGCTATACTCTCAAATCACATCAATAACCATGCTTGTACCCTTTTAGATGGAGTGTAAGCAAGAGGATAGAGGTAAGGGAGAGAGAGTACATAGGAAGGGAGTTGTCAAGCAAGGGAGCTGATTTCTTTTCTCTAGCAAGGAGATGTGGGCCCCACATGAGGTTACACCCTCCTTAAGTGTTCAAAAACACACCTAAATGGGTGCATCGGGATCCGAACGTCGAGAAATTTTTTCGAATGTACTGTTAGATAGAGTTAAATTCAAGGATTGTGGAACATCAAACAAATTATTTTTTGGAGTTACGGAACTCCGAGAAATCGCATTTAAAGTTTTGCGTCTAAACGGCTCGCGGTGTCCGTTTTTGCGACTTTTGTAAATATTTTCGTTAAAAATATTTCGAGTATGAAATTAAATAATAGACTATACTCGGATTCCAAAAACGTTCTCGAAAATCCCGTCGGCATCGCGTAAGGTGTGGGATCTTGTTTTGGTTGATAGAAGAATGTGTATATTAGTGGTTGAGGTTCATCGTTTTGTTCGATTCGTTGGTACTTCAATCTTTGGGTAACGTTATGTTATGGAACAAACACAGTCGGCATGAGGAGCGTTGTGATTTCTCCGGGGGAGTATGCAATGTTGTGTTTTCAAGTTGGATCAAGCGTCCAACTGTCTATCTTGTTTCTGGTTGTATGCAGTAATGTTTCGTCTGATGATGCGTCGGTGGCAATTTGGATTGTGGAAGAGATGTGTGTTGTAGAATGGTATGGCTCTTTGGTTTTGGGAAGTGTTGAGTGGATTACTGACTGGGTGCCTGCAGGTAATTAGGATGATGACAGTGTTCTTGTAGGCCCACTAGGTGCTGGTTGAGATTTTTCATGTATGTGGTTGGTTGATGGCAAGAGCGATTAGGAACCATGAGCTTCTCATCCTAATTGTTTGATGGCGTCACGACATGTTGTGAGCCATCGTGGATTTTACTTATGTGAGTGGGGCCGACAGTTGTGTAGTGGAGACCCGTGTGTTGGTTTGTTAGTCGTGTGGCATAGACGAGTGTTTGTGTAGTATTGTGTTCTCACTGGTGGCTCAGTGACCGGCAGGTTGAGCTGAGTAGTTGTAGGATGTTGACTTGCTAGAAAGGTCATGATTGTGTATTAGTAGTTCAAAATTTGTTTTCTTCCTTGTGGATTTGTGTTCGCTTTATGATAAGGTTTCATGTAAGTTAAGTTACCAGTGATGCGGGTGGTTATAAGCCTCTTGGATGTTTTGGCAGATGGTTGTGCACCTACGTTGTTGTGGGATCTTGAGTGTCACACAAGATTTTGTATTGACCATGGTTACACTCGTGGTAACAGTTAGTTAGTCACGACTTTTCAGGAAGTCAAGTGTGTATTTGAGAACTTTTAGGCGATTTCTGAATTTGGGATGGGTTGAAATCCTTGATCGAAATGTTTTGAGTGTTGTTATGCACAATTTAGTGGTGTTCCTGGTCAGGGACTTGGGGTAAATATGACGAGTGGATGATCATCATGTAACACCCAGAAATTAGAGGGGTAATTATGGAAATAAAACATCAATTCTGAAGGTCAACTTGCCAAGTTTAAGGCTAAAACTCGACGAGTAGAAAATATGGGACATGCGCGTTTTGGAAGGTCAGCTCGACGAGTTGGGGAGGTCCAACTCGATGAGTTGGCGCTAGAAGATGAAACCCTAATTTTAAGGATTTTGCATCTATTTAAACACTTTAACATCCATAGGCTGGCCTCATTTACAGCCTCCATCGTCCCAAACCCTAGCCATGAAACCTTAATCCACTTTTGAGATTTTGAGCCATTTTTGTGCATTCTTTGTGATTTTGAAGAAGGAGATACTTGAAGAAGGAGCAACGAGGTGTAGGAGGAGAGTAGATCCAGAAGTTGAGCTTCATTTCTGATTCATTTGAGGTATAAAGTTGATAGCTTGGATTTCTATTACTTAGATGTTCATGTAGGGTAGTATTTTGTCATTCTTGGCCATATTGAAGTCATTTTCAGGATTTGAGCATATCATGAAGTTATGACTTCAGATCTAGACACTCATGGACTTATGAGACTTAAAGTTGACAGCTTTATCAAGCCTTGACCCTTCTCCATGCCCTAGACCTCTTATGAAGCTTAGTTTTGGTGTTTTTAGCTTCATGACACCATGCATGGACGTAAAGTCAGCAACTTTACGTGGTAACTCAGTCCTAGGGAACCAGATCTATGGATTGGAAGCATTGAACTCGATTGGAAGCTACTGAATGGGTTTAGACAAAGGAAACTCGACGAGTTGTTCATCCAACCCGGCGAGTTGGATCGTGGTCCCCAACCTTTTCAGATTACTGAGCAAATTAACTCGGTGTGTCTAGAAGATGACTCAGTGAGTTGGTTAAGGTTTCCGAGTTTTGAAGACTAAAGAACCCGACGAGTTCAAGAAAGGACTCGACGAGTTGTTCTTGAAATGTACCGACTCTAAAAAAAGGAAAAAACTCGATGAGTTAAGGGAGTACTCGACGAGTTGATGCGAAAATTCACGATTTTGAGATTCATGAGAACTCGGCGAGTTGAAGAGCAAATTTTACGAGTTGAGTCAACTCGGAGCGTTGACTTTGACTTGGACCTTTTGGACTAGAGAAGCATTACTGGGCCCTAGGTTGAGGCCCATGCGAAGGGATGGGGCCCAATTGGAAATTGGGCAATATATTGGGCTTTTATGGATCTTATGGTTTTGGACCATATTGGTTTTGGACTTGGGCCTTAGTTATGGGTCTTGTTAGGCCAGGGGTAAAATGGTCATTTTATCCTAAGATTGGATTATGGTTCATGGTTTAGAACTTAGTTGCTAATTGGATATTGTGTTGGAAATTGTTAGTTTGGGGTGCCGTTAGGGTAGCAGCTAGGGAGTTCGGGCAGCGAGCTTCAGCATTCGAGGTGAGTTACCTTCCTACAGGAGTGTGTCTAAGGCACCAATGCCGGCCCACTAGTAGGAGTATAGAGTAGAGATGATTGTCTTTGTGATAATTGTCTAGTTTGACACTATCTGATGTGATTTATGTGTTATATGCCATGTTATATGCGATAGTGGTAGGAGGGGTGGTTAGACCCCGTAGCCGGTTGAGATAAACCGAAGGGTAGGTCGGGCACCTAGATATTCCTGACAGTATGTTTATGCTATGATATTATGTGATAGTGGTAGGAGGGGTAGGTTAGACCCCGTAGCCGGTTGAGCTAGACAGGAGGGTAGGTCGGGCACCCAGATATGCCTGATAGTATGTTATTCTATGTTATTATGTGGTAGTGGTAGGGGTGAAATAGTCCCCGTAACCGGTTGAAATAGACCGGAGGGTAGGTCGGGCACCCATATATGCCTGGCAGGTTAGGTCGAGCACGCAGATATGCTTGACAGGGTAGGTCGGGCACCCAGATATGCCTGACAGGGGTAGGTCGGGCACCCCGGTATGCCTGACATGTGTAGGTTGAGCACCCAGATATGCTCAGCAGGGTAGGCCGGGCACCCATATATGCCTGGAAGTATGTGTATAGTATGGTATGTGGTATGATGGGGGAACTCACTAAGCTTTGTGTTTACAGTTTTCAGTTTTGGTTTCAGGTACCTCTTCTTCAAAAGGAAAGGAGCCGGCATGATCGCATCACATCACACCATGATTTCCGCATATGAGATCTTTGGGAGTTATACTATGATATTATTTTATCATGACACATTTTGATTATTGATACATTGGTTTTGATCTGAGTCGATACTATGGATGTTTCAGACAAATGGTTTTATAATTATTAAATTAACAATGAAATTTTTGGTCTTAAATTTTGGGATGTTACACATCAGCCATTGTATGTCTTTAGAGCTTAGATTGTTGGGCTTTTGGGTTTTGTGTAGTACATTGGTTGGGATGGATAGTAGATCCGGTATTAGGAATTATCATTTAAGTGGTTTTCGCTATGAGTTGGGTGTTAGAGTGTGGAGAGAGAGGTAGTTGATGCAATTAAGTATTTCAAGCGATTGGGTTGTTTGTTGGCATTAATCAGGTTCTGGATGGTCTCCCGATTTCATTAGGTATGCGTTAATTATATGAAGTAGTTGGCGGGAACATATGGATTGTGTTAGTGCAATTAAAATTCTAACCGAGTCAGATTTTGAGGACAAAATCCAGTTTAAGTGGGGGAGAATTGAAACATCCCAAAAATACAGACCAAAAATTTCTTTTTAAAATCGTTAGTAAAACCCTAAATCATCCATCATCATAAAGAAAAATCAAGAATCATGTATCTCAAACATCATGTCAAAAACTATATCAAATCATATGAGAAAATATCAGAGTCTAAACAATCCCAGGCTGAAACTGTGGTGTGTGCCATGCGATCATCCCGAGCTCTTCCCCTTGCTAGTGGAAGTACTTGAAACCAAAACTGAAAACTGTAAGCACGAAGCTTAGTGAGTCTCCCCAAACTACCACATACAATACACATAGCATATAGCATAACCTTGGGACACCACTCAACTACATCGGGATGAACCCGACATCGGGCCCCGCCTGGCATTCGACCGCATCGGGCATCGGACCCCGTCCGACATCGGGCTTGCCCCGACATACATACAACATATCATAACATATAAAATGAGCATATAAACATTCGTCGGGCTTGCTCGGAACAGATTCCGGAACACATAACATATAACATATAGGCTGAAATACATCGGCCTTGCCCTGGCATCGGACCGAAGCCCAAAACACTTAACATGCAAGAATCACAAAGACATCAAGTATACATAAACATTCCTCGGGACAGCCCCGACATCGGATCGTAATCCGGAAAGCATATAACCTACATCGGGCCACGCCTGACATCGGACCGTAGCCCAGAACTACTAACATCTAAGCGGGTCGGCATTGTGGCCTTAGACCCGTTCCTACTGGAGAAAACTCACCTCGCAAAGCTGTCTGCAAAAACTCGCGGTGAGGAATATCTGATAGCTGCTCCAACGACTCCCCGACGATCAATATCACAATAATACTTAGTCAAAATCTAATAATCCTTCTTAGGGTAAAATGACCATTTTACCCCTGGTCAAAGTCAACATCATGGTCAAAGTCAAAGTCAAGGTCAAATCCCAGTACCCCAACTCATCGAGTCATCTCCCAACTCGGCGAGTTCATGTAGTACCAGACTCGTCGAGTTCTTCCTGTCATATAATCGGGACATATCGACTTTAACTCGTCGAGTCCCTCCTTGGACTCGTCGAGTTCTTCAGCTTCCGAGTCCTAATCTTGTCCAACTCACTGAGTCATATCCTAGACTCAATGGTTTCACTCAAAACCAGAAAAGGGTTAGGGTTCACGACCCGACTCACCGAGTCCAAGAACAACTCGTCGAGTCCTCCACATGACAAATCCATACAATCGATTCTAATCAATTCCAATGCTTCCAACTCATAGATCTGGACTCCTTAGACTAGTATTACATGTAAAGTTGCTAACTTTACGTGCATGCATGGTGTTATGAAGCTAAAACACCCATTACAAGCTAAAATGAAGGTCTAAGTCATGGAATAGGGCCATGGCTGAATAAAGGTGGCAAGTTTGGGCTTCTACAACTCAAGAGTGCCGAGATTTGAAGTCCTTACATCATCAAAGGTTCAAATCTCGCAATGACCTTGGAAATGTCCCAAAATTGACAATATACAAGCTCAAATGAAGATCTAAGTGAATGGAAGCCAATGTATAAGCTTTATACCTTTATCAAGACAGAAATGAGTCCCTAGCTCTGGATCTTCAGCCTTCCATCTGCAACTCCAAGTCCTTGCTTCCTTCTTCTAGCTTTAAATCACAAAAATGGCAAGAAATAGCTCTAGATCACTCAAGGTTGATTAGGGTTTGGAGGTGATGGAGGCTGGGGTGGAGGCCAGATATGATGCTTAAATAGGGTGCAAGCCCTAAAGATTAGGGTTTCATCCAGACTCTCCTACTCGTCGAGTCAGGACTTTGACACGTCGAGTAGCTCACTTGAAACCCGCGCATATTCTCCACATACAACGCTACGTCCTGCTTCATGCAGGGCCACTAATAATCAGGGCGAAGATCCTGATACATCTTCGTCGCCCCAGGATGGATGGAGAACCTCGACTTATGGGTCAGCAATAGTAGAGTGATCATTGTCATCCTCCCATGCAGGGTCAGCAACCCTCGGCTATCATAATCAAATGAGGCCACTCGACTTACAATCCTCTCATACTTCTAGCGCTCTTCCTTCAGGCCCTCAACCTGCGTCTCTCTAATCTGCTCCAATAGTAGAGTGATCATTGTCATCCTCAAACATATGTCTCTAATCGGAGCCGCTACCGCCTTGCGGCTCAGGGCTTCAGCCACCACATTGGCCTTGCCTGGGTGGTAAAGGATCTAACAGTCATAATCCTTTACCACATCTAACCACCGACGCTGCCTCATGTTTAGATTCGGCTAATCCATGAGGTACCTCAAACTCTTTTGGTCCGTGTAAATGGTACAACGGACCCCGTAGAGGTAATGCTGCCAAATCTTTTGGGCGAACACCACTACCCCAACTCTAAATCATGCGTCGGATAGTTAGCCTCATGAGGCTTCAGCTGCCTCGACGCGTAAGCTATCACATGACCCCTCTGCATAAGAACTGCACCCACGCCCGTACATGATGCGTCGCAATACACCATGAAATCATCTACTCCCTCGGGCAGGGTCAAAATCGGTGCCTCGCACAACCGCTGTCTGAGAGTCTCGAAGACCGCCTGCTGCTCAGGCCCCCAGCGGAATGTCACCGACTTCTTGGTCAGTCGGGTAAAAGGAACAACAATCTTGGAGAAATCCTGGATGAATCTCCTATAATAATCCGCTAGACCAAGAAAACTCTGAATCTCAGTTGGAGACCTCGGAACCTCCCACTGCTTCACGGCCTCTATCTTGGCCGAATCAACCAGAATACCCTTCTGGTTGACGAGATGCCCCAGAAACTGCACCTCGCGCAACCAGAACTCACACTTGGAGAACTTCGCAAAACGTCTCTCCCTCCTCAGTGTCTCCAGCACCTCCCTCAGGTGCTCCTCATGCTGCTCCTGCGTCTTGGAATAGACCAAGATATCATCGATGAAAACTATCACATACCGATCCAACATCGGTCTGCACACTCGGTTCATGAGATCCATGAACGCGGTTGGAGCATTGGTGAGCCCAAACGACATCACCACAAACTCATAATGACCATAGCGAGTCCTAAAAGCCGTCTTCTGGACATCGTCGTCCCTGACTCGCATCTGGTGATAACCTGACCGTAGATCAATCTTGGAGAACCAAGATGCTCCCTGAAGCTGGTCAAAAAAATCATCTATCCTCGAGAGTGGGTAACGGTTCTTCACCGTTACCTTGTTCAGCTCCCGGTAGTCTATACACATGCAATGTGACCCGTCCTTCTTCTTCACAAATAGGATCGGGGTTCCCCATGGCGAACTGCTTGGTCTGATGAATCCCTTGTCTAGCAGCTCCTGCAGCTGCGTAGACAACTCCTGCATCTCGGGAGGAGCCAACCAATACGGTGCCTTGGCTATCAGAGCCGTACCAGGGACTAGGTCAATCCTGAACTCGAACTGCCTCTTCGGAGGTACCCCAAGCAGATCCTCTGGGAATACGTCCGGGTACTCTCGTACTACCGGTACATCATCCACTTTCACCTTACCCTTATCTCGGGTATCCATAACATAGGCGATATAACATGCGCACCCCTGCTGAAGGTAGCGCCTAGCTCTCTCTGTTGAACATAGAATCAACCCATGCTGCGACCTCTCGCCCTGAATCACTAACCCTCCCCTACTAGGAGTCTGAACCCTCACTAGCTGCTGCTCGCAGTCGATCACTGCCCCATTGGGGCTCAACTAGTCCATACCAAATATAACATTATTCCCTCTTAAGGGAATAGGAACCAGATCCATTGAAAACTGCTCATCAAACAACTGCATCGTACATCCGCGGTAAACCCTTGCGACCCGTAACGTCCTATCATCTGCTATCTCAACGTCCAAAGGACACTCTAGCTCCCCTGGAGCTCCAACTAATCGCTTGCTAAGTGTGAGCGACACAAAAGATCGGGTAGCCCCCGAATCAAACAACACCGGAGCTAATATACCGTTCACTAAGAACGATCCTATAATAAAGCACATAAAGATAAGAAATAACCAATAAACATAAAGAGATAAGGAGAAGATACATACTCGTCACCATGTCAGGAGCTGCTCGTGCCTCTTCCACAGTAAGATGAAAAGCTTTGCTCCGCGCCGTAGGCGACTCAGCCCGGACCTGACGGCCATCTGTAATCCTCAATGTGGAAGGAGCGGGTGCCGCCACCTGTCCTGTCGCTGCCAGACTCGGAGGGCCTTCTTTTGCACCCTCTGATTGCACTGGAAGCAAATCAGATCTGAAACTGCTGTGGTGGTGGTGGTAGCTGTACAATACCTACTCATGTGACCAGTTCGGCCGCACTTGTAGCAACCCGAACTCCCCGCCATGCACGCCCCCTCGTGCATCTTGCCACACTTGCCACATTGGCTGCGACCCTGATGGCTCCTCTTTCTGTGATCTAATACCTTGGGCTTCTTTCCCGCACTCGCTGCCTGCACCCCCTCGGGTTTCCACTTCCTCTCCATCTCCAAATCTAGCTCCCTTTCCCGAGCTCTCGCAATCATATCTTCCAGTGTCTTGCAGCTGGAACGGCTCACAAACTGCTGTATATCGCTCCTCAGCATCTCATGATATCGAGCCTTCTTCATCTCCTTGTCCGCCACGTACTACGGAACAAGAAGGGCCCTCTCCCTAAACTTGGCGGTGATCTCCGCCACAGTCTCAGTCGTCTGCTCCAGATCTTGGAACTCCCTCGCTAGTTGTTGCACCTCAATCACAGGTGCAAACTCGGCCCTGAACCTGGCTGAGAAATCACTCCAGGTCATAGAATCTAGCACTGTATCATACCTAATGGCTCTCCCAACCTCCTCCCACTAGTCACGTGCCCTGTCATTCAGAAGACAGAACGCAAGTCTAACCTTGTCCCCCTCGGGACATCTGCTGGTGCGGAATGTGTTGGTGACATCCGCCAACCATTTGGTGCTAGCAATGGGGTCCCGAGCCCCATGATAGTCGGGAGCTCCACAAGCCCTGGACTCCTGGAAGGTCAGTGTACACGACCCCATCATGGATGCCATCTCCGTACGGAACGCGCTCAGCTTCTCATCCAGAAGCTCCAAAATACCCTCCTTGATCGAACCAAAGATCACAGGAGTCTGATCTAAAATGATACACGTGATCTCTGCCAAAATAAACTCCCTCATTTGCTCATCCATCTGCTCGGTCCCAAAGCCCGAGTCTGATCCCTCACCAGTGCCTGAAGTGCCAATCGGCCTAGTGCGTAGCGTCACCATACTGAAAATACACCATATCAAACATTAGTATACTCATCATATCTCGAGGGATCTAACATACTACAAGTTTCCTGGGTTCATCTCAGCATTCCTTGATTCGAGTACGGATCCTCTGCTTTCAGTAGTACGGGCCCATACTACATTCCACATCTATCCGTACTTTCCTCAAGAACTGCCTTGATTCCACCAAGTCCCTTCTACTACTACTGATCTCATGCTAACTTCATCCTAGGCTTGCCCTAGGGTAATCACCAACCCACTCTCTGCTATCGGCTGCATAAGAAGTCCCTGCTATCTCCCTCTAACTAGCTCGCAAATACTATTACATATCACTAAGACTAGATAATTCTTCAAATGAGAGGTTCTACCTAGAACGGTTAGACTCCTAATAGCTGCGAAATAAGGCTAAACCTAACCTTCTAAAATTATTTAGTCCTCGCAATATGTAACTTAACATATTTGTTTGCTAGTTAGAAAAGATAGCTAGAAATCCTAAAAGCATAAAGCAAGCAGCATTCGAGCATCGAGTACACATAATCAAACATATCACATTTATGCCATCACTGACCAATCCGTACTAGCATGCGATTCATAAAGCTCAGATACACATAACAGGCACATAAGGCGTCCTTCCTAGATCCTTAGCCCTAATCTAGCATGCAATTCTCATAAAGTTGCTACACATATAATATGCACATAAGGCATCCTTCCTAGATCCTTAGTCCTAATCTAGCATGCAGTTCTCATAAACATATCATAACATAAACTTGTATGGGTAATTTGGGAGTACTTACTTGAGCTCGGCTGATTGCATGCACCACACCCTTTTTCTATTTTCAAAGTTCTTTTCTCTTTTAAAAATTCTTTTATAAAAATGATTTTCTTTTGAAAATTTTCAAACCATGTCCTTAGTTTGAGTTCAGACACACCCGAGAGTGTGCTAGAATCCTTCAAACCAAGGCTCTGATACCAACTTGGAACATCCCAAAAATATAGACCAAAAATTTCTTTTTAAAATCGTTAGTGATGACGCTCCCCACAGAGCGGGCCAGAGACAAGAGAACCCCCGACGAGAGCAGTTAAGTCCATAACGTTGTAGCTATCTAGCATATGCTACGACTACTGGACTGGGGGACTTGACGACGTGCCCCTCAGAGCGGTCCAGAGACAGGAGAACTCCCGACGAGGAGTTCCTAACGAAGCCTGGGCTGGCGACTCGGCCGCCCTGACCGCCCGAGACCCACAAGAGGCGACCGAGTCGGAAGTCCGCCCACGCCAAGGGTTGTCCTCAGCTACAGTCCAAAGATAATGACTCCAGGCGACAAAGAACATGCCCAAAGCATTATCGCCTGGACCAATCATTGGACCGGACACGAACATGGAGCATGGTCCTCCAATAAGGACGATGGATCCTGTCGGGGTCGCAGTCCTTCGTACGGATCGAGGAAGATCCTCAATATAAAAGGCCAATCACTCTGCCTTGAGAGGTAATCTATTCTCCCCCGATCATTCACCCTCATACTTCCATACTCCTCCCACTAACTTGACCATCGAAGTGTCTTTCCGGGACCTCCCCCGGAAGGCGGCTGACGTTTCTTCCTTCTATGTGACCTCTCAGGTTCTATTCCATCGATTATCTCCCCGCAACGAAGGTGGTTCGGAGGCAGGTCGCATCATTTGTCGTCATCCGTTTGTGTGACAATAGATACGGAAACCCTTTTGCTCTTTCTCCTTCAACCTAACCACGCATGACGAAAAAGACGACGGGTGAGCCATCAGAACCACCGAATAGCCCGATACACCCGATGGCGTGGTTGGAAGCAACCAACACTCCAACAGCGCCATCCTCCGGCGGCCCGTCACCATCTCTTGAAGCAGCGCCATCCTCTGGTGGCCCGTCACCATTTCTTGAAGTAGCGCAATCATCCGGTGGCCTGCCACTGTCTCTTGAACCAGCACCATCATCTGGTGGCCTACCACCACCTCTTGTTGCAGCACCGTCATCCGGTGGTCCACCACCGTATCTCATGACGACACCGTCACCAGATGACCCGCCACCCTCCGTTGCAGCAATCATGCAATCGGTCTTAACCCAGAGTTAAACATCGCCATCCACCCTGACCCACGCAACACCCCCACCATTCCCAAATAGTGGTGTACCTAACCAATACATTGTACCCCTTTTGCCGCCATTCTTCGTCAACACCACCGGTCCTAGAAACCCCCAAACAACACCCATAACGCCTTTCGTGAACAGCTTACATGCGAACAACACTATAATTGGCCCAAGCGTTACACCACAACCGCAGAACCACCCGTCATTGATGGCGGGCACTGCGTTAGCATCACCACTCGCGCTTTACCAGCAAATACCCATGGCCCAACAGCAAATACCTGTGGCCCAACAACAAATACCCGTGGCCCAACATCAAATCCCCATAGCCCAACAACAAATACCCATAGCCCAACAACAAATACCTATGGCCCAACAACATGACCCAACATCAAATACCCATGTCCCACACTTTCCCTACTCCATCTCAGCCGTCAATAACAACATGTTAGTATAACCATTTTTGGCAATGCAACAACCATGGTATCACCTCACTCAGCGGATCCCAAACCAAGATTGCTTATCACGAAGTGTCACATCGCCGTTCGTCAAAGAACTCCTGGTATACGAAATTCCTAACACCGCCAAACTGCCCCACCTTAAAACATACGATGGCACTATCGACCCAGATACTCACATCGATACATATGAATGGACCATGACGTCCCTTAAGCTAGACGAACGGTTCTGGTGCACATACTTCCCCACTACCTTAGACGGCAACGTAGGGACATGGTTTAAGACACTGCCCCCAGGCAGCATCATCAACTTTAGCCAGTTGAAGTACCTTTTTCTAACTAACTTCATGCAACTCCGCAAGTACAAGGGTGATTGTCACTCGATCATTGGGTGCAAAAAACGAGAGGGGGAGACAGTCAAGGACTATTTCGCCAGGTTCAAGAAAGCAACGCTAGACGTCCCAGGGAAAAATGAATGTCTGATCGCGGGAGCATTTACCTGGGGATTGTTACCAGGGTCGCTGTCCCAGAAACTCATGGGCAAGCAACCCCAAAAAAGGGCGGAACTAAAGGAGCGAGTGGAACGATTCCTACGCCAAGAAGAAGGCGAAGCGTCGAAGCAGGCGTATCTCAATGCCATGACATCCTCCGCTGCAAAACGAAGCCACCACCCTACTCCCCATCACGATCCTCGGGGGAGGGGGGGGGAAGCATGTTCATAGGGCGAGATAGACGGTTGCAGGGGCATTTCAGACCTTTCATTAAAGATGAGAGGCGGGGAAGACAAGCAGAAGTCTACACGGTCGATGAGAAACCGGCGGCAAAAGGCACCAAGACGCGGTATTGTGAATACCATAAGAACAGGACACATGACACGATCAACTATTCAGTCCTAAAAAGGGAAATTGAGGAAAAGAAACTAAAGGGAAACGTGATAGAAATTGCCAATAGCCTACGAGCCAAATTCGATGCAGAAAACCACAAAGACGCCACTGGAAGGGCAGATCGTAGGACGGAAATCGTTGCATTCCACCATAAAAGGGGGAGAGCAGAACGCACAACGGACACACGAAGCATCAGAGAAGCAATGCAGGGGTTGACGTTCTCCATAAACGACCCAAGCCCAACCGGCTGGAGCGGGGACAACCCCCTCGTCGTCCAAGGATCCATTCGAGATGTCATCGTTCATTGAGTATACGTCGACACGGGAAGTTCTGCAGACATCATCTATGAACATTGTTTACGGCTGCTACCGAACGTGTGGAAGGAAGGCCTGAGGCCAGCCGCAGGCCAACTCATAGGATTCACAGGACATAACATGTGGCTCTTAGGTACGATTTAATTACCGTTTACATTAACCCGCCAAGACAAAACCAAGCGATGGACTGCCCTGGTGGATTTTGTGGTCATATGACATCCGTCAGAACACAATGTCATACTGGGACGGACGGCCCTACTAAAGTTCAGAGCAATCTCATCAACAATCCATGGGATAGTGAAATTCAGCACAAGCCGGGGACCAGTGACAATCCTAGCCACTCCCCATAGGGAGCTCAAATGCTACGAGATCATGCAACCAAGAGACATCTCAGCTGAAGCCAAGAGACCAAGGCCAGACTCGTCAAATGGGGTAGAGGTAATTAACAGGGAATACCCAAGCCAGCGGGTGAATGTGGGAACGGCCCTCCCTGCGAAAACGAGGCAAGTGTTGGTTCTGCTATTGCATAACTATAAACATGTGTTCGCCTGGATGCCCACAAACATGGTGGGGGTCGACCAAGGAATCATAGAACACAAGCTAATGATAAAACCAGGAGCTAAGGAAATAAAGCAGAAGAAGCAAGTCCAAGGAGGAGACCGAAACAAGGCAATCAACACAGAAGTGGCCAAATTGACCAGCGTCAGAATCCTTAGGGAAGCAATTTTCCCCACATGGATCACCAACCCGGTAATGGTGAAGAAACACGATGGTACTTGGCGCATATGTATTAATTACTCAGAACTCAACAAAGCATGTCCCAAGGATTGCTACCCATTACCAGAGATAGAGCAGAAGGTAGAGTCCCTGCAAGGTTTCCAGTGGAAATGCTTCCTGGATGCATACAAGAGGTACCATCAAATCCTAATGAGCAAAAATGTCAAAGAGAAGACAACCTTCTACACAGATCACGGCGCCTTCTGCTACACAAAAATGCCATTTGGATTAAAGAACGCTGGGGCAACCTACCAGCGATTGGTCGATTCCCTGTTTTCCAACCAAATTAGCAGGAACATCGAAGTCTATGTCGACGACATGGTCATTAAAATCCCGAACGAGCAGAGGCTACTGCGTGACGTGGAGGAGAGGCTGCAAACTTTGGAAAGAGCTAAGATGAAGTTGAACCCCACCAAGTGTACCTTCGGGGTAGAAGAAGGAAAATTCCTGGGGTATTATGTGACAAGGGAGGGGATCCAACCAAGCCCAGCCAAGATAAGTGAGCTCGAGGAGACGCCTTCGCCAAACACGCTAAGAGACGCTCAAGGATTGAATGGAAAACTAACGGCGCTCAACCGATTCATCTCCAAGTCAGCCGAAAAAGCCATGCCGCTGTTCCATACACTCAAAGGGTGCATAGAAAAGAATAACTTCCAATGGACACCGGAAGTCGAGTCCGCGCTACAAAAAATAAAGAAGGCGCTACACACACTCCCTACCCTGGCCAGCCCGATACCAGGGGAAACGCTGTAGGTCTACCTCTCTGCATCAAAAGACGCCATTTCGTCAATGCTAGTAGTTGAGAGGCAAGGGCGACAACTCCCGATCTACTTTGTGAGCTGGGCCCTACAGGGGACCGAAATCAACTATCCAATCATCGAAAAGTTGGTGCTCGCCTCAATCTACGCAGCACGAAGGCTCCGTTGGTATTTCCAGGCCCATCAGATAGAGGTGTTAACTAGCTGCCCGATCAAGCAAGTGCTCCTAAAGCCAGAAACATCTGGACGACTCGTAAATGGGACATAGAGCTGGGGGAGCACGATATCAGCTATCATCCCAGGGTAAGCATCAAGGGACAAGCATTAGCAGATTTCTTTCTTGAAATCCCAGGGGAATTCCAGCAAGAAATAATTGGCACGACCCGACAAGGGTGTCCGGAGGAAAAAACTGACCAACAGTGGACTCTCTACACGGATGAAGCCTCCATCAAAGAAGGCTCGGGCGCATGGCTAATCCTAACCAGCCCTACGGGTGAAGAAATTACATACGCCTTACGGTTCGACTTCCACACCTCCAACAACGAAGACGAGTATGAAGCCTTGTTGCCCGGCCTCAGATTGGCAGTAAAAATGGGGGTGGAAAGGGTTATACCTCTGACTGATTCACGTCTAGCAGCCAACCAAGTCACGGGAGAATTCGAAGCAAAAGATAAATGGATGGAAAGGTATGTCAAGGCGGTACAGCGAATCACAAGCTCACTGAAGAGTTTCACAATAAAGCTGATTTCGAGGGGAAGCAATAGGCGAGCATATGGCTTTAGCAAGCTAGCATCAACATGTTTCGAGAACCTCTCTAAGGAAGTTTTGGTGGAAGTATTAAAAGAGAGGAGCATCGACGAGCGCCAAGTCGACTCCCTATCTACAGCGCGACCCAACTGGATGACGCCTATCATGGATTACCTACAACATGGCATACTCCCCGACGATCACGGAGAGGCACGGAAAACAAGGATACGAGCTCCCCAGTATGCAATCCTGGGGGAGCGTTGTATAGGAAAGGCCATATGGCTCCATGGATTAGATGCATAGACGGTGAGTCAGGGAAGAAGGCCTTAAAGGAAGCGTATGCAGGGTCAGTTGGAGCCCATAAGGGAGCGCGGGCGCTCACAAGCAAAGTACTACGCATGGGGCTCTACTGGCCAGACATACATCAAGACGTCGTCGAACTAACCCGGGCGTGCGTGGAATGCCAGACCTTCTTGCCAGCACAAGGAGCACCCCCATCTAAATTAACGAGTATAGTCAGCCTGTGGCCCTTTTATCAGTGGGGGATCGATATCATCGAACCTTTCCCAGAAGCACCAGGGAAAGTGAAGTTCTTAGTCATGGCGATTGACTATTTCACGAAATGGATAGAAGCCGAGCCGTTGGCGTGTATCACCAGAAAACAGATAATTAAGTTCACGAGGAAGAATATCATAACGAGATTTGGGACACCCAAAGTTTTGATCAGCGATAATGGTTTACATTTCGTTGAGAATCCTTTCAGGAATTGGTGCATCGAAAGAGGGATAGAGCAAAGGTTCACGTCTGTGGCGCATCCCCAAGCCAACGGACAAACAAAGGTGTCTAATAGGACGTTAGTACAAGGGATTAAGAAGTGAGTGGGCAAAGCAAAAGGCAACTGGGTAGACAAACTACCAGAAGTCCTTTGGTCATATCGAACCACACCACGGACTAGCACAAAGGAGACACCATTCAGCCTGGCTTATGGAGCCGAGGCGATGCTGCCAGCATAAATAATGATAGGGTCAATACGAACGGAGTATTGTCAGGAGCAAGAAAACAATGAAAATCTGAGGGAAAATTTGGACCTCTTGGAAGAACGGCGAGAACGCTCGAGTATGCGTCAGGCAGCCTACAAAAAAGTAGTAGAAAGATACTACAACCAGCGAGTCAACGACAAGGCTTTCCGGGTCGGGGATTATGTCCTACGAAAGAATGAGGTCAGCCACGCACAACCCCGTGGGAAACTGAGCCAGACATGGGAAGGACCATACAAGGTGATAGAGGCGCATCGCAATGGGTCGTACTCCCTGGAAACACCGGAAGGAAGGCAAATATCAAGAACAGGGAACGGAAGGAACTTGAGAAGGTTCCACTTTTGAACAGAACCACAAGCCCCTATACAGAAGGGAGGACGATGAGACACCACTGTTGAGTAAAATTACAAGCCCCTATGCAGAAGGGAGGACGATGAAACATCCCTTGGCCGGATTGATCACCCGGACCAACAGGCGGACGCTCAGAGTAGTCCGATAGGGAATTATAGTGCAAAAAATTAGCATGTATCAGAACTACATAAATAAAAGAAAATTCACTAGCCTCAATATGTTGTGCTATGAGTATGTCTAAGATATATACATAAAAACAAATATGACATAGAGGATACTTAGTGAATCCACAACGAGATGGTAAAACTCGAAGTAAGGAAACATACTCAACAAACAACACAATATAGTACCCAGAAGCCAAAAACATAGCAGACAAATAAAACCATCGTCGATTCATACAAACATAATATGATAAGGGGCCTTATAGGCCACAAACTATGCCAAAATAACCATCAACGTAATGCGACAAAGGCCTTAGAGGCCACAAATTGTTCGAAATAAAACAAAACAAAAGCTTCACCAAGATTTTCACACCCTGAAAGGGCAGCTCTAAACAATTTCAGGCACCACCATCAGTGTCACCCACATTAGCTTCGTCATCCACTATACCAGCCCCAGATCCACCAGCCCCAGCTCCACCGGCCCCAACTCCACCATCACCCACTCTACCACCATCACCTCCAAATGCACCAGCTCCATTACCTGCTCCAACAAGCCCCACTCCTAGACCCTCCACAACATCCTCTCCCTCATCAAAAGTACACAATGCTTTCATCCTGTCCACATCCAGTTGGCCCAACCCAAGCAGGCCTGCAAAGTCCATGGTCGCAAATGCCAAGAGAGCATCATCCAAGGCCGAAGAATGACTCGAACGTGAGTCACTACCAGAGGGGTTATAAGTCCCAACGTCAACTTGTGCCTTTAGATTAGCCCAACCTGACTCTTCTCCAGCGACGAATGCAACGTGACGGATACAACTAATACCACCGGTAAACACAGGATGCTCAATGAGCTTATCCATCACACACATACGGATACAAGTAATACCACCGGTAACTCGCATTCCAAACTCTCATTTTGTCTCATTAAACCCTCATTCGCTTGGGTCAAAGATTCCACATGGGCATCCAAACCACTTCGAACATCCTCCAACACCAACTTTTCCGACACCGATGACTTGTTTTGCTGCTCCAACCGACGAATGGTGGCACCAAGGTCCGCTACCTCACTCCTCATACTAGCTTTGCTCGCTGCAAGAGCAGAATATGCATACTCCAACTCACTGAACCGCTACACACGCCGGGACCCGACGGCCAAGTAGGTCATGGATTGTGCAGCGGCGTAGGCAAGGTTATGATCCAGAACAACGTTATTCATAAAATCCATATGCTCCACAGTGGCGAGAGGAAGAGCATGACGAGTAAAATCTAAAGCAACAGAACGAACAGACAGGCGAGAATCGGATCGCAAACTCCATCCCGGAACAAAAGCGGGCGCACCATGAGGAATTCCTATAGCAGCAGACTCGTGAAGCAACCGTTCAGCGCTATCCCTCGAAGACCGAGGGCTAAAACCAAGACTCAAAGAGATTGGAATAGGAACAATGGGCTGATAAGACGCCCCTTCGACACCCTCAGACTGTTGAACATCATCATCGATTATCACAAACACATCCCCTGAATGCGACGGCGCAGAAGATAGCAAGCGCATAAGTCCACGCCGTTGCAACACACGTCGACCAATAGGCGCAGAACTGCCCTCGGGTACCGACCCACTCATTGCCTGAGCAGCCTTCCGTTTCTCTGCAACTCGACGGACGGTGGCAATGATCCCATCCTTGCTATCTACCATACCATCAGTGGCTGATTCGACAGGTGGGCGAGACATCACAGTTGGGGTTACGGCAACGTTGGAACCCGGTTGGCTCCCCGACGCAGTGGAGCTCCCTACCGGCTGTGGGGGAGCCGAGGTAGCAGCGCTCAAACGATGGGGGTGGGGGCAGAGTCTCGTACAAAGGAACAACACGATGCTCCAACTTCCCTTGGTATCGTTTTCGTAGGACAGAGTCCATGGAAACAGAACACTCGACACCTATCAAATAAATACCGAACATAAGGGAACAACATAATAGAACAAAAGCAAGTACGAGGCCCCCGCCATCATCATCATCAAAAAAAGGGAGGGGAGAGGAGGTAAAAGGAAGAAAAAAGTAAAAATGACTTACCATTAGAGACAGTATAGAAGACAGGCATCTCCCCCCGAGCACGCCAACTGGGGCTCATTCCAACACCAACAAGTATCACCTCCGACATCACATCAATATCCACCTGGAGAGTGTGCAAGAGATCGAAGGTCGTTTGGTTATGGGGAAACAGCTTGGGGATAGTATCGGTTAGTATGTTCACCCGGGGGTACTCACGACCAAGCAGTTCTCGGTTAACCCACAGCCACTTGTCCTACCAGTTCTTTGGAGGCTTACTGTCAAGGACAAGATTATGACCTCCCCGACGGGCGGAAAAGGTGTACTTATCGTTGGTGGCAACAAACCGGAAGAAGAACTTATAAAACGAAATAGTAAGGGATGATACCATTGGGCCGACATATCATCTCGAAAGCTACCATCTTATGAACGACACTAGGGGTCAACATTTGGGCGCTACACCCATTACGCCGGGGCATCTCCTCTTAGAAACCAGTCAGCGGGAGGCGAAGGCTGGCGTCGAAGGTTTTCAAGTAAATACCCACCTTCCCAGGAGGAGGCGAGCTAATCAGAGATCCGGAAGCTGGAAACTCTACCCCATCAGCCGGAGTGAGGCCATAAGCCTCTTGAAGAGTGGCGAACTCAGCAAAACTAGGATCAAAGTCAGAGAGGAAGCCATGTTAGAAACACAGAAGAAGAAGAAAGGGAAAAGAGATGAAGGAAGAAGATAGAAATTGAAAAAACCGCCTGCAAGCAATAAAAGGAAAAAAGCGGCACTTACGAAAACCCTGACATGGTTGACATAACCGCCACACACACACACGTCAAAGCGTCACATCGCCGAAAATGAAACGACGACCAAGTAAAAGCGTGGCACGTACGACATCAGTTAAGTCCAGAACGTCATAGCTACCCAACATTCGCTATGACTACTGGACTGGAGGACTTGATGACATGCCCCTCAGAGCGGGCCAGAGATAAGAGAACCCCCGACAAGAGCAGTTAAGTCCAGAACGTCGTAGCTCTCTAGCATACGCTACGACTACTAGACTGGAGGACTTGATGACGCGCCCCTCAGAGCGGGCCAGAGACAGGATAACCCCCGGCGAGGAGTTCCTAACGAAGCCAGGGCTGGCGACTTGGCTGCCCTGACCGCCCGAGACCCACAAGAGGCGACCGCGTGGGAAGTCCGCCCTCGCCAAGGGTTGTCCTCAGCTACAATCCAAATATAACGGCTCCATGCGACAAAGAGCATGGCCAAAGCATTATCTCCTGGACCAATCGTTAGACCGGACATGAACGTGGAGTATGGTCCTCCAATCGGGACGGCAGATCCTATCGGGGTCGTAGTCCTTGTCCCTCGTACGAATCGAGGAAGATCCTCAGTATAAAAGGCCTATCACTCTGCCTTGAGAGGTAAGCTATTCTCCCCCGATCATTCACCCTCATACATCCATACTCCTCCCACTAACGTGACCGTCGGAGCGTCTTTCTGGGACCTCCCCCCGGAAGGCAGCTGATGTTTCTTCCTTCTTTGTGACCTCTCAGGTTCTATTCCATCGATCATCTCCCCGCAGCGAAGGTGGTTCGGAGCTAGGTCGCATTAGTTAGTAAAACCCTAAATCATCCATCATGATAAAGAAAAATCAAGAATCATGTATCTCAAACATCATGTCAAAAACTATATCAAATCATATGAGAAAATATCAAAGTCTAAAAAATCCCAGGCTGAAACTGTGGTGTGTTCCATGCGATCATCCCGAGCCCTTCCCTTTGCTAATGGAAGTACCTGAAACCAAAACAGAAAACTGTAAGCACGAAGCTTAGTGAGTCTCCCAAAACTACCACATACCATACACATAACATATAACATAACCTTGGGACACCACCCAGCTACATCGCGACGAACCCGACATCAGCTTACCCGGCCTCGGGCCCTGCCCGGCATCCGACCGCATCGGGCATCAGACCCCGTCCGACATCGGGCTTGCCCCAGCATACATACAACAGATTATAACAAATAACATAATCATATAACATGAGCATATAAACATTCATCGGGCTTGCCCCGACATCGGACCGGAGTCTGGAACACATAGCATATAACATATAGGCTAACATACATCGGGCTTGCCCCGACATCGGACCGAAGCCCGGAACACATAACACATAACATGCAAGAATCACAAAGACATCAAGCATACATAAACATTCCTCGGGACCGCCCCGACATCAAATCATAATCCGAAAAGCATATAACCTACATCGGATCATGCCCGACATCGGACCGTAGCCCGAAACTACTAACATCTAAACGGGCCGGCATTGTGGCCTTAGACCCGTTCCTACTGAAGAAAACTCATCTCGTAAAGCTGTCTGTAAAAACTCGCGGTGAGGAATATCTGATAGCTGCTCCAACGACTCCCTGACTATCAATATCACAATAATACTTAGTCAAAATCTGATAATCCTTCTCAGGGTAAAATGACCATTTTACGCCTGGTAAAAGTCAACATCCTGGTCAAAGTCAAAGTCAAGGTCAACTCCCAGTCAACGCCAACTCGTCAAGTCATCTCCCTACTCAGCGTGTTCATGTACTACTCAGACCAATGGTCAACCGAGTCAACTCGTCGAGTCCCTTCCCAGACTCGTCGAGTTCTTCCTGACATATAACCGGGACATATCGACTTTAACTCATCGAGTCCCTCCTTGGACTCGTCAAGTTCTTCAGCTTCCGAGTCCTAATCTTGTCCAAATCATTGAGTTATCTCCTAGACTCAATGGTTTTAATCAAAACCAGAAAAAGGTTAGGGTTCACGACCCGACTCGCCTAGTCCAAGAATAACTCGTCTAGTCCTCCATATGACAAATCCATACAATCAATTCTAATCAATTCCAATGCTTCAAACTCATAGATCTCGACTCCTTAGACTAGCATTACACGTAAAGTTGCTAACTTTATGTGCATGCGTGGTGTTATAAAGCTAAAAAACCCATTACAAGCTAAAATGAAGGTCTAAGTCATGGATTAGGGCCATGGCTGAATAAAGGTGGATACTTTGAGCTTCTACAGCTCAATAGTGCCCAGATCTGAAGTCCTTAAATCCCCAAAGGTTCAAATCTCAGAATGAGCTTCGAAATGGCCCAAAAGTGACAATATACAAGCTCAAATGAAGATCTAAGTGAATGGAAGCCAATGTATAAGCTTTATACCTCTATCAAGACAGAAATGAGTCCCTAGCTCTGGATCTTCAGCCTTCCTTCTACAACTCCAAGTCCTTGCTTCCTTCTTCTAGCTTTAAATCACAAAAATGGCAAGAAATAACTCAAGATCACTCAAGGTTGATTAGGGTTTCGAGATTAGGGTTTGGAGGTGATGGAGGCTGGGGTGGAGGCCATATATGATGCTTAAATAGGGTGCAAGCCCTAAAAATTAGGGTTTGATCCAGACTGTCCTACTCGTCGAGTCAGGACTTCGACTCGTTCAGTAGCTCACTTAAAACCCGCGCATATTCTGCCTTCTACTCGACGATTTAGGGCCACCAACTCGTCGAGTAGCCCTTCCAAAATGAATAAAATAATAAAGTTAAATGCATACCAGGAACCAAGCGTTACAAGAATCGTAACACCTAGTTTTCAGATGTTTCTAGTATCGCGATAGCCATCCGAAAATGGATCAAGTAAAGTTTTTGGACTTCAAGGGAATCGAGTATAGACCATATCGTATGTTGATAATGTTGGATTAATTGATTAAAGCCCTCAAATTGTGCTTCGAATAGAAAGGGAAAATTGGAAAAGTTAGATATCGGGCTTCTTGAATGGAGTATGGTTTAGTTCTACATGTATTAAGCCAAAAGTAATTAGATAGGGTTGTGGGGATCGTCAATACCTTTTCCGTGCATATAAAGATCGCCGAAAACAGAGTTGAAATGAAGAAGTTATGATCGTTTGATGTTGGAGTGGAATTAGGTGAAAACATGTCGTCACGAGGTGACAAACATGCTGTCACAAGGTGAAAACTGGGCAACCCAAGCCCACAAATTTTTAGGGTTTTCTAGGAATTTAAGAAGTGGTTCCATGTTTTTGGGGTATTTTTCTATCTTCCACCTCATCTAAGGCCTCTTCAGAGAAACCCTAGCCTCCCTTTCACCACTTTGAGCCTCCCCTCTCCTCTCTCATTCATTTTTAGATTTCTTGGTGGATTTTAGAAAGAAGCTCTTTCAAAATGGAGTTTTGGAGCCTTGAATAAGAAGATCTCAGCTCCCAACTATCTTTTGGACCTTGGGTATGATTCAAGTTTCCACCTTTATGCTTATAAGTTGCTAGATCTAGATTCTAATCTTGTTTTTGATCCACTAAATGAAGATTGAGTTTTTGGATGTGATAAATTTTGAATATTTATTATTCCACCTTGTCACAAGAGTATTCTAGTATATGGATCTGGTCTTTCATGATCTTTTGGGCACCATGCTTGAAGTTAGGATCTTATTTTGGTCATTTTGACCTAGCTTGAGTTCAAGACATGCATTAGACATGCATGTCTAAAAACAATGATTTTTATGGTGCTTTGGGATGGAGAAAGTCTTCTGGAAAGTTTGAGTGTTTGGCTTGAAGGATTAAGAGCTTAAGGTGTTAAGTTGTCCAGAGCATTCCCACGACGTCACATATTGATTGTCACGACATGGTGACGGGCAGCTTCGCAACTATTTTGTGGATTTAAATGTTGCTCAGGTACTTATCAGATTGTGAAGGCGGGATTGTACACACACATCAACTGTTTTATGATTCGATATTTCGCATTGTCTTCTTGTAACTCTGATTTTGAATTATGTTTTATGAACAAGTGGTTTGACTTGAATGTAACTTTAATAAAAATGGGTGTTTATTCTATTTTAAAAATGAAAAATTTTACCATGGTTTTTGGGATGTTACACATTTCTTGTAAAACAAGACTATTTAATTTTAAAGTCTCTTATATCTATATAATGATCAATAAATGCATGTTGATTTGGTAATTGTGTTTGTAATTGTATTTATGTTGCAAGTGTAAGAAATAGCAATGTACTTTGGTTTTTTTCCATAGTTTAAAAAATAGCAATGACCTTTGGCATCTATAGATGCATGTTGATTTGGTAATTGTGTTTATGTCCCAAGTGCAAGAAATAGCAATGTACTTTTGGTATTTCTTGTATTTAAGTGCAAGAAATAACAATCTACTTTGGTAGTTTTTTATATTAATAGTTTAACTTATAAGTATATATTTGTTGTTATTTAGTATGTAGTTGGAAAATCATCGTGTAATGCTTAACAACCCGGCGTGTAGGGAGGAAATTTATGCGTTTTTCAATCGGGAAAACCACAAAGTGATGAGCAAGGAGGAAACCAGGGGAGCGGAGATGATGGTTCGTCAGATAATTAGTTTATGTTTTGTATGTTAGACTTGTTGTGACATAAATTTATAACAATCTTGTTGTTTATTTTGGTATTTGTATGCAATCATAATACTTTGGTACCTAATTGGATGTCGTTATGTAATTTTTTTCTGCATTTAATTTCATTAAGTATCGGTTTTTCTAGACCCGAAAAGTGTTGATTTAAAAAAAAATGAAAAATAATATTACCAGATGGTATTACCGGCGAGAAAGTTATTAGCGGTGACAAATATCTTTAGCGGCGACATTTTGAGCAATAGCGACAGGACGGTACCAACGACTTTTTAGCGGAGACGTGTCGCCGCTATTATTTTTACCGACGACAAATCCAGGTTTTAACGACGATTTTTGTCGCCGCTAATGCCTTATTTTCTTTTAGTGCTCTATAACCCAACATATCCATCTCACCAGCTCATTTAATAACTAGGCATCTATGTCAGCAATGAAATGTATAAAATGTAACATCCATAAAATTCATGAAAAATTTAAACTTATAAATAAAGCCGAAAACCACCATTGTTCACAAATAGTTTTCAAAGCGAGTTCAATATCAGAGTAATCCCAAAATCATGAAACAAAACATGAGGAGGTGCACGATCACGCCTTCGCCTTCCCGCGATCCTCTGTGGTACCTGAAACATAATCCAAAACTGTAAGCCCAAAGCTTAGTGAGTTCCCCTAAAATGCCAATACATAACAAATAGCACATATATATAAAAACAACATGCAATGGGTCCATAACTAACAGACTGGATTACCCCTGAGCCCACAACATAAGTTTAGATGGCCTCCTGGGCCCACAACTTATGTCTGGCTTGCTCCCCGACCTGATCAGTCCTCGGACTGAATACCACTAAGCCCTCAGTACGAGTCTCGCATGCCCTTCCCGACCCTCAGCTCGTATCTGCAATGCTCATGAGCCCTCAGTATGAGTCTAGCATGCCCTCCCTGACCCTCAACTCATAACTGGTATGCTCCAGAGTTTGTTGGCTACAACACGGAGCAGTACAACTTCAGCCCAACCCACATAATATGTCGACATATAACAGATAATATCATATACATATAAACAGACAGTATCACAGGTAGTCCTACAGGTATACCAGACTATCATATCAAAACTTGCATGCATATCTTACCCATACTCAGCATATCAACAATATCAGGTTATTAAACCAATGGGCCGACCTTGGTGCCTTCGACCCAAGAGTATGGTGAGGAAAACTCACCTCACAAGCAGCACACAACTGATAACGTTTGACTCTGAATGTCAACTCTCAACTAAAATGCCTATAACCACCAAGTGACCAATTCCATCAAAACCAAATGATACCTAAAATACCCTTACAAGTAAAACTTCGTCAAACATGGTCAAACATAGTCAAACTTAGTCAAAGCCCATAGACCTACTGAGTCAACCCAGCCGAGTTACCTTGAAAATGGTTGAACCATGCAAGTACATGAGGTGTTCTATGGAAGTACGCTCAGCGTACGCAAGCCTCGCATTAACTGCATTACGAGGACATTGACCGAGTACATGGGGGCGTACCCTCGCAGAGCCAAAACTTCAATAAGTGCTTAATGGCTTAAGCACTTAAGCCCAAACTTCAGATCCATGGTCCGAATGCACCCCAAAGTCATAAAGTCTCCAAATTTATGACTTTAAACGTCCAAAAAGTCCTTAATACATTGTCTTAATCCATTAAGGCCTTCCTCAAGAAGCATGGAGCCAAACTAGCTAAATGGACCTTATTTTTATGGCTTAGAACGCTTCCTAGGGTCTGAACGGACAACCCAAAACGTCCAAAACCAAACATGCATAACAATGAGACTTTTGGCACAAAAAGAACATCATAAACCTACCAAAATGAGATCGAAGCAAACCAAGCATAAAGGTAGTAACTTTTTACCTTCTGGAGCTTCCTAAGAAGGTTATGATCCAAGATTCACAAGCTTGCTTCAACTTCTAATCTCCTTGATCCAAATCCTTCTTCCTTAAGCACACAAAGAACACACATTTAGCTCAACACACTCACTTATGGGGTAAGGGTTTTCCAAACACGAGTCAAGGGCTTGGAGGCTAAAAGGATGAGGCTAAATGATCCATAATGGTGTTTAAATACCCCCTCAAACCCTAAAAATTAGGGTTTCACTCGGACTTAAGTACGCCCAACATATGTGTATGCCCAGTGTACTCACATGTACGCTCATCGTACAACTCCTGCTCCTAAAATTACCATTTTGCCACAAGGGCTTCTTAGGGATACATCCTTACACTCCAAGGACCAAAATGACATATTTTAAAACCAAAGGAAGGAGTTGAAAATACCTGAAACTCGGGATGTTACAACTCTCCCCCACTTGAAATAGACTTCATCCTCGAAGTCTGCTGTAGAGAACAAATCTGGGTAATGCTCCTGCATCTCATCGTTTGGCTCCCAGGTCCACTCGGAGCCCCTCCGATGCTGCCATCGCACCTTTACCAAAGGTACTTCCTAGCTACGCAAAACCTTTACTTTATTCTCCAGAATAGCCACTAGTCTCTCAACATAGTTCAGGAGCTCATTAACCTAAATATCATCCAAAGACACTACTGCATCCTCATCCAATACGCACTTTCGCAGATGTGAAACATGGAAAGTGCTATGAATCTGACTAAGCTCCTCAGGAAGATCCAATCTGTAGGCGACCTTTCCAACCCTAGAAATAATCCGAAATGGTCCAATATATCGGGGACCCAATTTCCCCCTTTTCCTGAAGCGAATCACACCTTTCCAAGGTGAGACCTTCAGTAACACCATATCGCCGACCTGGAACTCCAACTCGGATCGGCGCCGGTCGGCATAGCTCTTCTGCTGACTCTGAGCAGTCTGCAATCTCTACCTGATCTGCTGAATCATCTTCGTAGTCTGAAGGACCACCTCGGTTCGCCCCATAACCCTGTGACCAACCTCGCCCCAGTAGACCGGGGTACGACATCTCCGCCCATACAAGAGCTCAAAAGGTGGAGCACCTCTACTGGAGTGAAAACTGTTGTTATAGGAAAACTCCGCAAGAGGTAGGTAGGAGTCCCAGCTCCCACCAAAGTCAATGACACAGGCCCACAACATATCCTCAAGGGTCTGTATCGTCCGCTCACTCTAGCCATCGGTCTGCGGATGATAAGTTGTGCTAAAGTGTAACCTCGTGCCTAGTTCCTCATAAAACTTTTGCCAAAAACGGGAGGTGAACCGAACATCACGGTCTAAAATAATGGAGACCGGAACCCCATGGCGAGCAACGATCTCGCGAATATACACATCGACCAACTTCTCGGCCGAAGAAGTCTCCCGAATCGTAAGGAAATGGGCACTCTTGGTCAATCGATACATGATGACCCAAATAGCATCAAAACCCTTTACCTTCCTCGGCAACTTGGTGATGAATTCCATCGAAATCTGCTCCCATTTCCACATGGGAACCTCCAGAGGCTGCAACTTGCCAAGCGGCCACTGATGCTTAGCCTTGACCATCCTGCAGGTCAAGCACCTCTCCACGTACCATGCGATCTCCCTCTTCATACACGGCCACCAATAGCTCAATCTCAGATCTTGATACATCTTGGTGGCCCCGTGATGGATAGAAAAACGAGACTTATGAGCCTCCTCCAACACAATCTGTCTAACCCCACCAGACATAGGAACCCATACCCGACCACAACTGGTTAACAATCCATGAGTATCCAGAACAAAACTGGTGATCTCACTCCTAATCCTCTCAATCTTCCAGTTCTCTTCCCGGAGACCCTGCCAAATTGCGACTAAAAGCATCCGCCACCACATTCGCTTTACCCCGATGGTAAAGGATCTCGCAGTCATAATCCTTGACTACGTCCAGCCACCTGTGCTGCCTCATGTTCAGGTTCGGCTGATACATAATATGCCTCAAACTCTTGTGATTCGTGTAGATAGTACAGCGGACCCCATAAAGATAATGCCTCCAAAATTTAAGGGCAAAGACCACTGCCCCCAACTCCAGATCATGTGTGGGATATCTCGTATCGTGAGGCTTCAGCTGCCGCGAAGCATATGCTATCATCCGTCCTCTCTGCATGAGGATCTCCCCCAAACCAGTGATGGAAGCATCATATAATACCACGAAATCCTCAGTTCCCTCTGGGAGGGTCAAAACTGGGGCCTCACATAATCTCTGCCGAAGGGTCTCAAATGCTGACTACTGCTCAGAACCCCACCGAAAACCCACCCCCTTTCTCGTTAGATTAGTGAGGGGTACTGCAATCTTGGAGAAATCCTGAATGAGTTTCTGATAGTACCCTGCCAACCCTAAGAAACTCCTGATATCTGAGGGAGATTTCAAAATCTCCCACTGCATCACCGCCTCAATCTTGGACGGATCGACCAAAATCTCGTCCTGGTTAACGAGGTGTCCATAGAACTGAACCTCTCATAACCAAAACTTGGACTTTGAGAACTTAGCATAAAGCCGTTCTCGCCTCAAAACCCCCAGAAGCTCGCGAAGATGCTCCTCGTCTGCTCCCTTTTCTTGGAATACACCAAGATATCATCGATAAACACAATAACCGAACGATCGAGCATCAGCCTTCATACCCGATTCCTCAAATCCATGAATACTGCAGGCGCGTTGGTGAGCCCAAACGGAATCACCACGAACTCGTAATGCCCATAACGACTTCGGAACGTGGTCTTCTCCACGTCCTCCTCTCTCACTATGACCTGATAATACCCAGACCTCAGATCTATCTTAGAGAACCAAGATGCACCCTGCAACTGATCAAATAGGTCATCGATCCGCGGGAGGGGATAACGGTTCTTCATCGTTAGCTTGTTCAACTTCTGGTAATCAATACACATCCGATGTGAACCATCCTTCTTCTTGACGAATAAAATCGGTGCTCCCCAATGAGAACAACTCGGTTTGATGAATTGCTTGTTTAGCAGTTCCTACAGCAGAGATGCCAACTCCTGTATCTCAGGCAGTGCCAAGCGGTACGATGCCTTGGCTATCGAGGCCGCACCTGGCACGAGGTCAATCCTGAATTCAACCTGCCTCTCAGGTGGCACACCGGGTAATTCCTCCGGAAATACATCGGAAAACTCCCTAACCATCGGGACCTCTGAAACTGAAACCTGATCCCCAATATGCGTATCCACCACATAAGCCAAATAACCCACACACCCATGTTGAATATACTACCGAGCCCTGGCTGCAGAACAAAACCCTGAACCCATCCTGGTGCCCTCTCCATAGATAACCAGTTCTCCCCCACTTGGGGTTCGAACTACCACATGTTGGCCGTCACAATCAATCTTAATAACGAAACGGCTCAGCCAATCCATCCCCACAATCATGCAGACATTTCCCAATGGGATAGGGATCAAATCGATCGGATAAGGCACCCCGAAAATGTCAAGAATACAACCCTGATATACTATAGCTGCTGAAACCCCGTGTTCGTTGGCGATAGAGACTCGCAACGGACACTCTAACTCCCCAATAGGCAAATCAAACTCCCTAATGAACGATAGAGACAGAAAAGACCGACTCGCACCCGAGTCAAACAACACTAGAGCAGGCAAAGAGTTCACTTGGAATGTACATAACAGAGGTACAAACATAAGCATAACACAAACCATAATCAACATGATAAGGGATAGAAACATACCAGTCACAACATCTGGAGCTGCTCTGGCCTCCTCTGCAGTAAGAAGGAAAGTGTGACCTCGAGCACTCGGGGGCTCCACCCTGTCCTGACTCTCATCGGTAATCCTCAAAGTAGCTATCGCTGGAGCCTGCGCCGGCCTAGCAGCAATTGATTGGCAGTTGGCCTTCATATGGCCAACCTGGTCGCAGTGATAACAAATCCTGGAACTGAGTGATGGGGCCTGCTGGCAGCAATCCCTCTCCCTGTCGGCCATAATTGTGGCACCCAGAAGACGATCAACAAGCACCCTCATGCTGTTGGATAAGGTGTCTAAGTCCATAACTTTATTTGGTATATACTTGACCCGACCCGGCATGGTCCATTTGGGTTGCACTTCACCCGAACTATTTGTGTGGTTAAACCTTTGAGAATTGTATGTTTATGATTTGTTAATATATTATAAGTTATAATACATTAATATGAAATCATATTATTTAATTAGTATTTGATCATAAATTAATTTAGAAATAATTTGGTGATAAAAAAGGTGACTAATTAAATATGGGCTCTTGTATTTATATAAGTGTGGACTAATACTCATTTGGAATGGGCTTGGCATGCATGGGAGTCCATGGAGCTTTTAACCCATGGATCCTTGGAAAGGAAGAGTCATGGGTATTAGGGTTTACATGGATGTAACCCTAATCCTCCACACTATATAAAGGAGCTTATGATGCTTGAAATGGCACTAGTTGTGTATGTGTAAGAAGGTCGCCGATTTCTACAAGCAAACATACACTCTCATAGTTTTTCCAAGTTTGTGGTGATTTGTGATTTCCATTTGAGGCATCCACATTATTGGTGCTTGGCTCTCAAACTCCAAGGAATCAACTCACTATTGAAAGGTATGTAATTCTTCTAGCTTTTATGTTTAAATTTCCCCATGCCATTCTAGATAAGTTATGAACCTTGGAAAAACAAATTTGCATGTATTCATAGTAAAACATAGATCCAAGGTTTCTAGGGTTGCATGTACACCATAAGAGTGTTAGGATGCTCAAAACCCAACACATGCGCCTTGCCGCACTTCCCACAAGTTTGGCCCTTCCGGCCCCCAGATCTGACATCAGCGGTCTTAAACCGCTTTGGCGCAGGCTACAAATGCGTTGGGGCCGGTCTCTGCTCCCTAGTCTGCAAATCAATCTCAATCTCACACCGTCTGGCGGCCCCCTGCATCTCCAACAATGTAATATAGCGCTGAGTAGAAACATATTGTCTAATCTCCATGTTGATCATGCTCAAGTAACGGGTCATCTGAGCCTGCTCAGATGCAGCAAACTCAGGACAGAACATAGCTCTCTCCTTAAACATCTTGGGGATCTCTGTCACCGTCTCATAACCCTATCTCAAATCCATGTACTCCTGGACCAACCTCTCACGCTCCACCAACGACACATATCGGGAGCTAAACATCGCAGAGAACTGATCCCAAGATACAACAACTCTCTGCTCAGCAGAATATGAACTGGTTGCAAGCCTCCACCAATCCTTCACTTCAGACCTCAAAAGGTTCAGAGCACACCTGACCTTCTAGTCAGCTGGACATGAACACGTGAATAAACATCCCTCCACATCAGATAGCCACCTCATGGCGATGATTGGGTCCTGCACCCCATCGAAAGTCGGGGGCCTCGTATTTTCGAAGTCCCGATACTGAAAAACCTGACCCGATTTTCAACCCCCGCAACAACAATGGCTGCAGCAGCAGCAGTCTCAGACAAAGCTGCATAGCGCTCATCGAAGTACTCAACCATGGCGGTCTTGATAGACCCAAACATCTCTGGAAACTGAGCTCGGAAAAGAGAAACAACCTCATCCTGCAGGATCTCCCTGATCCCGTCATCCAAAGCAACGAACTCACCCTGACTGAAAATTAACCAGGAGGATATCAGATAACGCGGATCCCACCTCAACTCGACGCGTAGGCACCATACTGAAAATAAACCAGGAGGATATCAGATAACGCTTATATCATAACGGGGAACCAACTCCCAACATAGCCCTAGGGGTTGTGACTTCCTTGCTACGCATATAGGTCCTGTGCTTTTAGTAGTACGGGTCCATACTACCTTCCACACCTACCCATATTTGTCTCAGAGGATCATCACAACGCCATAAACATACTCTCTAGCATACTCATGCGCTAAATCCTCACTCCCTAGAGGAAGGCTACACATCTCAAAACTAGCTGGCTGACCCCACACAACTCATCCATAAAACTTCCACCAACCCTGCAGCACTCGTGTATGCTAGCCCTACATAACACTGGATCCTATAGACAGTCGAATATCTGATCCTACCCTAAGCTTGTCATCAAACAAGAACATGAAATAAGGCTAGACCAAAAATCACCATTAGAGAAGAACCCTAGGCTATCAGACATCATATAATCAGGAAATTCTATCATGCAAAATCCTGAAGATCCCTAGCCAATCACTAGCATGTTGTTATAACATATCACAATATTAAATAACAGTATGGTATTTTGGGGTCTACTTATTGGCTCCGGCTGATTGTACACATTTCATCCCCCTTGATTATTTTGAAAACCATTTTAAAAATCATTTTAAAATCTTTTTCCTTAGTTTGAGACTAGATTCATACGAATGTTCCTCCAATTCACTCAAACCAAGGCTCTGATACAAACTTGTAACATCCATAAAATTCATGAAAAATTTGAACTTTTAAATAAAGACAAAACTCACCATTGTTTACAAATAGTTTTGAAAACGACTTTAATATCAGAGTAATCCCAAAATCATCAAACAAAAATGAGGAGGTGCACGATCACGCCTTCGCCTTCCCGTGATCCTTTGAGTTACCTGAAACATAATCCAAAACCGTAAGCCCAAAGCTTAGTGAGTTCCCCCAAAATACCAATATATAACAAATAGCACATATATAACAACAACATGCAATGCGTCTACAACTAACAGACTGGATTACCCCTGAGCCCATAGCATAAGTATGGCTTGCCCCTAGGCCCACAGCTTATGTCTGGATTGCTCCCTGACCTAATCAGTCCTCGGACTGAATACCACTAAGCCCTCAGTACGAGTCTGGCATGCCCTTCCCGACCCTCAACTTGTATCTGGAATGCTCATGAGCCCTCAATATGAGTCTGGCATGCCCTCCCTAACCCTCAGCTCATAACTGGTATCCTCCAGGGTTTGTTGGCTATAGAATGGAGTAGTAGAACCTCAACTGAACCCACACAATATGTCGAAATATAACAGATAATATCATATACAGATAAACAAACAGTTGATGGAAAAGGTGTCTAAGCCCATAACTATAATTGGTATGTACTTGACCCGATAGTAGCATGGTCCATTTGGGTTGCATTCATCAAAGCAATATGTTAGGAAGGATATTGGAGTAAGAGGTTAATTATGATTTATTAATATGTTATAAGTATAATATATTAATTGAGGAATCATATTATTTAATTAGTATTGATCAAGAATTAATTTAAGAATTAATTTAGTGATCAAAAGAGACTAATTAAATTGACACATATGAGTTGGGCTAATGATCCATGTTTTTATTTGTGATGGGCTTATGGGTTAATCCATGAAGTATTTATCCAAATCAAGTGGGTGGATCATAAGCTTATAGGTATGAATTAGGGTTACACATGACCCTTGATATTATATATATATATATATATATATATATATATATATATATATATATATATATATATATATATATATATATATATATATATATATATATATGTTGGTGCATGTAAATGCTCCACAAATAATGAGTGTTTATTAGGTTGTATTTTCCCTTATTGTATTTTAGGTGTATTTAGTCTCCCTCATATATAAAGGGAGAGGTGGTCACTTTTTAAGTAGTGCACTTCTCATCATGTAATCTAGAGAGAAAAAAGTTGGTGGGTTCTCCCAACCAGGGAGAGTTTCTCTCCCACCATGTTCTTCATGCAATATTATTATCTCTCTCTTTCTTTCTCATCTTCAAAGAATACTCATCGTATGTTCTTAATATTTTTATACACGATTATGTTCAAGATATTATTTCTTCCGCATCCACCGTTCGTCTAAACATGGGTTCCTACACTTGGTATCAGAGCCGTACCTTGAAGATCTCACGATTATTTCAAGGGAACGACTCCCGTTCGGTGTTTATCTTGAAGATTGTTCGTGTTTATGTAAAAAAATTCGGGTCTCAAACCGGAAATTTTGATGAGTTTTTCTATTTTTCTGGGGTGATTCTTTCTTAGTACAATAAATAAGTTGCTGCTGCTGCTCATTCTATTTGTTGTTGGAAAAAGATGTTCTTAAAAGGTTATTATTTTTGCTGTTGAAGAAATGAAGAAAAATGGGAAGAGAATTAATTTTGTGGTCTCCAAAAAGTTGAAGATGTGCTCCAGACATTTTGTTTATGCATTGGAAATGAGACACAAAAATTATGGGCTTATTATTCTTGAAGATAGTCAAGAAAAGCAACTTTTTCTAGAAGATTTTTTCTACAACATGTTTATTATGATCATCATTAAAGGTATGATATTCATACATTCTACCTTTTATTTGTTGCTGTGAATCTTCAAATTAGTGCATATGGACGTGTTTATGTGTTTGTATAAAACACCTTGTCCTTGTTACTCTTTTGGGTAAAGAGTACTCAACTCACTTTTGCCTTCCCAAGTAAAAACCATGTCACTATGACAAATCCCATCACCTTTTGTCCCTAAAAACCTCCTGCACACTCTTCTTTTTGCCTTCCCAAGACCACTTTTGACTTAGAATGCTTTATAAAACGACTCCCTCATTAAAATATGGATAAATGGCCTTTGCGGTAACATTTTTCATTGAAAAATAGCATTTTTCGTCATCTGTTCAGCCCTTCTCGGAGCCCAGAACCACAGCCAAAAACTGCCTACCGGAGCCCCCTAAGAAGCCTCCCCGCAGCCCCTCTCAGGCCTTGGTCTGCAGCCCTTCCCTGCCTTGGACCGCAGCCTACCCTTCTTGCCTTCGGAACGAAGTCCCTCAGCCCTACCGCAACTTCGGTTCTACTCCTTCTTGGCTCGGACCGCAGCACCGGACCGCAACTGCTATCCGCAGTTCGGACCGCAGGCTAACTTACCCTCACTATGTTTCATTTTATTACCACACTTGCTAGTTGGATTACTGTATTATAGCCTTGTATCACTTATCGGATCTCTCATCATTTGTAAGCATTTAGGGAGAGAATGTTGGTGCATGTAAATGCTCCACAAATAATGAGTGTTTATTAGGTTGTATTTTCCCTTATTGTATTTTAGGTGTATTTACTCTCCCTCATATATAAAGGGAGAGGTGGTCACTTTTTAAGTAGTGCACTTCTCATCATGTAATCTAGAGAGAAAAAATTGGTGGGTTCTCCCACCCAGGGAGAGTTTCTCTCCCACCATGTTCTTCATGCAATATTATTATCTCTCTCTTTCTTTCTCATCTTCAAAGAATACTCATCATATGTTCTTAATATTTTTATATACGATTATGTTCAAGATATTATTTCTTCCGCATCCACCGTTCGTCTAAACATGGGTTCCTACAATATATATATGTATTCATAAGCTAAAATCGTTTTCACCTTGCATTCCAAGAAGTAGAATTTCATTTCTAGTCTCCATAACCTCTCCACATTCATCCTAATTGTTCTTGGTGTTTTGTGATTCCATTTGAGGCATCACACTTGGGGTGCTAAGCTTTCTTGAGGCCAAGTTATTCAAGCTACTACACAAGGTAATATTCTAACTTGTTTTATGATTCAAATATCACCTTTCATGCTAGTTTAGGCTTCATGCTTTGGAAAATGTTTATTGCATGTATAATTAGAGAAAACTTAGATCCAAAGCATTAGGGTTGTATGTACACCATAGGAATGTTAGAGTACATAAAACCCAATAGTAGTATCAGAGACTGGTTCCGATCTAGTGACTTGTGGGTTATATGCCTCATTCACGAAGCCGATCTATAAGGGGGGTATATGGTTACTGCCTATAAAATGGTGGTGTAATGGGTGTCCACTCTCACCCACCGCTTCCTTGACTGGTGGAGGGTCGTTAGCCGAATGGGTAGGACATGACACAGACTTCCATTAAAAGTATAATGAAAATACTAAGTAACTAAACACTTATAAATTCCCAATCTTAGTTACTTAGGAAAAATGTGAAAATGGTGCTATTCCATGAAATTTCACTTTTCACCTTGTTAAGTCATTAGTGGAGTGTGTGTGGTTAACCGGCATATTAATTTGGGACTGACAATGTGTGGCAAATGGTAGCTTGATGTTAATCATGGATCAATGAAGCATGTATGGTTAACCGGCACATTGATTAGGTGATATGTAACATCGAGAGTACCAAGCTAATTTGCATGGTTATTCACACCTTGTTTGTGATCCTTGGTATCCCAGTCACAAACTTGAGAGGGCATAATCGAGATTTAAACATGCGATTGAAGAGTTCAATGAATCTCAAAAGAATCTAGGAATTTCAATTCATTTAAAACCTAATCTTCAATTTCGTTTTTCATGGTGGAAATTGGTATATCGTCATTTACATACCTTAAAATATTTTGCAATTGGATTACGGCATCCCTCTTCCGAACAGTAAAATATTATGTTGGGTCCTAGACTTAATATTTCATGTTGGGTGTTATATTAAGGACTTAAATCAACTAACTTGAATTTCTCCCTTGTAGATTTCTAGTTCTGACAACTATGGTCTTCCCGAATCTTATGGAAAAAGCTTTCGATATAAAGATGATATTCCACAAGACGATCAAGATGAAAGATTAATCCCTTCTTCGTGATGTAGTGGAACTTCACTTCCTCCACCTCCTCCAATAATTCTCCCTAACCCACAAGTTCAAATACTTGAAAAGTTCAAGGTCACTCAAGCCCTATTGGCTAGCAAACACCAAGATGGAAGGTCTGTGTGTGCACATGTCTTGGAGATGAAGCCACACATTGACAGGCTAGGAATGTTAGGAGTCGTTATGTCAAGGAAGTTGGTTGTTGACTGGTTTCTTCAATCACTTCCTGAGTCATATGGTGAGTTCATTAAAGATTACTATATGACAGACCGTGACATGTCCCTTATCGATCTTACATATTTGCTAATTGCTGCTGAATCAGCAATGATTTGGCGCACTGGTAATGTAAATTTGACAGGAAGATCTACTTCCCAAACTTCCATAGACATTGACAATGGAAACATTGGAAGTCCAGAAAATATTTCTCTTTCCAAGGGAAAGGAAAAGGCTAAGTCTGAGATTGTCCCGTATACCATTCCAAAAGAGTCTGTTTGTTTCTATTGCCAAGAGAATGGGCATTGTTTGCGTAGCTGCCCTGACTACCTGAGAGATCTAAGAGATGGTAAAGTCAAAATCTATGACTCTGCTTCAGGTAAGTTCACTATCTAACTCTATTAAATTCCTACTTATAGATTCTTAATACATGATGTGATAACATTGCATTTTGATGTTTTGTAGGATCAAAGAAGAGAAAGGAAGCTTGAAAGAAGAGTAAGCTGATTCTGATCGCGAAGAGATGGATTTCGATTGCATAGTTCGATGTTCAGAATTTTGAGCTACTGCTTAGGACTTATGATAGATTACTTAGAAATATGTAGCGACATAGTTTTCATTTGTAATTGCATTGTAAGGAAAAGTTTTTCTGCAAATTTTATAAATAAAGAAATTTTTTGTTATATCTTATTTATATTTCCTTGCAATGGCATTTGTGAAAAATGATGTTTGTATGTTTCTATTTTTAGCAATATGGATTTGATTCTTTCGTTTGTGGTAGTTTCTAAATTTACCAAATAAGGAAAGATTCTCATCACCCAAGTTTCAATTGGATAGAAACTTGGAATCATGCAACTTGTATTGCATGGTGAATGAGAACCTTCGACTTTGGGAAATTAAGACTAATTCCTTGTTCACATATATATATGAGTCAAGTGAAGGACCAGGGGATCGGGTACACTTTGTTGTGCACTGGTCAGGGCCACCACAAAGAACAATAAGACTATTCGTTATGATTTACTAAAAGGTTAGTAAATATGGTTATGCTTACAAGATTAAGTGTGATTCTGAATCATTGAAAAAATTTCAATATATAGCAGAATGAATAAGAAGAATCAATTAGGCAGAAAGATAAAAGTTTCTCCAATCTGAAAGGAAAGGAGAATACTTTAGTATTGTGTTTTATGATCATCCTTATGATTATGGAACCATGTCACAATTGATCCTCTAAGGACACCTTAGTGCATTTGAATGGCTAAGAAGAGGAATCATGAATTGTTGAAATGGTTAAATCAAAAGGTGAATCATACTTCGTTTCAATATCAAGTCTTAGAGTCATACTCCAAGATTGTATATTGAGTGACATGATCTTAAGAAGATTTATAACACACTCATTAAATATGGAATAGAAAAAAAAATTCTTACTCCTGCACATTTGAAATTGGTAAGTTGTGATGTCTTGGATAAGACAGAGACCAACTAAGACCAATTGTGTGAAGTGTTTGTTTTGATAAGTAACCGCACTAACTCTTGAATATTTGTTTGTCAAGTAATGTTTCTTGACAAAGAGAGTCTTATATGTCAAGAGGTCAATGGGAGTCTTAAGGATCTTGAAAGTTTCAAGAACTAATGAAGAGTAAACCTATTATTAATCATTAGCCCATGACTTGAGGTTTGTAACCTATCGTGTTGACATATTCTTATTTTTGTGCCCATTCTAGTTAAAGTTGACTATGCATGTGAGTTCTATGAGTTCTCAATTGTTTGCATAACAACTTGGAAGACATGGTAGGCCTTTGTGCTGCCAAGTGGCAAGAAATTTAGATTGAACAAGTTCAGTCCATATGAGTTTGATTTGTCATAGACCTTGTCTTCTGACAATGACAGACTCACATGGATAGGAACACATACACCATAAGATCTAAGTGACAAAGGTTTCTCTCCGCTTCATGAAAATGATTTTAAGGAAACAGCTTCACTAAGTAGACTTTAAGGAGATAGAATTTGTGATATTTGCATTCTCAAATTCGATTATGATTACGACATCCCTCTTCATAGTTCGAATTGTGAGAAATGGCAAAAGGTCTAAACATTTGAAACTTATTGCTGTAAGTTCTAAAATTGTTAAGACACACATGTGAGCTATCTAAGGAAAGGTATATGAGTTTGAGAAGCCTAGATAAAGTCTTATCGAAGCGTCTTATGTCAGAAATCTGAACTTTGGTAAGAAAGTCAATAGGTATTGATTTCTAGAAGTCCGGTTAATTTCTGGGTATATGTCAAAGCTAGTGGGAGCATAAGTGTTATGCTAATAAGAATGTAATTGTTATGCTAGTGGGAGCACAATTATGACGTTAAGTGTTGCAAGTTAGCAATGTTAATTATAGAAAACAGAAGTTTCAATTCGCAAAGTTGCAAAGTTTGAAAAGTTTGTTTTGCTAGAATTAAGGGAGAGGAACTTATACTTTATTTCAAATCTAAAAGCTTAGATTGAGATTTTAATCGAATTTAGTCATGGACATATGTGAATGTTATGTTGAAATGATTCAACATAAGGAAATTCTATATGTGGAAAATATTATAGCGAAAGACTGGTAAAGAATCATGTCTTTATGCGAGACATTATGAATCGTATTCCATATGCTTCGGATATAGGATCGATTACGTAGGCTATAATATTAATCTGTTCTAATTTTCCATATGTCTAGGGCATTAAGAGGGAAAAGGGATTAGAACGAGATATGACTAAAATGGTAAAGCAGTTGTCGAGGACAATCTGAGGTTTACCAAAGATTGGTTGCTCATGGACAGTTGGAAGTAAAGTGTAAATTTTGGAAGGACCATATTGATATACTCTAAGAAGAGGTAACTCTTGTTCGGAAGTGATAGTCAAAATGGGAATATGGAAATGTTACCATAAGTGGAAGTTTATAATAAAATCTATTCAATGATTTGGAATTGTGAAATGAGCATCATTGGAATGTTGTCTATTGATCTATTTCACAAAGTAAGGACCATAGATAAACATAGTGTGCATGCTTGGAGCATGGGATAACTATTGTTTTAATTCAAGTATTAAGTTGATTAATCGAAACATTATACAATGAATAATGTGTAATCAATATGGTGATTAAATAAAAGGTGTTTTATTTATATTATAAGTTCTGAGACCATATTGGATTCGATTATTCTTGTGTTTCACTTTGCATGTTTTAACTTCCTGAATAATAAGATTATTCAAACTATCCATAGTAGATCATACTTTGGAAGTAGGTTATGAAAGAAGACTGTCATGAATGGGTTTTTGTATGACTGTCTAAGGTGTTAGACATAGCAAAAGATTGCTACAAACATTCATGAGTGCTCTTGAAATAAGATTTGAGTATTGGACTAAACCCACTCTCACATATCACTTCATGGAATTTATCACGGGTGATTGTGAGATGATAATATCGTATAATCTTCAAACCAAGATATATGAGTTGGCGATTATTTGTTGATTGTACATTAATAGTGCGAAAACGCATTAGTAACTCGATGTTATAAAACGTGCTATTATGTTTGATTCAATGAATAGTTAGCACAAGCATATAAGTTGAAGTTTATATGTTCCTTTTATCCTAAGAGGATTAAAAGCGATATGTTGGGCCCCTCGATGATTTTGTTTTGACGTATGTGTCGGGACCGGTCAGAACTCTATTGATGTGTTCAATTAAGTTCTATATCAAACAAATCAGAAATCGGGAAACAAAATGTTGGACAATGAGTATGACTTTAATTCCATGTCTTTGTCCACGCGATATCTTGTAGAAAGAGGATTATATGATCACTTATCTAGAGGACACGTCAGAGTTCGACAACGGCTTTTTGAAATCTACGATTGCTAATCGGATTTTAAGTTACATGGACAATTATAGTTATCAGACTTATCCAAGTGGGATACTGTTGGAAAAGGTTTCTAAGCCCATAACTATAGTTGGTATGTACTTGACCCGATAGTAGCATGGTCCATTTGGGTTGCATTCATCAAAGCAATATGTTAGGAAGGATATTTGAGTAAGAGGTTAATTATGATTTATTAATATATTATAAGTATAATATATTAATTGAGGAATCATATTATTTAATTAGTATTGATCAAGAATTAATTTAGTGATCAAAAGAGACTAATTAAATTGACACATATGAGTTGGGCTAATGATCCATGTTTTGATTTGTGATGGGCTTATGGGTTAATCCATGAAGTATTTATCCAAATCAAATGGGTGGATTAGGGTTACACATGACCCTTGATATTCTACATATATATATATATATATATATATATATATATATATATATATATATATATATATATATATATATATATATGTATGTATTCATAAGCTAAAATCGGTTACACCTTGCATTCCAAGAAGTAAATTCTGATTTCTAGTCTCCATAACCTCTCCATATTCATCCTAATTGTTCTTGGTGTTTTGTGATTCCATTTGAGGCATCACACTTGGGGTGCTAAGCTTTCTTGAGGCCAAGTTATTCAAGCTACCACACAAGGTAATATTCTAACTTGTTTTTATGATTCAAATATCACCTTGCATGCTAGTTTAGGCTTCATGCTTTGGAAAATGTTTATTGCAGGTATTGTAACATCCATAAAAATCAAGCCAATTTAAAACTTTTTAACTCATTCGAAACCATTAGTTATTACAAATCTGTTTTCAAAATAGTTTCATCTTAGAGTATCACAGAAATCCAAATCAAAATATGAGGAAGTGTACGGTCACGCCTTCGCCTTCCCGCGGTCATCTGCTGTACCTGAAACAATAATAGATAAATGTAAGCTCGAAGGCTTAGTGAGTTACCCCCAAAATTCCAACCACATATAGCCATAATCATATCATATCAACAAATACAGAAACACCATGCACCTCGAGTCTACAGTGTGACTGGTCCGCCCGCACCGGGCCTTTAGTCCACCTGGTCCACTCTCTGAGTCTACAGTGTGACTGGTCCGCCCGCACCGGGCCTTCAGTCTATCTGGCCCACTCTCCGAGCCTCGACACGTCTGGACCGCCCTCTCGGGGCTTTCAGCCTATACAGACCGCTCGGCGGGGCTTCAGCCTGACTATGTGCCCTCCCGGGTATGTAGTCTATCCGGTCCGACCTGGGTATGTTGGCCTACAGCACGAAGCAGGACCCGCCTCAACCCAACCCCCAATAAAACAATCATGTGCACATATAGTAGATAATCACATAACAGTCTATAGACAAACAAACCGATCTAACAGATCGTATAGCTTAGCAACATCGTATAACCAGGATACCGACCTAACCGGTCACTAACATAGCATCATCCTATATACCAGGATACCGACCTAAACCAGGTCACTAAACATAATACCGTCCTAACTACTAGGACGCAGGTCTAACAGAGCAGTAAACATCTCATGCAATACCCGGATACAAATCCGATAAAGGGCCGTCCTTGGTGTCGTAGACCCTGTTGATATAGTCAGGATAACTCACCTTGAAAATGTCGATCTGAAATGAAGAATCAAACTCCCGAATCACCAGTTCGCCGAAAATCCCGAACTATCCAAAATAGCGAGTTATAAGTCAAAATAGGAATATTAATCTTGACCAAGAGTCCCACAAATAATATTAGTCCAATTTGCCTTTTCTCTCATTTGGGCCAAGGCCCAATACCAATTCCATGAACTACAAGTCCATATGTGTAAGGCCCAATATTGGCCCAATTTACCAAATTGGGCCCAACTTCCTAATTGGGCTTAATCCCAAGATCCATTATCTAAACTTGGCCCAATCCCAATTATTCAGAGAGTCCAGCAAAGGCCCAAGTCCAACTAGTCCAAAGGTGGCCCAATTCCCGAAGCCTAAATGACAAACGCCCAACAGGGGAAGTACGCTGGGCGTACTCTTCTGGTATGCGGGGCGTACTCCGATTCATGTTGACTGGAAAACAGGACCATTGACCCGGTACGCGGGGCATACTGCTTCCTACGTGGGGCGTATGTGAGTTTCACAAAAATCCTCATAAGTGCTTAATGGCTTAAGCACTTAAGCCCAAACTTCAGATCCATCGACCAAATATGCCAAGGACTCATAAAAGTCTCTAACTTTAACACTTTGGACGTCCAGAAAGTTCTTAATCCAATGTCTTAATCCATTAAGACCTTTCTACTACTTGCATGGGACCTCTAAGGCCATTAGGACCTTATTTTTATCACTCAACATCCCATTAAGAGTCTGAAAGGACAGCTCATCTCGTCCAAATCATAATATACACCATTTTGGGACTTTTGGGACAAGAAATGGTTCCAAAATGCTAGACTGGCTAGATCTATGATATACAAGCATAAAGTTTGAAGCTTTTTACCTTCTAGAGCTTCTAAGACACAAACCAACTTCAGATCTACAAGCCAATCTTCTTCTCCAACTTCTTGGTGCAATGCCTTCACCCCCAAGAGCTCAAAATAGCCACCAACTCATACCCTCACACAAGAACTAGGGGTTGGGACCTTTCTGTAGGATGGAGGCTAAGAGTGATGAGAGGAAATGAACCATAAGGATGTTTATATAGTCCCCAACCCGAGTTAATAGGGTTTCCTCCTGTTATGAGTACACCCAGCGTACACAAGTGTACGCCGAGCGTACTAGGGCGCGCCCTAGTACGCTCAGTGTACCCTTATATACGTGCAACGTACTCTTCCTGGTCCCAAACTTACAATTTAGCCCTTAGGCACTTCATGACTTTACCCTTCCATCCCCAGGGACTACAATTGACAAAACTTGGGATGTTACATGTATAATTAGAGAAAACTTAAATCCAAAGCATTAGGGTTATATGTGCACCATAGGAATGTTAGAGTACATAAAACCCAACAATAGTATCACAGGTAGTCCTACAGGTATACCAGACTAGCATATCAAAACTAGCATGCATATCTATCCCATACTCAGCATATCAACAATATAAGGTTATCAAACCAATGATCCGGCCTTGGTGCCTTCGAACCGAGAGTATAGTGAGGAGAACTCACCTCACAAGCAACATAGAACTGATAAGGCCCAACTCTGAATCCGAACTCTCAACTCAAATGCCTATAACCACCAAGTAACTAATTCCATCAAAACCAAATAATATCCAAAATACCCTTACAAGTCAAACTTGGTCAAACATAGTCAAACTTAGTCAAAACCCATAGAACCACTAAGTCAACCCACCCGAGTCAACCCAACCGAGTCAACCTAGCTGAGTTAACTCGAAAATTGTTGAACCATGCGAGGTATGCTCAACGTACGCAAGCCTCGCATTGACTTTATTACGGGGATGTTGACTGAGTACGCGGAGCGTACTCCCTTCTATACGGGGCGTACCTCGCAGAGCCCAAAACTTCAATAAGTGGTTAATGGCTTAAGCACCTAAGCCCAAACTACAGATCCATGGTCTAAATGCACCCCAAAGTTATAAAGTCTCCAACTCTATGACGTTAAACCTCGAAAAAGTTCTTAATACATGGTCTTAATCCATTAAAACCTTCCACAAGAAGAATGGAGCCAAACTAGCTAAAGGGACCTCATTTTTATGGCTTAGAACCCTTCCTAGGGTCTAAAAGGATATCCCAAAACGTCCAATACCAAACATACATAACAATGGGACTTTTAGGACAAAAAGAACATCATAAAGCTACCAAAATGAGATCCAAGCAAACCAAACATAAAGGTAACAACTTTTTACCTTTTGGAGCTTCCCAAGAAGGTGATGATCCAAGATCCATAAGCTTGCTTCAACTTCTAATCTCCTTGATGCAACTCCTTCTTCCTTAAGGACATAAAGAAAACACTTTCAGCTCAACACACTCTCTTATGGGGTTAGGATTTTCCAAAAATGACTCAAGGGCTCGGAGGCTGAAAGGATGAGGCTAAATGATCCATAAAGGTGTTTAAATACCCCGTCAAACCCTAAAAATTAGGGTTTCACTCGGACTTAAGTACGCCCATCGTACATATGTGTATGCCCAGCATACTAGGGCGCGTCCTAGTACGCTTAGTATACTCACATGTATGCTCAACGTATAACTCCTGCTCTCAAAATGACCATTTTCCCACTAGGGCTTCTTAGGGCTACATCCATATTCTCTAATGACCAAAATGACATAATTTAAAACCAAATGAAGGATTTGAAAATACCAAAAAACCCGGGATGATACATAAAATGTGTTATAGGGATAAAAGGGTCAAATCATCACTATTAACGGTAATTTATGTTTTTTCATAAAACAAATTTTGTTTGGGACTTACTCGTAAATTAATGTAAAATAATGGGACTTTAATGTATTTATGTCTGCAAAGATATTGGTAAACCGAAAACAAAAAGAGTTCAAATCGTCATTTTTACCGGTAACTCATGTTTTTTTATAAATAAATTTTAGTTTAGGATTTATTCGTAAATTAATGTAAAATAATGGAACTTTAATGAAGATTTTTCATATTAAGCAACAATAAAACATAGTTGAAAAAAAATAATGTATCTTCAAAATGAAACATATCTAAATACACTAACAACGTACTTATATCTTTTTTACCTATCATAACACACAAATAAAACAATAGGCTTATAATGTTTTACCCACCATAGCAATATATTTCATTTTTATGATGAATAGTAGAGATATCAAATCGACCTCAATAACAAAAAAATATATTAAAAAAACAAACATATAATGACTCAAATACAAGAAAAAAATTTCACATTAATATTATAATTAATATGTCCAAGTTGCAAAATGACAACTTAGGGGGAGAATAACCTACAAAATCCAAAAAAAATGTTATGCTTTACTATAAAATTCAAATTATAACAAGGAGTAATATGTGGAAATAAGTATGTAACGCCCCAAAAATTATGTGGTAAAAATTTCATTTTTAGTTGAACCAAAACAATAATTATCTTTAACTCAAGCATTCCTAAACCTTTTTCAAAATATTCAAAAGTACTTTATAAGAAAACAGTTATCAGAGTACAATCCCAAAATCATCATAATGCGGAAACATGGGTGGATGCGTTGCGATCATGTCAGGCCCTTCCCTTTCGAACCGGAAGTACCTGAGGCCATAACCATAAAAATCGAAAGCACAAAACTTAGTGCGTTCTCCAAGATACCACATACCATACATACCATTGGGCCTAGCCCTCACATTGGGCCCAACCCGCATATTGGTCCCAACCCACCATAATGGGCCTAGCCCGATCATACAAATGCAAAAGTCACAAAGACAATTAGCACCTACATAACTTACAAAGGGCCTATCCCTTCCTGATCCATGAACCTAGCCCAACATACCAAGTAAGAGTCACAAAGACATCTAACATATCAGAACCTAGTGGGCCGACATTGGTGCCTTCGACCCACGAGTACAGTGAGGAGACTCACCTCAATTCGCTGATAATCAAATAATTGCTCGGGTCGCTGAACCGGATAACCTCGCACCAATTGACAATATATACAACCTTAATTAATAACTAACCTGATAACCCAAAATCTGAGGCCTACTCCATAATCCAACTTTCTGAAAGGCAAAAGACCATTTTACCCTTTTCTTACTTAGCCCAAAACCAAGATCCATCCCATTTGCACAAAAGCCCAAATCCCTAAATGGCAATCAAAAGCCCAATATGGCCAAACTTCGTAATTGGGCCCAAAAACTATCATGGGACCAAAACCAAGAAAGTCCACAGCCTAACATGGCTCAAAGTCAGAAGTCCAATGGCCCAACAAGGCTCAAACTCAAAAAGGCCCAAAATAGCTGAACTGGGGAGTATGCCCAGTGTACTCACCCTCGAAACAGAAGGTACAAGCCGTTGATTCAAGAATCCAACATTACGCTGAGCGTACTCCCATGTACGCCCAACGTACTCGTCAGAGTCCATAGAAACAACATTAAGCCCTTAATGGCTTAAGTCAAGTTGTCCCAAACACATATCTGATCCCTAGACAAGGTCTTAAATAATAAAGTTGCCAACTTTACTCTCTTACATACCTTAAAGGGACATAACATCTAAAAAGAAGGTTAATAAAGGTCGTAATGCTTGCATGGACCAAAATCTCTCACAAAGTTTGCATTTTTATAATCAAGGGACCCTAATGGAGCTAAGATCTAACCTCGATAGCTTCTGGAGTAGATCAAAAGGTCAACCTTAACTCAAAAGACTTCAAAATGCAGATAAGATTCCATAAAACGGATCTAGCACAAAAGATCATCAAGGTGAGAGCTTTTTACCTCAAACAGCTTGCAAATGAGAAGGTAATCCTGGATCTACAAGCTCAAGCTTTGCCTCCAAGTGTTCCTCTTCTTCTTCTTCACCACAAAACACCAACAAACTCACTTTAAAGCTCAAATATCACCAAATGCACTTAGGGTTTCGAATCTAGGGTTTAAATGGGATGGAGGTTGAAGATAATAGCGTTTGGTGTTGAGTTAAGGAGCTTAAATAGGCTCCAAGAACCAAAATTAGGGTTTACATGAAACTGGAGTACGCCCTACGTACTCCTATTATGCTCAGCGTACTCCCAAAGGTGTCGCGATCCTTCTCCCTAGTACGCCTGACGTACTCCCTAAGTTCGCCCCGTGTTTTAGGCTTAACCTTAAACCCACCAACTTCCAAGAGCCATAACTTCTTCGTTCTAAATCCGATTTCGGCGATCCTTATATCCACGGAAGGGTAACGAGAATCTCTACACTTCTATCAACTCATCCTTGCCTTAAAACTTCCCAAAATAAAATCCAATATTCATAAAAAGCCCGAACATCCATTTTACGGTTATACCCTTGGGCTCCAAATCACAAACCAAACTCCCAGATCATCTATATTACATTACCCACAACCAAATGGGTCTAAATCCCTCTTTTCCAAAGGCCCTAAGCCTTATGATACCCGATCTTCAGGTCACCGCCCCGAATTAGGAAACGATTCGAAACAGGGCGTTACAACTCTCCCCCACTTAAATTAGATTTCGTCCTTGAAATCACTCCTTACCACTTACCTAGAAAACAAAGCTCCGAACAAATCCTCCTAATGTTGAACAAGTCACTGATCATTTAACTGCCGAACCAGTACGCTACTGCTATAATTCAAAAGCCCCATAACTTTCATGGCCCCCACACAGGTGGAACCAATCCGAAACACGATCACGAGAGCCTTTTTTCTACCATCAGAACTAAAAACATCCTTTTGACCCTGAACCCTTCAACTGATATCATTGGCATACAGATTCCTTAATTTGTAACTTGCTGAAGTAAAGATCTTGCATATATACCCTAACGATTCCGAAAGCGAGTCTCGACCAAAAGCCAACTCGGTACATAACTCATAACCTGATATCCAAGGTTTCACACTTGTATTTCACCCAAAATCTTCTGATTCACGGAAACCATTCACTAAACTGGGATATAAGAATTCCTAATCCCCTGCTGAGACTGCCAGTCTCACACCTGGTCCAGCCACCAGGTTCCTAAGAGCTCAACTGATAAGGTTACCCTATCCTACACAGCACACTCGAGCCACTCACTGACCTCATAGCCATCCCACTAGAACTATGATTCAATATCGTGACCCAACTGGTTCCCACCGGGTCTCACCCACATTGTCATAACCATACGGGCCTTGGCACAGGTCTTACCTAGTCTTAACCAATGAACGGGCCACACCTACATGTCTCACCCAATCGAGAGCTACTCAGTCATAACCTTGCCTCGGACCCCAATGATCCTCATCCCATAACAGAGAGCTGCTCTCTGACAACAATGTCCGCCTTGCCCTAGGTACGATATGATCCTCCTTTATACCAACGACCACCCCATCGATGGTCTATCTCAATCTGGCGAACACTACGATCCCATCACAGACTTACAACAATTCTGCAACTACCTAATATCATGGTGAATGCTACGGATACCCCATAGTGTTACAACACTTCCACACTATCTGCCCATCCAGTGAATGATATAGCCACCTCGCAGTCTTACAACACTTTTACTCCGCCATGGTCACCGCCCATGGTCTTACCACACCTCTACCATACCAACCATAAACATCCTGAGTCGAACCGCATCTAACTAAATCCCAATCAGGTGTTCAGGTCATGCTTTGAACCCCAAAGCCTTAATCAGACAAGAATAGGCATAGAGGCTCTAACACCACCCTCCACCTGAGTCCATCCAAATACCCGCCATGCGCCACTACTGATGTGCAACGAACCTGAATATATCCTTCCTTGTGAAATCACTTAGACCAACGATTCTTCCCCACTTAGGTTCGAATTCACCTTCCAATCCACAAGATTTGATGGATTTCCAATCCATCTCGCAACCTTGTGATTCCAACTGTCGACAATCTGAGCTTACAAATGCTAGCGTTTCACTACTATCCAATCTCATTGATCGCACAACTCTTGAAATCCAAATGAATACTCCCCGAAATCTCAGCAAGTCCGATAACCCCAATCGCTTCCCATGATACCGCATCAAATCCTTAAGTCCTTTATGCTGGTCACAAAGACTATAACCCTTGACCGAAACTGGTAAATCTTTACTTCGACTTCCCATCCTCAGAAGGATCTCTGCATTCTACCCATCTTCAACCCTTGCGAATATGAAATTCCCCCTGGCACTTCTAATGACCAAACAACCTCATGCGACTGCCACCATCATCTTCTTGCTACCGCTCCTACCCTAGTTATGGTAGTGATCGGACTCAAAGGTCATTCCATATACGACTGTCAATACTACCTAAACAAATTCTATCACCTCCAAACTCCGACTTTGTTGATGAACTAACCTAGTTAATTCATCCATAGACCTTCCAAACGATACCCCTGAATTGAACCCCATCAAGGAATCGAAACAACAACTGAACAAACTGAATCCCGCCCAGCAAGATACGACCCACTAATAACTCTTTGCATACAAAAATAGCATATAACAATTCTCAATGATACAACCCATGCAACAACAGAGAACTAAACCAAAGACAATGCTTACGCATACCACAACAAGATTCCAAGGCAAAATAAATACTGACAGTAAGCATGAAGAAAGAAAAAGATAACATACCCAAAATACCATCTGATGAAACTCTGGCCTCCACTGACTGACACTGTAATGCTCGGCCCCTAAATGTTGGGGCTCCTTCCCTACCATCACAACCGTCAATGATCCTCAAAGTAACTGGAGCAGGTGCACTCACTGCTCCACCCCTCAATACCGGACAGTCGGCCTTCTTGTGACCCACCTGATTGCAGTGAAAACACATCGGAACTGACCCACGGGGGCAATCCCTACTAAAATGACCCATCTGACCAAAACTAAAACATCCTCGGCCTGTCTCCCGATATCCTCCATCATGGGTCCTCCCACACTTGGCACAACGGCCCTGGCACTTATGGCCTCCCAAACGTGAATCCTGAGTCTTGGGCCTCTTCGCCTGGCCCACTGCGATCTGAATATGCTCTTACTTCCTCTTCCTGAGGTGCTCCAAATCAATATCACGCTCTCGGGCTCTAGCTATCATATCATTCAGGATCTCGCACCCTGACAAACTCACAAACTCCCAGATGTCATCCCTCAACATGTCATGATACCTTACCTTCTTCATATCCTCGTCTGATGCATACTGTGGAACCAACAAAGCTCTCTCCCGAAACTTGGTAGTGATCTCTGCCACAGTCTCAGTCGTTTGGTGAAGGTCCTGAAACTCCCTCGCCAACTGCTGCACCTTAATAGTTGGTGCAAACTCGGCCCTAAACCCGGTCACAAACTTATCCCAAGTCATCGCCTCTAGGGCTTCGCCTTCCAAAGCGAAGTCTACCTCTTCCCACCAGTCTAGGGCTTTGTCTTTCAGAAGACGAGGCTAATCTGACCTTCGAGCCCTCAGGGCAGAAACTCGTCCGGAAAGTGTTAGTCATATCCGCTAACCATCTCCTACTAGAAATGGGGTCCTTCTCCCCAATTAACTTGGGAGATCCACAAGCACGGAACTCACTGAAGGAAAGAGCACGAGCTCCAACAATAGCTATAACCTCACTACGAAATGCGCCAAGACGCTCATCCAAACTATCCATAATCCCCTCCTTAACCGTACCGAAGATCACCGGAGTCTACTCCAAAATACTGCGGGTAATCGCCGACGAGATGAACTCCCGCATTCGCTCATCGATCGGCTCAGTACCTGCACCTGAGCAGGAAGTAGAGCCTGAACCCCCTTCCTGAGTGCTCATCACCATACTAACAAACAAACATGAAAATGATCAGAACATACCTAAGAATCCTCATCCCACATGCTTCCTAGATTCTCCAATACTCTCCCTGGTTCGAGTACGGATCCCGTGCTTTTAGTAGTACGGGCCCAATACTACCTTCCACACCTATCCATACTTTCCTCAAGAATCATCTCGAATCCTCTAAGTCACTTTCTCAAACTAATACTCCAAGCACATGCTAAAACATCGCAACTAAACCCACTGAAGCACTTCTTAGGCTTTCCTAGGTTCCCGACCTCACCATGCCATCAGCTGCTAAAGAACTCCCCATAATGTCAGCTAACCACCTCATGAATACCATTATATGCAACAAAGTTTGGATAATCCTTTGAGTAAAAGATCCATCCCTACAATGGTTGGACTCAAACAAGATCTGCGCCATATGGTCAAATCCATCACTCTGAGATTATTCAACCCTTGTCACGTGTGACTTAACATATTCACTTAATAGCTAACTCACATCACTTAGAAGTTCCACAAACCACAAAGCAAGCAATATTCGTGCAATAACACTCCAATCCATAGAATAACCAGAGAACATTCAAGCTCACATACTATAACTCATGCAAGGAACTTTCACTCTCACTGTCGGTTGCCTTATGCATGCAAATTATACATAATACAGGATCAGATAGACTATCGAATAAAAGACTCTACCTTAGGACCACAACTACACAAGGAACGGGAAATAAGTCCAAATCATTCATTCTAGGGCTATTTGATCCTAATCGTATACATTTTTTAAAGCATACACTTAGCATTTACCGATACCATTACATATTCCCAATCTAGCATAGCATCCAATGCTTCCTAGGCTACAAGGCATCACATATCAGGCCAATCTATCATGCAATTCCTGAAAGTATCCTTATCCTTATCCTATCATGCAATCCTCATAACACATAATCATAACAACATGTATGGGTATACTGGGAATCACTTACATGGTTCGACCGATTGTATGCATCACACCCCCTTTATCTTTATAAAATCATTTTAGAAATTTATTCCCTTTTACAAAATCTTTTTAGAAACTCATTTTCTTTCAAAAGATTATCAATTCCTCAGTTTGAGTTTAGACATACCCGAGAGTGTGCCTGAATCCCTCAAACCAAGGCTCTGATACTGTCACACCCCCAAACCAGAACGGCGGAATCGTTCGAGGGCGGATGACTTCATGTAGTATCGTAACAGTTGAATACGTAGTAAAGAAAGTAAAACAACCATCATATATATAATTTAAAAGTTACATTTGTTGAATGATACTTGTTTCAAAACAAATTACAATATGATGACAAAATGAGTTTTAAAACTGACGCCTTAGCGTCACTTCTCCAAAAGCTGAAGTTTACCTGTATTACTGAATCCCTGAGAAATACAAGTAGATTTGAAAGAGTAGATCAGCATTTAAGCTGGTGAATTCATAAGTATTTAATGTCAATGTTTGTATAGATTTGAATGAAATTGTTTGTAGATGTTTGAAAACTCCTAGAAAATCCCATATTTCCTTCTAGTATAAAAGTAGTCTTCTACCAAGACCCGACTGTTTTGAATGGTTGCTTCTAGAAATCCAATATTTTTCCATAAGTGTGTGGTAGTTTAAAAGTTTCAAAACTGTAATGCAATAGTGTTTTTCATGCCTAAGATAGTAGATTTATGTATGTATAAAATCGCTAAGGCATTTGATAACCCCGTAAATCAATGTGTTTTTAATACTCCATGTGAGTTTTACAACCATGCTATTGACCCAGACTGCCTGTAACAACGTTCTTCAGGCGTTGGAATGTTATGACGTTTGTCACCCCAGACCTGCGGGTCTAACTGTAGCTAACAGTTTAGGTGCGGGATTGTCAATCCCGTATAGATCTATACACAAGTATCACACTCTCCCTACAAGAGATTATGGTATATAATACATGACTTTAACTGCATACTTGAAAGTACGTGAAGTTGAATGTCTCACAAAACTTAGTATCAAATAGATTTACGTATGAAAAGTCCATTTGTTCTTGTATATGAAAGTATTTCCTTGATATAGTACTTATAGTATGTAAAATCTCATGAATATCTAGTAAACTATACCTATTATAGTTTTTCTCAAATGTATGATTCATTAGTATGATAAACCCTAGTGTAGTGTCGACTTTGTATGTAAAGTGTAACATTTGTAATAACGTTATTGAACATTTATACTCAAAATATGAATAAAGTGTTTGATATTTACGTAACAACATGTTTCATTCCAAAAGGACAAAGTGTTATCGTTATATGTTGTATGAGAACGTTTTCGTATGATAGTTATAAATCACATATGATTGATTTCATACCAAAAAGCATAACAAAAGATTGGTGTTTTTCACACGAGGATAATCATGTGTTTAATTGTATCCCCCCCCCCCCCCTTAAAAGTGTATAAAAGCATTTACAAGCAATTGAAAACATAGTTGTAGGGGTATGGACTTACTTGATAGATTGAAGAAGGTGAGACGAAAACCGAGCAGAACTTTGACTTGAGAAAGCTGATTTCTCGGGATTCTCGGGAATATCGGGAGCGTAAAACCTTCCTTCGGAACTTGGATGTGAAGACCGGGGCTTCGGGGGTTTAAACGCAGAGCTTCGACACGAGAAAGAGAAGAAATGGGCACCAAAACCTGAAACCATCGGCTTCTATTTATAGCCCTATTTTGGGCGCCACGTCGTGGTGTTGATCTTATCCTCTTCCATGGACGAGAAGTTGGCTAACAACCCTGGCACCCATCAGTCACAGCACCACGTCGTGACCTTCTGACACCACGACGTGGTCAGCCTGACAGCCTCGGATTTTGTGTCTCGAACTTGTAAAATCCGTAACTTTCGCGTACGAACTCCTTTTTCGACGTTCTATATATGCATGCGTAGGTGAGAATATACTATACAACTCTCGTTTAGACTTCGTCGGCTAATTTTGACTTTATTTTTAATTAATTATTTTTAACAGGCCGGGACACGAAAACTCCATCATAAATCCATAACTCCTTCATCCGACGTCCGTTTTCGTCAGACTTTTTACCGTTGCGCTACTATTGTTGAGATCTTCGATTCTCATATAGGTTGTTTCGGCCAAAAGTCTCTCGATCTCTATTTCGAGTTTTTAGCTGTCTACTGCTATATCCGGAACTTGGAAAAATCATAACTTCCTCATACGAAGTCAGACTTGGACGTTCTTTTCACGTACGTTTACGGTTTAATGATATCTATAACTTTCATTTAGATACGTAAGGCTAAAAATTATTGCATTGAAACTTCGCGTTTTATGTTTAACAGTATTGCCGGTTTTTCCGCGAATCTTAGATTGGTCGTAACTTCTTCGTTATAACTCGGATTTTGGTGTTCTTTATATTTCTGCAACCCTAGATACAATATTTATCATTCTATGCAACCCACAAGAGACTTTTGAACTTTTTATTTTTGACGCTAATTTCATTATATCAAAAGAGATTACAATTTTTTGACTTTTTAGGTCATTACATTGATTCGAAATATCTGGTTGTCACATCATCCCCCCGTTAGAGGGAATTTTGTCCCGAAATTTAATGTAAGGTAAATATTTGTGGATTAGGGAAAGAGATGTGGGTACTTTTGTTTCATCTGATCTTTGCGTTCCCAAGTATATTCAGGTCCCCGCTTTGCATTCCAGCGGACCTTCACAATGGGTATGCGACTTTGTTTTGTTCTTTTAATTTCCCTATCCATGACCTCAATTGGTTCCTCTATAAAGTGGAGACTCTCGTTGATTTTGATTTCGTCTAGAGGGACGACGAGGGTCTCATCGGACAAACATTTCTTCAAGTTTGACACATGAAAGGTAGGATGTACGTTATTGAGTTCCTGCGGTAGTCGAAGTTTGTAAGCTACCAGGACGATCCTTGCAAGGATCTCGAATGGTCCGATATACCTTGGGTTTAGTTTCCCACGTTTTCCGAAACGTATTAACCCTTTCCAGGGCGAGACCTTCAATAGCACCCGGTCCCCAACCTGAAATTCTAAGGGCTTCCGTCTTTTATCCGCATAACTCTTTTGTCTGTCTCTTGAAGCCTTTAGTCGTTCCCATATTTGAACAATCTTCTTAGTTGTTTCTCTTATAATTTCCGGGCCTGTGAGAGCGTTGTCGGGTACTTGTCCCTTGGCTAGTTGCGTGTCACCCACTTCAGCCCAACACAGTGGTGATCTGCATTTGCGGCCATAGAGGGCTTCGAATGGAGCAACTTTAATGCTGGAGTGATAGCTATTGTTGTATGAGAATTTGACTAGTGGTAAATGGGTATCCCATGCTTTACCAAAATCGATTACACAAGCTCTTAGCATATCTTCCAAGGTTTGTATGGTCCTCTCACTTTGACCGTCGGTTTGTGGATGGTAAGCGGTACTCATGTCTAGTCTCGTCCCTAGAGATTTTTGCAGCGACTGCCAGAATCGCGAGGTGAACCTACTATCTCTGTCGGAGATAATGGATATTGGTACACCATACAGTCGTACAATCTCTCGTACGTATGTTCGAGCTAGCTTTTCCATCTTGTCGGTTTCCTTTATTGGTAGGAAGTGTGCGGATTTTGTCAATCTATCGACGATCACCCAGATGGTGTCAAGCCTACCCGCTGTCTTGGGTAATTTGGTTATGAAATCCATGGTTATCCGCTCCCACTTCCACTCGGGTATCTCAGGCTGTTGTAGTAATCTCGAGGGCTTTTGGTATTCTACTTTGACGTTGGCGCAAGTCAGACACTTGCCCACATAGGTAGCGATCTCTACTTTCATGTTCGGCTACCAATACAGTTTCTTGACATCCAAATACATCTTGTCTGAACCGGGATGCACGGAGTATCGAGTCTTATGAGCTTCGTTCATGACAACATCTCTGAATCCACCAAACTTCGGTGTCCAGATCCGATCCACGAAGTAACGAATTCCGTCGCCCTTGACTTCAATATTTTTGTCCATTCCTCTTAATTCTTCACCCACCACATTCTCTGTTTTCAAGGCTTCCCTCTGAGCTTCCTTGATTTGGGTGGACAGGTGTGAATGGATCGTCATGGTTAAGGATTTCACTCGGCGGCCCGAGTATTCCTTTCGACTAAGAGCATCAGCTACCACATTCGCTTTTCCTGGATGATAACGAATTTCACATTCGTAGTCATTCAACAGTTCAACCCATCGTCTTTGCCTCATGTTGAGTTCCTTTTGATTGAGGATGTGTGTGACATCCCCTAATTTCTCGGCCAGAAAAGACCGATTTAATTTATGCTTTTTAAAATAAAATCAGAGAATCTTTTTAAAAGATGTTGCGGAATTGGTCCCCAAAAAAACAAAACATGATAAAAGTTTGTCAAAACCTTTCTTTAAGAAATACATAATTTCCTTTTATATCAAAACCTCGGGATGTCATGTTCCGATACAGATCAAAAGCATAAACAAGACATTATAAGCCTTACAACAGTTATTCATAACTACTGGCCTATAATCCATAAATCACTCATCATCATCATCCGACTATGCTCGGGGTCCACTACCTGTAATATAAAAAAACTGAGTGGGTCGGGCTTGGAAGCCTGGTGAGCATATAGGGTTTTCAACCCACAATAAATAAATTTATTGTACTTAAACATCAATCAATCAACCAAATTACCCCAACCCCATTATCTTATTTATTTCTTAAGGGTTTACCCTAAGAATCAACTATCACTCCTTCCTAAGGATTCATCCTAAGGAATAGACACAAGGTCACACCATCACCAGGGTTTATACAACAGGGGCTAAATTCATAGCTCTTATTTATTGACAGTATTCACCCCTGTCATACATGTCAATGGGTTTTTAGAGTACTCCAAATCAACATATAGTTCATTACACCTACAGGTTGCGGGCCTGCTAGTGTTCCACAGACCATCTAGAATAGTCCATGGTTGTCATCCCTACTCTGCTGAATGACGGGGACCAACATTTTGGGTAAGTGATTCTCTCAAATTTCACCACTCACCCTCAACTCATGATCAATATTACTGATCATCTCCTTTATCCAACTCACCTATCATCACACACCCATTATTTCATCTACCCATGTTTTACCCAACATTTTTGTAGATAAAAATACATATACAGTTTAAATTATTTAAAAACATGTATAAATCACACCTTCAACATCCAACTCAAATAAACAAACAATAAATATTCACACAGCACGTATTTTATGTAAAATACTTCATATCTATGTGTAAGGTGAAAGTAACTACACACTCACCTGATTTAATGAAAATCGGGCAGCAATTTGTTTCCTAAAACAATCGTTTCTAATAAAACCGGGAGGTTTATTGAGAAACCGGGCTCTGCGAAGGGTCGGGCTTCGAAACCGAAAAGATAAATTTTTCAGGCTTCTCGGGCACTTCGTGGCGTATTCCGGGTGTTAGAATCGATACCCGGGCTTTGGGGGATGCTAAGATGAAGAAAATATGAAGAAAGGGGCTAAATATGGCAAAATTCCAAATCTAACCGGGAAGGCTCGCATACCCCTTGTATTTATAGGGGTTCGAAGTCGGCTTGGTGGTGGGGTCCGCAGGCGAGGGTCCGCAGGTGGCTGCACGTGCGAAGGCCTCGGTGGCAGCTGCTGATTGGACCGAGGTCTAGTGGTCCATCTGCGAGGCTCGGAGGCTAAGGCGGTGCGAGGCTCGGTCCAGCTGCGAGCTTCGGATTGGGCCTCCCTTCGGTCGAATCAGAATCCAACACGCAGCTACTGTTCATGCGAGGGAAGGCAACACGTGGCTTCGCATGACTCACCAATTTCGGACACGTGGCACTCTTTCAGCGTAGGTGACGTGGCAAAAACGTGACTATGCGAATTTTTCTCGATTTTCGCGCCAAAACTTCTAAAATCCATAACTTTCGCATACGAGCTCCGTTTTTGACGTTCTTTATATGCACGCGTAGGTAAAATTATGCTGTACGACTTTCGTTTAGACTTCGTCGGCTAATTTTGAATTTAATTTTATATTATTATTTTTAACAGACCGGGACACGAAATCCGTTAAAAATTCATAACTTCTTCATCCGACGTCCGTTTTCGTCAGACTTTTTACCGTTGTGCTACTAATGACGAGACCTTCGATTCTCGTTTAGGTCATGTCGGCTAAAAATCACTCGATCTAAAATTCGAGTTTTTAGCTGTCTACTGCTAAGCTGAAACTTCGAAAAATCATAACTTCCTCATACGAAGTTAGATTTGGGCGTTCTTTTTATCGAACTTCTCGGTTTAACGAATACTACGAGTTTCGTTTAGATTAGTAAGGCTAAAAAGTAGTTTATCAAAAACTCACTTTTTACGACATTCGGCACCGTGCCGGTTTATCGCGAAACTTCGACAGGTCATAACTTCTTCGTTATAACTCGAATTTCGGCATTCTTTATATATCCGTAATCCTTGTCACGCCTACCACAAGTTTCTTAATAGATATCGGCTTTATCTAAAATTTAATTTTTGACGCTCATTTTTATTCTTAATTAATTAAACCCTAATAATTAAGCATAAAACACATAATTCACATAATATTCACATAATTCCTTTTCATTTATTCTAAATGAGTTACAAAGGTTAACCTAGACCATTATGTCAATATTAATGCCTAGCCTAGAAACACGGGCATTACAACTCTCTCCCCCTTAGGATGATTTCGTCCCCAGAATCACACAACGACAAACAACTACGGGTAGCGACTCACCATGTCACTCTCCGTTTCCCAGGTGAGATTTGGACCATTTATATGTTTCCAACGCACTAGAACTAAATCGACTATCTTACATTACAACTTCTTAGTCTTACGGTCAACGATTGCCTCAGGTTCTCCAATTAACCTCTTGCTCTCATCCAACCTTAATTCAGAAATGGGAATTATATCGGGCACACCTCCCGTGAAGTTCCTAAAATAACACACATGAAAGGTATTGTTAATACCCTCTAGTTCTTCTGATAATTCTAGCTTGTAAGCTTGATTCCCGATCCTCTGAAGAACTTTTAAATGGTCCAATAAACCTTGGACTCAACTTTCCCCTTCTACCAAATCTTATAAGTCCCTTCTACGACGAGACTTTAAGTAAAACCGAATCTCCAACTTCGGATGATATCGGTTGTCTTTTATTGTCAGCATGGCTCTCTTGAGCAGTTAACCTCCTTTCCCTAATCAGTTTCAACTTTTCAGCAGTCTGATGGACTATTTCAAGTCCCATAAACTGCTTTTCACCAGCTTCCAGTCAACATGATGACGTTCGACACTTTTCTCCATACAAAGCGTGATAAGGTGCCATCTAGATGTTCGAGTGGAAACTTTTTATTATAGGAAAATTCTACTAAAGGTAAATGTTCATCCCAGTTACCTTGGAATTCCAGGGTACATGCTCTCAGCATATCCTTTAACGTTTGAATTGTTTTTTCACTCTGACCATCAGTTTGCGGATGGTAAGCCGTATTCAAACACAACTTGGTACCCAATTCCTCTTACAGACTTCTCCAACACCTTGAGGTAAAACGGCTGTTACGATCGGATACAATTGTTAACGGAACACCGTGAAGCCTCACAATTTCTTTCACATAAGAATTCGCAAGTTTATCCATAGACCATTTCTCGTTGGCTGCTATGAAATGCGCACTCTTAGTGAAGCGATCAACGACCACCTAAATCATGCCGTGACCGTTCCTTGTTCTGGGCAGTTTAGTCACAAAAACCATAGTGATATCTTCCCATTTACCCATGGGTACAGGTAAAGGTTCTAAACTCCCATACGGTTTCTGATGTTGTGCCTTAACCCTAGCACAAGTTACACACTCGGCCACATACTTAGCAACATCGAGCTTCATCGTCGGCCACTAGTAATAGGGTTTTAGATCCCTATACATTTTCGTACTGCCGGGATGAATTGAGTACATGGTTTTGTGAGCTTCTTCTATCAGAAGACCTCTTACTCCTCCCGCCTTAGGTACCCAAATCCTATCTTTGAATACCTTCAGTCCTTGACCGTTTGTATCAAACACCAACGTTTTGCCCAAACGTTCCTCCTTTCGGTCATTTCTCTCTAAAGCTTCCTCTTGAGCTTTCTTTATACTTTCCACAACTATCGAGACAACTTCAATTCTCAACGCTCTTGGCCTTTTCTTTTCAAGATTTACCTTCCGACTAAGAGCATTAGCAACAACATTTGCTTTACCAGGGTGGTAAAGTATCTCACAGTCGTAGTCCTTGAGTAACTTTAGCCAGCGCCGTTGCCTCATGTTCAATTCCTTCTCCATACCTTTAAGGCGAATACTACCACTGCCAACTCCAGACCATGAGTGGGGTAGTTCTTTTCATGCTCTTGCAATTGCCTCGATGCATACGCTATCATTTTATCCCTTTGGGTCAGAACACAACCTAACCCAACTCCAGAGGCATTACTATAAAATATGAAGTCATCAACTCCTTCAGGTAACGAAAGAATCGGTGCTTCACACAACTTCTTCTTTGACTTCTCAAAGCTTCCTATGCTTCTTATTCCAAGTATAGACAGCTCCTTTGTGGGTCAAAGCTGTCAATGGAGTCGCGATCGAAGAAAAGCCTTGGATACATTAGCGATAATATCCAGCTAATCCTAAAAAGTTTCAGATCTCCATAGGACTTTCAATCGTAACCTTCGAGTTACAAAATAAATCCTTATTGAGGACTCCTTCTTCTTCTTAGAATAACTATTTTCCTTCGTTTATTGTAACAGACCGATGGGTCATGTTATAATGATCTCTCATTGTATACTGCACTACTTAGACTCAGATCTCCTAGGGACAAATTTCGGAGCAAACTATACCTTCCTTCATGTTCTAATGTGATACAATCACAGTTCAACATGTATCATTTCTAACTACCTACTTCTTTAACAATGAGTGCGATACTTTTATTGATCGCTTTGATCATTTCTCACTTCAATCTTCTAGCTTAAGTCAAATACTACATCGAACTTGGTTCTCTGAACCACATAATAAACTCATCTTAGTCGGACTCGATTTGATATGACCTCTAAGTTCGGAATAACAATCATCTTCTTAGTCATTACCGAAACAATGGTAACGACAGACTAGAATAAGACGGAATCAATTACTAGCTCCTTGGTAACCTTATGACTTTCCCTGATCCAAGTGTGAGTCCTGTGCTTCCAGTAGTATAGATCTCTACTACTATTCACACCTACTCATACTCGTCCCAAGTACTGTCTCGCAGTCCCCAAGTCCTAAAATCACAAAACAATTTAACACATACGAATGTGTCCAATTAATCATAAAATTTTCCTAGACTCTACTAGAACTTCTTCCATGCGTATCTTCAATCATCAATTCTGCTTCAACTTGGTTGGTGATGGAAATTCCAGACGATTGGGACAACTTCAAGAATTACACCAACCATTCCATTCATCAGATGACAAAACCAGGGTTTATATTATTTCCTTGAAACGATTACACAAAGGTTCAAGTTTACCCTATACTATGCCTCTAATAGGCTAAACCACTTGTTACTATTCACATTACTACTTCGTAACTTGATCTTCGGGTATCAAGTCTTTACTTCTACTTCCTAGCGTTATTAATCGCTTCGTCAAGGATATCCTGAAATTCCTTTGGCGTTGATGGTGCACTTGACCTTGTTACTTCATTGTTCTTCGGACAGTTCTTAGAAATATGGCCTTCTTCTTTACATACATAACACACCTCCTTGGGAATCGTACACTTATTGGCGTAATGCCCTATTTCTCCACACCTAAAGCACTTCACCTTCCTGTCACAATCCCCAAAGTGTTTATTTTTGCACTTCCCGCACCAATTTCCTTTACCTCCTCTTTTGCCAGACTTTGAGGATATGTTGCTCTTATTGGGCCTTGAAGACCCCTCAAATTTCCTCTTCTTGCCAACTTCAATCTTGTTGGCGGTCCTGTCATTGATCATATCTTCAACAGACTTGGCAACCCTGATAGTTGCCTCGAGAACAGATGCCTAACATACTGGCACAGTAAGTTCATCCTTACTTTGTTGAAGTAAACGTTTTGTTTCTTCCATCTGTTCATCCAACATCGTACGCACCATTGCCTGCACCCCAGCCATCGTGATTGGCTCAGTCTGTGGATAATCGCTTCCGAACCCACTTTGAGTACTCGCCATTTCGATCTATACACCAATCGAAGGTGAATTTAGATCTTCATTTTCGATAGGCGTTAAATCTTCGTTATTACTCCGAAACGTTTATATGTTAGTTCTAATATCGTAATCATACGTTTAGAATCCTACACACATAAGGTTTCCAGATCCGGTCGGCAACAAACCATAGATCCGAACAAATAATGGCATATATGACAAACATATATCATTTAGCACATAAAAGCATTTTAGGCATCTTTCCTAAAATAAACTAGTGCTCGTGTCTATAATATGGCAGACACTCATCTCACAATCATCACTTAGCATTCTAAGTTTAAATCTAGAAATCCTACAATTTCTTAGTTCGCTTAAACTAATGCTCTGATACCAACTGTGACATCCCCTAATTTCTCGGCCAGAAAAGACCGATTTAATTTATGCTTTTTAAAATAAAATCAGAGAATCTTTTTAAAAGATGTTGCGGAATTGGTCCCCAAAAAACCAAAACATGATAAAAGTTTGTCAAAACCTTTCTTTAAGAAATATATAATTTCCTTTTATATCAAAACCTCGGGATGTCATTTTCCGATACAGATCAAAAGCATAAACAAGACATTATAAGCCTTGCAACAGTTATTCATAACTACTGGCCTATAATCCATAAATCACTCATCATCATCATCCGACTATGCTCGGGGTCCACTACCTGTAATATAAAAAAAACTGAGTGGGTCAGGCTTGGAAGCCTGGTGAGCATATAGGGTTTTCAACCCACAATAAATAAATTTATTGTACTTAAACATCAATCAATCAACCAAATTACCCCAAACCCATTATCTTATTTATTTCTTAAGGGTTTACCCTAAGAATCAACTATCACTCCTTCCTAAGGATTCATCCTAAGGAATAGACACAAGGTCACACCATCACCAGGGTTTATACAACAGGGGCTAAATTCATAGCTCTTATTTATTGACAGTATTCACCCCTGTCATACATGTCAATGGGTTTTTAGAATACTCCAAATGAACATATAGTTCATTACACCTACAGGTTGCGGGCCTGCTAGTGTTCCACAGACCATCTAGAATAGTCCATGGTTGTCATCCCTACTCTGCTGAATGACGGGGACCAACATTTTGGGTAAGTGATTCTCTCAAATTTCACCACTCACCCTCAACTCATGATCAATATTACTGATCATCTCCTTTATCCAACTCACCTATCATCACACACCCATTATTTCATCTACCCATGTTTTACCCAACATTTTTGTAGATAAAAATACATATACAGTTTAAATTATTTAAAAACATGTATAAATCACACCTTCAACATCCAACTCAAATAAACACACAATAAATATTCACACAGCACGTATTTTATGTAAAATACTTCATATCTATGTGTAAGGTGAAAGTAACTACACACTCACCTGATTTAATGAAAATCGGGCAGCAATTCGTTTCCTAAAACGATCGTTTCTAATAAAACCGGGAGTTTTATTGAGAAACCGGGCTCTGCGAAGGGTCGGGCTTCGAAACCGAAAAGATAAATTTTCCGGGCTTCTCGGGCACTTCCTGGCGTATTCCGGGTGTTAGAATCGATACCGGGGCTTTGGGGGATGCTAAGATGAAGAAAATATGAAGAAAGGGGCTAAATATGGCAAAATTCCAAATCTAACTGGGAAGGCTCGCATACCCCTTGTATTTATAGGGGTCCGAAGTCGGCTTGGTGGTGGGGTCCGCAGGCGAGGGTCCGCAGGTGGCTGCACGTGCGAAGGCCTCGGTGGCAGCTGCTGATTGGACCGAGGTCTAGTGGTCCATCTGCGAGGCTCGGAGGCTAAGGCGGTGCGAGGCTCGGTCCAGCTGCGAGCTTCGGATTGGGCCTCCCTTCGGTCGAATCAGAATCCGACACGCAGCTACTGTTAATGCGAGGGAAGGCGACACGTGGCTTCGCATGACTCACCAATTTCGGACACGTGGCACTCTTTCAGCGAAGGTGACGTGGCAAAAACGTGACTATGCGAATTTTCTCGATTTTCGCGCCAAAACTTCTAAAATCCATAACTTTCGCATACGAGCTCCGTTTTTGACGTTCTTTATATGCACGCGTAGATAAAATTATGCTCTACGATTTTCATTTAGACTTCGTCGGCAAATTTTGACTTTAATTTTTATATTATTATTTTTAACAGACCGGGACACGAAATCCGTTAAAAATTCATAACTTCTTCATCCGACGTCCGTTTTCGTCAGACTTTTTACCGTTGTGCTACTAATGACGAGACCTTCGATTCTCGTTTAGTTCGTGTCGGCTAAAAATCACTCGATCTAAAATTCGAGTTTTTAGCTGTCTACTGCTAAGCTGAAACTTCGAAAAATCATAACTTCCTCATACGAAGTTAGATTTGGGCGTTCTTTTTATCGAACTTCTCGGTTTAACGAATACTACGAGTTTCGTTTAGATTACTAAGGCTAAAAAGTAGTTTATCAAAAACTCACTTTTTACGACATTCGGCACCGTGCCGGTTTATCGGGAAACTTCGACAGGTCATAACTTCTTCGTTATAACTCGGATTTCGGCATTCTTTATATATCCGTAATCCTTGTCACGCCCACTACAAGTTTCTTAATAGATAGCGGATTTATCTAAAATTTAATTTTTGACGCTCATTTTTATTCTTAATTAATTAAACCCTAATAATTAAGCATAAAACACATAATTCACATAATATTCACATAATTCCTTTTCATTTCTTCTAAATGAGTTACAAAGGTTAACCTAGACCATTATGTCAATATTAATGCCTAGCCTAAAAACACGGGCGTTACAATGTGTTGAAGGCTCTTATGATCGGTAAAGATTGTGCATTTCGTGCCATAGAGATAGTGTCTCCAGATCTTTAGCGCGAAAACGACTGCTCCCAGTTCGAGGTCGTGTGTAGTGTAGTTGACCTCGTGCGTCTTGAGTTGTCTCGAGGCGTAAGCGATGACCTTTCCTCGTTGCATTAGAACACACCCAAGACCTTGATTAGATGCATCACAGTAGACCACAAAGTCTTATGTTCCTTCTGGCAAGGACAATATAGGTGCGCTGCATAGTGCTTGCTTCAGAGTTTGGAATGCATCGTCTTGTTTTTCCTCCCAATTGAAAGTTACACCCTTCTGGGTCAAGGTGGTAAGTGGTTTAGCAATCTTCGAGAAGTTTTGTATAAATCTTCGGTAATAGCCAGCAAGACCCAAGAATTGTCGGATTTCCGTTGGGGTTCTGGGAGCTGACCAGTTCTCGATTGCCTTGATTTTTGGAAGGGTCCACGTTTATCCTGTCTTTGCTAACCACGTGACCTAGGAAATCTACTTTCCGAATCCAAAATTCGCACTTTGAGAATTTTGCGTATAGCTCCTCTTTTCTTAGCGTTTCCAAGATTTGTCGGAGGTGTTGACTATGTTCCTCTTTACTCTTCGAATAGATGAGTATATCGTCTATGAACACGATCACAAATTTGTCCAGGAATGAACGACACACTCGGTTCATTAAGTACATGAACACTGCCGGTGCATTGGTTAATCCAAAGGGCATCACTACAAACTCGTAGTGACCATAACGAGTTCGAAAGGCTGTTTTGGGAACATCTCCTTCCAAGACTCGCAGCTGATGATACCCGGATCTCAAATTGATCTTTGAGAAATAACTCTCTCCTTGGAGTTGGTCGAACAAGTCGTCAATGCGTGGTAGGGGATATCGGTTCTTGATAGTGAGCTTGTTGAGTTCCCGGTAATCGATGCACATGCAGAAAGATCCATCCTTCTTTTTGACGAACAGGACTGGTGCTCCCTAAGGTGAGAAGCTCGGTCTGATGAATCCTTTGTTGAGTAGTTCGTTTAATTGGCTGGATAATTCCTGCATCTCAGCTAGCGCTAGACGATACGACGACTTAGCTACCGGGCTAGCTCCGGGAATTAAATCGATTCTGAATTCGACTTGTCGTTCTGGTGGAACTCCTGGAAGATCTTCAGGGAAGACATCGGGAAAATCGCAGACTTCTGGAATGTCTTTGAGGTCTTTCGCTTCTTTTTCCTTATCTACCATGTGGGCTAAGAAGGCATGGTACTCCTTACGCAGGTATTTATGGGCTTTGACGCAAGAGATGATTTGTAAATTGGTACCGGGTTTGTCACCATAAATGAAAAGAGTCTCGCCGTTTGGCAGATTTAGGCGAACGACCCTTTCGAGACAAAGTATATCGGCATGGTGCAGGCTTAACCAATCCATACCGATGATGACATCAAAGCTCCTTATAGTGATCGGCATTAGATCGATTTGAAATGAACGTTCGTTTAGAGTTAGTGTGCAGCCTACGTACATATCGTTTGTGCTTTCTGTTCTACCGTTTTCCATTTTTACTATAAATATCTTATTGAGTGATTGAGGGTTCTGTTTTAGTAAGTGTTTGAATTTATGACTCACGAAACTCCTCTCCGCACCATAATCAAAGAGTATGCATGCATAAGTGTTATTGAGGAAAAACGTACCCGTAACCACCGTGGGATCAGCTATTGCTTCGTTCTGCCCTATTGCCAGCACCCTTCCTATGCCGCCAGCATTCCTTGCCTTAGGGCAGTCTCTCTTGTAGTGTCCAGCCTCACCGCACCTATAACACGCCTGGCCCACACCGACTCCAGGGACTTGGGTGATTGGTCGTGCCGGTGCCTTACAGAAACGGGCAGTGTGCCCTTTCCTGTTGTAGTTGTTGCAGTGCATCTCCCGACAATTTCCGTTGTGATGGAAATTGCATTTGTTACACTTCGGTAGGTTCCCAGCATATTGCTTTGTTGGTGTACGGGTAACAGGAGCAGTAGTGGGGGTAGTAGCGGCATGGACTGCCACTATCTGTTGCTTTTTGGAAGGTTCTTGTGAAAACTGACCCTTCCTCTTGTTCCAAAACTTCTTCTTGCTGCTGTTGTTGGTACTGTTGTTGTTGTTGTTGTTTCCTATGGTTTGCTCTGGAACAGCAGTTGCGAAGCCTTTGCAGACTCCATGGTCAACGAGAGCTTGTGCCAACTGTTTGGCACTATCGAAAGTGACTGGTTTGGAAGCTAGTACACTTCCTTGAATCTGGGGTGACAGTCCCCAGATGTACCTCTCGATCTTCTTGCTCTCTAGAGCAACCATCCCTGGGCAAAGGATTGCCAAATCACTAAACCTATTGGTATAGGTTGTGATGTCCGAGCCTACCATAGTAAGGACCCAAAGTTCCTGCTCTAACTTTTGTAATTCGCCCCTTGGACAGTACTCTTGCATTAACATTTGTTTTAGATTCTCCCAGCCCATAGAATTTGCCACTACCAGAGTTAGTGACTTGACATGGCCATTCCACCACGTTAGAGCTCTCTCGGAGAATGTACAAGCAGCAAACTTTACCTTGCTCCCTTCCAGACATGCACAGATCTCGAATACCGCTTCTGTTTTCTCTATCCACTGCGATAGAGCCATTATCCCTCCGGATCCATTAAAAGATATGGGCTTGCTATTTGTGAAGTCCTTGAAGGTGCAATCCCCTGAACGACCCTGATTTTGGCGATTCGTAAAGCTATTTATTCCCCCTCCAGACCCATTATTACTCATCTGTGCCATTGCTGCTGTCACTGCAGCTGTTACAACAGCTATTAAGACGGCATTATCCATTGATGGAGGTGGTGGTGGTGGAGGTGTTGCATTGTTGACACGGCATGTAGATTTACGGGGCGGCATCGTACTGCTAAAGAAATAGAATGCAGACCATAAGTCTTTAATGATTTGGAAGTCGTGTGTTAATAAATTTGCTATTTTCATCAATTCATGAATTTGACTGACCTACCCAAGGTTTAGAGCTTGATTCATAATAAAAGTTTGTATAATGATAGCTAAACTTATGAATTTGAGTGACATTCAAAGAATTAATACACAAAGGGATTTCTTCATATATATTAAATCATACGTTGAGTTACATTTTGAAGTTAGGAAAATTTCGACCCTTCTAAGGGTCTCCGATACAGAAGTTAAAGAAAAGTAAGACTTTTAGCCGAGTTCCTATTCTATAATAAAATTTTTGGGATTCGGGCAAGCACTACTTGCGACGTGGGTTGTACTTGGAGCTCGACTCCGTGTCCGATTGCTTTGCTTCCATAAGACGCCTATCAAAGGCGGCTTGCTGTTCCCTCATTTCCCTTATCTCAGAGAGGGCTGCAATCAGTTGCTCTTGGAATGCGTCGGTTCGGAGTTGAGCATTATCCTGCAACCTGTCCAGTCGACAGATGTCGGAAGTGTGAACTTGTACTTCCACATTGACTTCACGAATCCGGTCTGCTTGAACCCCGAATTGATAGGACTGGTTGGCTAGTTTTCCCACCATGACTGGGAGTGCTCGGTCGACTGAACCGCCACCCCTGACGTTGTAGAAGTCCCGACACATACCGTAGGGAGGACGTAACCCTTGCTGTCGGCTCCAATGGTGAATGTGACTTCCCCAAATGGGAGTTGGTCCCTGAAAGTTTCTCCTAAATGCAGGAGGTTGGGCGACTGGTGGGTTGATTACTTCTGGCTCTGAGTCTGTCCCAAAGTCTTCCCATTCCTCCAACTCTATAGGTTCCTCATCTTCTTCGGGGTCCTCCTCTATCTATCCTCCATTGCCCTGATTCGGGTAGTAGGGATCCCCGGGTGGATAGAATCCAGCCATTTCGACTGTACGAGAATAAGGTTATAAAAATTGTCCAAAGTTTGAAACTTGTAAGTCTAAATATGTTGGTTAACTATTGCATTAACCAAATACTCATATAGTATTTAAATTTGTATGTTTGATACTAGTGTTATTTTGGTAAGTTTTGACTTGTTGCTCACTACGACCATTCCTCGACATACATTAGTCCGATCTCGGATAAATATAGTTGATCATGCTATATTCGTCCCAAATCCGATTACATATCCCGAGGCCTAGTCATAGTGTCCAACTTGTCTTAATACCTCTTGTATAGTTCTAACTATGAAAATAAATTGTTGTATGCATGTATTTGTGCTTTTACGACCCAAATAATTTAAGTTAAATAACACGCGGTTTAGGTGTAAAAACTTTTTGTCAGAGAGTTTTAGTCCCTATGCATTTATAGTTTGTATATCTTATGTGGTTTGATATACTTAGTTCACTATAAACAATGCTCTGATACCAATCTGTCACACCCCCAAACCAGAACGGCGAAATCGTTCGAGGGCGGATGACTTCATGCAGTATCGTAACAGTTGAATACATAGTAAAGAAAGTAAAACAACCATCATATATATAATTTAAAAGTTACATTTGTTGAATGATACTTGTTTCAAAACAAATTACAATATGATGACAAAATGAGTTTTAAACTGACTCCTTAGCGTCACTTCTCCAAAAGCTGAAGTTTACCTGTATTACTGAATCCCTGAGAAATACAAGTAGATTTGAAAGAGTAGATCAGCATTTAAGCTGGTGAATTCATAAGTATTTAATGTCAATGTTTGTATAGATTTGAATGAAATTGTCTGTAGATGTTTGAAAACTCCTTGAAAATCCCATATTTCCTTCTAGTATAAAAGTAGTCTTCTACCAAGACCCGACTGTTTTGAATGGTTGCTTCTAGAAATCCAATATTTTTCCATAAGTGTGTGGTAGTTTAAAAGTTTCAAAACTGTAATGCAATAGTGTTTTTCATGCCTAGGATAGTAGATTTATGTATGTATAAAATCGCTAAGGCATTTGTTAACCCCGTAAATCAACGTGTTTTTAATACTCCATGTGAGTTTTACAACCATGCTATTGACCCAGACTGCCTGTAACAACGTTCTTCAGGCGTTGGAATGTTATGACGTTTGTCACCCCAGACCTGCCGGTCTAACTGTAGCTAACAGTTTAGGTGCGGGATTGTCAATCCCGTATAGATCTATACACAAGTATCACGCTCTCCCTACAAGAGATTATGGTATATAATACAGGAGTTTAACTACATACTTGAAAGTACGTGAAGTTGAATGTCTCACAAAACTTAGTATCAAATAGATTTACGTATGAAAAGTCCATTTGTTCTTGTATATGAAATTATTTCCTTGATATAGTACTTATAGTATTTAAAATCTCATGAATATCTAGTAAACTATACCTATTATAGTTTTTCTCAAATGTGTGATTCGTTTGTATGATAAACCCTAGTGTAGTGTCGACTTTGTATGTAAAGTGTAACATTTGTAATAACGTTATTGAACATTTATACTCAAAATATGAATAAAGTGTTTGATATTTACGTAACAACATGTTTCATTCCAAAAGGACAAAGTGTTATCGTGATATGTTGTATGAGAACGTTTTCGTATGATAGTTATAAATCACATATGATTGATTTCATACCAAAAAGCATAGCAAAAGATTGGTGTTTTTCACACGAGGATAATTGTGTGTTTACTTGTATTCCCCCCCCCCCCCCCCCCCCCGGCCCCTTAAAAGTGTATAAAAGCATTTACAAGCATTTGAAAACATAGTTGTAGGGGTATGGACTCACTTGATAGATTGAAGAAGGTAAGACGAAAACCGAGCAGAACTTTGACTTGAGAAAGCTGATTTCTCGGGATTCTTGGGAATCTCGGGAGCGTAAAACCTTCCTTCGGAACTTGGATGTGAAGACCGGGGCTTCGGGATGGCTTCGGGGGTTTAAACGCAGAGCTTCGGCACGAGAAAGAGAAGAAATGAGCACCAAAACCTGAAACCATGGGCTTCTATTTATAGCCCTATTTTGGGTGCCACGTCGTGGTGTTGATCTTATCCTCTTCCATGGACGAGACGTTGGCTGACAACCCTGGTACCCATCAGTCACAGCACCACGTCGTGACCTTCTGACACCACGACGTGGTCAGCCTGACAGCCTCAAATTTTGTGTCTCGAACTTGTAAAATCCGTAACTTCCGCGTACGAACTCCGTTTTCGAGGTTCTATATATGCACGCGTAGGTGAGAATAAACTCTACAACTCTCGTTTAGACTTCGTCGGCTAATTTTGAATTTATTTTTTATTAATTATTTTTAACAGGTCGGGACACGAAAACTCCATCATAAATCCATAACTCCTTCATCCGACGTCCGTTTTCGTCAGACTTTTTACCGTTGCGCTACTATTGTTGAGATCTTCGATTCTCATTTAGGTTGTTTTGGCCAAAAGTCTCTCGATCTCTATTTCGAGTTTTTAGCTGTCTACTGCTATATCCGGAACTTGGAAAAATCATAACTTCCTCATACGAAGTCAAACTTGGACGTTGTTTTCACGTACGTTTACGGTTTAAGGATATCTATAACTTTCATTTAGATACCTAAGGCTAAAAATTATTGCATTGAAACTTCGCGTTTTACGTTTAACAGTATTGCCGGTTTTTCCGCGAATCTTAGATTGGTCATAACTTCTTCGTTATAACTCGGATTTTGGTGTTCTTTATATTTCTGCAACCCTTGATACGATATTTATCATTCTATGCAACCCACTAGAGACTTTTGAACATTTTATTTTTGACGCTAATGTCATTATATCAAAAGAGATTACAATTTTTGACTTTTTAGGTCATTACATTGTTTCGAAATATCGGGTTGTCACAGATACCAACTTGTAACGCCCCAAAAATTATGAGGTAAAAATTTCATTTTTAGTTCAACCAAAATACTAATTATCTTTAAGACGAGCATTCATTAACCTTTTTCAAAATATTCAAAAGTACCTTATAAGAAAACAGTTATCAGAGTACAATCCCAAAATCATCATAATGCGGAAACATGGGTGGATGCGTTGCAATCATGTCGGGCCCTTCCCTTTCGAACCGAAAGTACCTGAAAACCATAACCATAAGAACTGTAAGCACAAAGCTTAGTGAGTTCCCCAAGATACCACATACCATATATACCATTGGTTCTAGCCCTCACATTGGGCCCAACCCGCAAATTGGGCCCAACCTACCATAATGGGCCTAGCCCTGCCAAACCAATGGGCCTAGCCCGATCATACAAATGAAAAAGTCATAAAGACAGTTAGCGCCTACGTAACATACAATGGGTCTAGACCTTCCTGATCCATGGGCCTAGCCCAACATACCAAGCAAGAGTCACAAATAAATCTAACATATCAGAACCTAGTGGGCCGACATTGATGCCTTCGACCCACGAGTACAGTGAGGAGACTCACCTCACTCTGCTGATAATCAAATAAATGCTCGGGTCGTTGAACCGGATAACCTCGCACCAACTAACAATATATACAACCTTAATTAATAATTAACCTAATAACCAAAATCCGAGTCCCACTCCATAATCCAACTTCCTACAGGGTATAAGACCATTTTACCCTTTCCTTACTTGGCCCAAAACCAAGATCCAACCCATTTGCACAAAAGCCCAAATCCCTAAGTGGCAATCCAAATCCCAATATGGCCCAACTTCCTAATTGGGTCCAAAAACTATCATGAGACCAAAACCAAGAAAGCCCACAGCCTAACCATGGCCCAAAGTCAGAAGTCCAATGGCCCAACAAGGCCCAAACTCAAAAAGGCCCAAAATAACTGAATCGGGGAGTACACCCCGCGTACTCACCCTCGAAGCAGAAGGTACAAGTTGTTGATGCGAGAATGCAGCATTACGCTGAGCGTACTCCCATTCACACCCATCGTACTCGTCAGAGTCCATAAAAACAATATTAAGCTCTTAATGGGTTAAGTTAAGTTGTCCCAAACACAGATCAGATCCCTAGACAAGGTCTTAAACAATAAAGTTGCCAAATTTACTATCTTACATGCCTTAAAGGGACTAAACATCTAAAAAGAAGCATAATAAAGGTCTTAATGCTCGCATGGACCAAAATATCTCACAAAGTTTGCATTTTTATGATCAAGGGACCCTCATGGAGCTAAGATCTAACCTCCATAGCTTCTGGATTAGATCAAAAACTCAACTTTAACTCAAAAGACTTCAAAATGCATACAAGACTCCATAAAATGAATCTAGCACAAAAGATCATCAAGGTGAGAGCTTTATACCTCAAAAACCTTGCAAATGAGAAGGTAATCATGGATCTATAATCTCAAGCTTTGCCTCCAAGTGTTCATCTTCTTCTTCTTCACCACAAAACACCAACAAACTCAGTTTAAAGCTCAAATCTCACCAAATGCACTTAGGGTTTCGAATCTAGGGTTTAAAAGGGATGGAGGCTGAAGATAATAGGGTTTGGTGTTGAGTTAAGGAGCTTAAATAGGGTCCAAGACCCTAAATTAGGGTTTGCATGAAACTGGAGTACGCCCTGCGTACTCCCATTACTCTCAGCTTACTCCCAAAGGTGTCGCGATCCTTCTCCCTACTACGTCCGGTGTACTCCCTAAGTACGCCCCGCGTACTAGGCTAAACCTTAAACCCACCAACTTCTAAATGCCATAACTTCTTCGTTCTAAATCTGATTTCAACGATTCTTATATCCATGGAAAGTTAACAAGAAGCTCTACACTTCTATCAACTTGTCATTTTCTTAAAACTTTCCAAACTAAAATTCAACATTTATAAAAGCCCGAACTTCCATTTTACGGTTATACCCTTGGGCTCCAAATCACAGACCGAACTCCCATATCATCTAGATTACATTACCCACACCCAAATGGGTCTAAATCCCTCTTTTATAAAGGCCCTAAGCCTTATGATACCCGATCTTCAGGTCACCGCCTCTAATAGGAGACGATTCGGAATAGGACGTTACAATGTATGCATGCTGAGAAGGGTTTCCTGAAAAATCAATAATAAGGATCCTCTCATAGATCTTCATCTGCAACATCACAATTTCGAATATGCTTTCTTTTTCCCTATATTGTAAAGCCAAATAATTCTTGGGCTCCTATCATCATAAAAGCTTCAAAATTAGTTTAGAAGTTTTATTTTCCAATTAATATCTTGAAGAAATTCAAGAGATATTTACACCAAAAAGAAGAATAACTAAAAAAGGAGTGACTTCATAATCAAAGAACCAGAAAATAGTTGATATACGACAAAACTGTAAAATTGGTCCCTGTGGTATTCAAAAAACTTTGGATAGGGTCCAAAAAGTTTCTCACTTGCATGGATGGTCCAAAATCAAGAATTTCCTTTGGTTTTGGTCCAGAAAAGTTGAAAGGACTATTTTTCCCTTATTATTTCTTTTTACATTTTTTATTTGTTTTAGTATTTAAATAATTATAGAAAAATAGAAAATAAAATAACCCCCACAACCCCTCTCTCTCTCTCTCTCTCTCTTTCTCTCTCTCTCTCTATCTCTCTCTCTATCTCTCTCTCTCTCTCTCTCTCTCTCTCTCTCTCTCTCTCTCTCTTTTTCTCTATCTCTCTCTCTCTCTCTCAATCGACAAGCCTTAAATGACGCCACCACTAATGGTGACCCTCACCCCCAATTCGTCGTTGATAGTGGAGATGGATCTCTGGTGGATATTGTGCATATGGATTGAAGGTGGTAAAGGAAGGCATGGAGGCTAACGATCAGCCCTGATCCACACGAAGCATTTTTAAGCTCTGCCACCATTAAAATCCTACCTGGGCCTTATTTATCGATGATTCTTGCAACCACAGCCAACGGAGGCCGATTTAGAGGCTGCTTAACGCTAGCAAAGAGTTCCTCAGCCGCCAATTCAAGTGCTCTGACACCGATTGAAGCTCTGGTTATGGAGGTTTGATCGTCAAAGTTATACCTTGTTTTGAAAGCCATTTTTGAAATTCTGAGTATCTATGCTTGTTTATTTGGTTTACACTCTGAACTGGTAAACTCTAGATCATTGGTCATTCGTTTATTTGATCTACACCCTTTCTCCTTACTCTGCCCTTTCATTCATGTTTTAGTTTCATTTTCCCCACCTAGGATTTGTTCAGAAACTGATGATTCCTTCCTCGAATCACCTATTACTGTGTTAAGTTGAGTTGAAAACATTGATAGTCTGTTGATATTTTTGTTTTCTTCTAGGATTCCAGTGAATTGTGATCTTGCGGCTCTTTCAACAAATCCAAGATTTATAGGGAATAAAGCAGGTCTTAATTGGTGATTCCTGAGAACTGGTAAACTCCCGTGAATTTAATGATATGTTATTGAGAGATTAAGCTTTGGTGGTGAATTTAAAGGAGTATTATAGGAATAATTGTTGGTACACCCAGATTTGTCTTTGAAATGGATAGGAGGTGATAATCGGTGGTGGCTGTGGTGTTGTCGGAAAAATGGAGGTGTAGATGAATGGAGATGATGAGGGATGGCTTGGGAGCAAATCCGATTGGGTAGAAAGAGAGAGAGAGAGAGAGAGAGAGAGAGAGTGTGTGTGTGTGTGTATGTGTATGTGTTTTTGTGTGTGTGTGAGCATTTTTTTATTTTCAATTAAAGTATAAAAATAAATATGGAAAAATACAAAAAAGAAATTAGAAGGGAAAAACGGTCCTTTCAAGTGCTTCATGGACCAAATTCACAGGAAATTCATGATTTTGGGACCAAATTCACCAGAAATTTTTGATTTTGGACCATTCATGCAAGTTGAAAACTTTTTGGACCCTATCCAAAAAATTTTAAATACCACATGAACCAATTTTACAGTTTTGTTTTGATATAAAGATTGGATTTTTTGCTAGAATTATTTAGAGTAAATTACATGAATGGTACCTTGTGTAGGTGCCCAAAAGCACGTTCGGTGCCTATTTTAAAAAATTAACTCGAATCGTCCCTAATATGATTAAAAGTTGCACGTTTCGTCCCTGGTTTCATTAATTAGACCTAAAAATAGAAATTTGCCCTTATTTACTTTATTTTGATTTATTTGTAATTTGTTTATATTATTAATAATTGATAAACTAAAATAAAATGAGGCTTATACCACAAACTAGAGGTGGCAATTTATGACACGACACGACAAAAATACACGACACGAAACGAAACGAAATTGAGACGAAACTGAAATTTGAATTCGTGTTCGTGTTAATTGTAAAAAACACGATGTCGTGTCGTGTCGTGTTCGTGTTCAAAATTCGACATGAAATTGACACGATTTAGCAGTTTTTTTATCGTGTTTTTCGTGTTTGTCGTGTTTTTCGTGTTATATTTGATAAAATATTTGTTAAATAAACTAGTTTTTAGTATATGATATATTTTTGTGTCGTGTCGTGTTTGTCGTTTTTTAATTCGTTCATTTTCGTGTTAGTTAAAAAAAACACGACATCGTGTCGTGTCGTGTTCGTGTTACATAAAACCTTGTCGTGTCGTGTCGTGTCAGACAGAAACACGAAACAATAGCACGATTTGCCACCCCTACCACAAACCCTTGATCTTTTACTCTAGGTCTCTAACTGTAACAACCCGTTATTTCAAATCAATAAAAGTCTAGACTACAACTATGTACAAGTAAATTCACAACCTAACTTGTTATTATAGGAACTTTAAATGCTAAGAGTGCATGCTTATTAAACCTAAGCTAAATTAGGGAGTTATAAATAAGCATAGGTTGAAAGACTAAGGGTTTAAATCATAAATAAACCGAATATATGTGTTTTCGCCCAAAGTATTTAAATGAATATAAGGTTTACGGTTTGAAAGTGATCCAACATAGTGTTTTCGTTGACCAAATCCAAAAACACCCCCATTCTAGAATGCCAAATCCGAAAACACCCCATTCTAGAAGATCATGGCCGAAAACCCTTTTCACCTTATCCTTAAAATCCGAAAACACCTTTCCCTTGGACCTTAGGGGCGAAAACCCAATAAGAGGGCCCATTATGAAGCGTAAACCCCTTCCTTGTGGACCTTATGGGGCGAAAACTCATTCCTTAGGAGCTAATAGATTCGAAAACCCCCTTTAATATATATGTTCATCCGTAAACACTCCTAAATATCTAATATCTTATCCTAATTCAGCTTCCCTAGATGATAATTACATTTACCAATGCAAACGTCAACTTAACCTCTTATCCCTTCCTTCATATATAAGTCACAACTTAGGATCAATTCTCATTCTTACAACCTGTAAACGAAAACTCTCAATTCTCTCTCAAATTATCAACACATTTACTTTCATTTACAAGGTGTAAACTACTCCAGGAGACATTTTCCTTCTTCCTTACAAGTATAAATTTTGGGTAAGCTTCCAGTAGAATCCATGTATTTTTCATCACCTCTTACGATTGTTATCAAATATTCACACATTAATATGTGTTTAACATTAGCATATGGCTATCGTTACGTGTTCTAAATCGAAGTCTCCATTTCAATTCCGTTAACAAAACCGTTATCACACTCAAGGTGAGTTCATACCCCTACATTTTCATAACTTTTTCTATGTTTTAGGGGGAGAATGCAAGTAAAACACAAGAAATTTGTGTTAATATACAAATTATTGTTTTATATTTTATTACGTTAAAGTATCTTTACGTAGAAATATCAAACATGCGAAACAAAGTTATTACTAAATTTACAAACGGTTACATGCAAAACACGTTCAAACGAAATAGTTATCATTTTCAGCGGAATAATATCTTTTAAACTATCTTAAGTATAGTTTGAGAAACATTTACATCATTTTAACCTTTTAGGGCAAAGAAACGATTATATAAAAATATGATTATTTTTATATATTATAAACATAACGAAAGGAGTAACAATTTCATGTATGAAAAATTTTCATTAACAAAACACGTACCTCGTTGGAAATTTGTGAGTCATTCGTCTTCATCGTACCTACCAAAGGTATCCACGGCAGTCCTGTTTTATAACCAGAATCTCCTCCCGCAGAGCGTGATACTTGTGTATAGATCTATACGGGACTGATGATCCCGCACCCTGGCTGTTAGCTATAGCACGACCGGCAGGTTATGGGTGACAAACGTCCTATCATTCGACGCCTGAAGAACGTCGAGGCAGGCAATTAATTAATTGCACGGTTATGAAAACTCACATGATAAACGACAATACGTTATTTTTACGTGAAAGCGATAGTACGCTTATTTTACGTAAATACCCAGCTCTTCAAACAGTTTTATTCACGAATGAAACCACATGTTATTAAATAAAGTATGACATTTATACTTGTACTTTCGGTCTTGGAACAATATAAGACTACAGTTCAGTTTACAAATCAGCTTTACGGAAAATATAGGATTTTGATTACTTTACAGATAAACAGTTTACAAATCAGCTTTATGGAAAATATAGGATTTTCCGGGTTAAACACTCTCATTTTTACAAACAAACGAATTACAACTCATTTTATAGAAAATATCGGATTTTCTAGAAAAAAAACGTGATTTCATCTCATTGAATGGCATACATTTATTCATACAAATGCTTATGAACTCACCAACTTAAAGGTTGACATTTTTTCTCAAATAACTTGTATTCTCAGGAAATCAGTAAAAACAGGTTAGCAACGGCTTTTGAAGATTTGACGCTAAGACGTTAAAAGAAACTTTTGAACATCATATTGTAATAGACTTTTGGAAACATGTAATGCTTACAATGAGGTAACTTTTCTATTATGTATATTATGGTTGTGTTTACTTTCTTTACTATTCAGTTGTTATGATACTGCACATGACGTCCTCCGCCCCCGAACGTTTCCGCCGTTCAGGTTTGGGGGTGTGAAACTAACCCACACTTTCATTGGATTATCTTCTTCAACTTGGATTGTCAGTGCCATAAAGAAAGAGGGCAAGAGAGATGAAAAGAACGACATAGATCTGCAGTCGTCACCTTGTAGCACCTGGTTCCTCGTATGTATTTTATTTAAGTGATTTTGCATTTTTGGCCTGGGACTCGGCGAGTTGAAGGCCCAACTCGCCGAGTAGAAGCGGGATGAGACGTGGGATTTAAGTGATGGACTCGACGAGTAGTCCCCGTTTGGACAAAAACCCTAGATGAGGGTTTGCACCCTATGTAAACCACTTATTCAGCCTCCTTTTCGTCCCAAATGCTTCCAGAACTCCCCATAAGCAAACCCTAGCCGTTTTTTAGAAGAGCTAAAGCATTTTGTTGGATGTTGCTAGTTGGGACCATAAGGAGGAAGGGAAAGGCTTGAGGAAACAAGTGAAGACCAGGGGAAACCGAGTTTGTGCATCTTCTACAGTCCATTGGAGGTATAAAGCTGTAACCTTGCTCTTTCATTTGATAGATCCCTTTTTGGGGAGATTTAGGGCTTTTATAAGCCATTTTGGTAACCAACCATGATTGCAAACATGGTTGGGGGTCAAGGCTTCGGATCTAGCACTTGGGAAGAGTCACAAGGCAGATTTGGGTTGCTTTTGCACCCAAGAAAGGTCCCATGCATCATAAGAGCTTATTTTATGTCCTTTTGAGCTCAAAGTCCCATGCATAACTTTACGTGCTAGAACGATTGAAGGAGCTTAGATCTATCTTTTGGTTAAGTGTTGTACATCAGAAATCAAGGATTTTGGTAGTGGACGTTATCGACTCGGCGAGTCCGTTCTTGGGACTCGACGAGTCCGAGGCTTTGAGTCCCATATATGTTGAGGGTCAAAAGGACTCAGTTGGGTGTTAGAAGGGTTGTAGCAGGACATAAAGAGTGACCCAACGCATTGGACTTAATTTTAGACCTGGCGTTCATGGGACTCGACGAGTGCTAGAACAGACTCGGCGAGTCCAAGGCAATCTCCTTATGTTTGAAGATGAACTCGACGAGTTGTTCATACAACTCGGCGAGTCAAGGTCAGGACTTGTTCATCAGTTGAAGGTGAACTCGGCGAGTGTTCATCCGACTCGGCGAGTCGGATGAAGGTTCATTGATGTTCGTAAGGAAGGGGAACTCGTCGAGTCATCGCCAAACTCGACGAGTCGAGTCGCGGATAAGGTTGAGTAAAGGGAAGGGACTCGACGAGTTGACGGCCCAACTCGGCGAGTCGGGTCAACTGGAGGTTGACTTTGACTTGGACTTGGTTGGGGGTAAAATGGTCATTTTACCCTAAGAGTAGATATCAGTTTCTAACTGAGTGTTTTGTGGGGGTTGTAGCCGGAGGATTTCCGGAGCAGCAGCGGACGGAGGTTTCCCGCACAGATTATCAGCAGCTTCTCGTACGAGGTGAGTTACCTTTCAGTAGGGGTGGGTCTAAGGCCACAATGCCGGCCCACCAAAGAGGAGTATTTAGAAGATGATTGTCTTTGTGATAATTATCTTGGTCTGGTTATATGCTTTAGTCATGAGTTTTATTTGTATGATATGTTACGTGTATGATAGGGATTGGTTTCCCTGATAGCGGTCCTTAGGACCGAAGGGTAGGTCAGTACCCGGATATGCCTGACTGTATGTTTATATCTTGTTGATTGTATGCTAGTGGTAGGGGGTGGAATAGTCCCCAGTTACCGGTTGAAAGATACCGACGACAGTTATCGGTTGAAAGATACCGATGATGATTACCGGTTGAAAGATACCGATGATGATTACCGGTTGAAAGATACCGATGACGATTACCGGTTGAAAGATACCGACAATGATTATCGATTGAAAGATACCGAAGGGTAGGTCAGTACCCGGATATGCCTGACTGTATGTTTATATCTTGTTGATTGTATGCTAGTGGTAGGGGGTGAAATAGTCCCCAGTTACCGGTTGAAAGATACCGACGACAGTTACCGGTTGAAAGATACCGATGATGATTACCGGTTGAAAGATACCGATGATGATTACCGGTTGAAAGATACCGATGACGATTACCGGTTGAAAGATACCGACGATGATTACTGGTTGAAAGATACCGAGGATATTGTATGGTATGTGGTATGATGGGGGAACTCACTAAGCTTTGTGCTTACGGTTTCGGTTTTGGTTTTAGGTACCTCTTCGTCTAAGGGGAAGGAGCCGGCGGCGTAGCATCGCATCACACACACACATGATTTCCGCATGGAGTTTTCTGGGATTGTACTCTGATATGTATTATTTTATGACTCGGGTTTTCAGACATGATGTTCTGTTTTATGAGATGATGTGTTTTCACAGTATTTTCTTATGAATGTTTTTATGAGTCAGTTAATTAAAAAGAAATTTTTGGACTTGAAAATTGGGTCGTTACAAGTTGGTATCAGAGCCCTGGTTTGAGGGATTCGGACACACCCTCGGGGGTGTATGGACTCAAACTGAGGGGCTAAAAGGTTTTTACAAGGAAAAATGGTTTTCTAAAATCTAAAATGGAAGGATTTTAAGAAAGACGAAGTGTGTGATGCATGCGACCGGCCGGGCTCAAGTAAGTTTTCCCCAAGATACCCATACTTGATATGTTATGCTATATGGTTATGATTCGGAGAACTGCATGCTAGAATAGGATTAAGGATCTAGGAGGATGCCTTGTGCCTGATATATGATTCTGAGAATTGCATGCTAGTTAGGGCTAAGGATCTAGGAGGATGCCTTATATGCCTGTTGTATGAGCTGTATGCTAGGACTGTTTAGTCAGCAGTAGGATGGCCTGTGTAGGTTATGTCTGATTTGGTTACCCAATGCACGAATGCTGCTTGCTTTGTGCTGTGGGGTTCTGGCCATTTTCAACTAGCAAAGGAACGGATATGTAACAGTATCCGCAAGTTAGTTAGGGGGAAGTGGTGGGGACTCCTAGTGCAGCTGATGGCGGAGGGTAGGTCGGAGAGTACCCTAGGGAAGCCTAGGATGAGGTTAGTGGAAAGGGTATCGGTATAAGGGACTTGGTGAAGTCGAAGCAATCCTTGAGGAAAGTACGGGTAGATGTGGAAGGTAGTATGGGCCCGTACTACTGAAAGCAGAGGACCCGTACTCGAATCAAGGAGGGTCTAAATGGAACCTGGAAACTTGGAAAGTGTGCGAGACCTCCGAAAAGTATATGTGACCCTGACATTCGTATCTTTATTTTCATAATGGTGGTCACGCGACATGGAGCAGGAGGTTCAGGATCTGGGTCAGGATCGGGCTCGGGCGCAGGATCCGAGCATGTGGATGATGGGTTACGCGAGTTCATCGCGTCCGAGATCACGAGGGGTATCCTTGATGCGATGCCGGTTATCTTCGGGTCGATCAAGGAAGGGATCATTGAGTTGATGGAGGATCGCGTCAGGGCGTTCAGGAGTGACATGGCGGCCAGCCAGTCAGGATCGCGCACACTGTCCTTCAAGGAATTCCGAGGGAGCGGTGCGCCGGATTTCCATGGGGCGAAGGACCCCATTGCTGCCAGACGATGGATTGCAGATATTGAGTCTGCACAGTTGACTAGCTTCTGCCCCGAGGGGTCGAAGGTGAGGTATGCAGCAGGATGCTTGAGAGACAGGGCCAGAGATTGGTGGGAGTCGGTTGGTGACTCTTTGGGAGCCTCGGCTGTTGAGGCTATGACATGGCCGGATTTTGTGACCCGGTTCAGGGAGGAGTTTGCGCCAGCTGTGGAACTTCAGCAGCTGGCTAGGGAGTTCTTGGACACGAGACAGACTACGGAGACTGTGGCGGAGATCACCGCCATGTTCCGGGAGAGGGCATTGCTGGTGCCCCAGTATGCGGGTGATGAGGACATGAGGAGGACCCGCTACCATGATATGTTACGAGCTGACATCCGGGAGCATGTCAGTTTCTCAGCTTGCCCTACCCTGGATTCCATGATTGTCAGGGCTAGGGAGAGGGAGATTGATCTGGAGCACATCCGTAAGAGGAAGGCAGCGGAGGGGATGACGGTGGGGGCTTCGGGGAAGAAGCCCAAGGGATCCGATGGTAGGCCGAAAGGCCAGTCAGGGCGGGACCGCTGTGGGAGATGCGGTCGGTCACAAGAGGGAGCTTGTCGCACTGGGCTGGGTTCAGGCTGCTATAAGTGTGGCAAGGTTGGGCATTTTGGCAGAGATTGCACTGCCCCTGCTCCTGCGATTCAGATATCAGACCTGATTTGCTTTCATTGCAATCAAAAGGGCCATAAAAAGGCCAATTGCCCCAGATTGACAGCAGCAGCGGCGCCGGCAGTGGCACCGACTCCAGCGATAGCACGGGTTGTGGATGGCCGGAAGGCCAAGTTGGAGGCTCCAGTGGTTCGGAGCCGAGCATTTCAGCTGACAGCCGAGGAGGCACGCGCTGCACCCGATGTGGTGACGGGTATGATTTCTTATTTTCATGCTTTTATGTTATGTCGCTGTGATTTTGATATATTATGTGCCTTGCTTAGGATCGTTCCATGTGAACGGTATCCCAGTTCAGGTGTTGTTTGATTCGGGTGCCACCCGATCGTTTGTCTCTCTTGCGCTTAGCAAGAAGTTTCCAGAGTCTTCGGGCATGTTGGATTGCCCTCTAGAGGTCGAGATTGCGGACGACCGGTCGGTACGGGCGTCAGAGGTCTACCGGGATTGTGTTTTGAGGCTGTTCGAGGAACGTTACCTGGTGGACTTGGTTCCCATACCTTTGCGGGGGAACAAGGTTATTATTTGTATGGATTGGCTGAGCCCCAATGCAGTCAGTACGGATTAGGACCCCTAGTGGGGGAGAGCTGGTGGTTCAGGGCGAAAGGCCACAGCGAGGACCAACTTTATGTTCGGCAGCAAGGGCTAGGCGGTACCTCCAGCAGGGTTGCGCAGGTTATGTCGCCTATGTTATGGATACCCGGGAGGCGGGTAGGGCGACGGTGGGCGATGTGCCCGTGGTACGAGAGTTTGCGGACGTATTCCCCGAGAAGTTGCCTGGAATACCTCCGGAGCGACAGGTGGAGTTCAGGATCGACCTAGTCCCTGGCGCGGCTCCGATAGCCAAGGCACCGTATCGGTTGGCTCCTCCTGAGATGCAGGAGTTGTCTATACAGCTGCAGGAGCTGTTAGACAAGGGATTCATTAGACTGAGTAGTTCTCCCTGGGGAGCCCCGATTCTGTTTGTGAAGAAGAAGGACGGGTCGCATCGGATGTGCATAGATTATCGGGAGCTGAATAAGGTAACGGTGAAGAACCGTTACCCACTCCCGAGGATTGATGACCTCTTTGACCAGTTACAGGGAGCATCTTGGTTCTCCAAGATTGATTTGCGATCAGGGTATCATCAGATGAGGGTCAGAGAGGAGGATGTACAGAAGACTGCGTTCCGGACGCGCTATGGCCACTATGAGTTTGTGGTGATGCCTTTCGGGCTCACCAATGATCCTGCCGCGTTCATGGACCTCATGAACCACGTGTGTAGGCCGATGTTAGACCGGTCTGTGATAGTGTTTATTGATGACATCTTGGTTTACTCCAAGACGCGAGAGCAGCATGAGGAGCATCTGCGAGAGGTTTTGGAGACTTTGAGGAGGGAGAGCTTGTATGTTAAATTCTCCAAGTGTGAGTTCTGGTTGCACGAGGTGCAGTTTCTTGGGCACCTTGTCAACCAGAACGGGATTTCGGTAGATCCGGCCAATGTGGAGGCCGTGATGAGATGGGAGGTTCCGAGGTCTCCATCTGAGATTCGGAGCTTTTTGGGATTGGCAGGCTACTATCGGAGATTCATTCAGGACTTCTCCAAGATAGCCGTGCCCCTGACCAGGCTGACGAGGAAAGCCGTGGTCTTTCGCTGGGGGCCTGAGCAGCAGGCCGCATTCGAGACACTGAGACAAAGATTGTGCGAGGCGCCAATCTTAGCCCTGCCAGAGGGCATGGAGGATTTTTTTGTATACTGTGATGTGTCCATCTCAGGTTTGGGCGCAATATTGATGCAGAGAGGGCATGTCATTGCTTACGCTTCGAGGCAGCTGAAGCCTCACGAGGCGAACTACCCGACGCATGATTTGGAGCTGGGGGCTGTGGTGTTCGCCCTCAAGATTTGGCATCATTACCTCTATGGTGTTCGTTGTACCATCTACATGGACCATAAGAGTTTGAGGTACCTCATGGATCAGCCGAATCTAAACATGAGGCAACGTCGGTGGTTGGACGTGGTGAAGGATTACGATTGCGAGATCCTTTACCACCCGGGGAAGGCCAATGTGGTGGCCGACGCGCTTAGCCGCAAGGAAGCACCGATCAGGGATATCTGTCTGAGGATGACAGTGGTCACTTCGCTGTTGGAGCAGATTCGGGAGGCCCAGCAGGAGGCCATGAAGGAGGAACATCGGAAGAGCGAGCGGATTGTGGGGCAGGTTTCCTCCTTCGACTATGATAGCCGAGGGTTATTGCTCTTCACCATAGGGTAAATACCCCACACTTGACTTTTGCTTGCCCCCAAGCAAAACTGAATTTTAGCACACTAATATCACATAAGACAATCCCAATTGAACCCAGCCATTATGCCAAGACCGCAACGCATGCATTTGTGTCTAAATTTTTTCCTAAGGACCCCCCTCAATTCTAAATACTCACAATCCTCATAAACACTCGCCCACTTCTTTTGAACAATGCTCATTTTATGCATCCCTCTGAATCCATCCCCAGCAAACTTTTTTAACCTCAAGGTATTTTTGGTCAAGCAACCCAAGCATACATAATCTAGAAAATTACAACTTTTCGATACCACTATGGAGCTCTTTGGAATTCTTCACTTCTTTGATAATTTATCTTGATTTCTTTGAATTCGCCACCTTCTTTGTTTGATTTTTGGTATCTTCAACTTTTTGAATCTTCGGAATTTTGATCTTTTGATCTTCACTTTAAACTTGATAGCTCCAAAAATTCTTCAACTTTTTGGTAATTTTTCTCTTTTTTTTACATGTATATCTCACTTTTTCCACTCAAAACCTACATGCTTAAGTAAGGGCGCTCAACTTCAACCTTTATTGGTTAAAGTATTAGTCTAAGTGCAATGACTACCTAAGCTTTCCTGGATACATTTCTGGTACACGATACTAAACATGTTGCGATCCTCAAACTAAGCAAGGTTGTGTTTTTGTCTCATGATTTCACTAGAATAAAGGGGGCCACAAATGCATTATAACGTATATAGGCTCAACTAAACATTTGGGTCTTCATGCAATCATCAAACATAACACCAGCATGGAATCCTAATTGTTTTTACCAAGATTTCCTAAATTAATCCTAGTAATATTTTTTAATGCAAAAATTTCAAAATTATACCTAAATTAGGATTCTAATGTAACTAATATAATCAACCCCCTACCCCACACTTAATTTATGCGATGTCCCCATTGCATATTATGCATGATAAAGAACATAAAAGTAAAGAGAGAATTGGAACAGACTCCCCTGGGATAGAAGTTGCGAGGTTGATTTTCTTCTTTTGAGCTCCATATTCAGTTGACTTTGGCATGGGAACAGCTCATCCATGCCGTGGGTGTCAAACGTCTCGTGTGGTTGACTGCTCTAAATATACAGGAAAAAGCTTCTTGGAAACGCTAGGAAAATGTACTTAAAAAATGTAGCCAATTGTCGTATCAAATATTATCAAATCATCAGCTTGAGAGACAAAATAAGGATCAACTCATCGATTCTGTAGGGTGGCTCGCCGAGTTGTAGCGTAATACTGGCAGAAGTCGAGTTTTTATATTGGGACTCGTCGAGTAGGTAAGTGTACTCGCCGAGTCCATCGCTGTATGGGAAAAAAATGTTTTTGCTCCAGGTCCGATTCTGATGTGTGTGGGGAATATTAAATTGATACTTTCCCCATTTTTTTCTTCACTAAATGAGCTCTTAATAACCTCTTTCATCATCGGACTCCTAATTAGACTCAAAACTTCGTTTTCTCTCTCGCCTGGACTCGATTTTTCCCTTGGTTATCCTTGACTCTAGACTCTCGCATGCATCCTTACACTCAAACTGAAAAGATCAAAAACAAATACCAAGTAATAAAAAAAACATCAAAATAAAAATCCTAAATTATCCTTAAATACTAGAAATTTAGAAAGAAAAAAAAAAGCAAACTCTAATGACGGGTTGCCTCCCGCAAGCGCTTCTTTTTGTGCGAGTCTTTAGCTAGACTCTCAACTTAATAAACTTCCAATAAACTCAATGCTAATCCATCCGTTGCATTAAATATTTTCTTTGGACCAATTTGTAAAATTCGACTCTTTGCTTCAAAAATTGGCCAAACGAGCTTGAATTCATAAAACCCAAGAATATTGACAAGGTTGGAACTGGTTGGATACTAATCATAAATGGATCGTGATTTAGAACTTTCTCCAAAGTTGGAATCGTCACCCCATGCTTCAAAACACAAACCGGAAGAACAGGGGACCATGTCGTGGTAATGGTCAAACCACGGGTTGGTTCCTGCAATTCAGCTTGTTTTTGTTCTTCATCCGACCTCTCTGCTAGCAACCTTTCCAGCTCCTCCAAATCTCTTTCTGGATTAAATTCTTCATCTTGTAACTTTAGCTCTTGTGACTCAAATTGTTCTTGATCGTTAGACAAGATGTTATCTAACCATCTATCAAATTTCTTCAAATCTTCATCCGATCCACACTCCTCATCTTCTTGCTCAATTTCCTGTACTACTTCCTCAAGAAAAGCATCAAAAGCATCGAGATTTGGAAAATACATAATAAATAAAAATTAAACTATATAAAAAAATAAAAATATATGATAACAATTAGCAAATAAAATTAACTATTTAGAACCGTTCCCCGGCAACGGCGCCAAAAACTTGGTGTGTGTTGAATACACTAGTTTTAATCCTACTAACTTAAACACAAAGACAAACACACGAAAGGCAGTGTACCTATCGATTAGCAGTTTAGTTCAGGTAAGTAGGGTATCGAACACAGGGAACGGTAAACAATTAAAATAAATGCTAATATTATCTAAATAAAACAAGTAATAGAAAGGGGGTTTTCTCTAGTTTTGCAAGACTAGAAACTTAAACAATTAACTAAAACTTAAACTAAGAAACTAAGAGCTAAGCAAATAAAAATCAACTAAATTCAATAATTAAGGAGACTTCTGTTTAGGTTTGAATCATTTATTCCTACGGTTGATTTTATGACAAGTGCAATGGATTAATTGGCATTGGCTACCGATTAGTGTGATTAGGTTCACGTTCGCTATTACTAATCCTTAGAAAACAAATTAATTCAAGCAGTGATCAAGTGATTAAACTAATAAATTCCCTAGTTTAATTATTCGAGTTAAATAAGACTTGTAATTCTCTAATTAAATTGGTGATTCAATTAACCTCTTGTTGATGGTGTATCACACAAGCTCACACATTAATTTACCCATTCTCTAGTTAATCCTAGTTTCATATTCACTATTCCTAGGCATATAGCAATGTGTTCACATAAATCATATGAGATAAGCAATTAAGAGATGTTCATGCAGCTTAATTACTTAGCTATTAACAGAAAATAGTTATGGTTAATGCATAAGGTTCTTTAACAAGCTTAATAAAACAAGTTCACCAAATTAAATTAATCCAACCACAAAATCAAACCATAATCACAAAATCATCTATCCTAAACAGAAGGTATGAGTTTTAGCTCATGATTACAGCAGAAACAAGCTCAAAAACGAAATCAATTGGTAAAAACATAGTTCAAACAAGAGATTAGGTAAAGAGTAAACTTGATTTTGCCTTGATTCTCCATAAAATTGAATGTAGGGTTGATTTCTTTGCTTCCCACGCTCCAGCAGCACCTTTAGTCGACAATTGGCCTCCAATGGTTAATCTATCTGCTAGGGTATCGGGCAGGAATGCCCTTTATATAGATTTTCACAAAACAGAGGTGACTCGTCGAGTCCAGTGACCTACTCGGCGAGTCCGTCACTTAAAACCCATGTACGGCAAGTCAGCGACTCCAGAATCGCGAAAGTTTGACGTGACTCGTCGAGTTGAGGCCCAACTCGTCGAGTCCGTTTGGAACCAGCACTTTCTCAAAACACGAAAGTCGTCCGAAATTGTGTCTAGTTCAGAACATTTTGAATCTCGTCAATCGAAGTTACGGTTCATGAGATATGGCCAAAACACTGACGAGGGGTCAAGCTGTCCAACAACAACCTTCTTTCTTCAAAATCCAAGATCCAAGCTTCCAATCGCCAATTCCGTTTCCTTTTCCTTCCGAGCATGTCATTATTGCTGAAAATGAAATATTTAAGCTAATTAAGCACCTTTGGTTCATTAATTGAGATAAAATTAACATAAAGCACTAAGATCATGCATGATTTTTATGACTAAATAAGCTCATATCAGTGTGGGTCCCTTATCATGGAGGCGTGCGCCGGATCCTGATGGAGGAGGCACACAAATCCAGATTTTCTATCCATCCCGGAGCGACGAAGATGTATAGAGATCTTCGTCCTGATTATTGGTGGCCCTGCATGAAGCGGGACGTAGCATGGTATGTGGAGCGGTGCTTGACCTGCAGGAAGCTCAAGGCCGAGCACCAGAGGCCACACGGCAAGATGCAGCCGTTGGATATCCCGCTGTGGAAATGGGAAGACATTACGATGGATTTTATCACAAAGCTTCCCAGGACCGCGCGGGGAATGTATTTGATTTGGGTCATCGTCGATCGATTGACCAAGAGCGCCCATTTTATCCCGATTCAGGAAAGTATTTCGGCCGAAAGGTTGGTCGATATCTATATCAGGGAGGTAGTGGCGCGGCACGGGGTGCCAGTATCGGTGATTTCAGACAGGGATGTGCGGTTCACTTCCAGGTTTTGGAAGACGTTTCATGACGAATTGGGTACTCGTCTGCATTTTAGCACCGCCTTTCATCCTCAGACGGATGGTCAGAGTGAGCGGACCATCCAGACATTAGAGGATATGCTGCGGGCATGTGTTTTAGACTTCAGAGGTAGCTGGGATACCTACCTTCCGTTGGCGAAGTTCTCGTATAATAATAGCTATCATGCGAGTATTGACCGTCCTCCCTTCGAGATGTTATACGAGAGGAAGTGCAGAACCCCGATATGTTGGGGTGAGGTTGGCCAGAGGGTCATGGGAAGCACCGAAGTGGTGCTCAAGACGACAGAGAGGATTCAGCAGGTTCGGAGCAGACTTCAGACTGCTCAGAATCGCAGAAAAGTTATGCCGACAAGCGCCGATCGGACCTGGAGTTTCAGGTCGGGGATATGGTTCTCCTGAAGGTGTCGCCATGGAAGGGCGTCATCCGATTCAGGAAACGGGGCAAGTTGGGTCCCAGGTTTATTGGACCTTTCAGGGTTATAGCCCGGGTGGGCAAGGTGGCTTATAGGTTGGATCTGCCAGCCGAACTCAGCCAGATCCACAGCACTTTCCACGTCTCTCAACTACGGAAATGGTTGGTGGATGACTCGGCAGTGGTACCATTGGAGGATATTCAGGTCGATGACAGCCTGAATTACATTGAGCGGCCTGTAGCAATTCTCGATCGGAAGTCGAAGGATCTGAGGAACAAGAGGGTAGAGCTCGTGAAGGTGCAATGCCAGCACCGGAAGGGCTCGGAATGGACCTGGGAGCCGGTGGATGAGATGATAGAGCATTACCCAGAGCTAATCCAGGATCGAGCAGCAGACTTCGAGGGCGAAGTCTAAAATAAGTGGGGGAGATTTGTAGCACCTTGTTGCTGGTATGTATTTTATTTAAGTGATTTTGCATTTTTGGCCTGGGACTCGGCGAGTTGAAGGCCCAACTCGCCAAGTAGAAGCGGGATGAGACACGGGATTTAAGTGATGGACTCGTCGAGTCGAGTCCCGGATTCGACGAGTAGGCCCTATTTGGATAAAAACCCTAGATGAGGGTTTGCACCCTATTTAAACCACTTATTCGGCCTCCTTTTCGTCCCCAATGCTTCCAGAACTCCCCATAAGCAAACCCTAGCCGTTTTTGAGAAGAGCTAAAGCATTTTGTTGGATCTTGCTAGTTGGGACCATAAGGAGGAAGGGAAAGGCTTGAGGAAACAAGTGAAGACCAGGGGAAACCGAGTTTGTGCATCTTCTACAGTCCATTGGAGGTATAAAGCTGTAACCTTGCTCTTTCATTTGATAGATCCCTTTTTGGGGAGATTTAGGGCTTTTATAAGCCATTTTGGTAACCAACCATGATTGCAAACATGGTTGGGGGTCAAGGCTTCGGATCTAGCACTTGGGAAGAGTCACAAGGCAGATTTGGGTTGCTTTTGCACCCAAGAAAATTCCCATGCATCATAAGAGCTTATTTTATGTCCTTTTGAGCTCAAAGTCCCATGCATGCACGTAAAGTTTGTAACTTTACTTGCTAGAACGATTGAAGGAGCTTAGATCTATCTTTTGGTCAAGTGTTGTACATCAGAAATCGAGGATGTTGGTAGTGGACGTTATCGACTAGGCGAGTCCGTTCTTGGGACTCGACTAGTCCGAGGCTTTGAGTCCCATATCTGTTGAGGGTCAAAAGGACTCAGTTGGGTGTTAGAAGGGTTGTAGCAGGACAGAAAGAGTGACCCAACGCATTGGACTTAATTTTAGACCTGGCGTTCATGGGACTCGACGAGTGCTAGAACAGACTCGGCGAGTCCAAGGCAATCTCCTTATGTTTGAAGATGAACTCCACGAGTTGTTCATACAACTCGGCGAGTCAAGGTCAGGACTTGTTCATCAGTTGAAGGTGAACTCGGCGAGTGTTCATCCGACTCGGCGAGTCGGATGAAGGTTCATTGATGTTCGTAAGGAAGGGGAACTCGTCGAGTCATCGCCAAACTCGACGAGTCGAGTCGCGGATAAGGTTGAGTAAAGGGAAGGGACTCGACGAGTTGACGGCCCAACTCGGCGAGTCGGGTCAACTGGAGGTTGACTTTGACTTGGACTTGGTTGGGGGTAAAATGGTCATTTTACCCTAAGAGTAGATATCAGTTTCTAACTGAGTGTTTTGTGGGGGTTGTAGCCGGAGGATTTCCGGAGCAGCAGCGGACGGAGGTTTCCCGCACAGATTATCAGCAGCTTCTCGTACGAGGTGAGTTACCTTTCAGTAGGGGTGGGTCTAAGGCCACAATGTCGGCCCACCAAAGAGGAGTATTTAGAAGATGATTGTCTTTGTGATAATTATCTTGGTCTGGTTATATGCTTTAGTCATGAGTTTTATTTGTATGATATGTTACGTGTATGATAGGTATTGGTTTCCCTGATAGCGGTCCTTAGGACCGAAGGGTAGGTCAGTACCCGGATATGCCTGACTGTATGTTTATATCTTGTTGATTGTATGCTAGTGGTAGGGGGTGGAATAGTCCCCAGTTACCGGTTGAAGGATACCGAGGACAGTTACCGGTTGAAAGATACAGATGATGAATACCGGTTGAAAGATACCGATGATGATTACCGGTTGAAAGATACCGATGATGATTACCGGTTGAAAGATACCGATGACGATTACCGGTTGAAAGATACCGACGATGATTACCGGTTGAAAGATAGCGAGGATATTGTATGGTATGTGGTATGATGGGGGAACTCACTAAGCTTTGTGCTTACGGTTTCGGTTTTGGTTTCAGGTACCTCTTCGTCTAAGGGGAATGAGCCGGCGGCGTAGCATCGCATCACACACACACATTATTTCCGCATGGAGTTTTCTGGGAATGTACTCTGATATGTATTATTTTATGACTCGGGTTTTCAGACATGATGTTCTGTTTTATGAGATGATGTATTTTCACAGGATTTTCTTATGAATGTTTTTATGAGTCAGTTAATTAAAAAGAAATTTTTGGACTTGAAAATTGGGTCGTTACACACCTGCACACCACCCACGCCCTTTATCAGTTCATCTACTCTACAAAAATAACTTTGCTGGTCTTCAAGAGCTCCGATTTAACTAGTGATTGGGTTGTTGTCGGCGTCAGGGAGGCAGGTGGCGGCGTCGGCTACGAACTTTGGAACATCTAGACCACCGATGACCAACCACCAAAATTTCTGGAAGAACACCCATCATGATTTCTGCATCTTCCTGACGGATTTCAACTTCCGATTAGCAACGAAAACATGTATCCCTTCGTTCGAGTTGTGGATGGAGTTGGATTCCTCTGCGCATTTAGCTCGTTGTTCTCGAATCCACCCACTTCGTTTCTAGTTTGTTGTAGGTTTCTCAATAATGGAAGTACGGTGTATAAAAGGGTTTACCTTGGTCCATCTGTCAAAGACATTGACTCTGATGACTCACATGTTTGCGAGATTGTTAATGCCCCCAATCAGCCCGTGTGCTGGCAATGGGATCAATTCAATGATGATTACACCCTCAATCTATCTCAATTTCGATCCAGTGTTACAATTGGAGTTGGGATTTCAAGATTTGCAAACGATTTATGAAATGCTAAGGGAGGAGGTAGGAGATTCAAGATCTGTTAACAATTTCTGGAACTCAAGTTCTTGGAAACGGGTTTTACGGGATTTTGTTCAATTGATTATTGAAATGAATGTCAAAATCGATTTTGTTTATTCTTCAGATTTTGTGTATTCTTGGTATCAGATTTAACAATCTGGGTTTGCGCTTGAGCAATTGATTTTCAAAAAAGATTTCTTGTATTTGGATTGTGGTCATAGTTACAGACTTGAGAACGCATAGGTGAAAAGTGATGAAGAGGGATCATGACAGTAGAAGATAAGGGCTTGAGGGGGTGGTCTACATTTCTTTTTTTTTTTAATTTTTTATATTAAAATAAATAAACTAAAAAAGAAATCAAAAAAGAAACGGGGAAGGACAGAATAGTCATTTCTGGTTAACCAGGGATGAAACGAGAAAGATTAAACCAAATGAGGGACAGTCCGAGTTAAATTTTGAAAATAGGGATTGAATGTGCCTTTTGACACCTGCACGAGGGACAATTCATGTAATTTACTCAATTATTTATCTATAATCATGTCTTTCAACCAAATTTTTTAGGGCTATCAAAATTGTACCACGGAAAACCAACCAATATATTACCAACTGAACCAAGAAAGTTGGTAGCTAGTATATTTGTTAGCCAACATGTTTGGTTGGTAGTACCATACCAATTAAGCAATCTTGGCACGATAATGGTACAAAAGTTTGAATACCATGGTAATACCGTACCAACCAATTCATTATTATATATATATATATATATATATATATATATATATATATATATATATATATATATATAGGTAGGTAGGTTATTTTGAGAACACCGAAAAGATTGAGAACACGAGAACAGATCACAACCATTCAAATATCCAGATCTATGGTTATTATTGTATGGGTCATTGTTGTAAATTTGATAAATTTTGTGCACAATATGTAACTTTTATATGGTAGTAAAGGTAAAATCGGAAATAATAAACTAAATGTATCTGTTTCATGTGGTAAATTGATTGAAAATCCCTAAAATCCAACTATCTATCTCTATTTAGGTACGCCTCTTCCACGTCCTGCCTCTTGAATTAGGGCTTCCCTATGTAAATGGCAGCCCCAAAGACATCAAGACCTCTTCTCTTTATCTTTCTCTTCTGAATCGAACCACAACCATAAGAAATCGTAGCACCAGGTAGGCCTTGAGCAAAATTGCACAACATCTGAATCGATCGATGCACATCGGATGGAGAAAGAACTATCCAGGAACAATGATGAGTCATCTGGTTGTGCATGTTTCACATTGAACTCACTCGATTTGCAATTTAGCAAAACAAAACAAAGGTTATGCATGTCAAGATTGATGATGGTTCATATTGATGTTCAGGAAAGTTGAAGTGTTTTATGTCAATACGAGGCTGGATGAAACAATAGGTAATTTGATTAATAATTCATCTATATCACTTGATTGACATACAATTCATACAGTTGAGTCAATTTATAGTCTAATTTAGGTGTGAAAATAATGATTTTAGAGTCCAATTTTGGTTAGAGAGGGGATTTACAATTTTGATTTATTCATATAAGTGAGTCGATTTATAGCTTAATTCCAGTAGCCAAGAGTTTCTTCCCCTTAATTCTCATATTATGTTTTTTACTTATAACTAATTTCTCATTCAAAGGAATGTGGGGTCTCCTTATTGTTGCAATATTTCTCACACATTTTATTTTTATACTAAATTTATCAACTAGATAAAAGTTTATCAAATCACTTCCAATTCTTTTTGCTCAATAAAATACACGAATTAGGTTTTCTTTCGGAACATTTATTTCCTTGTTCAAAAGCTCTTAATTATTCATCCCAATAACTTTTAATTATGCTATATTTTGTTAAAGAGATTAGGATGATATTTATTATAGTTTATATCATTTAAGCATAACCTAATTTACGGATTTATTTTCATCCAAGTTTATTTTCAAGATAGTGGGGGAGACAAAAAAATGATTTATTGTCATCCAGGTCTAACAATGAATAAAGAACAATGATGAATGCGAACGAAGGAACGGATCATGGCGGTGCAAGTGTAAGTGCGGTTTCCTATTCTTATTTTTTTGTTACATTAGAGAATTTTAGTTTTTTTTTTTTGAAGAAATTGATTGTATACTTTTGTTAGGTTTCTTGGTTCAGAAAGTAGAGAAACAAAATGAGTTTTGCATCGATTATTATCGGTAGCTTGTGAGATTAATCTCCTTTCCTTGATCTTTCTGAAATTTTTTTACATTAAAACTTCTACTTAGACTTTGTTATATAAATTATATGATTATAATGTAAAACATTATGTTATTCAATATTCATTTATAATTACAATTATAATAATAAATGAATGAAATATGTTTTAGCTAGTAGTTTAATGTGCGAGGAATGTTTGGCTGTAGTGGTTATAATCATTTATGGTTATAACCATGAGTGTAAACGAACACCGATTATAATCCTTTATGATTATAACTATAGGAAAAATAAATTGATTATAATCATTTATGATTGTAAATATAAGCAATATAAATTTTTAAGAACAAGGGTTGTAATCATTTATGATTATAACACATGTTTTTGCTGCTAATCACTCCTTTTAATACTTTGTAGATCTTTTTATTGTATTTACATATGATTGCCATTTTATAGAGATTGATCAAAGAAAAGGGATGTTTGAACGTTTTAGGTATCACTCCTATTCGTTACACAAGCTTGCAAATTACATAATATTTATAGTTTTTTAGAGGTGGTGACCAATTAAAAATTGTTTGTAGTTGTGATTTTATTCAAAGGGAAGAATGGGGTCACGATCGATTCAAGAAAAGACTGAAATAGAGATGGATTTTGCATAAAAAAAATCCTATGGAGTGGTTTAATTCTTATTGGTTATAATCATGTATAAATGTATGCACTTAGTCTTGGAATATTTATTTATGAATATATAGATGTATAAATGTATGAACCGATCATGAAAGGAAGTGATTTAAATCATTTATGATTATAAATGTATTTGGATTTTTTATCTTCGCATTGTATTTTATTCATTTATATGTAGAAATGTATTCATTTATGATTAGAAGTGTATTTTGTTTATTCATTCCTTGAAAAATTTATGTTAAAAAACAAATCTATTAAAATTATGACTACATTATGATTTATTCATTTACGAATAAAGTCGAGTGAATTATAAGATACAGAAAAAAATATCCGTTTTTGGTACAATTGCAACATCCAGTCGAATCTCAAAGTAATTTCATTGTCATTTATTTCTCGTTTTCAAGAAACTCACTTGTCTTCCACAAATATGTTCACCCAATTTTAATAATTAGATTAATAAAAAAATTAAATGTTATTGCTAAATTAGTGGAAAGAGTGGTTACAAACCATAGTATTAGATATATGTTACTTTTTGTTTATATTAAATGAAAATGTAATTTTTCTATAATGCCCTTATCTAATGATTGGTTCACAATCGTTCCCGCGTTCTCAACTTTTTTATGTTCTCGATATATATATATATATATATATATATATATATATATATATATATATATATATATATATATATATATATATATATATATATATATATATATATTTCAATTGTTAATTGTGTTTAGTGTTTATAGTTTAAGAACATTATGTAACTCATTTGGTCGCATTAGTTAAATGTTATTACCACATTAAAACACAAAATTAAAACTTTACTTTAGCGGTACTTCGATAGAACTCTTTTGTAAATTAAATGAACTATGCAACTAATTTCTTTACTAAACGTTAAAATTATCCGATGTCTTTGCTTATTTTTAAATTTTAAAATAGAAAATTAAAAAAAAAAATTGGAATATACCATTACCAATTTTCACCAACAAAACTTGTTGATAACCAAATATATTGGTACCAAATATATTTGTTACGGTACCAATAATAAATTTTTTATACAAACTATAGTTGGTATGGACCGTACGATACACGGTTTAGAAGAAAAAGAATCGATACTGTACCAATTCCATGCCTAATATTTTTCGCATCATGTGTTCAAACCATTAAAAGCTTATTCTTGGCTGCAACCAATGACACATCCTGATCTGATAATGGCCTTTCCTATTTTCACCGCCAAAATATTAACTTACAAAGATATGGCAAAATACTCAGATTGTTGTCTAATGTCAAACTCAAAATTTGAAATTCGATCATGCAAGCAAGAAACAAAGTTACAGATGGGCGATTGGCAATTTCGATTTTGTTGAGTTTTGTGTCTGATCAGATTGAGAAATAAATAGGGAAAAACGGTCACACAAAGCCACTCAGATTTGGCCAGGGGTTATCAGATTTCAGAACTGAGACTCGGTAGTCGGCTTATACTGAATGGGAGAAACTCATAAATCAAAAGAAGAATTCCAGAAATCGGAAATCAAAAGGAGAATTCCATAAATCAGAAAGAATCATATATGAAAGAAATCAGATGGCTTTCAGCTTCCAAACATTCAGTTTGGAGTTTTACGCTTGGTGATGGTGAGTTGCCGAGCAGGTGAGAGATCTGAAATCAGACCAGGGACGGTTTTGCTTGGTGTCTCGGTGTGGCACCGGCAATACCTACTTTTCTTGTACGGAGTGGAAAATTTTTAGATTTTTTTTTAGTTTTTTACCTATTTTTCATGCATCGGCAACACCTCTTCAATCTCGCAACACCTCCTATGTATTCCTGCGTCCGTCCCTGAATTAGATGGCTTATTGGCAGAGCAGATTTGGCGAGGGGACGAAATCGAATTGTAATTATCTTTGAACCGGAAGCTTATGGCGATGGCGTTTCACGTTTCCCATTTCAGATGAGAGACCGATTAACGCCTTGCAAATCTCAATCGACAGTCGGCATCGCTTAGGTGTAGACATGTAGTCGCTTCCTCTTTGGCGCCTGATTTATAGATTGAACTTTAGATGGGCCCTTTTCAGATTAAGGCTAAAATTACAGGCTTTCAAATTCTTAACCCATATAATAGCTCTAAAATATACGCTCTTGTAACACCCGATTTGTCAGGTAAACTCTTAGCAATTATTTCATTTATTTATTCATTTATTTTGACTTGGACCCTAGTACGTTGGACATACATAAGGTACGTCGGACGTACTTCAAAGCATGCATGAGACGGGGTATTCCCCAAGTAGGCTATGTGTACCCATGCGTATGTCGGGCGTACGTCAGTCAGGGGAAAACCCTAATTTTTAAACACATTAAGTCCCTCAAGCCCTCACCTTATCAGCCTCCATTTCCTCTTTAAGCTATACCTCGAAACCCTAATCCATTTTCCCAAGAGATTGACCATTTTGTGTGTGTTTTGGTGTGTGTGGTGCATATTAAAGAAGAAGAAGACTTGTAGAAAAGCTTTGGATAAGAGGGAGCTTTTAGATCCAGAGATTATTCATTATTTTCAGCTTATTGGAGGTATAAAGTTTGAACCTTGTTCATCCTATGTCTAAATCTACGTTTGGGAAAAAAGTTAGCATATTTTGGTCCCATGGATGAACTCTTGTGAGTAAATGCTACTCCAGATGTTATGAGATGTTCCTTTTGATGTCTTTGAGGTCCTTGATCCATAAAGCTTGCATCTTGATGGTTGTAGATCAACCATGCATGAGTTAGTGACCACTTAATGGAAGTAGGATGCTAAATCTATGACTTGAGTCCCATTAAGGCATGCAAAAGGATAAAGTTGCAAACTTTATTGTTAAGGACGTCCCTAGGACGCTAGATCTGAATTTGGACGTTAGGTCTTAACGGATTAAAACCTTAAAATGAGATTTTGGCCTACGGGGGCGTACGCAGGTGTACGCTGAGCATACGCACCTGGGATCCCGATCATGATAGCACTCGAGTACGTCGGGCGTACTGATGGAACACTTAGCTTACTCACCAGGGAGTTTTGGGCTTTGTTTGGTCTACTTCGAGATTTAGGATTTTGGGCCCGTGTTGCGCCACAAGTCTTTCTGAGTCGGACCTTTATGATTTGGGCCCATATTGGGCTTTGAGTGCCTTTCGGACTTTGGGCTAGTTTGAAATTGGACCATGACATGCTAGGCCCAAGAAGGGAAGGGGAAGCAGCCTTTTTACCCTAGGAGTCGGGATTTACGATTTGGACTCTCGATTCGGGTTAATGACCTGATTGCTAATTAGGGTTTTATTATTTGTGCTTCTGTGGGGGGTTTTACGATCCGACAGCCCGAGTGTGATTTGTTTATCTTCAGACTGAGGTGAGTTTCACATTATACTCGTGGGTCGAAGGCACCAATACCGGCCCACTGAATTATGTTTAGAGGTTGATAGTTGTCTTTGTTACAATTTTCGTTATGCTTGTATGTGCTTTTTTTCTCTATGAATCTTGTTGTTATGATTGTATGCTAGTTGTAGAGGTGAAATAGACCCGATACTGGTTGAAAGAGATCGAAGGGGTGAAATATACCCAGCACCAGATGAAAGATACCGAAAGGGGGTGAAATAGACCCAATACCGGTTGAAAGAGACCGAAGGGGGTGAAATATACCCACTACCGGTTGAAAGAGACCAAAGGGGATGAAATAGACCGAGATGTTTTTTTTTCTGTTATGCATGTATGGCATGAGGTATTTTGGGGAAACTCACTAAGCTTTGTGCTTACGATTTTCAGTTTATGTTTCAGGTACTTCCAACTCAAAAGGGAAGGGCTCGACTTGATCACACTGCATCCCCCCATGTTTTCCGCATTATGTGATTTTGGGATTTTTTACTGTGATATTCTTTCACCATGTTACGCACTTGGCTGTTTTGACATGTTTATTGGATGTTTTGGAACGAATTGAAAATGAAATTTTTATCTAATTTTTTTTGGGATGTTACAGCTCTTACGCATTTGGGGGTTGAGCCTGCTGAGGTGGGCACCGAGCTTGCCTCGTCCCATGAGTTGGTCCTAGGGGTATGATGGAATAGTTATATGTTTTACGTTAATTAGTTGTAATAGCATTTCCATTGCAAATTTATTTTATAGATTTTTTCTATTCAATTGACCATTTATCATCACTTATTACTACAGGAGGTTATAACTTTTTTGTTTATTTTTATTGATCACTCATTATATATTGGTGATATTGTTTTACATATTTAACCCCTTCTTCTTTAATCATATTTCATTTTTATCCCTTTAATAATATTTTAGTTTTAAATATATTTTTTTTCTTTAACTGATTAATTATTTCTATTATAGGTTTTCATTTATAAAACGTTTATATATTAATATCTAGTGATAATATTTCATATTAAAATATGATGTGTTTAAAAAACAACTAACTAAATGAGGATGTTTTATGAAACATTTTACCGGCCTCACTTCTACTCCTGTATAAATAATTAGCTTTTTATCCTCTTCGTAAACTAATAAAAAGAAAGTTTACTACCATCATAATTTCTTCTTCTTGTTCTTCTTCTTTTATTTCATATATATTCAATATGATATATTAATGAACATAGGAAGACCATGTTCACAATTACATGCTATATATTACAAAAGATCATTGTCATGTTCATGGTGATACCTTGTTATATATACTACTGACCGAAGCTTCATTCATATCATGACTATCATGACTCCCACGGTGGAGTAGGATATTAACTACTTGGCTCATTGAAGGTCTTGCATCTCTATCTTCTTTAGCACATTGTAAAGCAACTTTCAAAAGATTAATCAACATTCCCGTATCGTATTCACCACTCGTCCTACTATCAACAATTTCCCCAATCCATGTTCCATTTTGGCTTCCAATATGTTCACGAATCTTCTCCCTCACCCACTCAACCAACGTTTGGTCTCTACCACTATCAACACCAAGTTGCACCATTTGTAGTGGGCTCTTTCCGGTGATCATTTCCAGAATCACCACTCCATAACTGTAGACATCAACTTTTGAGGTAATCGGAAGATTGAACACCCATTCTGGAGCCATGTAACCTCGTGTACCTCGAATCCTTGAAAAGGTTGAAGTCTCATTCCCACCTCTATCGAACAGCTTGGACAACCCGAAATCAGCCACCTTTGGATTGTAATCAGCATCTAACAAAATGTTATGGGGTTTGACATCACAATGCAAAACCCATTCCAAGCACTCTTCATGTAAATAAGCAAGCCCTTTTGCAGTACCAATTGCTATATCGAACTTCTTCCCCCAATCAAGTTTGTTAGAATTCAAGCTGGTTGCTAAGGACCCATTCTCCATATACTCATAAACCACTAGCCCATGTTTCCCTTCAATACAATAACCCCAAGTCTCTATCAAATTCATGTGATTTATCCTTCCGATTGTGCTTACTTCTGCTAGAAACGCAGCTTCTACTTGATGATTAACCTCCTTCAACACCTTTATTGCCGCTATTCTATCATCAGATAATTTCCCTTTATAAACCACACCAGCACCACCTCTCCCTATCTCTTCCCTGAAATTGCGTGTTGCAGTTTTCAGCTCAGCATATGTGAATCTTTTGAACCCTGATGCTATGGGGTAGTAGCTTTTGCAGATATAGCCGAGTCTTTGTGAGATATATAAATGAAAATGAGTATCAAGAGGATCTAAAGAACTCCAATTACCATCCCAAACCATCGCAAAACTTTTAGAGAACCATTTTCATGTTTTCTCTCATAAGATCTTGGAATCGGCATGAATATATGTGTAGGACAGCTGGAGTTGGATTCGATATCATTGACTACTGCTTGTTGAAAAGATGATACCAAGTTTTGTGGTAGCTTTATATAGGCTGAATGCTCAAAACCCAACTGATATCCGTTGTATAACAGATTCTTCAGGTAACAATTATAGAAATTGGTATCGAATTTGAATTGGAATCCTTTACAGTTGCAATCGTTCAAACAATCTTGTTTGCAGTCTTTAAGGGTTCTGTTCTGAAGGAATCTCATATCGTAACCATAAAACTCCACATGATGAAGCTTAATGTAATCTTTCTCTCCCTGTTCGCAAGGTTTAAATATGGGTTCACAACCATAGGCCCAATCACTTCGATTCTTTTTCTTATATCCATGTACACATTCACATTTCCTGCCATCTTCTTGAGAGTATGTACAAAGAGTATTTGGTCCATATACGCCATGAATCTTGCAGGGACTAGAAAAAGCTTGCCACTGAACCTCCCACTTTCTTCGTCCTTTCTGATCAACAAGACTATAAACTCTAATATTACCATCAGAATCAAGCTTCATTATTCTACTGCGTCTTATGCCAAAATCATAAACAAAGAACCCGAAATCGTCAGATGAGTTGAACTTACCTTCAGAATCGAGTTTAGCAATTCTACTGCTGTTGAAAGTGGATCTTCCCGCTTCCCACGTTTTCATATAAGGTGGAGGCCAGTAAACACTCGTTATTTCAGGACCATTGTAAAGAAGACTCAGAACATTGTTGTTCTCAAAATAGAGCCTAAAGAACCCAGAAGAGAAATTTGATGTACTTCTTGAAGAAACGAGTTGTGAGTCTTTGGTGAACACTTGATCATGTAGAAGCGTATCTGTAGGATAATCAAAGCTTTGCCAAAGCATGCCTGGAACACCATTAAGTTGATGAAGAACGAGATTTCCAGTGTCTTCAAGTTTTAAACTGAGTGAACCATTGGTGGATTTTTTCTCTGTGGACCAAACAATAGACTGATCTGCATCCTCTAAAACAAGATTACCATCGTCGTGGAGGGAAAGTTTATGTTGAGAGAAAAACTTGGAGACACACTTGAACAAAAGTTAGAACAAGTATAATGCGGAATAGTTAATCTCAAATGATCTAAAAGCTCAACAATAATATAGTTAGATAGTTAGAGAGTTAGTTGCGGAAATGTAAAGGAATGGAAATGACAGCAATTGTTATATCAAGAAGACACTTAAGCTGATTCATAACAAGGAATGCATTCACTCCAAGTTAATAAGGAAGATCAAGCTTAGTGATTAAGTCTTAAAGACTTGCTCCGAAGAGGGATTATGATCAGCAGGATTATGATAAGATTTAAGTAAGAAGATATGAGTGAAGAAAGATAAGAGAGATAACTTCAGAATGTGTATTCAGATAGAATTCATAAGTTATCGGTTCCTTTTCTTATCTCTTTAAATACAAAGAGAGTAAGTCTCTATTTATAGAGACTTAGAAACTACACTAGATTACAACTCTATAAGCAGCCGTGCAAGGCATACTGGATAATAGAGTGTATTACATAAAAGCAAATAACGTAATCTAGCTAAGTTGACTGCGGTAGCTGACTCAGGTTGCTGATGCGGTTGCTGATGAACAAGATTGACTCCGGGTGCTGAAGCGGTTGCGGTAGAAAGATGGTTGCGGTAGCTGAGATGGTTGCGGTAGCTGAGTTCAAGAGGGTCACTTTTATGATTCAACAATTTCCCCCTAAGTGACCTCTTTAACTCCGGTTCAGCTATCAAGTTTGAGGAACTTGATCAAAATCCACCAGAACTTCCTGACGTTTTCCAACCATGTGATTCTTCTTGTGATCTCGAACTTGACTTCTGCGGTAGTATGCTTAGATCTTTCAATTGCAGTCCGGCAGATGTCAAGTTGTTTCTTGGTCAGGCGGTGCATGGCAGTCATAGGAATGAAATATTTGACGTTGTCAGTCTTCCTTTTGAATATGACTCCAAGTTCAGGGTAGTTTGTTGCGCCTAGAGATCTTTCTTGGAAGCCTTCGGAAGGCATTGGCACAGGTTCAAAAGGTGGGAGATCAAACTTCTTGAGGATGGTGGGGTAGATATCCGCATCTATCTTGGCAAAGTCACAGACCGTATCCCTGAGAAAAGAGTTGGCTTTTTCAAGCGCTATCTGCATTTTAGGGTGCTTTTCTGACTTGTTTTGGAACACCCTGGCAATAAGGAAGATTTCTTCCGGATTCATACAAGGAAAGTCTGCCTGGGTGCGGATGTAGTCATGCTCCCTTCTGGTGATGGTCTGTCGTTAGACCATATGTTTTCAATGGAGGAGGCATGTTTAGCATGAAAAAGACTAAGTCTCTCAAACTCCATTGGCAGTCTCTTGTGATCTGGAAGGCTTTGGTCAAACTGCTCAAATACAGTGAAGTACTTGGCATTTGGAGAAATTGGTATATCCCAGTATCCATCAGCAGGGGGTTCAGCATAAGTGAGGTGCGGTCTGTAATCTTCGTCTAGGAGCCTGTGGTGCGGATTGATCCAAGAATTGATCAAGGACTCATCCATCATGGTGTCAAACCCGCATTCTCTCCAAATTAACTCTGCCAGCTTGGCTGCTTTCCAATCATGCTTCCTTTGAGCGGTGGCAGGGGAGTCTGTGGTGCTAGGAGAAGACATGTTTTCAGCCAAGTTCTTGAAGTGCGGAGGAGTCTCTGGCTTTTTGGGAGTATCTTTTGGAGGTGAAGTGTGAGGAGATGGAGTATGTTGAGATGGTTGCGGTGGTGTTGGAATTTTTTCAGTGATGATGGGGGGACTCTGATGAATAGAAGTATCAGAGTGATGGACTTCTTGTTCTTCATCACTTCCCCCTCTTGAGGGATGCAACCCCGGTGCTTCCTCAAGCCATTGCTTAAGTCCATCCACCTTGTTGAAGACTTCTTGGAACTGAGCTTTGAGAGCTTCTGCCAAATGTTGGTTGTTTGGAGTGGAGCAGCTGAAGAGCAACTTGTGGATTTCTTTGGTGAGCTGGAGGATCTCAGGGCCATGGAAGTTGGAGGAAAGGGATTTCTGCAGTCTGTTGATGGTTGCTTGAAGAACAGAGATAGTGGACTCATAAGCAGTATGAGTCTCATCTATCAATTTCTGAGAGTGAGAAGCTTGATCCGCGATGGCCGCTTGAAGATCCGTTTTGATTGCGGTCACCTCAGTAATGAGGCGTTCTGCTGCAGCCATGAAGTCCTTGTGGTCAGCCTTGCGGTTATTGTCAAGGGACCGGATTCCCATCTCTACTTTGAGAGAGATTCGTTCAGCAGCCATGCGTTCCCTTGTTTCCAGACGCTCTATTCTTTCAATCAGTGACTGCGGTCCTGGAGTGTCTTCAGGTTGCGGTTGAGTAGGCTGGACCGCAGCCAGGATCTGATCGATTTTGGCTTGAAGGCTCATGAACTCCTTCCGGATGACAACATTCTTCTTCTTTTTCTTCTTCTCTTTAGGCTTGGAAGTCGAATGTTGAGAACCGCTGGACTCCTCTTCTTCAAACATCATGAGGTCATCATCAGAAGGGCTTGGCTTGTTTACTTCTTGGATGTCTTCATCATCAAGACCGAAGGTGGGAGCTAAACTGAGTTCGATTGCAGGTTCTTCGTCTTGTGATGGATTGACTGTAGGAGTGGGAGATGGAATGGGAGTTGGAGTAGGAGGAACTTTGGAGGTACCTGCGGCTGCACCTGAAGCTTGAGCTTTGGAAATTGTTTCAGCCATCTGATCCATCCAGTTCTGAATTTTTTGAATGGTGGCTACGGTACTGGCATTGCTGATGGCATTTTCCCAATATCTAGCCACAGACTGGATCTCCTGTTCTTTCTGTTGTTGCTGCTTGATTTGTTGTTCCTTGCGGGCTTGGAAAGCCCTTTGGAACGCAACATGCTTCTTCTTGTCTGACTCAGTTACCGGATTGTACTGTAACCAAGAGTCATTGGATGCATCATGGTCAAATCCTTCAAAGCGCACCGAAGTGTCCTTCGAGTCCACGGATCCTTGCACATTTGTGCTCACCGTGCCTAAACCACCTGTAAAAGATGAAAGCAGAGTAGGATTTCCTGAGCTTCCTCGGTCTCCTTGACCCGTGGTCAAGTGTGGCCTCTGCTCAGTTCTGGCATGGGCGAAAGAAGTGCCCTGCGGGTGGGAAGGTGTTTGTAGTGTTTGGGTGACAAAAAGAAGGATGGAGCGCAACTCCTCTGGTGAAAAGAAATGCAGTCGGGAAGCCCTGGAGACCTTAGGGCGTGAACCAGTGTCGTCCTCTTGGGAGTGCACTGGGGGGGAGTCTCCACGTAGTTGAGAATCAGACTCACTTTCTGAGTCTGACTGGAAAATGATGGTGGTGTCGAATGGGTGTGCGGGCACCCCAAGGACTACTGGAGCCTGTTGAGAGGCTTCAGCATCGGTCCGGTCACGCATATGGATAGTGGTATTGGTTGTTTTCCTTTTCTTGAAGATAGAGATTGGATGCCTATCCTCATCTGAATCACTGCTAGATATGATTGGGGCAGGTTTTGTTTTGCGTTTCTTGGTGGGTGCGGTTCGTTTAGGAGCATCCTTCTTGGGTGTTCTTTGTTTCTTGGTTGCCAACTGCTTTCTTCTTTGAGAAAGATTGGATAGTGTAGTGGAAGAGGGGACTGCGGTACCCTCAGGGATAATGGCTGCGGATGGAAGAGGCGGGGTAGGAGGGTATGGGGCAATACCTTCCGTAGCCTCAATGTGGTCTGAGACATCAGCAGTCTCAAGACCAAGAGAAGAAAGGATATGAGTAGGGAGTCTGCGGATCGGTCCAAATATCGTTTGATCAGAAGAAGGGTTGTACCTTTTAAGATCCTTAGTGACGAAAAAGTTGATGTCACTACCCATGTCTATTCCAGCATCCGCATGTAAGTCTGAGATGCAAAGTGACCAAAACCGTGCGAATGTGAGCTCGGTTGGGTTCGCCCTTGGGTGCTCTTTGGGAATGTATTGGAGGAAGTCGCCCCAAAGGATTTGTCCATAGTTTACGTCGTGGCCTGTGTAGATGCTCCATACCAATTCCAGTAGCTTCAGTCCCATGTTGTCGATGCCTCCGGTTCTGCTGGATAGGCAGCGGATGACAAAATGACACACAAACTGCCATACCGCAGGCAGCTGATTCTTTTTGAACTCACCACTCCCTCGAATTGGTTTCTGATACCCCATCTGGTAGAGTGCGGATGTAACATCTGCCATTGAAGGTGAGAAAATCTTGATGGAGGGGTGAACCAGAAGATTAATGGCATTTAAGAACTTTTCTTTGGACAAGATGACCAAAGAATCGTTCATGAGATTGAGGTGAACTTCTTGGGGGTTTTCCATTGGGCGATATGCAGAGAATGCACATTTGAATAGAGTAGAAACTGGAACAACGTCTGTAAATGCATCGAATGGACCGAACAGAGGGTGGTTCCTGAGAAACTTGATCATAAGCTTGATGGGAGCATTATATGAAGGATGATCTTCAAATATTGTTCTGAAATTACTTGAAGCGATTGTTGGAGAGTCGGAACCTGTTGGATTTACAGAACCTGAAGCCTTGGATTGCTTCTTTGATGCACCTGATTTCACCATTGTTGAAGATTTGACAGAAGAAAACAGAGTTCTTGAAAGTTTTGAAGGTTTTGAGGAATTTGGGAGAAAGAATCGATATTCAGAAAACATAAAGTATTGTTGGGGAAGAAGATGGGTTTATAAAGGGGGGTAAAAAAGTGTTTAACCCTAGGTAAATGGTAAGGATAGGGTAAAATGTCGATTGGGGTTTTGGGGGGAATCTATGAATTTTGGATTAAATCTCAGCCACACATAATTAAAACGGGTTTGAAGAGATTTTGGGAGATTTCCAAAAGGGGTTTTGCATTTAATGTAAAGTCAGACGCATGTCAATACGTCAGGTGATCGAGGGGGTGATGGGAGAGGAAGTTGTAACGGATGGGACATATTTGGGAGAGGAAAGGACAAATTAAGGATGATTTTATTGAAAAACGTTCTTTTTGTCATCATCCCTAAAATAGGTCTGATACAAGGATTATTCAGAAAGAGAATGTGACAGTTTCTAAAGAGAATGTTTTTTTTTGTCTTTAATGTTTAATTTAATGAAGGATCATTAAATAGCACACAAAGATTCAAGAGTTGATAAAACTGTTGAGAAATTATCATGATGATCGCGGATGGAAAATTCATTGCAGTTGGAAACGTCATTGCGGATGAAACTTTCATTGCGGTTGAGAAACGTCATTGCGGATGAAACTTTCATTGCGGTTGAGAAACGTCATTGCGGATGAACAAGGAAGGACTGTAGTGAGAAACTGAGGAAAACACTTGTACAAAGATTAGTAATAACAGACCATAAAGACCCATGAGAGATACGTATGATATATGGTTGCGGTACCTAGACAGCGGTACCAAAACCATTTATCACATGTAATTCTCAGTTAGAACCGCAACGGAGGCCAAGGATGGTCTGCGGTAGCTAACAATTCAAAAAGAAATGCGGGTCTGGATTCATCATTCCTAACATTTGCAGGAAGATGTTAAGCTTTGTTGAATCGAGCGCTTTTGTGAACACATCAGCAATCTCTTCATGAGAAGGGACAAAGATGAGTTCAATATTACCTTTTAAGATGTGGTCTTTGATGAAATGATATCGTAGTTCAATATGCTTAGTCTTGGAGTGCTGAATTGGATTGTGAGAAATAGCAATAGCACTTTCAGAGTCACAATAGATCGGTATCCGCAACATTCTATACCCGTAGTCCATTAGTTGAGTTTTCATCCAAAGGACTTGAGAGCAACAGCTGGCTGCGGCCACATACTCGGCTTCTGCAGTTGATAGAGAGACACAACTTTGTTTTCTTGAGGACCAGCTGACTAGTCTTTCACCCAAGAATTGACATCCTCCTGAAGTGCTTTTTCGATCGAGCTTGCATCCGGCATGATCCGCATCTGTGAAAGCTTGCAGGCTGAAGTCATTGCCTGCGGGGTACCATAGACCAAGAGATTTGCTTCCTTTCAGGTACCGTAGTATCTGTTTGGCTGCGGTCATGTGTGAGACTTTTGGGTCAGCCTGATACCTTGCACATACACCAGTTGCAAAGACAATGTCTGGCCTGCTTGCAGTGAGGTACATCAAAGAGCCGATGATGCCTCTATAAGTCTTGTGATCCACAGATTCGCCTGAGGGATCAGCAGAGATCTTATAACCGAAGGCCATGGGGACCTTAGCAGATGAACAGTTGTCCATAGAATATTTCTTCAATAGTTCAGTGGTGTATTTTTCTTGATGAATGAATATGCCTTGCGGTACTTGTTTCGCTTGAAGACCTAGAAAGAAATTAATCTCTCTATTCATGCTCATTTTGAACTTGTTGGTCATGAGCTTAGCAAATTCATCCACCATGCCTTGATCAGTCGAACCGAAGATGATATCATCCACATATATCTGTACCATCATGAGGTGGTCGCCATTTGCTTTTCTGAATAGTGTGGGATCAATCACTCCTCTCTTGTACCCGGATGAGACAAGGAATTCAGAAAGAGTCTCATACCATGCTCTTGGGGCTTGCTTCAGACCGTAGACTGCCTTTTCAAGCTTGTAGCAGTGGTCTAGGAATTTAACATTTTCAAAGCCTGGAGGTTGCTGAAGATAAACCTCTTCTTTTAGTCCCCCATTGAGAAAGGCACTCTTAACATCCATTTGGTGTACCTTGACGTTTTTGTGGGCTGCGTATGCTAGAAAGATCCGGATAGCTTCCATGCGTGCTACCGGATCATACGTTTCATCGTAGTCAATGCCTTCAAGTTGACTATACCCCTTTGCAACTAGCCTTGCCTTGTTTCTGACTACCGCACCAGATTCATCCAACTTATTTTTGAACACCCATCTAGTGCCAACAATGGAGTGACCACGTGGCTTCGGAACGAGCTGCCAAACTTTATTTCTTTGAAATTCTTCAAGCTCTTCTTGCATTGCAGCTATCCAGTCAGGTTCAAGCAATGCTTCTTTGATCGTTCTGGGTTCTACCGAGGACATAAATGCTGCATAGTGGCAGTGATCAGATAGGTCCTTGGAAGATCTAGTCTGGATGCCTGCGGATGGGTTCCCAATGATTTGACCTGGTGGGTGGTCTTTCGTCCATACATGAAGACGTGGCAGCAGATGATCAGCAGCTGCGGTAGAGGGAATATCTTGAATGTCAGAGGAATCTGCGGTTGGAGATGACATTTCCCCCTGGACTTGAGAACATCCTGCTGAGTCATCTTGATCTATTGGAACGGAATTCTCTTGAGCAGTTGGGAGAGGTTCCCCCTGGGTTGCAGATAGGAGTTCCTCTGGAACCTGAGAAGGTTCCCCCTGGACTTCGGATGGGAGAGTGACAATCTTTGGATCAGTTCTAGTGTCGATATTTTCTCTGAGTTCATCATCCGAATCCGAAGATACGTTTGATGGTAATGCTTCTCTGCGGACAGGAATTTGAACAACATCAAGTACTGGAACCTCGACGGTTGTGGCTAGATCCGGAGTAGATCTTTCCCCCTCAACCGGAGAGGTGGAAGTATTGAGAGAGGCTACTTCAGATAGAGATGGTCCAGAAACATCAGAATGTTGTTGTTGAGCTGCGGGTGACACAAGAACTTCGGATAGTTTCGCTGTTTCAATAGGATCGAAAAGATCCTCATAGTTGACTTCAACTAGATTCAAGGGACCTGAAGAGGCAGGAATGTCACTTTCCATGATTGCGGTGGTTTCAGTAGATGGAGGGGCGTCGCGGATGTGAGAATCATCAAATTTCACATCGAAGCTTTCAATGATCAGCCTTGTACGCCTGATGAGCACTCGATAAGCAACCTTGTTAATGGAGTAACCAAGGAATATGCCTTCGTCGGACTTCGGTGCAAACTTGTTGAGCTGATCTCTGTTGTTGATCACGAAGCATCTACACCCAAAAATATGAAAGAAGCGAACATTGGGCTTGCGGTTGTTAAGGCCCTCATATGGTGTTTTATTGAGGCGTTTGCACACGATACTTCGGTTTTGGACAAAGCATGCGGTTGCTACTGCTTCAGCCCAGAAGTAGAGAGGAAGTTGGGCGAAGTTAAGCATGGATATGGCTGCTTCTACTAGTGTGCGGTTCCTTCTTTCTACTACACCATTTTGTTGCGGTGTGTAGGGTGCTGAGAAGTTGTGAGAAATGCCTTTGGACACCAAGAAACTGTTAAGAAGATGATTAGTGAACTCGGTTCCATTATCACTGCAGATGCGTCTAACTGGAAGCTTGATCTGAAGTTCGATTTCTTTGATGAAGTTGATGAAGATCTGCGGTGTCTCTGATTTGAGTCTGAGGAAGAAGACCCATGTGAAGCGTGTATAGTCATCAACAATAACCAGTATATACTTCTTGTGGTGGAGGCTGGCTACGGTTGATGGACCGCAGAGATCAATATGCAATAGCTCCAGTGGTTCAGAAATAGAAGAGTCCATTATCAGAGGGTGACTTGCTTTAGACTGCTTACCACATTCACAAGCCGGACAGAGAGTATCGTTGCTAAATTTGAGAATAGGGAGACCGTGGACTAGTTCTCCAGTGACTAAGTTGTTGATGTACCGGAAGTTGAGATGAGCTAGCTTACGGTGCCATAGCCAGCTGACTTCGGATACAGCTTTGGACAAGAAACACAATTGCGGTTTACCAATGATTAGAGAAACATCCAAAGGGTACATGGTACCTTCGGATCGAGATTTGATCAGGCAAGTGTTTCTATCACTCGTCATTACGTAGCAAAACTGATCATCAAATTCAACACGATGTCCTGCTTTACATAGTTGGCCAACACTGATGAGATTGTGTTTAAGGCTTTCTACATAAGCAACCTTCTGAATGGAAAAGTTCCCCGTAGTGAGAACACCATAACCTTGGATGACACCGTTTGCATTGTTACCAAACGTGACATTTCCACCATTGCATATAGGCCTGAAATCCCGAAGGTACTCTAACCTTCCGGTCATGTGCAAGGAGCAGGCACTGTCAATTAACCACTCTTCTTCTTGTTCCTCCTTGCACAAAGCCTGAGAATTACACGGTTAGTTTAGGCATCCAAACAAGTTTGGAGCCTGGGACAATTGATGTGTTTCTGAGTGATGCATGGTCCGAGGTTGCACGGACAGGTCTCTTGTCAACTTTTGAGCCTAGTCCTGGGTGTTTGAGTAGATTTGGAGTGTTGTGATTTTTTGAAAAAATACGAGGTTTCTGACTCTGACTCGATTTGACATTAGATAAAACCTTTTGACAACTACATTGACATTTACAAAAGGAGATTTTGTCTTTTGATCTAACACTGTGATTGGTCAGCGGTTTTAAGGATGTTTTGGATCTGTTACCGGTCCAAGATGGGTTATTCCTGACACGAGTGTTTTTGGGTTTTGAAAAAGTCTGTTTATGAAAGGTTTTAGCACGTGTAGATTTCTGAATTCTTTTTGATGGATTTGGTAAGATACCCTTCCATTTGAAATTTTGACGTGACTTTAAAAGTGTTGGAGTGGGTAAAATACCTTTCCATTTAGGATCATTTGAAGAATAGACCTGAAAAACATAGTTTCGAAAAGATTGAACACCCTTTTGGGTTGTGTCAGAAGTAGTAGGAATGACTTTTGAAACTGAACTTTCATTTTTGTTTGTTTTCTTGAAAGAAGATTTTTTTGAAATGTAGTGAGAGAAAACAAATTTTTTAGGACTTTTGGATTTAGGAAATCTGACTTGCTTCTTGTTTTTTGAAAAAGTTTGTCTATTAGTGCCGCGAGATCTGATTTCTTCTTTAAAAGCCTTTTTTGCCAAAGATTTTGGTGAACCGCAGTCATTGTTGTTCAACTGCGGTTTCCTGGAATTCTTGGAATGATTTTGAAAATGCGGAGTTGAGTCATCAGAGCTTGAGGATTCAGGAATTTGGGAACATTGACCTACTTTAAAATTTTCTATAGGTAGTTCATGAAATATTGGCTGAAGAGTTACAGTTCCTTGAACTGATGACTGCGGTAGGGATGACTTGACTACCGCTGAGTAAGTCTTAGATGGGACTTCGGTGGGACATTTGTGGGACATTTGACTACAGTGAGAGACACTGCGGTCTGAGGACAGAGATGGAAAGTCTTTTGAGACTTCGGGGCCCTCAACAACAATCTCTTCGTCAACTACGGATGAAGTTTGAGAATTTGGATAGATGGTGCCACAGATAGGAATTTGATCACATGTGTGACCCGAAACCTCCGACACAATTTCCTCAATGACACAATTATTGCTTAAGTAATGCAGTCTACCGAAGTGAGTTTTAATATCTTCGGGAAAAGTCTTGTCATTGACAGGGAAATGAAATTCTCGGTCTGGAGGGACATACAGTCTGTCTTTGTTGAACCGGGGTGAGGAATCCATTGAGGTAGGATATCCATTTGACCAACCCCAATTGTATGTATTGTCCACGGTTCCATTGTTTACCAAATTTTCAATAGCTTCACTTTCATTAAACAATTTTTCAATTAAGAGATTTAAGCGTACAATTTCTCTCTGAGCTAAATCTCTCTGGTTCAAAGTTATCTCTAATTGGGTTTCACTTAACATTCTTGCATCCTTTTCTAACTCTAGGTCCTTCTCTAACATAGCCATCTTAAGTCTTTTGTTATCCAGTCGTCTTCTCACGTGGAATATCTCTTGGGACGCAATGTTCTTCTCATCTAAGGCTTTATTATAGTCTGTAAGGACGGCAGCACAAGTGTCATTAAGATCATCTATGTAAGGCTGACAGTCATGCATGCTATAGTTTAGAGTTTGGATCATGAGTTTTACCTGTTCGACGATGCTTAGTGTTCCATCATTTACCATGTAGCAGTAGTTCTTGTTCAACATTGTAGACCCATCATCATCCGCAGTGGCCAGCATGCAGATTTTCCCTTTTCCTTTGACACTGTTGATGGCCTCATCTTCGTCTCCGGATGACCAGACTTGATGGTCTCTTTTGACATGGGCCACGTATGCCCTTGCCTTTTCAGCTTTTTCTTTGTCTTCCAACTCTTGAGCCATTCTAAGGTAGAATGCTATGTCTTTTACTACATTGGCCTTACAATCTCGTGCAAAGTGATTCTCTTTGTTGCATTTGTGACAAATTACAACATCAGTCTTGTCTTCTGAAGGAGTACCAGAGTCAATGATTTGAGGAGACTGCGGTACCTCCTTTGGTTGAATATTCTGAGATTGCGGTGGTGGATGAGAACTTTTGGGAAATCGAGAGTAGTTATTCTGAGAACCGAAGTTACGGTTGAATGGAGGTTTGTTGAACTGCTGATTCTTGCGGAAGGAAGGAGGTGGTAGACGGTTGAACTGTTGGCTAACCAGAGCAATAGCCTTCTGAAAATCTTCTTCATCATCATATTCAGAATCCGCTTCGTATGACTGCGGTAGAGTGTCATACGAGGAAGGGTAAGGTGACTGCGGTGGAGCTTGTGCTATGAGAGCAAGTGGTCCTCCGAAGTCAGCACAGTCTTTGAGTACGGTGGATTCTTGAGCTTGCAGCTCTCCATAGAGCTTGTAAAGTGACAGGGAGTGAATCTTTCTATCGCCTTGGACTATCATCTTGGCCGTAGCCCAATGTCTGCCCAAACCATTAAGAAACTGAAGATTGATTTCATGGTTACTGCGGATGGTGCCCGCATTGGATAACTTGGTGACTATCAGGTTGAACCTTTTGAAGGAGTCTTCCAAACTTTCTCCAGTATGAGCTTTGAAGTTGTTGAACTCGTTGAGTGCGGTAGTAAGCTTCTTATCTTGTGCTTGTTCTGAGCCTTCGTACAGGTTTTTGAGAACATCCCAGATCTCTTTCGCTGATTTGCAATTTATGATAATATCGAAGTTGTCAGGAGCAACTCCGCAAGAGATTTCATAAAAAGCAACAACATCATTTTCCATTTTATCGAGATCATCCTTGGTGGGACGGCTCATGGCTGGTTAACCTCCTCCTAGCCTGGTTGCAGCGCCGTCAGTTTGGACTGGTGTAAGGACTGGAACATGTGGTCCTTCTTCTACGGATCGCCATACATCTCTACTCAGTCTTCTCAAGTACCTTTCCACTCTTTGTGACCAGTGATGATATTCATTTGCGACTAGTATTGGGGCTCGGTTAGAACCACCGACACTGTTGGAAACATTTAGAGATAATGATTGTGCCATTTGAAATTGTTTTTTTTTTGTTTTGTAGAAATGAGCTTTAGTGGTATAGAAGGCTCTTTGAAAAATCAGAGTTCCGTTTTCAAAAAGCAACCACTTTGGCTCTGATACCAATTGTTGAGAGAAAAACTTGGAGACACACTTGAACAAAAGTTAGAACAAGTATAATGCGGAATAGTTAATCTCAAATGATCTAAAAGCTCAACAATAATATAGTTAGATAGTTAGAGAGTTAGTTGCGGAAATGTAAAGGAATGGAAATGACAGCAATTGTTATATCAAGAAGACACTTAAGCTGATTCATAACAAGGAATGCATTCACTCCAAGTTAATAAGGAAGATCAAGCTTAGTGATTAAGTCTTAAAGACTTGCTCCGAAGAGGGATTATGATCAGCAGGATTATGATAAGATTTAAGTAAGAAGATATGAGTGAAGAAAGATAAGAGAGATAACTTCAGAATGTGTATTCAGATTGAATTCATAAGTTATCGGTTCCTTTTCTTATCTCTTTGAATACAAAGAGAGTAAGTCTCTATTTATAGAGACTTAGAAACTACACTAGATTACAACTCTATAAGCAGCCGTGCAAGGCATACTGGATAATAGAGTGTATTACATAAAAGACAAATAACGTAATCTAGCTAAGTTGACTGCGGTAGCTGACTCAGGTTGCTGATGCGGTTGCTGATGAACAAGATTGACTCCGGGTGCTGAAGCGGTTGCGGTAGAAAGATGGTTGCGGTAGCTGAGATGGTTGCGGTAGCTGAGTTCAAGAGGGTCACTTTTATGATTCAACAGTTTAGAGTGTTTTCCATTAACCGGTATGTCTCGATTTGCCATCCAGACTACAGTGGGATTCTCATTTTTCGCTTGTGGCTCTGTGAACCATATGGAAAAGCAATAAGCGTTGATGCCCACCTTGTAAAATCCGGCAGTGAAAAGGCCATTTGGCGAAACCAGATTATCATGTTCGTGATCAACAGAGATTGATAAGCCTTTAGATAAGGCATTAGCATGCGAAGATGATGTGAAGAGTGAACTGGATAGGATTATCAGAAGTGGAATAATCAAAAACATGGCATTAGCATAACAATGGGAGGGTATTGTGCAGGATTGATGTAATGCTCTTATTTTTAGTTTACTATAAACGAGTCTTTCGTTCACATTGAGCACCCAAAGGAAGACTATAAAAACACAAGGTTGAAAAGATCTTTTGCGTCCTTACACACGGCAACACAATTTCAAGATAAATTTGGCTTGTGTACAGCTTCCATTTTTAAAGGACCAATAGTTTTGTTAATTGTGATTTATTAAAGGATAAGGAATTTGTTTAATCATGATATTAGTGACGTGTTATTGAATAATATATAAACTCAAGCAAAACTTTTTACTAGGTAATTAAAAACATTCGCTTCAATATAATATCAAAAATTATATGATATGGTACTTGTATTCTAGAAAGGTACAGATGGACCACAAGTCTTGGTAGGAAAATAATACACGACTTTTGAAATTCTAAGAGTCTTCCTACCCACATCATTTATTTCTCTCTTTTTTTTTTCAAATCACAACAAAAATTAAAATCATACAAAAATTTTAAACCCATTCAATTTTTAATTTTTAATTAAATATAAAGTATTTAAAATCATACAAAATTAATTAACAAAAATATTTAAAACATACAAAACCAATTCACAAACAGGGACGGACGCATGATTTCACAGTAGGGATTATACGGGAAAGTCAAGGGTTGCACGATAGTAAAAAAAATAAAAATTTTCGAAAAATTTTCCACTGCGGCCGGTGCCACCCTAGACCCCCCCCCCCCCCCTAAATCTGCCCCTGTTCACAAACTAATTAAAAACTACAAATACAATTTAATACAAGTTTTAAAACATTAGGTACAACTAATCAATTAATAGAAGGAATAGAGAGTTTAGAGAAAGAAAGGCATCAACAACTTTAGCATTTTGGACAGGTTCAACAACCCGCTTCCTTCTTTCGTCGTACCAAATTACCAGATAAATGGTTTCACTGGCGGTACCGCCAACCCAGACACCCCAAACCCCTACCACTACGTAGAGATGAGATTTAAAACCGAAAAATCAGACTGGAACCGGAACCGTTAGAACCGAAATATATAGAACCGGTTCCGGTTTCGGGTTTAAAGAATGACTTTATCCAGGTTCCGGGTAATCCGTGTTTGGGTCCATCGGGTCTGTGTAAACCAGGTTTAAGCACTGGAACCGATGTTAGGAATCGGAACCACTTTTAGGGGGCCGGAACCGATTTCTATAAAAAAATTAAAATATGCATATCTCATTCATTTCAAGTCGGATTGACATGTGGTTTTTTCAAACATGTATTTTAGAGTTTGTACATGATTTTAGACTATAAATTTGTCATATTTAATTTTATATTCATTGACTTACAGTCCTCCAAAATCGAGATATCAAAGCTGAACTAGTTTTTCAGTTTTTTTGCATTATGTGAAAATTTTAAAATATGCATATCTAATTCTTTTGAAGTCAGATTGACATGAGGTTTTTTCTAACTTGTATTTTAGAGTTTGTACATGAGTGTAGACTATAATTTTGTCAATTTTGGTTTAATATTCAACGAATTACAGTCTTCTGTAGTCATGATGTCAAAGCTGAAAATTTTCAACTTTTCAGCTATCTGTTTTTGTACTTTGTATTCTGTGAAAATGTTAAGACATACATATACCATTCATTTAAAGTCGGATTAACGTACGATTTTTTTCAGAGTGTAGTTTAGAGTTTGTTTGTACATGATTTGAGACTATAATTTTGTCAATTTTTAGTTTATATTCAATGACTTACAGTCTCCCAAAGTCGATATATCAAAACCGGAAGTTTTTACTTTTTTCAGCTTTTTGTATTCTGTGAAAATTTTAAAACATGCATATCTAATTCCTTTGAAGTCGGATTGACATGCGGTTTTTCACAACTTGCAGTTTAGAGTTTGTACATGAGTTTAGACTATAGTTTTGTCTTTTTTGGTTTAGTTATCAATGAATTACAGTCCCTCGAAGTCGGGATATCAAAACTGAAATTTTTTAACTTTTCAGCTATTTGTTTTTATCCTTTTTATTCTGTGAAAATGTTAAAACATTCGTATGTCTTTCGTTTTTAGATTGACCTATGGTTTTTTCCAGAGTGTAGTTTAGAGTTTTTACATGAATTTAGACTAGAAATTTGTCAATTTTGGGTTCATATTCAATGAATTTAGACTAAAAACATGTATATATATCATACAAGCATACCAACTAGAGTCATAAAGACAACAAACATATAACGACACCTAGTTACCTACAGTATAGTGAGAAGTCTCACCTTACTGTCAGCTAGACAATCACCACAACTAGTAGAAAAGTGAGAGCTTGTACAACAACCACTTAAACAAGTGGTAAAAGGTCAAACTTCAACCTATGGCCCACACCCTAAAGTTTGACCTAAAGTCAAACTTGATCAAAAATCAAAGAGTCAACAAAATGCCAGAAAATGCATCATGCCCTCAGAAATGTGCACCGCACCTCGCTAAACGACAAACGGTTGGGACTCAGCTCCAAAAGAAATGCACTCCAGACTTTTCACAAGACTTGTTGCACCCCTAAAAGACTTGTCGCGCTTGTGGAGCTTCCAAAGGGTTATTTTGACTTAATCCGTTAAATCGAATCTCAAACTTCCAGATTTAATCCTTAATAAGATATTAATAGATAAAGTTTTCCATTTAGACCTTCCAAACATTTAAGATCTAAAACTTTAATATATCAAAATAAACTAAAAAAACAAAGATAACTTATATGGCTTATTGCATTCTCAAAGTTTTTAGCTTCCACTCATGTATACTTCTTGATTTTGGTAGATCAGCAAATGTGGACATACTTTAGCCACGTCTCCCTTCACTATTGCAACCACGTTATAAACATGCAAAGTGTACAATTACTTCTCTATTTTTTTTTCTTGCTTTACGTTGTTTCTCTTTGTAATTAATCTTCCCGTCAGTCAAGCAATATCATATGGGACACACTATTGGACAACCCCTCAACTTCCCTGATCAATGTGCTCTTCGTTAACTTCCTCTTCATCTCATCCTTTAATATGCAAGAACCGCAAATCTTTATTTCTTTTAAAAATGCAGCACCAAAGATTACACAGTACAGTACTACACGTACATGGCTGCCATCGTTGCTCCCTGTCTCAAATTCCACCGGGTTATCACCAAGAAAGCCCCCCTATATTGCTTCAAGGGATATAATGTCTCATCCGCCACGTGTAAAGAAGCAATTAACAACAACCATATTTTTGACGTAGCCTCATGAAACACTACCTATAGGCGCCGTAGCCTCATCGGCTGATCAAACCGAGATCTGCTGAACAGCCAAGCAACTAACGGAAGATAGGTTCCATGTCGTCGTTCCAAATCACACAACCCACGAGATTACTCAACCAAGTACCGATCGAAGGAAACCCAAGTCAGTCTTGAACCTCATTACAGAACAAACACGAGCTCGTTCGGTTCTTTCTTCGCCGTATCTTTATTTTGCTCTCTTTCCCTCTCTCGTTGTTATTGTTGTTTTTTTTTATTCGGCCACAAATAGGAGAACTTATCGTATTACATGATGGCCTGGAAGCGGAAACGAAGAGCAATGTTAAAGTTTTGATCACCGAGCTTTCCTCCATTGCACAGAAACTACTCCTCTTGTCTTTTTCTTTTAATATGTGATGCTTTAAAAATTTCCATTCAGCCCCTAAACTTTTATTAAGTGCATTTTCTTACTCTATATTTAAATTGTCTTTCATCTTAGTATTCTTAATGAATCTTTAACCCTTTTAACTTAGTTTAATTGTCATTTGACACCCTTTTTTTGAGATAATAATTAATTCCTTTTATACCTTCTTATTTCATCTTTGTCATTTAGTTATTTCGAAACATTTTAATCAACTTTTTATGGTCATTAATGTTATTAATGTTATATTTGTGGGTGTTACATTCAACATTCTAGCTTCCATTTGTTTTTTGGGGTGTTGAGATTTTGTTCCATGTATGTGTGTGTAAAAGAGAAAAAAATGTAAAAAAATAGCGTAATAAATGGTAATTTTATATATATAATTTATATTTTTTTTACATTAATGTCGTTTCAACGGCTAGTCAAAAAATCACCAAATGATTAAAAACACCCAAATCATCTCATTGGTGGTGCCCTCTCGTGGTAAACACAATGAATCACCACGATCACTGTTGCACAACGGCACCCACAGGCGGTGTATACGATTGTGGCATCCATGCCATTTGGACACCAATATGGTTTGTGTCATTTATATCCAATTTATCACAGAAACCCTTCAACACATCAACCCAATTTTGAATTCACCCCTTAATTTAGCCGCACTAGTCATTAAACCCTTGTCATGCATCAATCTTCTTCCAAAATCCTTACATGATTAAACCCACGCATTTGAGTCGTTTAACTAAAATCTCAACTGTCATGCAATTCTAATCTTTCATAAATAGAACCCGACCCACCTTTCACTTTCCTTTTTTTTTTCTTTGGAACCGGCGAATAAAATATATTGAAACAAAAGAAAAAAGGCATCTCATCTAACAAGAAGCTAGATGAATGCAAACAAGTACGACAAACAACGAAAATTACAATTGGATAAACGGATTAACACACCAGTCACATTTTAGACCTCCAATACCACTCATGTGCTTAACCCAAATGAATGTCAAAGACTTGATTGTGTCGGCTACCACCGCGGGGGTCACCTTTTTCTTGTTGAATAATCGATCGGTCCTTGATCTCCAAATGCAACAGAGGGTTCCATAACAGATTCCTAACAGTCGGTTCTTTTTCTTGGGACAGTTTCCCCAGCTCGAAGCAAATTCAAGCATGGCATGGACCGTTTGAAAATGCATCGTTGAATTGTTACACTACATTAAGATCCAATCTAGAACTGATTTCGCGAATGAGCAACTTACTAGCGCGTGATCCACATTTTCCTAATCCTAAAATAATTTCCACCAATTAATTAGCTATTATTATTCTTAAAGTATTCTAGAATTGTATTTACATTATAATGTTTCACTACTTTTCATATTGATAGCTCATAGCTCCATTATATTGTATATAAACCTACATGGAGATTAAAAATATTGAAAGGATTTATATTATATCTTGTTACAAATTCATAAATCAATCCCTCGCTCTCCCACTCTCCCAACTACATCTCCCTCACATAAACAAGCTTGACCCTAAACGGGTGCAATGTGTACTGTCGTATAGATGAAATGGCCCAAAAAAAAAGACTCGACTTTTAACCAAATTATCTAATTAATATGTTATTATATACCATTTTATTCAAGGGAAAATTTCATTTATATCCTTGTAAACTTTAAATATTATTTCAATATCCTTATAAACTTTAATATTACGTGTATATCCGTCTAAAACTATAAAAATTACATCAATATCCAAAATCAATTTTTAATTTGAATTATATCAATTTTTATTAAATTTTTTATCTAATATTTAAAATTATATATTAGTTTACCAATTTACCCTTTCCTAATTTAAACCCAACTTAAATCACAAGACAGATTATGTATATATCTCTTAAATCGACAAGTAAGGATTCAAACTCTTCTTCTTGGGGCTAATAAGATGAAATCAAAACAACAAGTTCAACCACATGGGTCGGGTTAATGTTTTAAACAATCAATAATGCACCACATTATTGCACTTCCAATAATTTTTTTTAACAAACTTTACATTAGAAGCATCTTTATAAGTTATATCACATTGTTCACAACATAAACCATTTCATAAAACGTCTCCTCCACTAAGTAACCTCACTATTTCATTATGAATGATAACATTAGTGTTCCTAACAGTAACAAAGGACCTGCAATCCCCTGTTTTGATGAGATGATCCACAAACTATCACCACCAGATGAGGATGAGGATTTATAAGCACCGACAACTTTCGATTTCATAAACGGATGTGTTCTTCTTCCCCATCCCATTCTCCAACGACCATTAAGACCCCGCATTCGACCTCCACCCCCTTGACCAATGAAACATTATCACCTGATCATGATTCAGTTGCTAGCTCCTTGATCTCAATGTCGAATATCAAACTGATCTACAAACTCTAATGTAGTAACACTTTCATTTTTTATCCTCTTTATTTTAGGAATCAAAATTCCCCAATGTCTAAATCCATATAATTTAAGCACTTGATTATCTGCAAAATTAAAAGCTCTTTCCATGCTACTCAAACACCTTTGAATTGGGTAATCATCATAACTTCCACAAGGCTTACACCCCACAAAATGAGTCACAAAAGGCCATCTTTCATTACCCTCCAGGGTGATACTTCTCCATAATTTCATCAAATCTATCAACCAATCTAGCCCAAAGAGTTTTCAACGAAACTTTGTTTATCCATTTTGTTTTTGTAATCAACAAGTATATCAAAGCAGACTGATCATCAGCTTCAAATGCAGGGCATCCTTTCAAATTTTCTGTCAACATATTCCCTGCTTCTTCACGAATAGGCCCTTTTGGCCCCATTAGTGCCCATTCGTCTAGAAAATCCAAAGACCATTGACAATTTCTAAACAAAAAGCTACCATTGTTGAGAGGGATCGATGATTTTGTATTAAATAACAAATTTGGGTAGCCATGGATGACCATGTTATGATCTTTGTATTTGGATAACGGAATTTCAAAGACCACATTTGTGAACAATGCATCACTTTCCATCCACCAAATCCACTCGACTTCAGGATGAGAAATCATCACTCTACGAATTAATGGCAACTTCTCCCAATATCCAACAAGCTCGTCATGTTATACACAATTTTGATCCCATGAATCCAGTAGTAATCAATCTTGTTCTTAATCGATTTCAACAGGTAATGATCGCCAATAGCGTTATCACAAGGATTTTATGAGGACCCAGTAACAAGCATGATTCCAGCGTGACGATTAACAATATTAGGGAAATCTTGATTTCGACTGAGCCATAGACTTTGTTCTTCATCCCAATTCGAGATCTTTGCACCAAGAGAGTAAGTGTCATTAAGATTGATTGTAGTTTGATCTAGATTCTCTTTTGGGTCATCCGGATTCTTGTCGAATCGTCATCCCATTTCGAAGTAGCATGACACAATCGTCGGAATTGTGGTTTTCCCGGTTGTAGTCGTCGGTGAGAAGAAGGTGAAGAAGACAGTTGTGTATTAATCGATTGAATAATATTGAACACTTGAAGTAATGAAGAAGAGGCCTTCAAGATACTCGTTTAATTTATTAATTAAAAAAATGGTATTTTGGTAAATTTATATGTAATTTTAAATTTTATATAATTTTCATAATATAAAAATGATATAATTCAAATTAAAATTTGATTTTGGATATTGATATTATTTTTATAGTTTTATATACCTAATATTAAAGTTTATAAGGATATTGAAGTAATATTAAAAGTTTACAAGGACATGAATGAAATTTTACCTTTATTCAAATACATATACAAAAGTCTTGTAGTTTAGTTGGACTAAGACCTTCTCTATAGGCTCTTACAAATCAATTTTGCAATGTCACATAAACATAAAAACTTGCCACTATCATCCAAGGCCTTTCATGTGACATCCCCTAATTTCTCGGCCAGAAAAGACCGATTTAATTTATGCTTTTTAAAATAAAATCAGAGAAATCTTTTTAAAAGATGTTGCGGAATTGGTCCCCAAAACAAAATATGATAAAAGTTTGTCAAAACCTTTCTTTAAGAAATATATAATTTCATTTCATATCAAAACCTCGGGATGACATGTTCCGATACAGATCAAAAGCATAAACAAGACATTATAAGCCTTTCAACAGTTATTTACAACTACTGGCCTACAATCCAAAAATCTCTCATCGTCCACCGACTATGCTCGGGGTCCACTACCTGTAACATAAAAAGCTGAGTGGGTCAGGTTTGGGAGCCTGGTGAGCATATAGGGTTTTCAACCCACGGTAATAATAAACTTATTAAGTTCACCAATCAACAATAACCCTGATTACCCGTTCCCGTTATCCTCACTTTACGTCCCTAAACACTTTTCACAAGGGACCTAGCCTAAAGAATATCATCGGGATGGACACTACTGCTAAGGGGTTTCCTCAGCCATACATGTCCTAAAGGCAACCATGAGGGGGATGGAGTACAGCGAATGAACACTCTAGTTCATTACACCTACAGGTTGCGGGCCTGCCAGTGTTCCACTGGACTGTCTAGAAAGTCTGTGGTCGTCATCCAAACTCCGCTAGATGACTGGATCTCAAATCACATCGAGGCCTCTCATCACTTTTATTTTATCACACATCACTATCTACCCATGTTCTACCCAACATATTTGTAGATAAAAATACTTATACAGTTTAAAACTTGTATAAAACATCAACTCAACAGTCACCTCAAATAAACAATTAATATATTTACACATAGCACGTATTATAAGGTAAATACTTCATATCTATGTGTAAAATGAAAGTGACTATACACTCACATGATTTGATGATAATCGGGCAGCAATTCGTTTTCTAAAACGTTCGTTCCTAATAAAACCGGGAGTTTTATTCAGAAACCGGGCTCTGCGAGGGTCGGGCTTCGAAACCGAAAAGATAAATTTTCCGGTCTTCTCGGGCTCTTCGTGGCGTATTCCGGGGGTTATAATCGATACCGGGCTTTGGGGGATGTTAAGATGAAGAAAATATGGAAAAAGGGGCTAAAAGTGGCAATTTCCCAATTATAGCCGAGAAGGCTCGCATGACCCTTCTATTTATAGGGGGTCCGAAGGTCGGTTCAGGAGGGGAGTCATTAGGCGAGGACACGCGGCAGCAGGGCGAGGGTGCGCAACACATGGCTCGCACATGGTCTGCGCGTGCGAAGGGGCTGCTGTCCTCTTCTTACTGGACCGAGGTCTAGTCCGAAGTAGGGGGATCCGTGGCACTCTCGCGAAGGCTCGGACACGTGAAAGAGGACACGCGTCGGACAGGCATTGGACCGCTTCGGATGACTCAGCTGCTCGGATGACTCAGCCATTTTTCGGACACGTGGCATGCTCTAAGCGAAGGTGACGTGGCAAAAACGTGACTATGCGAATTTTCTCGATTTTTGTGCAAAAACTTCTAAAATTCATAACTTTCGCATACGAGCTCCGTTTTTGACGTTCTTTATATGCATGCGTAGGTAAAATTGCGCTCTACAACTTTCGTTTAGACTTCGTCGGCTAATTTTGACTTTAATTTTTATATTATTATTTTTAACAGACCGGGACAGGAAATCCGTTAAAAATTCATAACTTCTTCATCCGACGTCCGTTTTCGTCAGACTTTTTACCGTTGTGCTACTAATGACGAGACCTTCGATTCTCGTTTAGGTCGTGTCGGCTAAAAATCACTCGATCTAAAATTCGAGTTTTTAGCTGTCTACTGCTAAGCTGAAACTTCGAAAAATCATAACTTCCTCATACGAAGTCAGATTTGGGCGTTCTTTTTATACTTACCCTCGGTTTAACGAACTCTACGAGTTTCGTTTAGATCACTAAGGTCAAAAAGTAGTTTATCAAAAACTCACTTTTTACGACATTCGGCCCCGTGCCGGTTTGTCGCGAAACTTCGACAAGTCATAACTTCTTCGTTATAACTCGGATTTCGGCATTCTTTATATACCCATAATCCTTGTCATGCCCACTACAAGTTTCTTAATAGATATCGGCTTTATCTAAAATTTAATTTTGACGCTCACTTTTTATTCTTAATTAATTAAACCCTAATAATTAAGCATAAAACACATAATTCACATAATATTCACATAATTCCTTTTCATTTCTTCAAAATGAGTTACAAAGGTTAACCTAGACTATAATATCGATATTAATGCCTAGCCTAGAAACACGGACATTACATTTCACAACTTGAAAGTCTTGCAAACTAATATGTGGACCCTATCATTTTATATAAAATATTTATTTGGTTATTTATGAGTATTTTTAATATTATAATAATAAATTTCAAATAGAATGAATAAATTGGTATATCATATATTTATCTTAAAATGATTATAATATTATATATAAATTATCTAGTATTATATATATATATATATATATATATATATATATATATATATATATATATATTATAACTATTTTAGATATATTTTAAAATTTATAAATTAATTGTTGACATGCTAACGTAGTCCATTTTGAAAAAGAATTGTTATTATGTTATACAAATAATAATAGTTAGACTTGCACTTTTATGGATGAACTATGAGTCTTTACTTTTTTAATTCCAACTAAGACCATTGGGTGTGGGCAACAAGATGCAACATCTGTTGGAAATTAGGCCCTCTCTACTGTTATAAGTTTGCACACAAACGAAATAGAGAAATATAAGAAGGAAAAAGTATCTGCAAAGTTACTCTTGTTATTCCTCATGCAAATAAAAAACTCCGACTACAAGACTATAAATACCAAAAGATACCTAGAAACTAGGACCACTACTACTACCTATTCAGTAACAAACCATGCACTATTTGACTCCTAAAATTACTGCAAGACTAAATCAAATACTCTAAACAGATAAGACTAAAATGCCCCTAAATAAAACTCATGGCTTTGACTTGGTTTGGATTAACACCAACATTCTCCCCCTTAATCCAAACCATTTCTGCCAAACTTCTTTCTTTCTCTTGGTCTCTTTCTCAGGTAAACCGTCGGTCTCGTTTACCTCTTTGGTATTCAGTGGTCCTCGGTCTAGGTGCCACCTGGTCTTGAAGCTTCTCGTTCGTCTTGCTTCTTTCTTTCTTCCTCGATCAAAAGTGATTGCTCTTGCTTCTTTCTTCTTCTTTCTTGCCTGCTTGCTTGTTTTCTTCCTCAACAACCATTTTCTGCTATCATGGGATCGAACCACCACAACCGGACTTTGATTTGTCAACACCATTGTGAGCCATTAACACCACAATAGAAACGGGAACACACCACAGTCGAGAACCACCCTCGTTTGATCCTCCTTTCTGTGTTTCTTTCTTTCTGCAGAAAGCAACAGCCAACAGGTTGCATGTCACAATCTTCTTTCTCCTTTCTTTCTTCTTTCTTCTCTCTTCTTTCTTTCTTTCTTTCTTTCTTTCTTTCTATCTTCTTTCTTTCTTTCTTCTTGTCTTTCTTCTTTCTTTCTTTCTTTCTTTCTTTCTAGCATCATTCGCTGCTGTAGCAGCCAATCTTCAATTCTTCATGTGATTAACATGAAATCACCCCATCGTCTTCTTCTTTCGTTCTCAGCCCTACAGCCAAGGGCTGCTCCTCCTCTCTCGCCACCGACTCTCAAACCTGATTATTCTACACGAGCCCTAAGCTCTGATACCAAATGTTGGAAATCAGGCCCTCTCTACTGCTATAAGTTTGCACACAAACGAAATAGAGAAATATAAGAAGGAAAAAGTATCTGCAAAGTTACTCTTGTTATTCCTCATGCAAATAAAAAACTCCGACTACAAGACTATAAATACCAAAAGATACATAGAAACTAGGACCACTACTACTACCTATTCAGTAACAAACCATGCACTATTTGACTCCTAAAATTACTGCAAGACTAAATCAAATACTCTAAACAGATAAGACTAAAATGCCCCTAAATAAAACTCATGGCTTTGACTTGGTTTGGATTAACACCAACAACATCAAGTTGTGCCATCTCACATGCCACATAAGCAAATGGTGTTATAACACAAAGTGGGGAAATGGGCAACAAGGTGTAACACCAACTTTTTGAGAATAAATATGTTTTATTTATTTTTTTATTTTTTGTTTTGACTGTTGACAACGGCTAAAAAGAGGGCAATGTTCGCATTTTTACTCGTTGCTTTAGGTTGTAATGGCAACAAGAAGCCCCATGACAAGAAGCAACTAGATGCCGGGGTGGTGTACAACAAGATGCAACGCCGTTGTGGGCGTCCACCTCAGCCACAACGAGCAAATCTTGTACCCACACCGTATGCTCTAATGGATGTCCAATTCCTCACCTTTCCATTTTATTTACTAACCTAGTTTATTTATTAAAGAAATTGTTTAATAAATCAGGTGGTTGGTGAGTTCTACCACCCACCCAAAAGATAGCCCTTTTACCCATTTTTCAATGATCGAACGTTTTTATAGCTCTCACGCCTCTTCATCTCCGTCTTTGATCCCTTCCAAAAACACAACCCACATTGTGTCATCTCTGCCAATGTCTTCGACTTAATTCGCTAACTCCATCATCATCAACTTACTCTGTCAATTTTGTTTTGTGGTTTCATTTTTGTTTCAAGTTCTATTTTGGTTTAAAATATTTTAGTTTGCAGTTTGATTTTAGTTTCTGGTTTCTTGTTTGAGTTCGATTTTGGTATATAAATTTTCATTTGAGTTCGATTTTGAGTTTATTTTTGGTTTATACTTTGTGGTTTGATTTTGGTTTCTAGTTTCTAATTTGAGTTTCATCTTGAGTTCGATTTTCGTTTGGAAAATTCGGTTTGAGTTTAATTTTGGTTTATTGTGTGTTGTTTGATTTTAGTTTTTGGTTTCTAGTTTGAGTTTGATTTCTTGCTTTGGAAATTCTTGTTTGAGTTCGATATAGGTTGCAAATTCCATCTATATAAATTTATATACTAAAGTAGCAATCTAGTCTAGTGTATCAAGAAAAATGACATGGCAATAAGTTCTCCGTATTAATGAAGATGCTCGTTGGTGGTTGTCGAAGGTTTTGTTAAATCACCAGAGTTGGGATGAGGGTATCAGAGTTAGGAGAATGACTCAGGGAAGAATAAAAACAAGGGGAAGAAAATAATATGGCCCCATTTCATTTTTTATAAATTATAAATAATAAATAAATTATTAAGGGTAAAATAGTATTTTTTTTATATATATGGAAAGGACCACAAACACAACAAAAATACATTTGAGACGGTAAAAGTTTAGAAAAAGAGTTGGGGACCAACTGCACATATTATCCCTAACCACATGGATTATTCATGTAGTTTACTCTAAAATTAATTTATTAAGTTAATTTTCTCTAATGAAAATTCACCCCCTTAAATTTTTTTGCTAAAATATAATTTTTTTTATATTTAGACGGCCCATTTTTACGCTTCGCATAAGACCTTCAATATCAATGGACCTATAATGCACACAAACTTCAAACCCTAAGCCTTTGATGTTACTCTTATCGATTGTTTTCTCTGCAAGTCATCACTTCTTTTCTCAAATATCAAAACATTCATGCATGTAACTTTATAGATTGAAAATAGTCGGTACTAGTCATGGTTCAAGCTTTTTCATATATATATATATATATATATATATATATATATATATATATATATATATATATATATATATATATATATATATATATATATATATATATATATATCAAGTGCTTTCCCACATCATACCACCGTCCAGTAGCAACCACCACCACCGATCTAGTAGTAGTCGTCGTTGCCAAAACCACATGGGAACATGTTGACGCTGTTGTTCTCTAGTGGCTATAGTGTATAACATCCAATAATTTATTAGATACAATTCTTGCACATGAATTATCAACATAAGTTACATGAAAACGACTACAAACCATCTTTCAAGAAAAAAATCTTGAGCGTCGAGCGGGGTACTTAGAGAATCGGTTCTCTAACACTCGTCTTGAAAACTTCTTAAACATCTCGTCATACTGTTAAAAGATCAATAATTGATACGACCTATGTGTTTATTGGGTGTTTAACTTGTTTACTCGCATACACATTTGACATTCTCTTTTGCTTCTAACATATTTTGACTTTAATCATTTAAGGACATCTGAAGTCTATATTGGGGACATGAACTTTCTCAATTCAGATAGCAAACTACTTCAAAGTTGACACATTTGTTTTCGGTCGTTATAAGTTTTGAAGCAGTTCGATCTAGATTATGCAAGAGTTGTTAGCCAATTCCTATATGTTTTTAGCTTTATTTTTTTTCTTTTCTATCTCTAATTCAGATCGAGCACTTTAAGCAAGGTATCGTCTCTTCATGAATGCATTTGTTAGCATATTATGCGTTATTTTTAGCTCTTGGATATTAAGGAAATATATGGTTGGTGTCGATGAAAAGTTTATGTATATTTGTTACAATGTTTATAATATTGTTACAAGTATTGTTTGGCTGTTGAAGGGAACTCTAGTTTCTAGGCTCTTATCCGAAGACTGTTGGGTTTTAGTTCAAAAATATTTTCAATAACTCAATATTTTAGCAACGGAAGACTTAGAAAATTTGAACAAACATAAACAAGTTACACCCACCAAGGACCATCTTGCAAAAAAAGGAAAGAAAAACACCGACCATAGAAGAGAAAATAAATAACAACCTTTGTTGTCTTTGGATCCTTAAAGGGACGCTAGGAAGTTGATGGAGAATGTGGATGAACCTTTCCTTTGTGGATACCAACATGAAACCAACTTGAAGAAGATGCTAGTCTTGTGAATTCTTAAGATTTGAACCAAACCCAAGTATGATTCAAAGAGAGCAAAAGTAACTAAGAAAAGCTCTATCAACTTTGCAACAGAGAATAAGAGAGTATGGAGAGGATGTCTACGTTTTTGGTAAGGCACAAATGAAGTGCATGAAAGCCTTCATAAAGCAATTCTATTACACATAAGTCCTTAACCCATTAAGCACTCGATGCACCTAAAGCCTAATTTCCCCCCATATGCTTGAAATCCATGACTTCATTTCTTTAAAATAATCAAATGACCATCATTCCTATCCCAAGAGAAAGCTACGAATTTGTGTGAAAAAAGAATACAATGTTTGTAAATTTTATAAACTAGTTTATAAAATATAAACTTAAACCTTTTGGTAAAAGAAAAAAAAAGCATTTCTAATCCAAAATGTTGTACATGACTTAATAAATCATACTTTTATGATATATTATGTTACTTAACATTGGAAATTATAATTTCCATGAAATAAATAATGTCCATCTAGTTATAGGAGATTGTGAATATTTATCTAAAAACCATTTCTAATAAATAATCAATTGTATCAAGTTGTTGTTAGTGTGACCCTTTAGGATTATATATTAATTAACATTATCATTCTAATATGATATTTGAGCATACAATATCTTTCAATCTCCCACTTGTGCAAGAGTCATATTAGATTGATATAGACAGTGGTGAACGTCTAACAACATTTCATTGTCCCCAACAGCATACGACTTTGTACCATTATATCAACGCCCAATTCCCTAGAAGCTCAAAGTTTCAATTAGTGTATAAGGTAAGTTATCAATTATTTTTTTCTACACACATCATGTTGAACATGAGATGTAGATCGCATTCAATCTCTTTTGAGTGTTCAGCTTTAGATAAGCCTTATATGTCTAACTCTTAACGATTAAGAGGAAGAAATCTCATCTTGACTACATACGCCTCTTGTATGGTTCACATCATACATAACAATAACTTTTATAACTGTCTGTTTAAAGAACAACATTTGACTACATCAAAACATAACTCTCCCCATAGTCAAATCCCAAATATGCATCTCATGTATTAAGGATACAAAGATGTTACCTTTATCAAGTATCATTCATGACATTGATCCATGAAGTGATCTTGAACAGGTCAATCCAATACATGTTCCCTACCAAGTATCTATGAAATTGGTTACAACACTTTGTCAACCATTCCAATTCATATTAGACTTACTTCATTATTGTCCCCACAATAGTAATCGACTATGGATTTTAGAATGAATAAATTTACTCAAGGATTAAACATGTTTATAAAGAACACAACAAATACTTAATGAAAATATCATATTCCATATATATCATATTCATCATAATAGATGATTTTTTACAATGTTCCAACATTCAATACTAAAACATAGATTAAATGCAATCACTAAAATAGCAAAGTCCAATCCCTTAAGTATGACCTTCAAATTTTTATTGAGGAAAGGGGCTTCATGAAAGGATTTGCCATATTTTGATCAGTGTGAACTTTGCGAATACTGATTTCACCATATTCAACTTCATATCGAATGTAGTTGAATCTCCAATTAACATGCCAGGTCTTCTTGTGTGACCTGGGTTCTTTAACTAAAGCAATAGCACCCTCATTGTCATAGAATATTTCTATGGGATCCTGAATGGAAGGAACAACGACTAGATCTCTAATAAATTTCTTCATCCAGGCAGTTTCTTGTGCAGCTTCTGAAGCAGCGATGTATTCTGACTTTATAGTGGATTATGCTACAACAATTTGCTTGGAACTTTTCCAAGACACTCACCCTCATTGATATGAACACATATCATGCTTGTGACTTACAATCATCTCGATCTATTGTGAACGAAGCATCAGTGTAACACTTTACAAATAAGTTTTCTTGCACGCCTCCATAAACGAGGAACATATCCTTAGTTCTACGCAAGTACTTAAGGATGTTCTTCATAACTATCCAATGGCTCTCCCATAGATTTTTTTTGGTACTTTATTGTCATGCTCATAGCACAAGTGAGATCAATTCTAGTACAATTCATAGCATACATGATGGATCCAACTGTTGAAGCATATGGGACATCTTTCATCTTTTCTAGTTCAACCTTTATGCTAGGACATTGGGATGGACTTAGTATTGTGTCGTGTGCCATAGGTATAAATCCTCTCTTGGAGTTTTCCATCTTGAACTGTTTCAAGACTTTTTCAATATAGTTGCTTTGGATTAAACCTATTAATCGTTCCGATCTGTCTCTATACATCTTTATACCAAGAATGTAGTGCATCTCACCGAGATCCTTCATTGAGAAACACTTTCTAAGCCAAGACTTTACACCTCGTAGAGTCGGAATGTGATTTCTTATGATTAGTATGTTATCCATATAGAGGACCAGGAAGGTCATTGAGCTCCCACTAGTTTTTATGTAAACACAAGATTCATCTTTGTTTCTAACAAAACCATACTTTATGATTTCTACATCGAAATGATGATGCCAATTTCGAGATGCATGCTTTAACCCATAAATTCATCTCTTGAGCTTACACACTTTATTAGGATGTTTTTGATCAAAAAAACCTTCGGGTTGAACCATATATTCATCTTCTTCCAAGTGTTCATTTAGAAAAGCGATTTTGACATCCATTTTCCATATCTCATAGTCATAATATGCGATTATAGCAAGTAGTATCCTAATAAATTTAATCATAGCGATTGGTGAAAAGGTTTCTAAAAAGTCCCAATTTTCAATCCATACTTTTCATTTTTATTTATTCAAATATATCATAGTATAGTTACATTATGCGGAAACATGTCGCGAATGCGCTTGTGTACAGTCGAACCTTGCCCTTCTCATGAATTAATGAAGTACCTGAGAAACGTTTATAATCAACTGGGTAGGCACAAAGCTTAGCGAGTTCCCCAAAATACCATATCACATAATACATATACAATCCATACACAAAATGGCCTTCAACATAAAGCTGGTCCGCCTCTTGGCCTTCAGCACGAAGCTGGTCTACCCTGTTTTCCTTTAGCATAAATTTGGTCCTCTACTTTGGCCTTTAGCATAATGCTAGTTCGCCCGAGTCTATGGACCTTCAAAACAAATGTGGGTCGCCCTCAAACCCCCCACATAATATATAGATACATATACAGTAAACAAACAGTTCAACATAATAGGTAACTAACTAAACTAGTCTAATTGCCTAATTGCATACTACAGGGCAACTATATCCTAACATTGTAACATCCCAAAAAATTCAACAAATTTTAGACTCATCAAAACAACCCATTTACTAATAAAAGTGTTTACAAAACCATTGTTTCCAAAACATGATTTAAAATCAGAGTGTCCTAAGATCCAATTAGTTGTAAAACCAAGGATGTGTACGGTCACGCCTTCTCCTTGCCACAACCATCTGAAGCACCTGAAACAATAAAATGAAACTGTAAGCACAAAGCTTAGTGAGTTCCCCAAAAGTACCACCACATAAACATAATAACAAACAAACAGCATGTCGGGTCCGATCATCCTCGGGATGGAATACCACAGGAAAAATGCCAACATACAATGGATCCACAACCTATCAAGGTTGGATTACCCCCGACCCACAACCTATTGAGGTTGGAATTCCCCTACATATTGGGTCCACAACCTATCGATGTTAGATTACCCCCAGACCACAACCTATCAAGGTTGGAATGCCTGTACACTATAGGTCCACTCAACCATCGGGTTGGAATACCCCAGGCCCCTCAACCATCAGGTTGAAATGCCAATTACAACGGGTCCTGTCATTCTCGGGATGGAATACCCTTGGGCCCATTCAACCACGGGTTGGTATGCCCCCGGCCTGTTGGCTTACGCACAAAGCAGTAAAGCCTCATCCACCGTCCAAATATGTGCACATACAACAGATAATCATATAATCAGTGAGGAAAACTCACCTCAATCCGCTGATAAACAAATCACTACTCGAACCGCTGAACCGGATAACCTTGCGCCAACTATCAATAAATACAATCTTAATAAATAAATAAATAACCTGATAGCCCAAAATCTGAGGCCCACTCCATAAACCACTTCCTAAAGGGTAAAAAACCATTTTACCCCTTTCTTACTTGGCCCAAAACCAAGGCTCAACCCAATTGCACAAAAAGCCCAATATGGCAACCCAAGCCTAATATGGCCCAACTTCCTAATGGGCCTAGAAATTCTCAAGGGACCAATACCAATAAAGTCCTTCATCCTAACCATGGCCCAAAAATAGAAACCCAATGGCCCAAACTCAAAAAGGCCCAATAATGTTGAACTGGAGAGTACGCCCTGCGTACTCGAGATGTATGCCCCACATACACGGCCTCGAAGCACAAAGTACAAGTTCTTTATGCACAAACTCAACATTACGCTGAGCGTACACTTACGTACACCCAACGTACTCCTCAGATCCCTTTTCACTCCAATAAGCCCTTAATTGGTTAAGACAAAGTACCAAACTCTCAGATCTGATTCTATAAGACTACTTATCACGTAAAGTTGGCAACTTTACGTGCTTGCATGGAAAAAAGCGACTCAAAAGCTCAATAAGGACTTAACAAAGGTCTTAATGCTTGCATGGACCAAAATATACTATAAAGCTTGCATTTTTATGAACCTAGGGACTGAATGGAGCTAAGATCTAGCACCCATTGCTTCTGGAGCAGATCAAAAACCCATCTTTAACACAAAGGACTTCAAAATGAAAGAAATACTCCATGAACTAGATTTAACATATAAGATCACCAAGGTAGAAACTTTATACCTCCAAAATATAGATCAAGATGCAACAAGAATGGATCTAAAAGCTTCAAGCAATCCCGCACTTCTACAAGAAGCTCCTTCTTCTTCTATGATCACCAACAAGCATGAAATATCACCAAAAGCTCAAAAACCACTCAAATGGGGGGCTAGGGTTTCATTTCTAGGGTTTAGAGTGATGAAGGCTAAAGATATTAGGGTTAGGTGATGAGATAAGGAGCTTAAATAGGTTCCAAGACCCTAAAATAGGGTTTGGGTATGACTGGAGTACGCCATGTGTAATTCTTGTACGCTATGCGTACTCCAAAGAACACTTGCGACCATTTGGCTTAGTATGCCCAGCGTACACCGATGTACGCCCCGCGTACTGTCCTCCACCCTAGTACGTCATGCGTACACTTGTGCACGCCCCGTGTACCTGATGAAACCCTAATTTCACCAATCTTCATAAGGCTTTAACTTCTTCGTTATAGGTCCGTTTCTGACGATCCTTATATCCACGAAAAGGTAACGAGAAGCTCTACACTTCTATCAACTCATACCGACCTTAAGACCTTCCGAACAAAAATCCAATTTCCATAAAAGCCCAATCTGACACTTTACCGAAATACCCTTAGGCTCCAAAACACAAACCAAACACCTGGATCGCCTCAATTACATTACTCGCACCCAAATGGGTCTAGATCTCTCCTTTTCCAAAGGCTCTAAGACTTATGATAACCGATCTTCGGGCCACAACCTCGAATTAGGAATCGTTCATAACAGGGCATTACAAACATACAGAGGATACATACTAGATTATACAATGTAGTGAGAAAACTCACATGGATAGTTACTTAGACGATTGACAGCTATATGGGTGATTCTACTGGCGATCCAACTGGATAGTAACGCGCCTAAAAAGTATTAACCTATAATACTATAACTTATTAATTCCTATCGAAATCTGGTATTGAAAGCTAGATCTTTCACTAATCCCAATGAATACTGCGAGTTCTATCAAATAAGGCTTAGCCAGGTACGAAAGTTAGGAGGCAGGACCATTCCGGCATATAGCCTTTCTGAAATCCAACAACCAAGCCAACATGCCCAATCTAGACAAATCTCCTGTAAGTAGATCAATCAAAATTATAACTGAAATTACCGATAAATCTTATTTATACATCCATACCAACGATTATGAATATAATATAAGTTACACTTAAAGTGTAGTAAGTGCAGCTTAACTTACAGGAATTTCTAGCGAAAACTATGATTTGTGCAGGCAGGACTTCAATACTAAGCACTTCTATTTCTCCCGCTCTCTGATGCCGCATGACCTCACTGAAGTAGCCAGGAACTAGGAGGTAAAGAGGCTAGGAGTACAAAATGATTTCCATAGGATTCAGGGTGAATGGGTGAAGGAAATGGCTGCAAAATGTAGCTATTTATAGGTTGTATTGGAGGGAACACCATGCCTATAAGGGTCATGTCGTACACTTCCGTCAACGTCTCTCTTCTGAGATGCTGCGACGTGTCAAAGCCCATGTTGTCCATAATGCACCTTCTAGAAGCGTGCACCACACAAAATGCAGAGTTTGTAAATTTCGTAACTTCTTCGTACGAGCTCTGTTTTTTGATGTTCTTTATATCCATACGTAGCTATTGGCAAGATCTACAACTTTCATTTAGACTCTTTTTGGCTAATTCTCATTTTACTTTTAAAGTTATATTTTAGAAGGATTAGACTGCTAAACCCTGTTTAAAATTCATCTCTTTTATATGACATCCATTCTCGACTACATTTATATTGACGGAATTGTATCCACGAGATCTTCAACTCTCGTTTAGATTGTTTCGGCTAACAATCAACCGATTTCTATTTGGATTTCTATGTCGCACACTACTACGCTGAAACTTCTAAAAATCATAACTTCCTCATATGAAGTCATATTTGGACGTTCTCTATATGCACACTCTCGCTTTTACGATTACTATGACTTTCATCAAGTCTATTTATCTTAAATAGTCCTCTATCAAAAACGTCTATTTACATAACTAGTCGTTTATACTGTAAGACGAAAATGGGGTGTTATAGTCTCATCATAATTACCTCCTTGGGTTTGAGTGAATCTTTTAGAAACAAGTCTTGATTTGAATGTGTGTAAATTGCACTCCATGTTAGTCTTCTTTTGAAGACCCACTGACTCCCTACAGTCTTATAATAGGGAGGAAGTTCAACCAAATCCCAGGCTTGGTTTTCTCTCATGGATTGTATCTTTTCATTCATGGAATAAAGCCATTTGTTAGCTTCAGGATCTGACATTGCATACTGATATCTTACCGGCTCATTAAAATTCATCATCATGAAGCATTCATCAATGAAAAATCCACCTCTCTCAGGTTCATGAAGAATTCTACCGGATCTATGAACATCTTATGCTTCAGTAGGTTGAAAGGTAATGATCTCTTTATCTTCAACAAACTCTTGTTCAATACTAGTGCCAACTAGAGTTGCATCGAGTTGTGCTTCTTTATCTTCTTCAAGTCCTACCTGCCTCTTACTTGCCCCATCCATTAGACATATGTTTTCTAAGAATTCAGCTTTTCGTGAAATAAAGATCTTATTATCACTAGGGATGTAGAAGTAATATCCTAAACAATCTTTAGGATATCCTACAAAGATGCATTTGATAGAACTAGGTTCGAGTTTGCTTGAAGTTTCCTGCCTAACATACGCTTCACAACCCCAAAATTTCATATAAGATAAGGATGAAGAATTTCCATACTACATATCATAAGGTATTTTGCCTACCTTCTTAGTTGGTGACATATTCAAGATACGAGTTGCGGTGAGTAAGTTGTGAGATAATCCCAAAAACCCTAAGATGATCTTGGAACTCTTGGCCCAAGTACTCGCCACCTCTATCCGAACGAAGGATGTTGATTGACTTGTCAAGTTGATTTTCAACTTCACTTTGAAACTATTTGAATTTTCAAATGCTTCATTAAATACACATAACCGAAACGACTAAAGTCGCTAGTGAAGGTGACGTAATATCTTTCACCATATCTTGACATTGTTTTGAAAGGACCACATACATTGGTGTGTACGATGCCTAATAAAACACTTACCCTATCACTTGAACCAGAGAAAGGGGACTTTTTTTTATCTTACCACACAAACAAGATTCAGATGTATCAAATGGTGTGCACATGTTTCTAATGTTGGATGGCATAGACTTGCCTTTTGAAAAGGTATTTGTATGCTTTATTATTCTATTTTAAAACATGTTATATCATGATAATTGCATGCATCCAATTAATCATGGTATCAATTTTCCAAAAAAATCTCTTTTAAGGATCATATATAAAATCCGGTTTGTATATATTTCAACGCGGTTCAGTTTAAAGTTAATATATATTATTAAGTTTGAGTTTGAGCCTTATATAACCTTTAATATATTTAATAAAACCTCCTTTTATTATTAATACTTTGAAGTTTGAATAAGTTTTAAAAATCACCATGATTAGACGTATAATTTACTATTTCAAAATTTGTCGTTATTAACATTTTTATAAAACCCGTTTTTATTTTAAAGTAATAACTTGTTACATCTTATGTTCACATTTTATATTTTAAAAACCAAACTCCATTTGATGTTTATTTTATCCTCAAAAATAGTTTGATTTTGTAAAAACCTAATTTATCAACCACACAAAATATTGACTTGAAAAATAAACAACACAAGTATGCATAAGACATAAACAAGCCATGATCTAGTTGACATTTTTGTGAGCCAACATAAAAGTGCCAAGTCCTTTCCCAAAAGGGACAACGGGAACAAATGATCTTCATTTTTTCTTCAAGTTGACTTCATACACCCACTTGCAATGACAACCAACTTTGTTGCAATTTTATAAGACTTTTATAAAAGTTATGAACTTATAAATTTCTCATAAAACCATGGGGGCATCATGCTTGATCTTCAAAATGGCCTTTATATTCATCTTGTTACATTTTACATAAAATAAATTTAGTATAAAACTAATCTATTATATAAAATAATAAAGATGAAAAACTAGCTACTTATTATTACATACTTTATGAATAAAAGAAAATTACAAACCATTTTAAAAGGTCCACATAAACTAACAACACCTATGGTCCAAAGCTAGTTTATGCACTCTAAAGTACATATAACCATAAAAGAACATTCGTTTTTTCTAAGACAACTTTAAGTGACAAAAAATATATGTAAATTTTTGTCACAAAAATAACAATTATAAAGTTGTCATAGAAAATATGTATGAACTCATTTTATACAAAACAAGTTATCTATATTTTCCAAAAACCAAGATTTTATAAAAATCATAAATTTTAACAAAACTTGCAACCTGACTATGATACCAATTGTTAGGGTTTAGTTCAAAAATAGTTTCAGAAACTCAATATTCTAGCAACAAAAGAATTAGAAACTTTGAACAAACATAAACAAGTTATACCCACCAAGGATCATCTTGCAAGAAATGGAAAGAAAAACACCAACCATAGAAGTGTAAAATAAATAATAACCTTTGTTGTCTTTGAATCCTCAAGGGGAGGATAGGAAGTTGATGGAGAATGTAGATGAACATTTCCTATGTGGACACCAACAAGAAACCAACTTGAAGAAGATGCTAGTCTTGTGAACTCTTAAGTTTTGAAGCAAACCCAAGTATGATTCAAAGAGAGCAAAAGTAACTAAGAAAAAATCTATCAACTTTGCAAAAGAGAATGAGAGAGTATGGAGAGTATATCTACAGTTTTGGTAAGGCACAAATGAACTGCATAAAAGCCTTCATTAAGAAATTCTATTACACAAAAGACCTTAATCCATTAAGCACACCATACATCTAAACCCTAATGTATCCCTATACTTGCACGCCATGACTTCTTTTCTTTAATATAATCAAAATTCCATCAATCCTCTCCCAAAGAGAAAGCGATGACTTTTTGTGTAAAAAAGAATACGAAGTTTGTAAATTATATAAACTAGTTTATAAAATATAAAATTTAACCTTTTGGTAAAAGACAAAAAAAAATTCTATTCCAAAATGTTGTATATGACTTAATAAATTATACAATATAATATATTATGTTACTTTCCATTGAAAATGATCATTTCAATGAAATAAATAATTTCTAACTAATTATAAGAGGTTATGAATATTTATTAAATCAATTTCTAATAAATAATCAATTGTATCAAGTTGTTGTTAGTGTGACCCTTTAGGATCATTTGTTAATTAGAAATATCATTCTAATATGACTCTTGAGCATACAAGATCTTTCAAATCTGTTGTTATATCAATATTAGGTAGGGATATGCATGCTCTCTTAGTTGAGAATGATCGTAGAACCTGTTAGATAAAGACAGTCAAGAGGATTTTTGGGATGTTCTCGATAGTACCCTTTGATGCCTAAGTTAGGAAAAGGGAATTATATATTATGAAAATGAGTTTAGAGTGTATAATGGTGTGTATATATTGCTTGTTGGACTCTCTTTGTAGTGCCTTAATCCATCAACGTTGTGAAAAATCTATATGCCCAAAAGTCATTATAAAATGATATTTCTAGATAATATATGATCCTAAAGGGTCACACTAACAACAACTTGATGTAAATATATTATTTATAAGAATTTGATTCCTGATAAATATATGTATATATATATATATATATTGTAATTAATTAGAAAATATTTATTTCATGGAAATATTAATTTTCAATGCTAAGTATCAAAACATATCATAATATATCATAATGTATGATTTATTATGTCATGTACATCTTTTTGGATCAAAAAATGTTTTTGTCTTATATGAATTTATATGTTTTATCATTTATAAAAAAATTAGAAGAGTTTTTATGGAAAAACTTACTTCTTCTTATTATAAAATATTCAAGGAGACCATAAAGGGAAAAGAAGACATGCTTGCATTTATTTAATCATAAATCAAGGTTCTTACACTTATAGCCTTTTGTTGTTAGATTCATGGTGTACTAAAGCATCAAGACTCAATAGGTAAGGACTTGGATTAATTAAAAGGCTTGCATCTATATCTTCTTTTATAAGCCAAAAACCATGAAATTTTAGGCATCATATCTCCTCTTTCTCTCAAGTTTCTTAAAGTGTTAAGTTATTATTAGATGGAAGATGATACTTGAAAACTCTCTTTAAGTTAATACTTGGGTTTTAACTTAAAGCTTAAGGGTGTTCTATTATTACAAGAATATAAAAGACTAGCATCTTATCAAGTTGGCTAAATGTTGGTGGATACTTCTAAGGAGGGTCTTTTTTTTTAGCTTAAAGTCATCTTCATTAACTTCCTAATTGCCAAAATGAACCAAATACTTCAAAGGTTGTAACACTTTCCTTCTATGGTTGTTTTTATATTTCTAAGTCTTGCAAAATGATCTTTTGGTGGGAATAAAGCTAGTTTTATTTTTGTTCAAATCTTAAGTTTTTCGTTGCCATGTTTATGTTTTTGAAAAAAATTGGAAGAAAAAAAAATCCAACAATGGGTATTAGAGCCATTTTTGCAAGATTAGTTAGATTATTTGTTAAGTTGATGAAATCTTTGTTTTTGGAAAACATGGATGGTTTTCTCTTTGCAAGAAAAATTCATACATATTTGCTATGACAACTTTTAAAATGTTTATAAGTGTTATTTTATGACTAGAAGTTAACATACATCTTTTAGTCATGAAAGTTGTCTAGAAAAACAAAGATTTGTTTTATATGGTTTTGAGTATATAAATGTGTATGATGTGCATAAACTAGCTAATGACCTTTGTGTTGTTGTTTGTGTTGATTTGTTGAAAAATGGTTGTAATATTTATTTATTCATATGGTATGTAATAATTAAATAGATTAGTTTTCTTCATTTATTTTTGTAAGTAATAGATTAGGTTTTAGAAATAATTTATTTGTATAAAATGTAACAAGAAATGAAGATGAAGCCATTTTTTTTAAGACATAAAGTGAATTTTCGCAATATATAAGTGTGTAGGGAAATTAGTGACACTTCCTGAAACTGTCACTAAAGATGTCACTGTTGGCAGCCCCCTTAAAGGCTATTAGAGCTTTTGTCACACTTTCTGCAACACTTCCTAAAAGTGTTGCATGTTGCTAAATTTTTACTTTCAAGAACCTTTTCAACCTTTTGCAATGAGTGTTTTCTTATGTGAGAGTTTCTACAAGGACATTACTAGAAGATTTTTGGTCCCTTTAAATGTCCCTTTACGAATGGACTTGACATTTTGTGATGGCTCACAAAATGTCATTAGTTTGTTTGTTTATGCACATGTGTTTTTAATATGTTTTTGTTGTTTTATATTTATGTTGTTATTATTATGTTATGGTTGATAAATTAGCTTTTCAAATGCAAAATAATATTTGAACATAAACAAACGTCACAAAGGAGTTTGGTTTTAATGAAATTTACATTTTTAACATAAGATGGTAAAATAGTTTTAAAAATAAAACAAGCTTTATCGTTAAAACTAGTAACCGGTAAAGTTTCGAGATTAAATTTATATAAGTTTAAAATAGAGATTTGTAAATTTATCAAACTCCAAAATCTTATTTTATAATAGGAAGCTTTATTAAAAGGTTTACAAATGTTCTAAAGCGCTCAAATGTCAACTTAATACTAGCTATTAAAATTTAATCGCATCAATTTTATAAAACCGGATTTTATAAAAGAACATTGTTAAAAATGTGATTTTACATAAAATAAGATTTTTTTAATGTATACCATGATTTATTGGATGCATATAATAACCATGATATAATATGGTTTTTAAACTAAAATTATAAAAACATCTAAGACTCTTACAAACCTCAAATCTATGCAATTCTTTTTGAAGAAATCTCTTGTATGCACTAGTTGGATAAAAGATACCTAACCTCTTACTGTTATCTTTTGATGGTTGGGGTGTTTTCGTGATTTCTATAACCAAGTTATAGGCTGATTACACATTTTTTTTTCCAAAATTGGATGATTTGATCGAAAATCTTTTGCGATAAAGGATACATAAGCAAGATAGTTCTGACGCATAGATGTGATCAAACATGTCTAATTAAATTAGTTATTAGTGATCAGATAATGTATGAATTATATAGTAGAATATAATTGATAATCAATATCTACCGGGTTGAAGTCAAATGAATGAGATAAAGGATACCTAACCATTTATTTGTTTTGCAACTTGGATCCTAGACTTTGATAATTAATGTTTTTGGAAACTAAAAGGGTATTATTTATTAATGATTAAATATTGAAAATATTAAATGAATTTTGTTAAAATTTTGTAGATATAAATCATCCACTCTAATAACCATGAATCGTCATTTTCTTTAAATTACTTAATAAAACAATAACAGTAGATACAACTTCAGTAAATGGGTTCATGTTTTGAGAGACAATCTCGTTGATAGTTTATTTTATTTCCTTCTTTTTTGTAGTTTATTTTATGTTTTTAGCCATTTTTATTAGTATTGCATTGTATATTCTTTATGTTCTTTATCATGGATCATATCGAGTACTTTCTATCTTGCATGAGGTGTTTTGCAGGCTTCTGGAGTCTCGATGTTGTTGTGCTTTAGCTTGGATATGGGCTTGGTGGGCTTTTGAGGCATTATTCGGCTTTCCAGATCCATTAAAGAAGAATTGGGCTTAAAATGTTGAAGACTTAGATGAAATAGGCTTATGAAGATGGGTCATGGCCTCTTATTATTTGGCATGGGCTATCCATTTGAAGCTTGAAGATGATTTACCAAATTTGAATCATGTGAGGTGTGTAGGGGACCAGGGGAATCTTGAGTAGTGGGGTGGAGTATTGGAGAAAAAGACCCAATAGTGTTTCAACACCATTTACGAGGGTGGAGGTCTCGTTCATGCAAACTTGCGAGGGTACCCGCACAACTGCACACTTTGGGGCATTTTGGTCATTTTGCTCATCATTTACCGTGGGGGTTAGGTTTGGTAGCCACACTTCGATTTTCCACCATTGGAGCACCTTGGAGACGATTTTGGAGAGCTTTATCTACATTCTTCTCATCCTTCTAGTAATTGCTAGTTTCTTGATGCAAAAACACTTTTGTGATTGTTATCTTGTTGCCATGAGTGGCTAATCTCTTTATTTTGGTTGACTTGGGCTAAAACCATTGGATATTTGTGGGTTTTGAAGAATTCATGCTTGACTGTCATTTATCTTATGTTTATGATTCTAGTTCATAATTCTTATGCTTGTTTAATACTTTGATCATGAGCTTGGTATTTAAATGAGCAATTGTTGCTTTATTTCTTTGATTTGGCATTGAATCATTGAATTTTCTTAGAACAAGGGCTTTATGATGGTAGAAATCATCTCTAGCTTATGGATCATGACTCCTTTATGGATGTGTAAGCATTGACATCCTCCTGGAATCCGGGATTCCTTCATTCTTAAGGCTAATCAACTTTCTTGGGTTCAATTGCTTCAATTAAATCCTTGATTTTGATTAAGAAGGTGTGTTTTGGGCTTCCCCAACCTCTATACTACATTTGAGGAATCTTGGCATATCATGCTTCATGATTATTATAACCCATTTGGGATGAATGATAAGCTTCATATTGAATCCTAATGATAAACATACAAATATACATTGTGTTGAATTGCCTTGGTTGACCAATTTCTCAAATATTTGAGCATCTCACCATCTTGCTTAATTTCAAGAATTTTAGTTCTTCAAGTCTTTTAGTTTTCAAACAATCACAACCCCCCCCCCTCTTTAGTTTGATTGTAGTTAGTTAGTTTTATTACAATAGTTCTATTGGATTGCATTGGTGATTGAATACAACCATTTCGCCAATGATCGATACCCCTTTTTACCATTATATTACGTTTTATTTGCAAGAAAAGGGTGTAATTTGCTTAGTGGACTTGACATCCTACCAATTTTTGGCGTCGTTGTCGGGGAAATTGGTTATTGTTATTTGATTGTTTATGCCTTGGTCTACAAGAACCAGTGAACTACTCTACAATCGGGAGATTGAAAAAGAAGCAAAAATGTTGAAAAATTTAGCCAAACAAGCAAAACAACAACAACTCGTTCAAGTTTCTTCCTCTTCTCCACTAATCAACATAGAAGACCAAGTCCATACTTCAAGTGATACCGACACTTGATGCAAATATATTATTTATAAGAATTTAATTCTTGATATATATATATATATATATATATATATATATATATATATATATATATATTGTAATTAATTAGAAATTATTTATTTCATGGAAATATTAATTTTTAATTCTAAGTATCAAAATATATTAAAATATATCATAATGTAGATTTATTATGTCATGTATATCTTTTTGAACCAAAATGTGTTTTTGTCTTATATGAATTTATATGTTTTAGAAGTTATAAAAAAATTAGAAGAGTTTTTTTTATAGAAAAACTAGTTTCTTATATTTATAAAATATTCAAGGAGATCATAAAGGTAAAAGAAGACATGTTTGCATTTATTTAATCATAAAGTCACGTTCTTACACTTGTAGCCTTTTATTGCTAGATTCATGGTGTATTAAAACATCAAGACTTAATGGGTAAGGACTTGGATTAAGATGATTAAAAGTCTTGCATGTATCTCTTCTTTTATAAGCCAAAAACCATGAAATTTTGGGCATCATATCTCCTCTTTCTCTGTAGTTTCTTAAAGTGTTAAGTTCTTATTAGATGAAAGATGATACTTGCAAACTCTTTTTAAGTTAATACTTGGGTTTTAACATAAATCTTAAGAGTGATCTATTATTACAAGAATATACAAGACTAGCATCTTATCAAGTTGGCTAAATGTGGGTGGATACTTCTAGAGAACTTCTATTTTGGAGCTTAAATCCATCTTCATCAACTTTTTAATTGCCCAAAGGAACCAAAGTCTTCAAATTTTGTAACACTTTCCTTCTATGGTTGTTTTTATCTTTATAAGTCTTGCAAAATGATATTTTGGTGGGAATAAAACTAGTTTTATTTTTGTTTAAATCTTAAGTCCTCCATAGCCATGTTTATGTTTTTGAAACAATTTTTGAATAAAAACACAACACGTTGATTAGTTTATATAGGAGGTGCATGAGAAATGCAATGATGGTGGCAGTACCTTGGATATTGTTTCTTGTATTCAAGGTACTAGGGTTATTATTTAGTAAGTTTAGCATTCGTCCTTGCACCTGGTTTTAGGGATTCCTTTCATCCTTATTATATCTTGGGCACTATTCATTGTAAGAGAGAGATCTTGTTTGCACATTTCATCCGAATTCAACTATTTTGATTCAACTATACGACATATGGGGTCCCCCATTAGAAGGTATTTTATATTATGTATGATTTGATTAGTTATCATGATTCCAACTATGTTGTTTGATAGAGTTTATTAGTCAACATTCGAGATTTGTGTTAGGGGTGAGCATAGTGTGTAAACCTGACAATTTGTGTCTGCGTGTCGTGTATATGTGTCAAACACAAATTTACACGACACAAATTGGCACACACAAGCATGCCACAAATTGTAATGCCTGTCTTTGGTATCAAACACAAACACGACACATAATTAATCTGTGTGACACGTGAAACGACACGGATAGACACGTTTTTAACCGAGTTACACGGAAACACAAATTCACATGTATTTAAAGGAATTTAATTCATGTCTATATGTGTTGATATGTGTCACTTGTCGCGTGTTTATACATGTCACATGTCAAAACGAATTTAATTCATGTCTATACGTGTTTAAATAAGTAAATTCATGTTTGACACGCGTAAGACACGAAACACGAATTTCTAAAACCCATACACTAAAAACTCGTGTCGTGTCAATCATATCGTGTATCAAATTGCCGAGTCGAACAATGTGGTTCGGTGCGTTTTTGGTCAAACATAAAGCGGAAACTAAATTTTTGGTTTTTGAAATTTAGAAATAATTCATTTTGGTTTTTTGCGGTTAGTTTTTTTTTTGTCAGTTTTCACTGATTGTTCGGTTTTTGGTGCGGTTCGATTTAAAAACCGAAGTTAGAATCTTTGGTTTTTTTACAAAAATCGTCCCTAGACAACGACTTTTTCTTATTGACATAATTGGTCCATGGACAAAATTTTGTATATTTTCCTTATTTACAGAAATGATCCATAAACGTCTTTGATATAAATGGTCGGTGGACAAAATTTAGCATCTTTACGTTATTTGGATAAATGGTTGAATTATTTACATAAATGGTCCATGTACCTAGGTATATACATATAAACGGTGCAACTCTAATTTTTTGGCGGGTTTTCTCTTAAAGCTGCACCAAACTGAGTATAAACAATTTGAAAAAAACTAAAACCAACCGATTTGGTTTTTGGTTTCGGTTTCGGTTCAGTTTTTCCTTGCCCCTAATTTGTATTCGACTTTTTTTGAGACTACCACTAGGCGATACTCGAGGTTGCCTTGGTTGCTTGTTTATTATCATGGAAGAGATTATTGGTGGATTTTGAGCAATAATGATTCGTTCTTCTTGGTAATGTTTGGGTTTCTTGTTTGGTTGGATGGTAGTGAATTATACTTCATAGGTGCAAGTCATCAGTACTAGTGTTTGTAACTTAGTTTGAGAGCAAAAACATATCTACATCTTGGAAATAGATATTTTTTGTGTTGTATATTGAAAAGTTTTGTTAACATTAAATAGGTTAATCTAAGATGGTACAATACTTTGGAGATCATCTGCTTTGGCATGTTGATACCAATATGTGTTTGGCCACAAGACATTCGGTCAAAAGACATTTGGGCTGAAAAGCATTTAAGGGATATATGTTTCATTATGTATTCAGGCTTGGTTTGAGATTGATCACTTTAGTTTCATAAGGTATATCGTTTGTTTGGCTTTAGCCAATTTTGGACATAGTGCAAGTGTTAGTGATGGCCATGTCAACTTATTCGAGTTTGGGGGATTATTAATTTTTTAGGCCTGTGGGTACCAACAACATGGAGTGTTGTAATATATGATAAAAATTGTTTTCTAGTCACACCCATCTTTAGAAGCCATTGAATAGAAAAAAGACCACACCACGTGTGGTGTATGGATTTCATAGTGGTAGATAATATATTGGTATCAAGATGGAGTGGTGTGAATTTGATCATTTCCACACATAAGTAGTGTATTGTTTCTAAATGGAAATTGTAATTTTAAGTTTATGTGTTTGTTGTTTTACCTTTTGGCATTGTTGTTGTACAAATTATGCATACAACTAGATAATAATAATTGGAATACACAATTATTATGTTAGTTGCTTTTTGTTCCATTTGACCTTTCAACAATGCATAATAATGGCTAATGCATACAACGAAAAAGACAACCACCACAACACTCTTTCACACATTTCCCCATATATGCTTTCTTTAACATTTAACACCTACACAAAAAGACAACATCCACCCCTAAATTCTTCAAACTTTCCCCCTCCCATGGCAACTGTCATGGAAACCTCTATCCTCCATGTCTTCATCTGCTTGTACTTTCACCTGCTCACCGACTGTCACTTTAGATTCCCTCCCGGGATTTTCAGCTTCACATTCTTTAATATCAAACACGCCATTGATTGTAATTGGAAGAAAAAGACGAACTCGGTGATCAATTAAACAGTTGTGTTGTTTTTGGTTAGGAATATGGCAGAACAATGTACTACATCATACTAGAAACTACGAACAAACATCAATTAAGACAAAGGAAAAGTCAAATCACGATGAAAATGAAAAAAAAAAAAAAAAACATGTGCTCTTGAATTCTTGATCTAATTTTGATGGTTTCATTTGGTTCGATTCTTGAAATTCATCTTCTCGTAGTAACGAATTGAGAGAAGAGATAGCGAGAGTTGAACCTCGTCTTTTCCCCAATGAGTTTTGGGGGGTGTAGGCTTTGAGAGACCACCAATTGTACGCGGCGGTGGTAGACACGGCCACACAGAGCTGGATGAGGTTGCGGCGGCGATGGTGGAAGAAGACGATGAGGTGATCGTGGAGGTTGACGGCTTGGATAATGGCCATAGGTAATGAGCGTGAAGACGGCGGAAACCACCTAGCGCAAGGACTACTGAACGGAGCTGGTTGTTGCCGCAGCCCATATTTGCCCAATGCCTTGTGCATATCAGCTCCCATAACCGCTCATCTTGAGAAGTCCGATGCCACTGCTTGCTCACGCAACCCGCCGCACCTAAGGTCCGACCATCGACGTGCTTCAGGATCTCGTACAGCAAGTTTTCGTCCGAGAGGACATCCACTGCCGTAACCGCTTCCGGCAGCGGAGCCTGATCTTCTGATAACTTTATCTTCTTCATCTTGCTGTTTTTAACATCAATGGTGATGTTCGTAGGAACTTCGGATTTAGACATTGATCTCTTCATTTGTATAGAGAGATAATCGATTAAGATCGAATTTCAGTTTTGGCCTACTATCCCTTTCTTGATTATAGAGAAGAATCGAGGAGGGTTTATAACATTTAAGGAGTTATGGTCGTCCACCCACTTTTGATCGTTTACGAAGTGGACAAATAGAAATGAATGCACTTTGGGGCTTTTCGTGCATTTACCTTCATGTCCTTCTTGCTATATATATTATATTAACACCTTTTTAATTTATTATCATCTCTTATCTCTAAATAATACCTTTATTTCTTATACATATAAAAATCAAAATCTTCTATGTTTTAAATTAACCATTATCTCTAAATAATACCTTTATTTCTTATACATATAAAAATCAAAATCTTCTATGTTTTAAATTAACCATTGAGCTTTACTTGCGAGGGCATCTCCAACCCTACACTAAAAAACCACTTTTATACTATAAATTATACTATAATGTTCTAATCTCTAAATATTATTAAAAGAGAACTTTTAATTCTAAATTAAAAAATCAAGGTCATTGATTGCATTTCAATCCTATATTTTCTACTATTGGATTATTTGCTGACATCATCTTTGTCAACCCCTTTATTTTTGTCCATAAAATTTTATAAAACATATACTACGTTTTAAATTAGGAAGTCTATTAATGATAATTAAATTTCACCAAAAATAAAATGAATTAAATTAGGAATTTTATTAATAACAATTAAATCTCACCAAAAATAAAATAAATTAAATTAGGAATTTTATTAATTACAATTAAATCTCACCAAAAATAAAATGATAAAATGTCCCGCACCATCCCTCATTACTAGTACCCCTACCATCTCTCCCTTTTTTCTTTACATAATTTATCTAACTTAAGTTTTGTATTGGGAAAGAAAATGGGGGAAAGAAGAAATAAAATATATGTGAGCTTCGATCTGTGTAGATCAGTCTTGTGTTCGATCATCATGAAAGAAGGAGGAATGATATAGAGATAAATTTCTTTGGATTCTACTTTAATTTGTTCGTAGTTTAGATCGATTTTGGGTACGTTTTAGATTATGTTTCTTTTATTCTGTTTAAACTATGAAGTTCCAATCTATAAAACCTTTCGATTTAAGTTGAAGTCCATATTGGTTACATTGTCTGAATCTGCTTCGATTTTTGTTCTTATGATATGTATTGTTGATTTTGATTTTTTAAGTTATAGATATATGGAGAGCAAAATGATGGACACAGCAGCACCGCTACCTCTCATTCATTGTTTCGATTTGGAAGATATGTCCACTAGGTAGTGAATTTGTATATGTCGATTTGGAAGATATCCCATAAAAGTTAACACTTATATTCATAATCAATTTAAAATAAACCAATCATGATTTAGGAAAGAATTTTCATTGATGATATACTAAAATTAAATCTATATAACATTTAATATTCCATAAATTATACTCTATGACTTTATTTGAATAAATGAAATAGTTATCAATATTTAATACAGTGAAAAAACGGTATATTAGTTGTCAATATAGACTTGAATTAAGTAACCTTCTTATGGAATGAACTTCTAATTAGAATACTTACGCTTATATAACAATATCATAACCATATGTGACGAAGAATGTCATTCAACTAATAAAACAAAAAATGTTGTATACCACGAGGTCCTTCAACGATTATAGATATTTATCGATTTCAATGTATCTTCTACACATTTCAATAATACTCATATACGTAATTTTCTTCGTATTTATATACATACGTTCATAAGTATATATATAATTTCAACGTAGTTTACACATTTCAATAATACTCATATACGTAATTTTCTTCGTATTTATATACATACATTCATAAGTATATATATAATTTCAACGTAGTTTACAATATCATCATCTTTTTTATCGGGTATATTTGAAAGACGTTTAAAGATAAAACAAAAAAAGAGTAAATGAAGGAAAATATTAAAACACGTTAAGAGAGGAAAATCAATACAAGTACTTTCAATTGCTTTTATAAAATTTAAAAAGTATATATATATATATATATATATATATATATATATATATATATATATATATATATATATATATATATATATATATATATATATATATATATAGATCCGGTAAGAAAATTTTTTTTTGGTAGGAAGGTAAGAAGTTTTTTTTCTACATATTTTTTTGACGAACAAAATAAATGAATCACTAGATGATTCATTTGTAAGATGATTCACAAGAAAAAATTCCCAAAAAAACATCTTTATGATTCATTTTTAAGTAAATTAAGAAAAAATTCATTTTTATGACAATTTTAGTGAATAACAACAAAATCATTATATAAATGAATCATCGAGATGTTTTTTTGAGAATTTTTTCTTGTGAATCATCTTACAAATGAATCATCTAATGATTCATTTTGTTTGTTTGCGAAAAAAATATGTAGAAAAAAGACTTCTTACCTTTCTACCAAAAATTTCCTTCTTATTTGATCTTGACTATATATATATATATATATATATATATATATATATATATATATATATATATATATATATATATATATATATATGTATATATATATATAGTTAGATTAATGTGTTTCTTACATTTATTGTGTCCTAGAATGCACCAATAGGAATATAGTAAAAATTAAATAACTATTTAATTAAATAAAGATAGATATTAAATGATTTCCATAATTGTATGTATATTAAATGATATCCATAATTATAATTCTCTTTTTATTGAAACTAATTAAATTCGTCATTAATGTCAGCAACAACATTCTTTCAGAATGAATTCATATCTAGGTTTTTATGTATGAGTTCGTGTTTTGTTTCAAGTCTCACTCATTTAAAATACAATAAAGTTGTATGGAATATGAAGAACGATAGTGTATTCTACTAGAATACACTCTTATTCTACTAGAATACACTCTTATTTTTCTAGATACGAATTCATTCTGAAGGAATATTATTGTTGACATTAATGATGAATTTAATTAGTTTCCATAAAAAAGAATTATAAGTATGGATATCATTTAATATAAATATAATTATGGAAATCATTTAATATTTATCTTTATTTTATTAAATAATAATTTAATTTTTACTAAATTTTTATTGGTGCATTCTAGCACATAATAGATGTGAGAAACATTTGAACATATCTTTCTTTCTCTCTCTCTGTGTGTGTGTGTATATATATATATATATATATATATATATATATATATATATATATATATATATTGTGTGTGACCCTGCTTACTAAGGTGGTGTTTTTTTTTTTTTTTTTTTTTTTTTTTTTTTTTTTTTTTTGAGTTAGCATAGCAGGAGGAAATGGCTTTAGAGAACATCCTCAATAACTTCATTTGGTAGCCGATAAAGGAAGTGTCTCTAACACAAATGAATTTTTTCTTTGCGAAAATGGGCATTGTTTGCCCGACTCTGACAGTCCAACTAGTTCTATACCCTCTGTTGTTTTCTTTATAATACTAAAAATTATGCATATTATAATGTACAGTTTTGATTGTGTAGATCAACCATGGAGGTGAGGTCCTAGTCTTAATCGAAAGGCTATATAGTTTATGGATAATCAACATGATGCTCGATTGACATTGACAAGAGATATGCATTGAAAGAAATTCATTGGGGGAATCATTAATATCGTATGTAACAGTTGTAATTACGATGAAGAACTTATGCGCTACGAAATTCCATACATAGGAGAAAGCATCGAAAGAAAATAAAGATAGTTGATCGAATCTAGTTTTTTTATTACTTGTTTGTTTCATGCATTTCTATATTCTAGCGACTATAAAAGATGATTTGAGACTCAAATATATCAAAGATTGATTCTCTGTCTTTGATACTTACATATATTAAGGACTGATTTTTAGTCCTTGATACATATAAAACCACTATCTAAGACTAACTATCTAGGACTAGCTAAATCAATCACGGATGCCCATCAGAGACTGATTATTGACCATCCGGGACTGATATTGTCAGTCTTTGATACCCTTTTTCCTTGTAGTATGAGAAAATACCTGAAAAATGTTCATCTTGTTATTTCATGAGTTTGGAACTCTCAATCTGCAACCATCAGCACAAACCAATAATCAACTTAATCATCTAAACTTAAATATGTTGTTATAAAAATGTGAAATTAGTAAAATTTATACACCAATCAACTAACTTATCTAACCACTTGTTGTGCGAAGCCTCCACTGGTCAGTCGTGTTGTTATTCTTCGTTGTATTTAAATGAGATACTTATATATACATACATACTTACATACATACATACATACATACATATATATATATATATATATATATATATATATATATATAATTCGTCATATACATGTATATAATAGTGTTAGAGTGTTTTGCATAGCCGAGTATTTGGGCAGAGTAACCACTAGGTACTAAGCTTATCCAAAGGGTGGCTATAATATTGACGAGAGTAACGGTGTTTCTTGGAAACTAGCCATCGTAACAACTAGGTATGATATTTTCTATCAGTATGAGTCATCATAATGACTAGGTATAATATTATCCTTAGAAGTTGGGCAGAGTATGCAGAGTACCTACTAGGCATAATCTCATCCTAATGTTAAGTGCATAAATATCTAACTAATATTATACGATTAGTTAACAACTACAAAATATTTGCATTTTAACATGTATTCCCCCCGAAAAGGTTTAGAAAATGTGGCTGTGAACTCACCTGTGAAGCATGAAACCATTGATGTAGGGTAGAATTTGGGAGTCCATGTGAGTACTAGGAATGATGCGCAAGGACAAGGTTTGAAAACTCAAACCTTGAGATAATATTTAGGATCAATGTCTTCTCTTAATTAATAGTTCCAATCAAGACTGGTAATACTAGTCGAGACTTGAAGTAAAGATTCAAAAAGTACACAATATTAAATGAAGAGACTGGGAGTATAATCAATGTAAAGACAATAAATAAACATGAAGAATGTTTATGAAAGATATTGACTTTGAAAGAAAAGTGAAAGTAAATCAGAGGGAATTTTGGTATCTTTGGAGTAACAATGTTTGGTATTCTTGTCATTAAAATCACTCCTTATATAGGCTAAGGAGGAACATCGTACAAACTTGGATACATTCCTTGGACTGGATAATAATCAGGTAATGACAACTGATTATTTAACAGATACAAAAGGCTAAGTCCTATGAAACGTTACATCATGAATAAGACAAGAAATAATAAGTGTTCAAACAAACATACTGATCTCGGATCTACTCTCCATCTCGGAATAGTCTTCACTTCAGACTCCATCTCTACTTCGGAAACAGCTGACTTCAGATCTTCAATACTTGTGATTGCTAAATGTTCACTTTTCAGGTTCCAACAATATCCCCCTAAGTGAACTTAGCAATCTAGTCATCTTAGTTAGCTTCCTCTTGGATGAACACATGAGCTTTGTACAACCAATCTCAGACTTCAAGATACCATTGAAGTTGACTTATAAACTTGGACTTCACATGATTGGGGGCATCTGACTTAGATGCATTTTGATGAACTTTTGAAGAGCTTTGGAGGGGACGAGATGCTTGTCAAGGACTCTGAAGAAGTCCTTCTTGTTTGTCTTCTTTTGTAAGTAAACGTACCCCAACACAGGTTCATCAATTGGTCCTTCTGCCAATATTTCAGCTTCAGGCAGCTTGAAGTCAAGTTTTGCCAAGAAATTTTCAGTTCCGAACAAGTGAGCCAATTCGAAGTCGCATCTGCAAAACTCAGCGACATAATCCTTCAAGTAATTCATAGCAACATTATAGGCTGCAATGCTCATCTGATCGTTTTGAGGCATTCAGAAATGAGCTGTAATGGTCAGGATGTCGTTCGGATTGATCGAGGGGAAGTCAGCATCCGTGATTGTGAGCTGTGTTGTCTTGTTCCGATATACATAGAAGCGATGCAGAATACATTCCAAATCAAACTTTGTCAACACCTTCCTTCCGAACCCAGAAATCTTGGTTATTCTCTTCCGAGACCACACTTCTTTTTGGGGATGTGCGTTCAAGGAGTAGAAAGTCTTCAAACATTCTCTTTCGGTTCTGATGATCATTTGAGGATCATCTTCTGGGTGGAGAGGAGAAAACTTGATGTAGAACTTGCTGTATGGAGAGATGGGAAGATCGAGTTGGTCCGAGTCCTGAGTTAGTAGATCATAATACATGAATGAAACTATGTCCATGTCATGAATTATTCCTTCTCTTTAGAGTGGGGAAAGCCCTAGCATCAAATTGGGGTTGTCTTTGAGAGCTTGAATTCAGATGCTTTCTTCCAGGGCTTGATCTATTTGAGGGTGGGACCATCCTTCAGTCTTTTTGGTGATTGGTTCGCAGCTTTGAAATTTCGAGATAGGCTTCTTGCCTTTGTCTTGTTGCTTGTTGAGAACCGAGATGACATGCTTCATGTTTTCATCGATGATAAACTCTGGAGGAGGAGGAATCAGGGGCTCTTCAGGAATGTTGTCAGATTTCTGAAGTGGAGAACCTTCATCTATTAGAGCTATTCTTGGCAAGGGAACTGGAGGCAACATTGACTGGGTGGCTCGGAAAGCGTCAATTATCAGCTTGGTCTTTGCCTTAGCCATTTCACGGCTTCTTTGTAGTACGTCAGCTAGGGATGATGGCCATGAGACAACAGACCATATCCTTTGCTCTTCCTCGGAAAGAAATTTGGCTGGAAACTTCATTGGAGCTTGAATTCCTATCACAGCGTTGGTGATGTACTTGTCATCTTCATCATCGTCATCATCACCGGATGGAGTACTTGTAGGTATAATTTGAATAGAATCATCATCAAACTCATATTGGAGTTTGAACTCCAAGGCGGGCTTCCAAGAGATAGAGTGATCTCTTCTACTTGTGCCTTCTCCCCCTCTTGCATCAGATGACATGGCAACCGAGGCGAGCAAAGTTGAATGCTGAAACTCCGAGAGACAATCAAACACCTTCTGAAAGCTGGTGTTCATCTGCAAGGTAAGGGCGTCATATGCTTCAGCAGTTGGAGCTTGAGCTTTGAGGTGGTCAAATAAAGTGGCAAGGATGGACAACATTTCATCGAACTTATTGTTCGGAACATCCATAATATTCCAGCAGGCTCGGAGGAGTTTGATGAGTACTTGCTGCATGATAAGGTTCATCTCGTCTTTCTTCTTAATCTCCTTCTCCATTATCTGAATCTGTTTTTCGTGGCTGACATGCGTTTGTTTTCTCAGTTCATTGGTTGCACTGATCATATCATCGTGAACTTTCAGTATGGTGGTGATGGTGTCGAAATAGTGATCAAGACTTCAATTATATTTTTCTTCAACCTCCTCGATGGTGTGCTTGAGACGGAGGGAGATGAGTTGATCCAGCTGTTGAGCCCTTTCTTCATCTGAGGGCCCTGGTTTCTTGACTTCCGAGAGTGATAAGAGAATTGCATCAAGCTTAGTGTCAAGACCAAACACTTTGGCGTCAAGCTTGGAGTCAAGTTGGGCAACCAACTTGTCCAATGATTCAACTTTGGAGACTCCAACAGAGACATTGTCTCGAAGTTCCAACAAGGCAAAGGGATCATCATAGTTTTCTGCTGATGATCTCGTGTCTGAGGTGGAACTCTCATACTTGGCTTTGTCACTCTGTTGGTGGACTGGAGGTTCGGAAGGGCCAGGATTGTTGGCGGTTTGATCATCCTTGGGAGGATTTGCTTCTATTTCACCTCCATGAATGTTGTTAGCTTAATCATCGATATAAATTTCTTGATCAACTGGTTCATATGAAGAGGATGAGAGACCGAAGTCATAAGCAGTACTGGATGAAGATGGTTTCTGCAAAATGTGAAAAGATGAGAGAACAGGAGGAGTAGCAATGGAGACACTATCGTCATCAAACATGAATTATGACGAGTGTTCCTCAACAAGTTATGGATGTAATGCATCATGGTGGTAGGACTTCGGAATGTTGTCTTTAAGAGTCTCTCCTGAAGCAAACTCCTGGTCAGTGACTTCATCGGATGGAGCAACAAACTGAAGGTTTCTTTGAATGTCTCTGTTCCTCATGGAAATGAGAGTAGCTTCGAATTATGATCGAGTGAGCTCTGGATACCTGGTGTGAGCCCTGCTAACAAAATTTAGCCAATCTGGATCGTCAGTACGTGGTCTTCCTTTACATTTGCCAGGTGTCAGACTAGTTGTGGCATCCGAGGTAGGAGGGACTACTCCAGCTTCAGAATGCTTAGGATCCGAGGCAGGGACCTCGAATCGTTCTTGTGCAGAAGAATGAGGGATATCTAAAGTGACTCGTGGGTGTGTTCCAGGGGGTGCAAGGAACTATGTTCAACACCTGCATCACCTTGTTGGGAAGGTGAGGGTGGATTATAAGGAGACTCCCCGTGAGTGTGTGTAGTTGATTTTGAAACTCCGAAGGGTACTTCAGAAGAGTGGGCAGGTGTGGTGAGTGGATAACTAGAGTCAGTCGGGATGTCTTTGATAGATTCCTGTTGAGAGGAACTATCAACTCTGGCTCTCTTTTTGGCTTTTGGTTTAGAGGGAGAGGTCATCCTTTTGGCAGCCTTCTTTTTCTTTCCGCCAGTGGAGGCTGGCTTGGCCACATCTGAGGTGGGATCAATGGAGATAGGGGTAGACAGTGTATGTCTATACACAATCGAAGTCTCCAAATGATGTTTCAAGTGAAGGGACTCAGATGGTAGAGTGGCCAACATATGTTCAGGCAATCTACGAATAGGTCTAAAGGATGCCTGGTTCGGAAGGCGATAAGTTCTAATAGCTTTGAAAGATAGAAATACCTCTTTCGGAATTGTGTCGACTGGAATTGGCTCACGCCTTTCTCTATAGAGTTGTTCGATGGTAAGAGCCTAGAATCTTGGACCCGATATCTCCGGTGGCTTTCTCTTCACCGCAAATTTCTGAAAGTCTTGCCACAAGACTTCGGTCAGGTCGACAACATTTGATTTTCCGGAGTAGATATTGTAGACAACATAGAGCCAATCTTTACTCATTGTGTCTATACCTCCATGTTTCCCAGATAAACCTCGAAGGATAAGGTGCATGAGAACTATCCATAGCCCAGGAACTGCAGATTTCTTGAACTTTTTGGCTTTGAACTCTTCAGCATAACCTATGTGGTTGAGAAATGTCTGAAACTCTTCAGAAGACGGTTCTTGGATTGTGAAACCCTTAGGGTTTTCATGAATCCCAATGGCCCTCAAGAATGCTTGCTTTGAAACTGGTACAATACAGTCACCAGTGATCCTAACTTTAAGAAATCCGTATTTGATCTTGATTCTATCAAACGCTGTGTGAAGGAGTCGAAGTGGAATGGGTGGATCAGTGATCTACATTGGCCGAAAATTCCATGACGTGGGGTTCTTTATATAGTTGGGGGCTGCTAGGGTTTCTGGAGGAAACCATAATTCCTGCTTAAGGCTTAAGAAGCCCATGGACTCCTCCTTATGAGGCCTTGAACGAAATCTATAGGGCCTCCCTATAGGATTTCATCCACTCCAAATTAAGGAGTCCAATAGCCCAGTTCTGCAACTATCAATGATTTGCAAAACAGCCCCTTCAATTATTAATCAATTCATTTAATCCAAAAATTAATATCAAATTAATTTCTGATTAGTCACCAATTAATAACATGATTTCCAAATAATATATTAATCTTATAATATATTTATAAAATAATTTTGAGTACCAATTTATTATTTCAAATAATAAATCCTACTTTCTCTCCCACTTGGATAAGTCTAATAACTATTATTGCAAGTATGACTTCAAAATTTGACTAGCAATCGTAGCTCTCAAAAGCCGCTGTCGAACTCTGATCTTATCAGTGATGTGTCCTTAGATAAGGGATCAAATATTCCTCCGTTCTACAAGATCGTATGGACACGAGACATGGATTATAATCATTCTCTCTGTCCAAGGTTTGTTTCCAGGTTTCTGATTTATGACGACTGACTAATTGAACAAATCAAATCAGTCCAGGCTTGGCCAAGCGCTTAGGGTGTCATCACTAAATCATCGAGGGGCCCACATATATCGCTTTTATCCCATTTAGGGTAAAAGGAACAGATAAACTTCGACTCATATGCTTGCATAATTTACTCATAAAATCACACACAACAATACGTTTTATAACATCAAGTTACTGATGCGTTTACGTATTATCAGTGCACAACGGATTTGTAAACAACAACTCATATGTCTCCGTTTCAAGAATATAAGATATTATCGTCTCAAAATTACTCGTGATAAAATCTATGAAGTAATACTTTAGCGTGGGTTAACCCAATACTCAAATTCCTATTTTAGGAGTACTCATGAACACTACATCAAACATTTGTTATGTCTAAGCACTTAGACAATCTACAGTCGGATTCATGACAGTCTTAATTCACTACTTACTTCGAAAGTATGAAAGACTGTGGATGTTTGAATAACCTAGTTATACGGGAAGTAAAATATGCGAAGTGAAACACAAGAAAAACCTAATCCAATATGGTCTTAAAACTTTTGAATATAAATAAAACACTTATTATTTAATCACCATACTAATTAGGCCTTATTCATTGTATATTTTTTTCGAACAATCAACTTAATACTTGAATTAAAACAATAGTCATCTCATGCTCCAAGCATGCATACTATGTTTATCTATGGTCCTTTCCTTTGTGAAATAGATCAATTGAACACATTTCCAATGATGCTCATTTTACAATTTAAATCCTTATCGCAAGTGTAAGAATACCAAATTCTTGCTACTACTAGAATGTGTTTGATTCTAACCTCACATGCAATGATCATTTTGTAATGTCAAGGCACCAAACTCACAGATACTTTGCCAATGATATTACAAAACATTCCACTAGAGATTTGTCACAAAACAATTCCATGGAAATGAAGTTTCACATTCAAAGTACATTCCTTTGAACATCCTTATTGCATAAAAGTTTCTAATCTTACACACAGATCTCAATATCCAACTCCCATAATGGAAACATTTCCATATTTCCATATGACTATCAATTTTGAACAAGAGTTACCTCTATTTAGAACATGTCAATATGACCCGTCCTGATTAATACTATACTTCCAACTGTCCACAAGCAACCAATCTTTGGTAAATCTAAGATTATCCTTGATAGTTGTTTAACAACTTTAGTCATGTCAGGTTCTATTCCTTTTTTCCTCTTAATGCCATGAGCATTTGCAAAATCAGAACGAGTGAATATTATAGCATATGCAATTGATCCTATACCCGAAGCATATGGGTTTCGATACAAAATGTCTTACATAAAGACGTGATACTTGACCAGTCTCTTGCTATAATAATTCGATATATAGAATTTACTATGTTGAATTACTTCAACACAATATTCATATACCTTCATGACTAAGTTCCATTAAAACTTCAATCTAAACTCTTAGATTTGAAATGAAGTATAATTATCCTCTCCCTTAAACCTTACTATAGCAAAACAATTTCCAAACTCTGCAACTTTGCAAATTTAGAACTTTGTTTCCTATAAATAGCATTGCTAACTTGCAACACTTAACATAATAATTATGCTCCCACTAGCATAATAATTACATTCTTACTAGCATAACAATTATGCTCTGTAACGCCCGTGTTTCTAGGCTAGGCATTAATATTGACATAATGGTCTAGGTTAACCTTTGTGACTCATTTTGAAGAAATGAAAAAGGAATTATGTGAATTCTATGTGTTTTATGTGTTTTATGCTTAATTACTAGGAGTTAATTAATTAAGAATTAAAATAAGCGTCAAAATTAAATTTTAGATAAAGCCGATATCTATTAAGAAAGTTGTAGTGGTCGTGACAAGGATTACGGATATATAAAGAATGCCGAAATCCGAGTTATAATGAAGAAGTTATGACCTGTCGAAGTTTCACGACAAAACCGGCTCGGTGCTGAATGTCGTAAAAAGTGAGTTTTCGATAAACTACTTTTTAGCCTTAGTAATCTAAACGAAACTTGTAGTGTTCGTTAAACCGAGAAGTTCGATAAAAAGAACGCTCGAATCTGACTTCGTATGAGGAAGTTATGATTTTTCGAAGTTTCAGCTTAGCAGTAGACAGCTAAAAACTCGAATTTTAGATCGAGTGATTTTTAGCCGACACAACCTAAAAGAGAATCGAAGGTCTCGTCATTAGTAGCACAACAGTAAAAAGTCTGACGAAAACGGACGTCGGATGAAGAAGTTATGAATTTTTAACGGATTTCCTGTCCCGGTCTGTTAAAAATAATAATATAAAAATTAAATCAAAATTAGCCGACGAAGTCTAAATGGAAGTTGTAGAGCGTAATTTTACCTACGCGTGCATATAAAGAACGTCAAAAACGGAGCTCGTATGCGAAAGTTATGGATTTTAGAAGTTTTTGCACAAAAACCGAGAAAATTCGCATAGTCACGATTTGCCACGTCACCCTCGCTTAGAAGGTGCCACGTGTCCGAAATGGTGAGTCAGGCGAGCCACGTGTCCGAGCTGCTGAGTCATCCGAGCACCTGATCTATCCGAAGTGGTCCAATAGCGGTGCGACACGTACTCTCTTCCCTCGTGTCCGAAACCTCGGAAGAATGCCACGGATCCCCCCTACTTCGGACTAGACCTCGGTCCAATCAGGAGAGGACAGCGAGGCCTTCGCACGTGCATCCACCTGCGCACCCTCGCCTGCGGACCCCACCACCAGAACCGACTTCGGACCGAGGCTTCGGTCCAATCACAAGAAGCCAGCAGCCACTTCGCACGTGCAACCCTCGTGCGAGCCATCACCTGCGAGCTTCGGATCTGCGACGCGTGGCTTCTTCTCAGCGGTTGGATCAGGAGGCTCGCCCCTATAAATAGAAGGGTGCGAGACCTCCCGGGGGTATTTTGAAAACTTGTCACCTTTAGCCCCTAAACCCATATTTCTTTCATATTAACATCCCCCGAAGCCCCGGTATCAATTATAAGCCCCGGAATACGCCACGAAGTGCCCGTGAAGCCCGGAAAATTTATCTTTTCGGTTTCGAAGCCCGACTTTTGCAGAGCCCGGTTTCTCAATAAAACTCCCGGTTTTATTAGAAACGAACGTTTTAGGAAACGAATTGCTGCCCGATTATCATCAAATCATGTGAGTGTGTAGTTACTTTCACCTTACACATAGATATGAAGTATTTTACATAAAATACGTGCTGTGTGAATATTTATTGTTTGTTTATTTGAGTTGGATGTTGAAGGTGTGATTTATACATGTTTTTAAATAATTTAAACTGTATATGTATTTTTATCTACAAAAATATTGGGTAAAACATGGGTAGATGAAATAATGGGCGTGTGGTGAAAGGTGAGTTGGATAAAGAAGATGATCAGTAATATTGATCATGAGTTGAGGGTGAGTGGTGAAATTTGAGAGAATCACTTACCCAAAATGTAGGCCCCCGTCATTCAGCAGAGTAGGGATGACAACCATGGACTATTCTAGATGGTCTGTGGAATACTAGCAGGCCCGCAACCTGTAGGTGTAATGAAATATATGTTCATTTGGAGTACTCTAAAAACCCATTGACATGTATGACAGGGGTGAATACTGTCAATAAATAAGAGCTATGAATTTAGCCCCTGTTGTATAAACCCTGGTGATGGTGTGACCTTGTGTCTATTCCTTAGGATGAATCCTTAGGAAGGAGTGATAGTTGATTCTTAGGGTAAACCCTTAAGAAATAAATAAGATAATGGGGTTGGGGTAATTTGGTTGATTGATTGATGTTTAAGTACAATAAATTTATTTATTGTGGGTTGAAAACCCTATATGCTCACCAGGCTTCCAAGCCTGACCCACTCAGCTTTTTATGATTAAAGGTAGTGGACCCCAGGCATAGTCGGATGATGATGATGAGTGATTTATGGATTATAAGCCAGTAGTTATAAATAACTGTTGTAAGGCATATAATGTCTTGTTTATGCTTTTGATCTGTATCGGAACATGACATCCCGAGGTTTTAATATAAAAAGGAAATTATATATTTCTTAAAGAAAGGTTTTGATAAACTTGTATCATATGTTGTTTTGGGGACCAATTCCGCAACATCTTTTAAAAAGATTCTCTGATTTTATTTTAAAAAAGCATAAATTAAATCGGTCTTTTCTGGCCGAGAAATTAGGGGATGTCATAGTTGGTATCAGAGCATTAGTTTAAGCAAACTAGGAAATTTGTAGGATTTCTAGAGTTAAACTTAGAATGCTAAGCGATGATTGTGAGTTGAGTGTGTCTATTATATTTTAGGTAGTACACCTAAATTGACACGAGCACTAGTTTATTTTAGGAAAGATGCCTAAAATGCTTTTATGTGCTAAATGCTATATGTTTGCCATATATGCCATTATTTGTTCGGATCTATGGTCTGTTGCCGACCGGATCTGGAAACCTTATGTGTGTAGGATTCTAAACGTATGACTACGATATTAGAACTAACATATAAACATTTCGGAGTAATAACGAAGACTTAACGTCTAACGAAAATGAAGATCTAAATTCACCTACGATTGGTGTATAGATCGAAATGACGAGTACTCAAAGTGGGTTCGGAAGCGATAATCCACAACCTGAGCCAATCACAATGGCTGGGGTGCAGGCAATGGTGCGTACGATGTTGGATGAACAGATGGAAGAAACAAAACGTTTACTTCAACAAAGTAAGGGTGAACTTACTCTGCCAGTACGTCAGGCATCTGTTCTTGAGGCAACTATTAGGGTTGCCAAGTCTGTTGAAGATATGATACTTGACAGGACCGCCAACAAGATTGAAGTTGGCAAGAAGAGGAAATTTGAGGGGTCTTCAAGGCCCAACAAGAGCAACATATCCTCAAAGTCTGGCAAAAGAGGAGGTAAAGGAAATTGGTGCGGGAAGTGCAAAAATAAACACTCTGGGGATTGTGACAGGAAGGTGAAGTGCTTTAGGTGTGGAGAAATAGGGCATTACGCCAATAAGTGTACGATTCCCAAGGAGGTGTGTTATGTATGTAAAGAAGAAGGCCATATTTCTAAGAACTGTCCGAAGAACAATGAAGTAACAAGGCCAAGTGCACCATCAACGCCAAAGGAATTTCAGGATATCCTTGACGAAGCGATTAATAACGCTAGGAAGTAGAAGTAAAGACTTGATACCCGAAGATCAAGTTACGAAGTAGTAATGTGAATAGTAACAAGTGGTTTAGCCTATTAGAGGCATAGTATAGGGTAAACTTGAACCTTTGTGTAATCGTTTCAAGGAAATAATATAAACCCTGGTTTTGTCATTTGATGAATGGAATGGTTGGTGTAATTTTTGAAGTTGTCCCAATCGTCTGGAATTTCCATCACCAACCAAGTTGAAGCAGAATTGATGATTGAAGATACGTATGGAAGAAGTCCTAGTAGAGTCTAGGAAAATTTTATGATTAATTGGACACATTCGTATGTGTTCAATTGTTTTGTGATTTTAGGACTTGGGGACTGCGAGACCGTACTTCGGACGAGTATGAGTAGGTGTGAATAGTAGTAGAGATCTATACTACTGGAAGCACAGGACTCACACTTGGATCAGGGAAAGTCACAAGGTTACCAAGAAACTAGTAATTGATTCCGTCTTATTCTAGTCTGTCGTTACCATCGTTTCGGTAATGACTAAGAAGATGATTGTTATTCCGATCTTAGAGGTCATATCGAATCGAGTCCGACTAAGATGAGTTTATTATGTGGTTCAGAGAACCAAGTTCGATGTAGTATTTGACTTAAGCCAGAAGATTGAAGTGAGAAATGATCAAAGCGATCAATAGAAGTATCACACTCATTATTAAAGAAGTTAGTAGTTAGAAATGATACATGTTGAAATGTGATTGTATCACATTAGAACATGAAGGAAGGTATAGTTTGTTCCGAAATTTGTTCCTAGGAGATCTGAGTCTAAGTAGTGCAGTATACAATGAGAGATCATTAGAACATGACCCATCGGTCTGTTACAATAAACGAAGGAAAATACTTATTCTAAGAAGAAGAAGGGGTCCTCAATAAGGATTTATTTTGTAACTCGAAGGTTACGATCGAAAGTCCTATGGAGACCTGAAGCTTTTTAGGATTAGCTGGATATTATCGCTGATTTATCCAAGGCTTTTCTTCGATCGCGACTCCATTGACAGCTTTTACCCACAAAGGAGCTGTCTATACTCGGAATGAGAAGCATAGGAAGCTTTGAGAAGTTAAAGAAGACGTTGTGTGAAGCACCAATTCTTTCGTTACCTGAAGGAGTTGATGACTTCACAGTTTATAATGATGACTCTGGAGTTGGGTGAGGTTGTGTTCTGACCCAAAGGGATAAAGTGACAGCGAATGCATCGAGGCAATTGAAGGAGCATGAAAGGAACTACCCCACTCATGGTCTGGACTTGGCAGCGGTAGTGTTCGCCTTAAAGATATGAAGAAGGAATTGAACATGAGGCAACGGCGCTGGCTAGAGTTACTCAAGGACTACGACTGTGAGATACTTTACCACCCTGGTAAAGCAAATGTTGTTGCTAATGCTCTCAGTCGGAAGGTAAATCTTGAAAAGAAAAGGCCAAGAGCGTTGAGAATTGAAGTTGTCTCGACAGTTGTGGAAAGTATAAAGAAAGCTCAAGAGGAAGCTTTAGAGAGAAATGACAGAAAGGAGGAACGTTTGGGCAAAACGTTGGTGTTTGATACAAACGGTCAAGGACTGAAGGTATTCAAAGATATGATTTGGGTACCTAAGGCGGGAAGAGTAAGAGATCTTCTGATGGAAGAAGCTCACAAAACCATGTACTCGATTCAGCCCGGCAGTACGAAAATGTATAGGGATCTAAAACCCTATTACTAGTGGCCGACGATGAAGCTCGATGTTGCTAAGTATGTGGCCGAGTGTGTAACTTGTGCTAGGGTTAAGGCACAACATCAGAAACCGTATGGGAGTTTAGAGCCTTTACCTATACCCATGGGTAAATGGGAAGATATCACTATGGATTTTGTGACTAAACTGCCCAGAACAAGGAATGGTCACGACATGATTTAGGTGGTCGTTGATCGCTTCACTAAGAGTGCGCATTTCATAGCGGCCAACGAGAAATGGTCTATGGATAAACTTGCGAATTCTTATGTGAAAGAAATTATGAGGCTTCACGGTGTTCCGTTAACGATTGTATCCGATCGTAACAGCCGTTTTACCTCAAGGTGTTGGAGGAGTCTGTAAGAGGAATTGGGTACCAAGTTGTGTTTGAATACGGCTTACCATCCGCAAACCGATGGTCAGAGTGAATAAACGATTCAAACATTGGAGGATATGCTGAGAACATGTACCCTGGAATTCCAAGGTAACTGGGATGAACATTTACCTTTAGTAGAATTTCTCTAGGGTAATAGTTTCTACTCAAGCCTCAAGATGGCACCTTATCACGCTTTGTATGGGGAAAAGTGTTGAATGCCGTCATGGTGACTGGAAGTTGGGGAAAAGTAGCTTATGGGACTTGAAATAGTCCATCAGACTGCTGGAAAGTTGAAAGTGATTAGGGAAAGGATGTTAGCTGCTCAAAAGAGCTATGCTGACAAGAAAAGACAACCGATATCATTCGAAGTTGGAGATTCTGTTTTACTTAAAGTCTCGTCGTGGAAGGGACTTATAAGGTTTGGTAGAAGGGGAAAGTTGAGTCCAAGGTTTATTGGACCATTTAAAGTTCTTCGGAGGATCGAGAATCAAGCTTACAAGCTAGAATTACCGGAAGAACTGGAGGGTATTCATAACACATTTCATGTGTGTTATTTGAGGAAGTTCACGGGAGGTGTGCCCGACATAATTCCCATTTCTAAATTAAGGTTGGATGAGAGCAAGACGTTAATTGGAGAACCTGAGGCAATCGTTGACCGTAAGACTAAGAAGTTGTAACGTAAGATAGTCGATTTAGTGCTTGTGCGATCGAAACATATAAATGGGCCAAATCCCACCTGGGAAACGGAGAGAGACATGGTGAGTCGCTACCCGTAGTTGTTTGTCATTGTGTGATTCCGGGGACGGAATCATCCTAAGGGGGAGAGAGTTGTAACGCCCGTGTTTCTAGGCTAGGCATTAATATTGACATAATGGTCTAGGTTAACCTTTGTGACTCATTTTGAAGAAATGAAAAAGGAATTATGTGAATTCTATGTGTTTTATGTGTTTTATGCTTAATTACTAGGAGTTAATTAATTAAGAATAAAAATAAGCGTCAAAATTAAATTTTAGATAAAGCCGATATCTATTAAGAAAGTTGTAGTGGTCGTGACAAGGATTACAGATATATAAAGAATGCCGAAATCCAAGTTATAACGAAGAAGTTATGACCTGTCGAAGTTTCACGACAAAACCGGCTCGGTGCTGAATGTCGTAAAAAGTGAGTTTTCGATAAACTACTGTTTAGCCTTAGTAATCTAAACGAAACTTGTAGTGTTCGTTAAACCGAGAAGTTCGATAAAAAGAACTCCCGAATCTGACTTCGTATGAGGAAGTTATGATTTTTCGAAGTTTCAGCTTAGCAGTAGACAGCTAAAAACTCGAATTTATCTGTTCGGTTTCGAAGCCCGACTTTTGCAGAGCCCGGTTTCTCTATAAAACTCCCGGTTTTATTAGAAACGAACGTTTTAGGAAACGAATTGCTGCCCGATTATCATCAAATCATGTGAGTGTGTAGTTACTTTCACCTTACACATAGATATGAAGTATTTTACATAAAATACGTGCTGTGTGAATATTTATTGTTTGTTTATTTGAGTTGGATGTTGAATGTGTGATTTATACATGTTTTTAAATAATTTAAACTGTATATGTATTTTTATCTACAAAAATGTTGGGTAAAACATGGGTAGATGAAATAATGGGTGTGTGATGAAAGGTGAGTTGGATAAAGGAGATGATCAGTAATATTGATCATGAGTTGAGGGTGAGTGGTGAAATTTGAGAGAATCACTTACCCAAAATGTTGGCCCCCGTCATTCAGCAGAGTAGGGATGACAACCATGAACTATTCTAGATGGTCTGTGGAACACTAGCAGGCCCGCAACCTGTAGGTGTAATGAACTATATGTTCATTTGGAGTACTCTAAAAACCCATTGACATGTATGACAGGGGTGAATACTGTCAATAATACTGTCAATAAACAAGAGCTATGAATTTAGCCCCTGTTGTATAAACCCTGGTGATGGTGTGACCTTGTGTCTATTCCTTAGGATGAAATCTTAGGAAGGAGTGATAGTTGATTCTTAGGGTAAACCCTTAAGAAATAAATAAGATAATGGGGTTGGGGTAATTTGGTTGATTGATTGATGTTTAAGTACAATAAATTTATTTATTGTGGGTTGAAAACCCTATATGCTCACCAGGCTTCCAAGCCTGACCCACTCAGCTTTTTATGATTACAGGTAGTGGACCCCGAGCATAGTCGGATGATGATGATGATGAGTGATTTATGGATTATAGGCCAGTAGTTATAAATAACTGTTGTAAGGCTTATAATGTCTTCTTTATGCTTTTGATCTGTATCGGAACATGACATCCCGATGTTTTAATATAAAAAGGAAACTATATATTTCTTAAAGAAAGGTTTTGATAAACTTTTATCATATGTTGTTTTGGGGACCAATTCCGCAACATCTTTTAAAAAGATTCTCTGATTTTATTTTCAAAAAAGCATAAATTAAATCGGTCTTTTCTGGCCGAGAAATTAGGGGATGTCACATGCTCCCACTAGCTTTGACATGTACCCAGAAATCAGCTGGACTTCTAGAAATCAATACACATTGACTTTTTTTACCAAAGTTCAGATTTCTGATATGTGGTGCTTTGATAAGTCTTTATCTAAACATCTCAAGCTCATACACCTTTCATTTGATAGCTTATGTGCGTGTCTAAACCACTTTAGAACTTATAGCAGTAAGTCCTAAATGTTCAAACTATTTGTCATACTCGAATTTCAGAACGCAATGATCACAACTGCTAACTCTAACGATATTAATCAATCCTTTAAAATCTACTAGTGAAAGTGTTTCCTCACGATCATTTTCATGAAGTAGAGAGAAACCTCTTACCACTTAGATTTTAAGGTGTATGTGTTCCTATCCATGTTAATTTGTCATTTCCAACCACTATCATAAAGACAAGGTTTATGAAAAATTCAAACTCATATGGACCGAACTTGCCTATCTTGATTTCTTGCCATCCAGTAGCACAAGGGCCTACCAGTGATTCCAAGTTATTGAGCAGCTCACCCATACAGATCAATGTACTTTCATTGATGAATGTGTTTCGCCTTATGCAGTCAAATGAGAACTCATAGAACTCACATGCATAGTCAACTTAACTGGAATGGGCACATAAACAAGAATATGTCAACACGATAGGTTATCAACCTCAAGTCGTGTGCTAGTGATTACTAAAAGATTAATTCTCGATTTGTGACAACTCGTAAGTTTCTACCTTGTAAGAAAGCAAATCAATCAAAAGTTAGACTTGTATTTGTTACCTTTTAGCCTTACTAAGGGTTATTCTAAGAGTTTTAAGCCTTGTACACTGAGGACTTAATGCTATTAAGTGTGAGTAATGAATCTATGAACTTCAAATTGAGCCAAGAACATTCATCAAGGGATGTTCATGGCCCAAACTAGGTTCACGGCCGTGAACCCAAGTTTGGCCGTAAACCCCTCTCTATACATGTAGATTTCCTTCACTTTTCTTCATTTATCACATCTTCCAATCAAGAACACTCAAAATCTCTCAAGTATCATCAAGGGAAACCTTCCATTCTCTTCAAAAACATAAGTGATACTCCCCTTTTTACTAGTAAATCTTCATCTACAAGTGAAACCCTTAGATAACATCCTTGAATTCAACACTTTTCCTTCAAGATCTTCAAATCACCATCTTCTTCACTAAGAACACCAAGAACACACACTTGTTCTTGGGCTGTGAACACCCTAAAAGCTTCCAAAAATGTAAGTAGCTCATTCATCTACTAGTTGTCCATTAGAAGCACTTGAATCCCCATGAAACAAACATCCATTGGCATGATTCTTCAAGAGTTCATGGCAGTGAACCCTTCATTGGGCCGTGAACCCTTCATAAGATCATAGTATGGCCGTGAACCCTTCATACATGGCCTTAAACCCTTCATAGACCAAGCTTGCGCTGTGAACACATCATGTGTTCTTGGCCGTAAACACTCCTTGGCCATGAACACTTCCTTGTGTGGCCGTGAACTCCATTTAATCAATCATATGTGATTGTAACACTTCATTACAAGTGTTTCCTAGTTCCTAAGGTTGTTTACCTTAGCATATTAGTTGTTATATACACTAGTTATATACATATATGTGTCATTATATGCTTAATAGGATCCGTTTATGCTCGAGACTTCACTTAGCATACTTAGCATCCTATATCGATCTTTCATTCGAATCACTCACTACAGGTGAGTTCATACCCCTAAAACTACACTTTTAAATGCTTTTAAATGATTTTAGGGTGGGGGGAGGAATACAAGTATAACACAATGATATTGTGTTAATCAATTACATGTTTGGTTGATATGTGAATATTGCTAGAAACCTTGACTCCTGTTACTTGTTTGGTTGTGGGCTCAGGGTATGATCACTAGTCCGAATGTCTGTTAAATCATAGTTATACTTACTGAATAGATATGTGAATATTAAACCCATTTTAAGGATTGTACTTAACTTAGTTGCTTGGTAAGTAATTGAGTCATTTCTATACATCAATAACAGTCAAACAATAGTACTAGTAAACTATAATAGGTATAGTTTGGAGAATTACTACTTACTATTTCTAGAACAATGAAACTTACAAGAGTCGGTTCCTTCATGAGTCAGTTCAAACATACTATAACAAGAACATAAGGAACATACTATAACAAGAACAGAAGGAACATACTATACACTAGAACAGGAAGGAACATACCTACTAATACAAGAACAAGATAACATTAATGTGAGCCACTACTTCATGGCATGACAATATACTGGTGTGTCACATTTTATAACCATAGTCTCCTAGAGGGAGAGCATGAGTTTGTGTATATATCTATACGGGATTGACCATCCTACACCTTGCTACTAGCTACAGTGGGACCTGCAGGTCTACGGGTGACAAATGTCATATCATTTCGATGTCTTTGGAACGTCGTGTTTTATACTAGTCAATCAAGCATGGTTATAACCTCATCACATTCTACCTTAATTAAACAAGTTGGTTTTAAGGTAGTTAGTATTTATGTAGTTACTTTATACAATGCTACTGTACATCTTCATTTTCTCATTACATTCATATGGTGATCTTCTCACATAAAAGGTAATGTAAACTATTTTCTAGTAATGATAGTCATACTTGGGAAAAACACTCATTTTTACAGAAGAACAAACATACAAAACAGTCGGGTCTTGGTAGAAGACTACTTTCCATTTTAGTAGAAAATATAGGATTTTCTAGGAAGTATACAAACATTTACATCACACACATACACAAATTCACATCACACACTTACAAACATTTACATCAAACACTTACAAAGTTTTCATCAAACTTATGCAAACATTTGACACTAAAGTACTTATGAACTCAGCAGCTTAAGTGTTGATCTACTATTTCAAAATAACTTGTATTCTCAGTTCACCAGTAGACAAGTACACTGGACCAGGTTTTGAGAGGACGGAGCATGTTCAAGACTCGTCTTTTATTTTGATATTTATATTTTTGGTGTCTTACAAATACATTTAGAACACACTTGTATTAACTATATTATTAATGCAATGGATGATGTTGTTGCTTGTTTTACTATTATGCATTGTTATGATACTGAACATGACGTCCTCCGCCCCCGAACGTTTCTGCCGTTCTGGTTTGGGGGTGTGACAGATTGGTATCATAGCTTTGTTTATAGTGAATTGATTATATCAACCCATAAAAGATATACAACTATAAACACATCGGGATTAAAATACTCTGACCAAGAGTTTATACTTTTAAAAATAATAAAATATTTTACTAAAAGTATACATACAAAGCATTCATACTAGGATCAGTGTCATACTAGAACAGAACAAAAGTATTGCGGTTATTGAACAACACAAGTAGGCTTGGGGACATATAGTCAGTTCTGGGATGGATATAGCCTGATCAACTATATCTACCCGAGAAGTGATTAGCATGTGCCTAGGAATGGTTGTGTTGTTGCAGCAAGTCTAAAAACTTACCAACACTACTACAATGAAAACTTTAGAACATAACATAAACTTAAAATACTATAGGAGTATTTTGTGATACTATAATTACTTGTGTGAAAACTAAAAGGTCTTTACTAGTAGGTCAATAGTTGCTGAGTGGATACGCTAAGGTTATATGTGACTAAGGTGTCATAGAATTAGAATCTGTGATCTTTGCTTTACTTCCTGTTCCTTGTTTGGTTGTGGACTTAGAGATTAGGGTCACTTATTCGAAGGTCTATTATGTTTTAGTTACATATGACTGGTATGCACTACACAAGTATTGAAGTAACTGGTAAGGATCATCCTATAATTATCTTAAGTAGTACATCTATTATATGTTTCTTACACCCCTTTCTCTCTTAGATAAAATGGCTGGATTTCATCTCCCTGGTGACCCGTACTTTCCCGATCAAGGGCATGGTGGATGGTTTGATGCAGAGCCTGAAGAAGAGAACCTGGTTGTCCCAACAATAGAAGACCCCGATGAAAGTTATGATGAAGAGAACGAGGAGGAAGTCCAAGAAGACTCGGACTCAGAACCAGAGGTCTACAATCCACCCCTAGTTGTTGAAAATCCTAACCCTTGTCCGGCTTTTCAAGGCCCGACGCCTTTGTGGGCGGTGAAGTTGGGCAGATGGAGCAACGAGCAGGGACAACCACCTCCCTACAACGGAGACCGAAGCTTCTATAACTTAAATGAGGGAGGCTCAGCAGACAGAGTCCTTCCTATTATGGTTCGACGTGTTGCTCGCAATGCCGAGCAGGGAAGAGAGAACTTCGACCAAGTCATGGAGATCCGTGCTAAATCCGGAGTCAATACAGTTCGTCTTCGTCATCTGAATGATGACCAGAACTTGGAAAGGACTCACACTGACACCCTACAGATAGAGCTTAATGCCTGCCAATCTGAAGTTAGGGATCTTCGTCGAAACCAGGTGTCACTGCAAAGGTGTGTTTGGGAAACGGAACAGCAGCTGGCTGAAGCCAGGGCTGAATCAAGTACCAACCAGAACAACTCCCCTCGTGAGTAGAGTCTACTCTACTCTGTCTTTTTGGATATAATTAGGTCTATGTATAGACTCTAGTATTAGTTTCCTACTTATGTTAAGACCTCGAACTTTCAGTCTGTTAGGTCTTAGTGCTGTCAAAATTTTCTCATTTCTGGTTTGATGTAAGACCTACTCTAAGGTCATTTTTCCCGAACTTGTTACATCTTTAATGCCAGTGATATTGATAGACATCTAATCTCATGGGAAATCTTTATCCAAATGCTTTCATCCTTCTATTGTTAGATCTACATTACAATCATACTCTCATCTATTTGTTGGGCTATGGTGATTTAGTCCATGGATCACTCTCATTATTCTCACTATTGAATGCTTACCAATATCTTCATCTTTGTAAACTTTTAGTTGAAAGATGCCTCCACGTCGATCAGCGAGACAAAATCCTCCGATAACTCCAATTCAACCACCACTACCTCCTCCACAATACGATCCAACAGCTATCTAAGTTGCAGCTGTTACGGCAGCCCTAGCTCAATTCAACACCACCGGTTCTAGCAGAGGTGGGACGATGGTTAACTCCACTCAAGGTGGTAGTCACGGGCACCCTAGGGAGTGTTCGTACAAAGACTTCACCAACTGCAAACCCAAAGCCTTCAACGGCAGTGGTGGGATCATTGCTCTCTCGTAATGGTTCGAAAAGATTGAGTCGATCTTTGAGATATGCTCCTGTCCGGAAGGGAGCAAAGTAAAATTTGCTGCCTGCACCTTCGCGGATAGAGCCCTGACATGGTGGAATAGCCATGTCAAGTCACTAACCCTGATAGTGGCTAATGCAATGGGCTGGGAAGCTCTGAAGGAGCTCATGATTGAGGAGTACTGCCCGAGGGGCGAGGTTCAAAAACTTGAACAAGAACTCTAGAACCTAACCATGAAGGGCTCCGACATAGTTGCCTACACCGCCAGGTTCAGTGATCTGGTGGCTCTATGTCCCGGAATGGTCCCCACTGAGGGAAAGAAGGTCGAGAGGTATATTTGGGGGCTAGTGCCTCCATTCCAGGTGAATGTCTTAGCTTCAAACCCCACTACGTTCGACAGTGCCAAACGATTGGCACAGCGGCTCATCGATCACGGAGTCCGCACACCGACAACAACAACCCTTGCCATCCCAGAACCATCCAAAGCCGCTGACAACAAGCGGATGTTTTGGGACAAGTAGAAGAAGAACAATGCGACGCAGAACTATGCCAAGAAGCAGCAGGTCGTGGTTGTTCATGCCGCGATAGCACCTACTGCCACTGCGCCGGTGAAGCAGTATGCACGAAGCTTGCCAAAGTGCAACAAGTGCATCTTCCACCACAACGGACCCTGTCGGGAAATGCACTGCTCAAACTACAAAAGGAAGGGGCACACTACCCGATTATGCAAATCTCCGGCTAGGCCAATCACCCAGATCTCTGATGTTGGTGTGGGCCAGGCTTGATACGGATGTGGCGAGGTGGGTCACTACAAGAGGAACTACTTGAAGGCAGGGAACGCTGGCAGAGTGGGAAGAGTTTTGGCGATAGGTCATGAGGAAGCGATAGCAGACCGTACAGTGGTCACTGGTACGTTTCTCCTCGACAACTCTTATGCATGCATACTATTTGATAGTGGAGCGGAGAGGAGTTTCGTGAACCAAAAATTTGTACACTACTTAAACAAAAAGCACGTGCACTGAAAGAACCGTTCACTGTAGAAATGGCTAACGGAAAGACTGAGAGCACTAGCTGTATATACATATGATGTACCCTAACTCTAGATAGCCATTCATTTCCAATCGACCTCATGTCGGTCTCAATTAAAAGTTTCGACGTCATTATCCGCATGGACTGGTTGAGTTTTCATCGTGCTGACATCATGTGTTATGAGAAAGTTGTTCATCTTAGTCTACCATCTAACGAAACCCTAGTTATCTACGACGACAAGCCAGGCACGAACCTTCGTATCATCTCAAGCATACAAGCCCAGAAGTACTTACGAAAGGAATGTCACGCATTCCTTGCTCATGTAGTCGATATGAGCCAAGAGACGAAAGACATAAAGAACATCCCAGAAGTACGCGACTTTCCCGACATTTTTCCAGAAGAACTACCAGGATTACCACCACAACGTCAAGTCGAGTTCAGAATCGACTTAGTTCCAGGGGCTACCCCAGTAGCCAAATCGCCTTATCGTCTAGCACCAGCCGAGATGCAGGAGCTGTCCGGTCAACTGAACGCACTGCTCAGCAAGGGTTTTATTAGACCAAGCTTCTCACCCTGGGGCGCACTGGTCTTGTTCGTGAAGAAGAAAGACGGATCGTTCCGTATGTGCATCGACTACAGAGAACTAAACAAGCTTACCGTCATGAACCGATACCCTCTACCTCGCATAGACGACTTATTCGACCAACTGCAAGGGGAAAACTACTTTTCCAAGATTGACCTGAGATCCGGGTATCACCAGTTACGAGTGTTAGAGGAAGATGTTCCCAAGACAGCCTTCCGAACTCGTTATGGTCACTACGAGTTTGTAGTGATGCCTTTCGGATTAACCAATGCACCCGCAGTGTTCATGGACTTAATGAACCGGGTGTGCCTTCCTTACTTAGATCAGTTCGTTATTGTATTCATCGACGAAATACTTATCTATTCTCGTAGTAAGGAGGAACATAGTCAACACCTACGTCAGATCTTAGAAACCCTACGAGCAGAGAAGCTTTATGCGAAGTTCTCTAAATGCGAATTTTGGATTCGAAGAATCGAATTCTTGGGTCACGTGGTTAGCGAAGAGGGAATTCACGTGGATCCTTCCAAAATAAAGGCCATTGAGAACTGGTCAGCACCGAAGACGCCTACATAAATTCGTCAATTTCTAGGCCTCACTGGCTACTATCGCAGGTTTATTCAGAACTTCTCTAGGATCATGAAACCGCTTACTACATTGACCCAGAAAGGTGTGACCTTTGACTGGGAAGAGAAACAAGAGAAGGCGTTCCAAACGCTGAATCGAGCCTTATGCAGCGCACCGATACTATCCCTCCCAGAAGGGATAGAAGACTTCGTGGTTTATTGCGATGCATGCAACCAAGGGCTTGGCTGTGTTCTTATGCAACGAGGAAAGGTCATCGCCTATGCCTCAAGACAGCTAAAGACACATGAAGTCAACTACACCACACATGATCTTGAGCTAGGAGCAGTGGTATTTACTCTGAAGATTTGGAGACACTACCTGTATGGTACAAAAAGCACTATCTTTACAGACCACAAAAGCCTTCAACATATATTCGTCCAGAAGGAGCTCAACATGAGACAACGACGGTGGGTCGAGCTATTCAATGACTACGAATGCGAAATTCGTTATCATCCCGGTAAAGTCAACGTAGTAGCTGACGCCCTAAGTCGGAAAGAATACTCTGGGCGTAGAGTCAAATCATTGACTATGACTATACACTCACATCTGTCCACACAAATTAAGGAGGCTCAGCTAGAAGCCTTGAAGCCTGAAAATGTGGCGGGTGAATCCCTGAGAGGGATGGATAAAAACTTTGAAGAAAAGGGTGGTGGAGCCTTGTATCTCATGGATCGGATATGGACACCGAGGCATAGTGGTTTCAGAGACTTGGTCATGACCGAAGCGCACAATACTCGATATTCCGTCCACCCAGGTTCAGATAAGATGTATCTAGATCTCAAAAAGTTATACTGGTGGCCTAACATGAAAGCAGAGATTGCTACCTTCGTGAGTAAGTGTCTTAATTGCGCCAAGGTTAAGGTCGAATACCAGAAACCCTCAGGTTTACTACAAGAACCGGAGATACCGGAGTGGAAGTGGGAGCGGATCACGATGGACTTCATAACCAAGTTGCCCAAGACAGCGGGTGGTCTCGATACCATTTGGGTGATCGTAAACAGGTTAACAAAGTCCGCACACTTCCTGCCTATCAAAGAAACTGACAAGATGGAGAAACTAACAAGAACCTACATTAGGGAGACTGTACGACTGCATGGTGTTCCCATATCCATTATCTCTGATAAAGATAGTAGATTCACTTCAAGATTCTGGCAGTCGCTACAAAGTTCCCTGGGAATTAGGCTGGACATGACTACAGCCTACCATCCGCAAACCGATCGACAAAGTGAGAGGACTATTCAAACTCTAGAAGATATGTTGCGAGCCTGTGTGATAGACTTTGGAAAGGCATGGGATACTCATTTACCCCTTGTCGAGTTCTCCTACAATAACAATTATCACACAAGCATAAAGGCTGCTCCATTTGAAGCCCTCTATGGCCGGAAGTGCAGATCCCCTCTGTGATGGGCTGAAGTGGGTGACACACAGTTAGCTAAAGGATGAGTTCTTGACAGCACTCTCACGGGTCCGGAAATCATTCGGGAAACGACAGACAAGATCGTTCAAATTCGTGAACGATTGAAAGCCTCTAGAGACCGACAGAAAAGCTACACAGACAAGAGAAGGAAACCTTTGGAATTCCAGGTTGGTGACCGTGTTCTATTAAAGGTCTCACCCTAGAAGGGCTTGATACGCTTCGGAAAGCGTGGGAAGCTAAATCCAAGATACATAGGGCCTTTTGAGATTATCGGTAGAATCGGCCCTGTAGCTTACAAACTCAAACTACCTCACGAACTTAGTAACATACACCCCACTTTCCACGTTTCGAACCTGAAAAATTGTCTATCCGATGACACTATTGTTATCCCACTCGACGAAATCGAGATCAATGAGAGCCTCAACTTCGTGGAAGAACCAATAGAGATCATCGACCGTGATGTCAAGCAAACGAAGCAAAGTCGTCTCCCGATAGTGAAGGTTCGCTGGAATGCAAAGCGAGGACCTGAATTCACTTGGGAGCGCGAGGATCAAATGAAACTGAAATATCCTCATCTTTTCCCTTAGTTTATCTATATTTGCTTAAACTCGAATTTCAGGACGAAATTCCCTTTAACAGGGGGATGATGTGACAACCTGTAAGTTTCTACCTTGTAAGCAAGCAAATCAATCAAAAGTTAGACTTGTATTTGTTACCTTTTAGCCTTGCTAAGGGTTATTCAAAGAGTTTTTAAGCCTTGTACATTGAGTACTTAATGCTATTAAGTGTGAGTAATGAATCTATGAATTTCAAATTGAGCCAAGAACATTCATCAAGGGATGTTCACGGCCCAAACTAGGTTCACGGCCGTGAACCCAAGTTTGGCCGTGAACCCTTCTCTATACATGTATATTTCCTTCACTTTTCTTCATTTCTCACATCTTCCAATCAAGAACACTCATACTCTCTCAAGTATCATCAAGGGAAACCATGCTTTCTCTTAAAAAACGTAAGTGATACTTGATGGGTTTGAACACTAATCCAATAATACTCCCCTTTTTACTAGTTCATCTTCATCTACAAGTGAAACCCTTTGATAACATCCTTGAATTCATCACTTTTCCTTCAAGATCTTCAAATCACCATCTTCTTCACCAAGAACACTAAGAACACACACTTGTTCTTGGGCCGTGAACACCCTAAAAGCTTCCAAAAACGTTAGTAGCTCATTCATCTACTAGTTGTTCATTAGAAGCACTTGAATCCCCATGAAACAAACATCCCTTGGCATGATTCTTCAAGAGTTCACGACCGTGAACCCTTCATTGGGTCGTGAACCCTTCATAAGATCATAGTATGGCCGTGAACCCTTCATACATGGCCGTAAACCCTTCATAGACCAAGCTTGGGTCGTGAACACATCATGAGTTCTTGGCCGTAAACACTCCTTGGCCTTGAACACTTACTTGTATGGCCGTGAGCTCCATTCAATCAATCATATGTGATTGTAACACTTCATTACAAGTGTTTCCTAGTTCCTAAGGTTGTTTACCTTAGCATATTAGTTGTTATATACACTAATTATATACATATATGTGTCATTATATGCTTAATAGGATCCGTTTGTGCTCGATACTTCACTTGGCATACTTAGCATCCTATATCGATCTTTCATTCGAATCACTCACTACAGGTGAGTTCATACCCCTACAACTACACTTTTAAATGCTTTTAAATGATTTTAGGGGGGGATACAAGTATAACACAACGATAGTGTGTTAATCAATTACATGTGAAAACTACATTCAAAAGGATTTCTTATACTCAAACTTATTGAAAACACTTTTAAAGCTTTTATAAACTTCTTTTATATCAAATCATATTCATCTATCTATTTACGTATAAGTATGCTTTAATAGACTTAGGACTATTGCTAGAAACCTTGACTCCTGTTACTTGTTTGGTTGTGGGCTCAGGGTAGGATCACTAGTCCGAATGTCTGTTAAATCATAGTTATACTTACTGAATAGATATGTGAATATTAAACCCATTTTAAGGATTGTACTTAACTTAGTTGCTTGGTTAGTAATTGAGTCATTTCTATACATCAATAACAGTCAAACAATAGTACTAGTAAACTATAATAGGTATAGTTTAGAGAATTACTACTTACTATTTCTAGAACAATGAAACTTACAAGAGTCGGTTCCTTCATGAGTCAGTTCAAACATACTATAACAAGAACATAAGGAACATACTATAACAAGAACAGAAGGAACATACTATACACTAGAACAGGAAGGAACATACCTACTAATACAAGAACAAGATAACATTAATGTGAGCCATTACTTCATGGCATGACAATATACTGGTGTGTCACATTTTATAACCAGAGTCTCCAGGAGGGAGAGCGTGAGTTTGTGTATAGATCTATACGGGATTGACCATCCTACACCTTGCTGCTAGCTACAGTGGGACCTGCAGGTCTACGGGTGAGAAATGTCATACCATTTCGATGTATTTGGAACGTCGTGTTTTATACTAGTCAATCAAGCATGGTTATAACCTCATCACATTTTACATTAATTAAACAAGTTGGTTTTAAGGTAGTTAGTACATCTGTAGTTACTTTATACAATTCTACTGTACATCTTGATTTTCCCATTACATTCATATAACGATCTTCTCACATAAAAGGTAATGTAAACTATTTTCTGGTAATGATAGTCATACTTGGGAAAAACACTCTTTTTTTACAGAAGAACAAACATACAAAACAGTCGGGTCTTGGTAGAAGACTACTTTCCATTTTAGTAGAAAATATAGGATTTTCTAGGAAGTATACAAACATTTACATCACACACTTACAAAAATTTACATCACACACTTACAAACATTTACATCAAACACTTACAAACTTTTCATCAAACTTACGCAAACATTTGACACTAAAATACTTATGAACTCACCAGCTTAAATGCTGATCTACTCTTTCAAAATAACTTGTATTCTCAGGTCACCAGTAGATAGGTACACTAGACCAGGTTTTGAGAAGACTAAGCATGTTCAAGACTCGTCTTTTATTTTGATATTTATATTTTTGGTGTCTTACAAATACATTCAGAAGACACTTGTATTAACTATAATACTAATGCAAATGGATGATGTTGCTTGTTTTACTATTGTGCATTGTTATGATACTGAACATGACGTCCTACGCCCCCGAACGTTTCCGCCGTTCTGGTTTGGGGGTGTGACACGATTGTCTTCTGAAACTTTTCAAGATCAACAAGACTCCCACTGACTTCTTTACATATAAGATTCTCTGTCAAAGAACATTTATAAACAAACAAATATTCAAGAGTTAGTGTGGGTTCTTATCAAGAAAACACTTCATATAATTGGTCTTACTTGGTCTTTGTTTAAACCAAAACATCACAATTACCAATTTCAAATGTGAAAGAGTAAGAAAACATTTCTACTCCACATTTCATGAGATGTTGTGAACCTACTTAGAACATGTTACTCAAGGTACAACTTCGGGTAACTAGAGTATGACTCCAAAACTTGTTTTTGGAACGAAGTATGGCTCATCTTCTTGATTTAACCATTTCAGCAATACCCGCTTCCTCTTCTTAGTCATATAAATTCACTAAGGTGTCCTTAGAGGATCAATTGTGACATGATTTCAAAATCTTTAGGATGATCATAAAACATGATACCAAAGTATTCTCTTTTCCTTACAGATTGGAGAAACTTTCATCTTTCTGCCCAATGAATTCTTCTTATTCGTTCTGCCATTCTTTGAAACTTTTCAAAGAATCAGAATTACACTTAATCCTATAACCATATTTACTGAACCATTAGTAAATCATGACGAATAGTCTTTATCGTCCTTTGTGGTGGATCTGACCAGTGCACATCAATGTGTACTAGATCCTTTAGTCATTCACTTGACTTACATAGACATGTGAACAAGGAATTTAGTCTTAATTTTCCAAAGATCAAGATTCTCATACATCACACAATTCAAATCGTATGTTTCTAAGTTTCTGTCCAATTGAAACTTGGGTGATCAGAATCCTTCCTCACTTGGTAAATTATGACACTACCACAAGCAATATAACTAAGAATCAAATCCATTTTCAACATTGCTAACAATAGAAATACAAACACCAATTTTCATAATTGCCATTGCAAGGAAACGTAAAATAAGATAAAATCAAATTTTATTTTATTGATAAATGCGGAAAACTTGTCCTTACAATGCAAATACATATGAAAACTATGTTTCTAAATATTACTAAGCAATCTATCATAACTCCTAAATAGCAGCTCCAAATTCCGATCTTTTTGAACCATGTGACCGAAATCCATTTCTTTAGATCAGAATCGGCGTTTACTTCCTCTTAATCTTCCTTTATTTTCTTCGATCCTACAAAACATCAAAATGTGATTAACACATCATGTAATAAGAATCTATAAACAAGAAATTAATAGAGTTATATAGTGGATGTACCTGAAGTAGAGTCATACAATTTTGACTTTACCATCTGTAAGATCTCTCAGGTAGTCAGGGCAGCTTCGCCTCCAATGCCCCTTCACTTGGCAATAGAAACAAATGGACTCTTTAGGAATGACACGTGGACCAATCTTAGAATTCGCCTTTCTCTTGCGGTCAAAATTTTTGACCTTGGCCAATTTCTCTACCTTAGGAGAAGAAACCATTTCTGGACTATCATCGTTGTCATAGCCTATGTCCATGGAAGTTTGGGAGGTAGATCTTTCAAAAAAATTTGCTTGACCAGTACGCCAAAGCATTGCTGTTTCAGCAACAATTAACAAATATGTCAGATCAATAAGGGTCACATCGTGCTCTGTCATATAGTAGTCCTTAACAAACTGACTATATGACTCAGGAAGCGATTGAAGAACCAAATCAACAACTAGCTTCCTTGGGAAAACGATATCCAACATTCCCAGTCTGTCGATGTGCGACTTCATCTTTAGGACGTGTGCACACACAGAACTTCCATCTCGGTGTTTACATGCCAATAGGGCTTGAGTGACCTTGAACTTTTCAAGTCGACGATAATGTGGGTCAGGGAGAATCACTAGAGGAGGTGGAGGAAAAGAAGAATGATTTCCAGTTTCACCAATGTACGAAGAAGGGAACGATCTTTCACCTTGATCGACACGTGGAAGATCATCTTCAGAAGGAAAACCTTTTCCAAAAGATTGAGGAAGATCATAGTTGTCAGAACTACACATCTACAAAAGGGAGAAATTCAAGTTAGTTGATTTAATCCTTAATATAACACCCAAATGAAATATTAAGGCTAGGACCCAACACAATAATTCACAATTCGGAAGAGGGATGCCGTAATCCAATTGTAAATTATTTGAAGGTAGGTAAATGACGATTTACCAATTCCACCACGAAAACGAAATTTTAAATGAATTAGGTTTTAGATAAAATTTCTAGATCTTTTGAGATTCATTGAACTTTTTAATGGCATGTTTAATCTCGATTATGCCCCTCAAAATTGTGACTGGGATACCGAGGATCACAAATAAGGTGTGAGTAACCATGCAAATTAGGTTGGTACTCTCGATGTCATTTATCGTCTAATCAATGTGTCGGTTAACCACACACACTGCATTGATCAACGATAATTTACGAGCTACCCATTGCAAACAATACTGGTCCCATATTAGTGTGCCGGTTAACCACACACGCTCCACTAACTACCAATAAGGTGCAATGTGCAATTTCATGGGTTAGAATCAAATTCACATTTTTCCTAAAGTAACTAAGATTGGTAATTTATAAAAATGTTTAGTTACTTTATAATTCATTATACTTTTAATGAGGATTTAGAGTCCTATCCTACCCGTTCGGCTAACGACCCTCCACTAGTCAAGAGTGCGGTGGGTAAGAGTGGATACCTAATGGCGGTCATTTTACAGGCCGCTTCCTTAAACATCCCTTATAGACCAGCTTCGTGAATGAGGCCTACTAATGGTAAGAGTGACTTTTCTTATACGTATATAATATATTAGGCTTTTAATTTTATATAGTATAAGGGTGTATTTTAACCTTTTAAAATACTAAGTGGTTTAATCCTTTAATAAATTAAACTTTCAATTAAGTTAAATTTAAACCATATATGGATTTATCAATTCTCTCTTAATTAAACACTTAATTAATTTAATAAAATCCATGAGGGTGTATTTTTAAACTATTCAAAAAATACCAAGGTTCTAAAATTTAAGATTTCAAAATTAAAGCTATTTAATAAAATTTTAAATTATAAAACCAAAGGGTGTATTTTAAACTTTTCAAAATACTAGGTTAAATTTAAATTAGGAATATAATCTTATCATTATCCAAAAATTTAACCAAATCCTTTAATTTTGATAAGGATATCATATTACCATTCAAGAAATTCGAATTTAGGCAGTAAAAACGAAATAACGCAATTATCCTCATCAAGATTAAATCTGAAAATCGAAATTTTAGGCAACTGACGAGTCAACTCGTCGAGTTGGGCAAGGAACTCGTCGAGTTCACCCAACTCGTCGAGTTCATACTTGAACTCGTCGGGTTCAGCCTTTAGACAGCAAAAAATCGATTTTCTTGTTCTTTGGATAGTTCACTATTACATCAATTCAATTGAAAAAAATCCTAGGCTCTGATAGCACTGATGGGTTTTGAGCATATCTACATTCCTATGTGATCATGCAACCCTAATTACTTTGTATCTAAGTTTTTCTCTATTGAACATGCAAATAGAACACCAAAGCAATAACCCTAGAGCTAGCATACTATTTTCGAAATTCACAATGAAAATAGGGTTAGAAGATTACCTCACTTGTTATATTGTAATAACAAGAGTTCCTAGCTTGATCTTGACCTTTGAAAGCTGAGTGCCCCAAGTGTTGCACCTCTAATGGAGTCACAAACACCCAATACAAAGGATGATAGGACAGTCAAGGAAATTTCGGCTAGGGTTTCTAATCCACAAGCATTGGCCAAAAATTCCTTGAGGTGGGGTTCTTTATATAGTTGTGGGTTGCTAGGATTTCTGGAGGAAACCCTAATTCCTGCTTAAGGCTTAAGCAGCCCATGGACTCCTCTTATGAGGCCTTGGACGAAATCTATAGGGCATCCCTATATGATTTCGTCCACTCCTAATTAAGGAGTCCAATAGCCCAGTTCTGCAACTATCAATGATTTGCAAAACAACCCCTTCAGTTATTAATCAGTTCTTTTAATCCCAAAATTTATATCAAATTAATTTCTGATTAATCACCAATTAATAACATGATTTCCAAATAATATATTAATATTATAATATATTAATAAAATCATTTTGAGTACCAATTTATTATTTCAAATCATAAATCCTACTATCTCTCTCTCTCCACCAGTCATCCTGTCAAGTTGCATGAGTGAAGGCAACCCAAAAGGACCATGCTACATATCAAATCAAGTACATACCAATTATAGTTATGGGCTTAGACACCAAATCCAACACTTTTATATGTTAGATGATAATGGTTCGGGTTAGAAAAGGTGTAATGATGAAACTGGATATGGATATGGAGCACATTAAATGTGTTGCCATATTTGGAATGAGTTGACCTGCAAGGACGAAAGAATACTATGGCAAGACATGCAAAATGGAAACCGTCATTTGATTGATATGATGTTTACTTTATTGAGACGTGTGCAAAAAGAGTGCAAGTTTCAAGGATTAAGGATAATCATCATTAAAAAAAATAACCGTTTGAGTTATTAAGAAAAACGTTTCAGTATTAACAACGAAAAACCTTTTGAACTTCTTTCAAAGAAAGTGATCTCGGTGCAAGGAAGTTCTGAGATGATTTTTCAAAGAGATCTCGGAGTATGAAAATGCTGAGATGGATTGTTATCAAGATCTCGGAGCATGAAAGTTCCGATATGGATTGTCATAAGATACTTCAAAGAATGAAAATGCTTGTACATGATATAGAGTTCAAGATTGCATAGACTCAGACTGAATATCAAAGGTAAATGGAGAGAAGATCTTAGAGGACATATTTAAATAGATTTTGAGATTCCGAGATAAGAAGGAACATATTCGGACAAAGGTAAGAGGTGAACACACATTACCATTTCGGACTTGAATTCCGAGATGAGTTTTAAGGCACACTTTTGATGTAGGTTCTGAGGTGAGATCAAACAAAATAACAATGTGACTATATTGGTCAAGAACTTCAAAAGATTGAGTGAGCTGTACAACTTAAACTAGAAGAAGAGGTTAGATAAAAAAAGACACGTAAAATGATCCTATTTATTTTGAGAGGAACGATTCCGAGATGAAAAATAATTTTGACTTTGGAATTGTTTCACTTCCTGATGGTAACATCAGAGAGTGCAAGCCTCTTGAAAGAATTAAGGATCAGACAACATCATACCCATTTTTTTTTTCAGAAAACCATTGAATTTGGTTTCATCGAATGCCTTAGTAAAGATATCATCAGTTTCATCGTTAGATGGAACAAAAATAAGTTCAGTGTTTTCTTTTAAAACATGATCTTTAATAAAATGGTATCGTATATCAATGTGCTTCGTCATGGAGTGCTGAATTGGATTGTGTGAAATAGCAATGAGACTTTGAGAATCATAATATATGGGAATTTGTTGGAACCGGTAACCATAATCCAAGAGCTGTGATTTCATCCAAAGAACTTGAGAGGTGCAAATAGCAGCAGCAATGTATTCTGCTTCGGCTGTTGATAGTGCAATGCAGTTTTGTTTCTTAGATGACCAACTTACCAATCTTCCACCAAAAAATTGACAACCACCAGAGGTGCTTTTTCTATCCAGTTGAAGACCGCCATAGTTTGAATCTGAATATGCTTCTAGGAGGAAACTCTCATTTGCTGGGTACCAGATTCCGAGACTCTTTGTACCTTTGAGATATCATAATATTTGCTTAACCGCCAAAAGATGGGACATCTTTGGATTGACCTGAAATCTAGCACACAAAGATGTAGAAAACATGATGTCTGCACGACTTGCTGTTAGGTAGAGTAGCGATCCAATCAGTCCTCTATATTTCTTTTCATCAATAGCAACACCTGATAAGTCCGAGAAGATCTTGTGTCCGAAACCCATAGGTACCTTTGCAGAGGCATAGGTGTTCATTTAATATTTCTTGAGGAGCTCAGAAATGTATTTCTCTTGGTGAATAAAGACTCCTCTGTTGGTTAGTTTTACTTGGAGATCGAGGAAGAAACTTAGTTCACGATTCATACTCATTTGGAATAGATTAACCATTAATTTGGCAAAATCAGCAACCATTGATGGATCGGTGGACCCAAAAATAATATCGTCCACATAAATTTGAACCAGCATGAGATGTTTTCCATTTGATCTTCGGAATAGGGTAGGATCGAGAATTCCTCTTTGAAAACTAGAACACTTGAGAAAATCGGTGAGAGTCTTGTACCAGGGGCGAGGAGCTTGCTTGAGGCCATAAACGGCTTTTTAGAGTTTGTAGCAATAATTTAGATAAGATGGATTGACAAAACCAGGAGGCTGTTGGAATAAATGCCGAGAAATGACATTCAGTTTGGATGTTGGTGGCAAAACGAGTTTGTACAACGGCGTTGAGATTTCCTATAACTTGGTTTGGAGGATGATCTTTGGTCCAGATGTGTAGTCTCGGAAGATCTTTTGCAGCAGATGATCCGACATCAACAATAAGGTTGTGTTTCTCCCCCTGAACAACTTGAATTTCAGGATGATGCTCCCCCTGAACTTCTGAACCGGAGATATCAGCATCATTTACGTCTGGAAAGTCAAAGAATTTGGCGTTGCCATCGTTGTTGTCCGGAATAGGATCGAATTCAGCAAATTGATCCGCTGCATCTTGGAATCCTTCAACATTTGATTCAAAAAAGTGAAAACCATTCTCCCCCTCAACCCGAGAAGGTTGAATCGGTTCGGAATCAAATGGAGCAAATGTGGGTGTCAGACCTGAAACATTTTGTGAAATTGGAGCTACAGTTGATGAGGATTGTCTTGATAGATATTCCGATTCAAGATCTGTTTCAGATGGTCCAAACAGGGTTTCAAAATCAACTTCATGAATTATTTGAGGATTCGGACATCCTGGTGATGGAGCATCGGACTCCATGATATGGGCTGTGACATGGACTAGGCCAGAATTCCGAACATAGTTGTCATCAAAGGTGACATTAAAGCTTTCTTCAAGGACACGAGTTCGACGATTCAGAACTCGGTAAGCTTTTGATCTTGCTGAGTATTTAAGAAAAACTGCTTCATCAGCTTTTGGATGAAATTTCGTGAGCTGATCACGATTTTTTTTGATAAAGCATCGACATCCAAAAACATGTAGAAAGGAGATACGCGGCTTACGACCATTCATGGCTTCATACGGTGTGATGTTGAGGTGTCGATTGATAATTATTTGATTCTGAGTGAAGCAGGCAATGGACACAACTTCATCCCAAAGATAAAGTGGAAGATTTGCAAAGTTAAGCATCAATCGAGCAGCTTCAACGAGGGTTTTGTTACATCTTTCAACCATACCGTTTTATTGAGGAGTGCAGGGGGATGAGAAATTGTGGTCAATACCTTTCTCGGATAAGAATTTCTCAATGGTGAGATTGGTAAACTCCAAACCATTATCACTTAGAATTCGTCGAACAGGCAGTTTTACGAGAACTTTAATTCCTTTGATAAAATTTATGAGTTCCGAGGCTATTTCTGACTTGAGCCTAAGGAAGAAGACCCAGGTGAACCTTGTAAAATCATCCACAATCACAAGAAATGTTTTTCTTGTGATGTAGACTTTCTACAGTGGAAGGTCCACACAGATCTATATGAGGTAGCTCTAATGGTTCCGAGATTGATTTTCCAATGATGACAGGATGACCTTTCTTCGATTGCTTCCCACATTCACAGGCAGCACACAGATGATCGTTTTCAAACTTGAGGAGAGGCAGACCTATGGCCATTTCACCGGCAACAAGATCATTCATATATCAAAAATTTAGATGAGCAAGCCTTCGATGCCATAACCAACTGAGATCAAGAACTGCCTTTGAGAGTAGACAGAGTTGAGGTTTGCTAATGTCATGTTTATGTCAAGAGGATACGTGTTCTTGTTGCGATTTGACTTGATCATACATTTTTTCCGGTCTTCAGTCATGACATAGCTGTGTTTCTTGCAGAATTCAACTCGACGATTTGCATTAGTGAGTTTAGCCAGACTACTTATATTATGCTTCAGATCAGCTACATATGCCACATTTGATACAAAGAAGTTTCCATTGGTGAGGATGCCATAACCTCGGATTTGAGAGTTGGAGTTGTTTCCATACGTCACATAGCCAACATTTGGTCAGAGTTTGAGATCACGCAGAAAATCTTTCTGCCCTGTCATGTGCATGGAACAAACACTATAAATATACCTTATTGTATCTTGTTCCGAAGCACAAAGTGCCTGCAAAAATTAGTGAAGTTTGGAGTTTTTAGGCTCCGAGTTAGATTTTGGAACTTGGGCACAGACTTTGGACTTGGATTGTGACTTTTGAGCAACAGGTGTCTCGGAAGGCTTGTTCCGAGATCCTTTGGGAAAGAAGAAAAATGCTAATGTCTTTTCATTGATCCATAAATCATATTAAACAACAAGTTGTTTCGGAACAACTTTTCTCGGACAGACTGTTTTTGGAGCTGTAGGAATCACAATGTTACTTGAAGTTGCAATAGATTTTTGAGTAAATTACACGAATTGTCCCTATGGTTTAGGGTAATTTGCGCGTTTGGTCCCTAACTTATTTTTTTAAATCGGAAGGTCCCTACTGTTTGTTTTTGTTACACGTTTGGTCCCTATCTTACCTAAAAAGACTATTTTTCCCTTCATTTTTTAATTTATTTAAATAAACGCACCCCTAACCGCACCCCCTCACCTTACGTTACCTATCCCACCATTTTTCCTATTTAAATAATAGTTTTTTTAGGTAAGATAGGGACCAAAAGCGTAACAAAAACAAACAATAGCGACCAAGCGCGTAACAAAAACAAATAGTAGGGACCTTCCGAGTTAAAAAAATAAGTTAGGGACCAAACGCGCAAATTACCTCAAACCATAGGGACCATTCGTGTAATTTACTCTAGATTTTTCAACACTTTGACCTTTCCACTCAAACTTTTGTTTTGAAGTCTTTAAAGATTTTTGAGTGACAATGTTTTTAACAAATCATTCTTTGTTTGCTGTTGTTCATGATACATTTGGTTTTGAAAGCTGTCGTGGTTTAAAAATCATACCATCAGATTTAGCAACAAAAACAGAGGAAACAGTCTGAGGAGAGTTATTTCTTGTGGGACAAGTATGAAATTTTTTTTAGGAATAGGACTGACAACTTTGTTTTGAACTACCCAACTAGAAGGAATGGATGGCCTTTTACGAATCTTAACAGGCGCAAATGTGTTATGGTTCCTAGTGGTCGACCTTACAGTCGAAGATACTTTCTTTTTGGAATTCTCAATGAAGCTGGAGTCATGTCTTGACTTAACTTCCTTTTTGAGGGAATTTTTAACTTCAATCTTAGGATCAGCGATATCTTTCCTATTCAACGAAGGTTTCTTCCTGGAGTCAGATGATGACTTGGAAGTTTGGCCAGCAGATGGGTTGTTAAACTTGGGTTTGATTGGCACTAAGGTGGTTTTTGAGATTACTTGAGAATCAGAAACACAAGAATCACATGAATATTCTACTACGATTTCTTCTTCAACGTCACTATCAAAAGATGCCCAGACAAAATCTGATTTATCCGAGTCAGGTCCAGTTGTCTCCGAAATAATTTCTTCAACAACACAATTGTGAGGAGGACTGTGGTTCGGAATTTGAGCTACAATATAGGGAATGATAGGGAAAAATTTTGAGGTCTGATTCATGTCCAGGGGTATCAGAGGAGGAAGAAGCGTGGAATCAGGACATTTGACAAATATTGGTTGAAACTACAGAATCAGGGTTGAGAATCGGTCTGAGGTCTTAGGAAGGGGTGAAAATGGCGAGAGAGGGGTATCCAAATGTTTGTGGTTCGGAATGTCTCCCATAAAAGTTAAGTTTTGTAAATCCTTCAAGGGACGAGCAATAGTTTTCGGAAACTCGCTTCCGAGACCAGGTGCTTTAGACCAACGATGACAAAAATTATGAGTCATCCGTTCATTTGCTTCAAGAATGTCTATGGAATTATTCAAATCATCTATTTTGGCATTGATACGTTTGTTATCGGAAAGTAAAACATTTATTTCAGAATAAGTGATTTAATATTTGTCCTTAAGAATGATACATTCATCTTTCGACATTACAAGTTCATGCTATAAAGACTCAATCTTAAGCTTCTTATCCTCGAAACGTAATCTAAGACGACTTAGTTCACTCTCCATCTTCTCACTAGCTTCAACCGCAGACTCAAAGGCTTTATAAATGATGTTCATATCTGATTGGATCTGGGTTAGATATGGTTCACAAAGAGATAAATCAAAATTTTTATCAGTAATCATAGATTTTACCTGTTGAATGATCCTTCTACCGGGTGGGTTGTTGGTCTCCATGTAGCAGTAGTTTGGTTCAACATCATCATAATCTTCCTCTGATCCAGATGACCAGTATCCTTCGTCACATTCGATTGTTTGTCTTTCCATAAGACACATGTTTCTACCGGTACTCACATCATCTTCATCACCAGATGACCAATATCCTTCCACATCTCTCGACACAGTCATAACAAATGCTTTTTCACTAGCAGCCATTTCTTGAGCTCGACGTACATAGTAAGTAGAGTCCTTGATCTTGGGTTTTTGTGGTACTTCAACCAAACAGTCTTTGGCATAGTGATTTGTATGACCACACTTGTGACAAACAATCTTTGGTTTTTCTGACTTCAGAGTCTTGTGAGATTCCAAGGTATGGTTTGGAGTAGAGATGTTGGGTTTATAAGCAGGTGGATTTTCTGATGGTTTAGGAAATGGTTGGGGATTACTTTGATAAGGAGCTTGGAAACGATTGTGATATGATTTGTGAGTGGGATGGAAGGGACGCTTATATTTCATGGAGAAAACTCTTGTTGAAAGCGTAGTTCAGAGTCCATTGTTTCAGTGTCGAGGTCTCCATCAAACTGATAGTTTGAACTAGTAGGAGCAAGTAAAGTTGGTGGAGAGGGTTAAATAGATGGGATAACAACTTTGAAAGGGTCCGAAGCATAAGGGTTCGGGACATGAGGATCGAAAGAGCTAACAAGAGCAAGAGGACCTCCTGAGAGTTCTCTTAAGGTTTGTGCAACATTTGATTCATGACCTTGAAGTTTGTCAAACAACTAGTAAAGCTTTAACTTCTTTAGAGATCCATTACTACGAAGACATAATTTCATGTTTCCCCATCCTTTACCAAGACAATTGATGAACTTGAGATTGTATTCAAGTGGAGTTCATACAATCCCATAGGTTGTCATGTTGTTGACGACGATTCGATATCTGTTAGAGGAAGAGGAAACTGATTCACCAGGAGTTGTGGTGAAAGTATCGAACTCATTGACAATGGAAGTCAGACGTTTATCCTTCATGTTTTCTGATCCTTCGAACAGGTCTTGGAGAGTGTCCCAAATCTCTTTAGCAGATTTACACAACTTAATGTGCTCAAAGAGAGAAGGAGGAACACCAAACACCATTTTGGAAAAAGCAACTTGATCTGCATGCAATTTCTCGATGTCATCAGCAGTGAGAGGTGCTTGACGTTGTTCTTCCTGTCCCATGAGAGTTGCAGCAGCATCTCTTACAGTTTGTCTAACAGGAACATGTGGACCTTCTTTTACAGATCTCCAGATAGCTTCACCTCTTTCTTTACCAAGTAAAGATCTTTCCATTCTGACTTTCCAGTGATCATACTCTTCAACAACTAGCAATGGGGAACGAGAAGAGCAACCCACGCTATTTGCTATTTGCACTGAATACATTTGTTGAGAATTAGGAGCAGCCATTGAAGTTAAGATATTAGAGCAGCAGTGGCATATAGAAGAAATGTTATCTTGAACATAGAAATGATCGAAATACCAAGGTAATTTCGAATCAACTATAATATGTTCTTATGGATTCAAAGGACAACCACTCAGGCTCTGATACCAATTGTGAGTACTAGGAATGATGCGTGAGGACAAGGTTTGAAAACTCAAACCTTAAGATAATCTTTAAGGTCAATGTCTGCTCTTAATTAATGGTTCCAGTCAAGTCTGGTAATACCAGTTGACACTTGGAGTAAAGATTCAACAAAGTACACAATATTAAATGAAGAGATTGGGAGTATAATCAATGTAAAGACAACAAATGAACAAGAAGAATGTTTATGAAAGATATTGACTTTGAAAGAAAAGTAAAATTAAATCAAAGGGAATTTTGCTATATTTGGAGTAACAATGCGTGGTATTCTTGTCATTAAAATCACTCCTTATATTGGCTAAGGAGGAACATCATACAAACTTGGATACATTCCTAGGACTGGATAATAATTAGCTACTAACAACTGATTATCTAACAAATACAAAAGGCTAAGTTCTATGAAATGTTACATCATGAGTAAGAAAAGAAATAATAAATGTTCAAACAAACAAACTGATCACGGATCTACTCTCCATCTCGGAATAGTCTTCACTTCGGACTCTATCTCTACTTCGGAAACAACTGACTTCGGATCTTCAATACTTGTGATTGCTAGAAGTTCACTTTTCAGGTTCTAACAGTACACAACTCGAGAATCGCTCGGGAGTCAGTGGCACGTAAATTGATAGAATGTGAGATGTGTTTTGAGTGTGAGAATGATCAGCTGAAATTTGCTATTTGTAGAGGATTTTCAGATGCGCACCGTGCAGTGCGTTCCGTGCCACTTGCACGTGAACCATCTAGATGTTGACACGTGTCGTCTTCTTTATGGTGCTACGTCATCCGTATCCTGACGAATCGGTGTGTCAAAGTGCACGCCGCACACAACGTGCGGGTGCACGTGAGGATATTTTATAAACTTTGAAAATTCTTAATTCTCGCATATGATCTCCGTTTTTAACGGCTCTTATATATCCGTGTAGGTCTCGACGTATTCTACAACTTTCTTTTTGGTTGTTTTGGCTAATACCGAATTTTGTTTTTTGTCTATATTTTATAACCCTTATGATTTTATAAAAATAATAACTCTCTCATACGGTTTTTTTAGGCGTTCTTTATTTCTTAAATCCTACTTTGCGTAGTACTACGTTTCGTCTTTCGGCGACCTCTGAAAAAGATCAACCATTATCTTCTTAGTTTTTCGATGTTGTAAAGTTTAGCATGCAGTAGATTTTTATTTCTTATAAAGATCATATATTTTCTATGCTGAGTTGGATCTTTACGAAGTTTATATTTTTGGGCTTGCGGTAACTTGTGCGTTCTAAAAATGTTAACATGCTCGTAAGATGACATGGTTTTTCGCGCACTAAATCTTTGAGTCTAATTGTCGACGTAATTAAGGACAAAAATCGAATATGTTTATTTATATGAAAAATGATTGCAGAGTCGTTCAATTAAGTGTCGCTGGTAGCGTTAGATCCTAACAACGGTCGATGACGTATTTTCTGTGTTGTCACATTTTCAGCTCACAGCAGAGGAGGCCAGGACGACACCTGATGTTGTTACTGGTATGTATTAATTTATTATTCTGTCAAAGTTGTTTCCATATGCTTATGATTTTATTTCTGATAGGTATTTTCTTACTAAATTCTTTGCTTGTTCGTATGCCTTTTGACTCGGATGCGAGTCGGTCCTTTGTATCTCAGTCCTTCTGTAGGGATTTCGATATAACTCTTTGGGAGTTGGAGTGCCCGTTGCGAGTTTCCATCGCCAACAAACACACAATTTTTGCTCCGAGTGTTTTACGTGATTTGACTTTGGAGATCTTCGGGGTGACTTACCCGATTGACTTGATTCCCATCCCGATGGGTGACGTGTGCGTGATCATAGTGATGGACTAGTTGAGCAGGTTTGGAGCCATGATCGATTTTGATAGACAGTTAGTGGTGGTTCGAACCCCAAGTGGGGGAGAGCTGACTATCCATGACGAGGGCACTAGGGTTGGTTCAACTTCTTATTCGGCTGCCACGACCAGACAGTATCTCCAGCATGGATGTTTGGGTTATCTCGCTTATGTAGTTGATACTCAGATTGAAGGGAATGTTTCAGTTTTAGATGTGACGGTGGTCAGAGAGTTCTCAGATGTTTTCTAGGAGGATTTACCCACTGTGCCTCCCGTGAGGCTGGTGGAGCTCAGGATCGTTCTGATCCATGGTGTGGCCCCGATTGCTAAGGCACCGTATCGCCTTGCACTACCATATATGCAGCAGTTGTCCTCTTAGCTTTAGGAGCTGTTGGGAAAATAGTTTATCAAACTGAGCAGTTCGCCCTGGGGAGCGTCGATTTTGTTTGTGAAGAGGAAGGATAGGTCTCACCGTATGTGCATAAATTATAAGGGTTGAACAAGTTGACGATGAAGAATCATTACCCAAGGGAGCGGTACAACTACTATAGGCCTTGTGAGGCGAGCCAATGGACTGTAAGCTCGGTAAAGTGGTCCAGGCATCATGTAGGTCTTGCAAGGCGGTCCACGAAGACTGTAGGTTCATGTGTGCATGCATTGTATGTGTATTGTTGTATGAGGTATTTTGGAGGAACAGACTACGTTTTGGCTTACAGTTGTTGATTAAATGTTTTTCAGATATTAATCGGATGGCGAAGACATGACTATACACACGCACATCAACTGTTCTATAGTTCGAGATTCCGTAATGTTTTCCTTATAATCTGCTTTTGAATTATGATTTATGAACAATTGGTTTGACACGAAAGTAACTTCATCATAACGGATGTTTTATTCTTTTTTAAAAATAAAAAATTTACTATGGTTGTTAGGACGTTACAATCGGTTATTTTCTATGTATCCCAATTCGACACAAAACAATCAACATAATAATAAATAATAATAAAATTAATGTAAAAAGACTAAAAATAAAAATTACTAATTTTAATTTGTAAATATTGTTAAGATAGATGATGACGACGACGACTACGACGACGGTAACAACAGTAAGGAGTGATTTTCTGAAACGAAAGGTCATTAGTTCAAGTCTTACTATGAGACAGGTGGTAATTAGGAGTATGTTAGTTTGACGTTTCAATAATAATAATAATAATAATAATAATAATAATAATAATAATTACAGAATATACGTACATAAGTAAACTACATGAGGTAATGAATGAATAAAGCATCAGGCTAACATGTTAGTAGTATGTCGATAATTTCCAACAGATTTACGATGGATTGTGGATCTTTAACAAGAAAACATTTTTGTTTTATTTCATCTGCAATTTTCAATAGATTACATACATATTTTTCTGTTGTTATTTTGGATGTCGCTAAATTTTGACTTTTTTAGTTTATTGTTTAATATGTCGCTAACTTAACGCAATTAACGTGTCTAGCTTGGAATCGCCGTTTTTCCCATATACTTTTTTTTGGTTTTTTTTTGGTGACAAGTGTTATTATTGAAGATATTTGTTAAGATTTTGTGGTAGCTAGATCTTTGATTAAGAGTCCACTATATGAGTACAAGGAGCCATTGGTAAGAAAATAAATTATTATGAATCAGATATCTTTAAAAATGTATATTCTTATATATTCGATTATAAATAAAATACGTTTTTAAGTCCGTTGCATTACGTGGTATAGTTATTTGGATCAAAAATTGAATAAATTACAATTCATGAGAGGTTATAGCCTATATAGGGTTTCACATTTGAAATATAGCATCTTGTGCAATAGATATATGGTTCTTTAATTTATTATACTAGCTTGACGGACCTCTCTGTCATCTTGTATACGTACTGTCTCTTTACCTGAAATTTCCCCATGCAAACAGTAAAAGCGTAAAGGTTGAATTACAAAAGGGAAGACGCACATGGAGTCATGGAGGCCGCATAGGATTTTCCGTGTGAATTCAACAGAAAAGATGTAAACAAGCAGGACCTGCACCGCTGCACGTATGTATGGCCTCTTGAGCATGAAAGTCAAAATAAAACTAAACCCCAAGATATTCGAAGTCTTACATGAATTTTTTAATAAATCTAACTTGGTCAACGCGCTCATACGTGAGAGAGAAGGCATAGTCAAAATAACGAATGGGACCCTTCATCAAACCCTAGACTTTCTGTCTCATGCCTTCCTTTCCATTTTACGTATATGTATACTTGAAGCTGCCATCTTTCTCTTCATCAAAATTTTCTCCACAATCAACTCCACAAATATTCAATTCCTCTTCTTATTCACACCGAAAGTCTGAAACAACCCACAAAATGGCATTGAGAAATACTAATTCCACCAACATCTCTTTGAATAGTTTATGTTTTGTCATTGGGATTATCATCTTTTCAATGACAACACAACTCACTGGGGTTGACTGCAGAGCTTTATGTTCGACACAACTCATCCCCGCAACTCGAATTGAACGAGTTGATGAAGCTGAGGACACCACAACTGAATCCAGGCTCTCTTCTTTCAGCATAACGCGTTGCAGTAGCCTCAGATCGAGGATGAGGAACTTGGGATATAAGCTGGCTTCCGGACCTAGCAAAAGAGGACCAGGCCATTAATATATAAAAACTCCAAGCATTTTTAATCTCCTTCTCATTTTTATTTTTCTTTTGATTTTATAGATTTGTTTCTATTGTTGTGGATAACAACTCATAGTTATATTCAAATCATAAGGAAACTGCTGCGGCATCATAGAGGAAGTTATATGTACAGTTAACAGTTTATGTTATTCACATAACTTAACTTCAGCAATCTATCAGTTTGAATTTAATTAGTCTTTGGGAATTTGATTTTACATGCACATCTCAATTTATTCAAAAGGTTTAATTAATTATGGTAATCTGATGAATATTTAGTATTCAAGAGTATCAATAGAAATGACGAGAATAAGCAAGATTTTTGGAATATGGAATTCGATTTACTGATGATACACTATCGTCCAATCTTAGAGAATGTAAAAAGTGTTAGTATTGCCTTCTCGTCTGTCAAAGAAAAGCTTCATGTCAGGAGGAGAAGAAACAAACTCATTTCTTGTATATAGAGAATGCAAAAAGTGTCACGATTATGTTGGTTAGATTGCAACATTCTTGATATAAGTGGGGAAGACTTTTATAGGGGTGTCGTGTTAATCTTTAGTCCTTATATTTATTTGAGGGTGCTGCTATTAAGACACCCTTTAGACACCCTATAGACAACTTTATCAAAAGTCAACCATTAAATAACTATTTTTAATCAGCTTTTTCAAAAAACAATGTAATTTTAACCAATAAAAATACCTTAAAAATTATACAGGGTGTCTAAATGGTAAAATAGGGTGTCACCGTCCCTTTTTGTGTGGAAAAGGAAACGGAAATTAGATAAAAGGTGCCACAAAGAGTGGTCATGGTAAAAAAGGAAAAACTTGCTCTCAACAAAGTTACAAAACTTACTAACAGCCCATTCTGAAATAATGACCAGACGGTTTGCGAGAATACCGGGATTCTTTTATCACTTTTGACGAGTTAGCAGAGCTTTATCTTCATTAGACCATATTATCGCGGTTGATACACATAGTCGCTGCTAATGACACTATACAATAAATAAAGGCAATGGGGGCGACAACTGTCGCCGCTAAAGCCATAAAAAATGGTCATCTATAATAGCGGCGATACAAACACTAGCAGTGACACTGCTGGATGTCGCCGCTAACAGTGTCGCTGTTATTGTCCAAATTTCTTGTAGTGTGATACTATCACTGCTAATATATTACATCACTGGTCTCTAATACTCTTGTCACCACTACTAATATTTATAAGTAGTTTTTTTTTTTTTTTTCGTAAAAAACCATACCTTCCAAATGCTGAAAAACTGTTACAAAATATAAAAAATTGCTACCAAAGATTAATTGCAAAAAACCGATCCAAACATTAAAAATTTAATAATATGACATCGATCCCAAATTTGTTATAAGCGTTAAGTACAAAATATGTTATACTTCTAATAAAACATTACATAAACCCTAAAACTCGTTATCATCGCTCCCACGTTTCCTCCGACATCATTTTGTGGCGGCAATGATCGAATTCATGCTTCATGTACCGCAGTACAACACTGGTTGGAAATAATTGTTTGAAGATTATCCAACTACAAGGATAAATAATAACACAAACTTATAAATTAAACCAACAAATTACCTAAATATAAGTAAACTACAAATTATATTATCAAACTATCAAACTAACAATTACTAAACAACAAATTACCAACATATCAAACAATAACCAAAGTAACAATTACAAAAATATTACCAAACTAACACTTAATACCAAACTACAAACTACGAAGATATCAAACTATAACCAAACTAACAATTACCAAACAACAAATTACCTAGATATCTAACTATAACAAAAGTAACGTCGTCGTTATTGGTATTTAGGGCAATTTTTTCAGAGTGTAACATCCAGATTTTTAGATATATCGTCGTGAGAGTAAATTCTGGGATTTATGGAGCGATTCGACGAGTTGTGAGTCCAACTCGTCGAGTAGAGTCGAGTCATCCGCGTAGGTTTAATGAGCGGACTCGACGAGTCTGTGTGCCGACTCGCCGAGTTGGTGTTGTGCGAGGAAACCCTAAATTCCCGGGGTTGGAGCCTATTTAAGGAGACTTATAACCTTAAATGCACCTCACCAGCTGCCCAAATCTCCTGTGTGAAACCCTTAGCGGCCATTGAAGATAAGAGAGGGTGATTGAGCTAATATCAAGTGTTTTTGGTGAATCTTTGGAAGGAAGGGAGTGAGCAACAAGCAAGGAACGAGAAGAGGCTATGGGATCTAGCATTTCTGCACCTGGAGCTTCTGTAGAAGGTATAAAGCCTACACCTTTCTCATCTTATTAGTTGGATCTCATGAGTTTGAGAAGTTAGGGTTTTCATCACATATTATTTGGAACTTAGAGAAAACTAATCAAGAGGTTTAAACCTCATATCTGGACCTTGTGAGGTCCCTAGAGCCCAAAGGTCCCAACTTTATTCATCCACGAGAGGAGTATGGTGTTTAACACCTTGTGAGAACATGTATTGGTAGATTGGAGCAAAACCACCATGCATGAGCGTAAAGATCAAAGCTTTACGTGACAATCGAGCCTTAGGATAGTAGATCTAGTGTTTGGAGTGATAGATCTGCCTTAAATCGTCTGAATGAGAAATCAGATCAAAGGGACTCGCCGAGTCCATGAACTGACTCGACGAGTCGGTTAGGGTTTGTCCTGATGAGCTAGACCGTGCAATAACTCGGCGAGTTAGGGGTTAACTCGACGAGCTAGACCTTCATGAGACTTATGAAGCACGAGTGGACTCGACGAGTCGCATTAGTGCACTCGGCGATTCGGGTCAAACAAAGACTGTTGACTTGAGTTTGACTTCTGTTGACTTTAGGGTTTGGTCAACATGAGTAATGGTGACCATGGAGGGGTAAAATGGTCTTTTACCCAATTCAAGAGTTACAGAGAGAAGAATAAAATTTGGTTATTGAGAATCGAGAATCGAGTATTAATTAGAGATATTTACCCTATGTGTTAGGCAGTGGCTAGTTTGAGATTCGAGTTCGAGGATGATTGCTTGCTAACTGCAAGGTGAGTCTTCTCACTATACTTTACCTAGAGTGGTACTTATGTGTGACCTGAGGGTCTTATGTGCTTACATTGAGTATTATGTTATCATGCCTTATGTTTTATGTTGTACATTATGTCTTTGTGGTTTATGCTATGCGGAGTTTTACAGACTGGACCAGAGGGTCCAACGAACCATGGGATTGGAGGGTCCCACTGAGACACATTAACCGGAGGGTCTTACAGTGATATAGCCTCGATTGGCTAATGAGCTGTGTGTGTGGTATTTTGGGGAACTCACTAAGCCTCGTGCTTACCGTGTTATGTGTTATGTGTTTCAGGTTCCTCAGGATCGCAGGAAGGCACCGGCTTGATTGTACACACCAGTAAAAGAGTTACGTTTTGAAGATCCTGGATTATTAATCAAACAACTATGGATTTGTGTTTTGTAAATTAAACCAATGAGATTTTTATGAAATGTGTTATGAGAATCATGTGATTTTAAAATGAAAAATTTGTTTGAAAGATTACGGTGTTACACCGAGCATTAGAGGCGACATTGTCGCGGCTATTAACGTTTCCTCTATTGGTATTGTATAACATGCGTCTGTGGCCATTGGATCTATCCTACGTGTCAACGATTAGATCCAAAAGATGAGAGTTCACACAGATCACTTATGTAGGCAATACTGACAACAATCCTATTAGCGGTGATATTAATAATGGCCATCTCCAGTGATAGGGTCACTACTATTATCAACATTTATTGTAGTGATATCCATATATCTCAATGTCGTAACCTCACTATAAAATTATTAGAAAATATCGCTAATTTGATTGTGGATGTTGTACGGGTACAATAATCATTTGAGACACGTACGTAAAAATTTGTGTTCTTCATTTTTTTCGTGTGTGTGTGTGTGTGTGTATATATATATAGACACGCACACAAACGAAAAACCTTCGGACTTCAAATAATGTTGTTTTGATATAATATTTGGTCGATATCATGATGAAGCAAGGCATGTTGGTTACAGATCTTGTGAACGAATTTCATTCGATTATAGTATTAATGGTCCTTAAATCGAATGATGAAGTACAATAACTCTTCTTATCGTCATCATTGCCTAAGAGTTGGTACGACACAATTAAAACTATTAGTAGTTCATCCAGGACTATAAATTGGACATTCAAAGTAACTTTCGATTTGTTCTTAAATGAGGATATTCACATGCTCTTAAATGAGGATATTCACAGGAAAAATGTCGGTATGTGTTGTAATTTATCCTTAAGTGTAGGCATCATGCAAAGAAAATATAAAATAGGTACGGGTAATGGTAACACAAGATCAAGATCAAAAAAGATATCTCAGTCTATGAACAAAAAAGACGTCATCTATTGGAATTAGAAAGAAAAATGTCATTTCAAAAATAATTTCCCTAAATCGGTAGTAGATAAAGACAAGAAAGCGGTAAACTCAATAGCCAATTTTGAAAAAGTTCTGATCTATTATATAGAATGTCAAGTTGAATCTTAGATAATGTATTATGATGCATCATACCATATGATGTTAGCCCGTGCAAAGAAATGTTACAGAATTTCAAGCATTACAATGGAAAAGTGTGACTAGGTGATGACAAAAGTCTAGATATTATGGGTCTTGGGGATGTTGTCCTTGAAACATCTCTTGGTACGAATTTATTAATGAAATTTAATATAAATTCCAAACCTGAAGAGAATATTAATATTATTAGGAAAATTAGATGTTGTAGGATATCATGTTAAACTTGATGGTCACTAATGAAAGATGACAACAGAAAATTAAGTAGGTTTTTACTGACATAAATAAGCAACATTATATATGGTTGAGGTGTTGGAGATAGAGCTAATACAACTATTGAGGATATTGGTACATCTACTCTATGGAAACAAAGACTTGATCGCCTGAGCTAATACAATTATTGTTTATATGATTCATGCTTTATTTGAAAATCAAACAATGTTACCTTTTCAAAGATGAGAATGTTATCCAACATTAAGACACTAGAGCTGGTTCAAACTGATGTTCTGACCCTACATCAGTTTCCATAATAATATGAACATTCTACCATGTTACTTTTATTGAATATCCCATAAGAAACATATAATTTTATTCTTCTAAACAATAAAAATGACATTTTTAGTACAATTAAGAAGTGGAAAGCTGCAACAAACCCTAAGAAAAAAACAACATATAAAGGATAAAATTGTTTTTGAAGGTGTCCTAGAATATAACATTAAATGTCCTAACATTTCTTCATAGATAAAAGAGAGCTCAAGAGACAGTAAATGATTAGGTGAGCATGGAAATTTCAAAGCTAATGAACTCATAAAGGACCGTGTTAGTTTAGATAATACTGACATTTATAAAGTAGGTTTAGAAACTCCAACTATAAAAGGATCCACAAAAAGAAAATGCATCCATCTAGATACTCACCATTAGAAAACTAATTGTTATTGATCAAGAATGGTATTATAGAGTCTTAAATAGAGATTTTGAGGTAGAAATATTCCATATAAAAGAAGGAAGATGTGGAGGATTAGAGTAGTAAACTTGCTAAGAACTAGACATAGTCGTTAGTCAAGTTACCAATATATATGAACACATTATAAAAATGAGTATACATGATAAAGAATACAACATGGATGATGGTGGCAAGCGATGCAAGGCTAAATTCATGGTAAACGAGCCCAATATAAAAGGGCAGTTAATTATAATTAAGTATTATCCCGGGTTATGAAAATGGTCACAATCGCATTAGTATAGGGTCTTTTTACTATAGAATAATTACATTTAGAGTAGTTGGATTTTATAACATCAATCTGACATGGATACGTTGAAGAAGACTGTAACATCTGGATTCCCATGTATTATTTCTTAAAGTTCTCTTGTGTTAGAGCTTGGATTTTTTGGAGGTTTGTCCCCCGCGGTGTGTGTTTTGTTTTCCATGGCGTGGTAGTTAAATGAGGCCACGACGTGGCGTCGTTATGCGTATAAAACCCTAATTTTCGTGGTTTGGGCCATATATAAAGGATACGAGGGCCAGGATTTCAACCACCCTCAACCCACATCACTCCAAAAGCCCCTCATCAAAACCTTGACTCATTTCCTCTTCATTTTGAACTTCATTTGGTGGTTTTTGATCTTTGAAGGAAGAAGGGTGGATTTATGGAGCAAGAGAACAACAATAAAGCATCACCTCAACCTCTTGTGCACTCATTGGATTTCTATAAGTCTTTTAAATATGATCTTTGTGGTTATCTGTCTGTAGATCTTGGTTTTGGGAGCTAGTTCTTCATATTGGAAACATCTGAGTGTTCTATCTTGATAAAGTTTTCACCTTTATTGATGATTGAGGGCCCAAGAGTATTATATGGTTAAGATCTAGACTTATATGTTGATTAGCTTCCATGCTTCAGATTTTGACCCCATTTCTCTAAGTTTGACCTAATTTGGTGTATGACATGCGTTGGACATGCATGTCTACAAATTTAGGATTTTTGTGGACCATTAGGGTGTCATGAAGCCTTTTAGAAATTTTGAGCAAATGGCTTAACAGATTAAGGACTTCACACGGCTTTGGAATTGACTGTGTCTCTACGGCGTGGCCAAGATGTGGTGGGCAAACCTATCAAATTTTCTGGTTTAATCAAGACCATAACATGGAAAAGGCTTTGCCACGATGTGGTGATGTCAGTGTTGACTTTAACCATTGACTAGGTTGACTTTTGGTCAAATGAATAGTTTTAAATGGTAGACTAAGTTTTGACATGTTGTCGATGTCTAGGTGGTGTATAGGACCAACGTTTTTATATTGTGAGCTGTGGTGTTAGTAACCCTGATTGTGAGGTGACTTTTCTCACTTTACCATGTAGAATGCTAGTGTAACGTCCCAAAAATGCTAAAAAAAAATTCCAATTTTCAAACAACAAAAACCATTCATTCATTTTTCCAAAAGATAATCGAAGTATAAAGTATTCTCAAACATTAGGGTAAAATCATAAAATAGATAATGCATAATAAAACACTAGGAGATGAAGTGCGATCAAGTCGAACCCTTCCCGTTGGAACCAGAAGTACCTGAAAACATTTAAACATGAAGTCGTAAGCATAAATCTTAGTGAGTTCCCCAAAATACCACATATTATACATAATATAATGGGTCTATTTCAATCCCAAGTAGATTCTATGGTCCAAATCATATTCTTACTTCCTGATATGGGCCAAATCATGGTCTTTACTTGTACAAGTGTCAGGGGCCAGATCTTGGTCTTTTATACAATTTCCAGGGGTCAAATCCTGGTCTTTCATATAAGTGACAGGGTCAGAGCCTGGTCTTTCATATAATTGTCAAGGGCCAAATCTTGGTCTTACATGCAAGAGTCACAAAGACAACTAGCATCCTATAAAGTACAGTAAGAAGAATCAACTCGAATTCGTAGTCGACATCTAACAAGCTCATACAGATGGAAAGTGGGTACTATACATATCCTAATGAATCATAAAAGTTAAACCCTTATTCTACCTTCTAAAACGAACAATTTAACGAAAATTCAAACATGCCAAAAGTCAACGGTCAACGGTCTCCACGTCGTGGCAAACTCATGACCACATTGTAACTATCAAACTCAGTCGCAATCAAAACTAGTTACCACATCGTGGCATACATACTACCACGTTGTGGCAGGGTCGAAACAAAATAATCGTGATGTCTTCCTTTACCATGTTGTGGGAACCCTCTTGTCACATCATGGTTACTGCTCTTGGATAGCGAAATAAATTGAGTCCCACCTCATATTTTCCAGTAAACTTCTTGGGACCCTACTGGTCCATAAAAATCCAAAACTGTGACATCCCCAAATTTTAAGGCCAATTTTAAAACTTTTTTATGCTTATTTTAAATCAGAGTGATCTTTATGAATGCATAATTTGTGTATCATAAAAAGTATTTCCGAAAAGAAATGTTTTTCATTGATTATAAAAAACTTGGGATGTCATAACTGATACAAAACATAAACATAAACGGGACTTACATCAATATTTGTGACAACCCGAAATTTCTCTTTGTGTAAGCCATTCAATTTAATCAAAGTCAGACTCGTTTCTGCTATCTTTTAGCATTGTTTATGGTCCGTTTAAGTGTTCTAAGCTCAAGTACAATCAAAGTTGAGTTTAGGGATGAGTTAATAAAGTCGTGAAGTTACATTTCGGGCCAAACACTCCTTCAAGAGGAGTGTACGACCGTACACCCCCTCATGGCCGTACACTCTCGCCTATATAAGTGATACCTAGCCATTTTTCAACCCTTTACACACTTCCAAGCCAAGATTTCGGGTTTTTCTCTCAACTATCATCACATTTCTTACCAAGATCTTTAAAGATGTAAGTGCTTCCCACCTTGATTTATTACATTACTTTATCTAGTGGTGAATCCATGTTTTCATCTCATTAAACTCATCTTTGGCTAAATCTTCATCTTTCACCAAGAACACACACTAGTTCTTGGTGGCTGTAAACCCACTTCAAGCTTCCAAATCGTGAGTAACTGCTTCCTATGCTTATTACCTACTAGAAATGCTTAATATTCACCTTGAAATCGACCAACTCTACATGAACATGAAGGGTGTACGGCCGTAAACCCAGGTGTACGGCCGTAAACCCAGGTGTACGGCCGTACACACCTCGTAGGGTCGTAATCCCTCTTTGATGCTCATTATTGGCCTTAAACTTGCATTACAACTAAGCATGGGACCTAGAACACTTCCTTGATGCTAGTTAGGACCTTGAAAACACCTCAAATGCACACTTCTTCATGAGTGTACCGCCGTACACTCATGGGCCGTATACACCTTAGTGTGGCCGTAAACCTCCCTTATTCAATCACATATGATTTTGACACTTAGTTTCAAGTGTTTCCAAGTTCCTAGGGTGGTTTCTGATGAAACAATGAATCGAGTAATGAATTAATCAGAGTATGAATTCAAGTAAGAATGCAAGATTTGAACACAGGATGTAAATATGATCTTGTTATGCTCTATTATGCTTTCGAATTCTTTATAGAGTTCAGTAGACAAGTCTGTAAAAGTTCTTATCTAACTCTAGTAAATAACCCTATTTATAGGGAACTGAAAGCATACAAAAAATATACTAAGGCATTGACTCTAAAGCTTCGAATAAAAGCGCCCTAGTAAAATACATTACAAAACATTCGAAGAGTCCAAAACATACTTCGACTAATTACAACAATTCGACCCTTACAATCTCCCCCTTTGTAATCATAGTCGAAGTCTTCAATTTGTAAGAAGTGTGATGGAATACAGTAATACTCTTCGAATCTCCGTGTACCAGGAGATAATCTTCTTCAGCTCTTTCTTGTCACCTTCATTGTTCTTCTTGCAATGATTCATACGAACAATCAAGTTCGTATATTGAGATGTTGAATATCTCTCGACTTCACTTGCTTGTAATAAGAAAAGTTTAGACTTTCCAGCTTTGTCTTTTCCTGCGAAGACAATTCCAAAAGGCTTCAGGCAAATTTCACCATCAGCATACTTCTTCAAATCCGCCTGAGTCTTCGTAGGAGCCATCGGAGCTTTAATTTCCATTCCTTTGGCAGTAGATAATTCAACATCTGTTAGTGCCAAGCACTCATAATAGTTTTCGATAAAAATCTTGATGTGAGCTACTCCAAGCTTGAATTCATCTGGTTCTGTGTTTTGAAGGTATGAGAATGATTTGTCTTTCAAAAGTAATGCAACTTGTATAAGATCATACAAGTTCATTAATGGAAAATCTGCAACAGTGAATTCGCAAATATTTCCATTTGCCATGGCAACCACATACTTAACATTTTGGACTGTGTTTTCGAAAACCACATCCTTTTTCATACTTATGACCTTCTTGATTTTTATTAAAGACCAAACTTCCTCAGGGGCTTTTCCAAGAACAGCATGAAATTGAATTTTCATGTGTGTACCTTCATCTTTATTTTTAAAATTCCCTTCTGCTTTGAACTGAGGCATCATAAACATCATTTCGTTTATGGGAAAATCCAGCTGGCTTGCATCAGTATTTATGACCAAATAACTGCTTTGGTTTCTTCTCGAATGTATACATGTTATTAAAAGCAACCTTGGCCTCAATTGTTTCGTAATTATAATGTTTGGCTGGATCACGTTTATCCATTCCCTTCGGATCATTTGCTCGCTGAGCCATAATGCTTTGAACTATTCTGAGCTTTTCGATTTCAACATCAGCTTCAACCTTCTTTTCTTCTTTTGATTTTTCCACAACAATCGATTTCCCTTTATCTTTCAATGCTGGATTGACGATTGTCTCTTTTGGATTCGAACCACTCCCACCAGTCTCCGAAGATTTACCAATCACAATTCCTTTCGAAATTGGTCTTGCAATTGGCATTGTTGTTACGACTGTTGAAGTCACCTGTTCAGCAGAAACAATTATTGGTTTTGTTGTAGGGATTTTCGAAGAAAAGACTTTTCCCATAACTTTCGCATCTTCTCCACTAGTCTTCGACTCACTAGTTTTTCTTTCTCCCCCTTGCACCCCTGTGAAAACAGGTGGGGCATGTGTGGTTGGAAGAAGACTTGATATGCGAAAGAGAGGAGCAAGTTGCTTGTTGAGAATGGCTTCGAATTGGATAAACTTCTGAGATAAAAATTCAGGAGTAATCAATGGAGAAGAAACCGACCTATCAGAAATCTCTTTTAACTCCTTGAGCAACTTAAGCACTTCTTCAAAGCTTGCACTTTCGGATGTTGAAAGTTGAGTAATTTGAGGACTCAAATTTTCATACAACTTAACAAATCGAGTGACTGCGTCACAAATGATATCAACCTTTTGATTCAAGGATGCATAATCTTGTTGAACTGTGACAATTTCTTTTTGCATATCTTCACGAAGTTCGTGAATCTGCAAGTTTACATCCTCTCGTACTTTCTTCACATCTTGAATAAAAAGAACATGTCGTTCCTTTGCAACATTCTTCAACTCTCTCAGATCACCAGCAAATTTCGAATTTTGAGAATTGATTCGAATTTCATTGTTTTGATCATTGAGATCAACTTTCTCCAAAATTCGTGATTCAGAGTCTGTAAGCATTCCAGAGACTTTGCTCACAACTCTGGCTTCGAACATCTTTAACATCGAATCAATCTCCAGACTTGAAACAGATGAACCACCCCCCAGATCAGCTTGGGATTGAAGTATCGAATTCAACTTCTGATTCAGGATTTTAAATTGTTTCATGGTCATCAGCATATGATCAGGAAACTGTTCTTCGTCTTCATGAAATTCCAATTCATCAAACATACCACCAAACCCCTCATTATCAGTCTCTGTCTCCACAACAACGGTTTCTTGAACAGGTGAAGTGGGTTTGGGTGGCTCAGTAGATTGAGAAGAAAAAATAGAAGTAAAGGGTTGATCAAGAATGTGTTCGAATGTTGGGGAATCTGTTGTTGAAGTAAGAGGAGTAGAAGATAATGGTAAAGAAACAATACTTGCAAAAGGAACAGAAGTAGATGGACCTGTAGCTTCATTTTTCGAACCTCCTTTACCCATATTGACATTTGCATCCGTATCAGATACGTGTGCAGGGATGCCTGAAGTTCGAACCTCCTCAGGAACTGATTTGGCAATCGAATCTTCGGGTGGTATGATAATTGTCTTCTCAAGAGTGAAACTTTCTGTGATAAGAGTAAAATCTGGAGTTTCTGGAATTCTTTCACTATCATCTTCTGTTGACTCAGTAGAGATTACAAGTTTTCGAGTCTTCTTCTTCTTTTTCTTTGACAAATACTTTGCCATATCTTCAGCCCTTCGTTTCTTGGACACCGGTGAAACAGGTGCGGGCACTTCCCTAATTAAAACGCCTTGATGAGTGATTTGAGGTTTTCGAATCACTTGTTGTGTGGGAGACTTGCGTTTATGGGTTGAATTCATTTTAATTCTTCGAAACATTCCAATCTTCGAAGGAATGATAACATTTTCTTGGGTTTATTCAAGAATAGGCTCAATCACTTGAGTCTCAGCAACCGACACTACATCAGTTTTAGGCTTTTTCTTTGGAGATTTCGAAGATTTTGACTCAGTTTCATTCTTCTTCGTCTTCTTGGATTTCGTATCATCTCTATCCAAGAGTATGCCAGTTTTGATTGAAGAATCAATAGTCTTCAAATATGCCACCAATACAGAGTTCGAAGGATCAACTCTTTTAAGCATAGCATCTGGAATACGAGCAACTGATGGAAAAACGCCAGCACTATCTGTGACATCCTTCGGATAGTGGTATGATTGAAAAACTGCTTTGTCTTCATTATTGGGTACCAAAATCCCTTCTTTATTGTAAAAGTGTTGCAAAATCAAACTCCAGTATCTTGCACACGAAATACCATGAATAGCATTCGTGTGTTCTACACCCTTTTGGAATTCCTTCCACAACTGTGTAGAATAATCAACTTGAAGATCATAGTAGATGCCAGCAACCATGGCATAAACCTCCATTCTTCCTTTATCAAGGCCAGCTGATCTCCCAGTCAAACATCGTAAAAAAATTCCAAATAAGAAATTCCAGATTCGTGGAAGTCCAGATTTCTTAAAATCACTAATCTTGGACAATGGTGGCTGATATCCCATCTCATTAAACATGTGAACGATTTGTGGAAAAGTAAATGAAACATATGGAGGCGAATTCGGAATATCAAGAATTTGGCAAAATAGTTTCCTGGTTAGCCTGACCTTTTTGTCGTTCACCAGATGAAAAGTAATCGTATCAGATGCTTTGTTATATGTCGCAGTTGATCCTGCTCGAGAAAGCCAGGACAAAGGAACAGAGAAAGAGTTGAACATCGCTTTAGCCAAAACCGAGTTCTTCAAAGCAACTATGAGCATCTTTAATTCTTCCGGGTACTGAGAAACTTCACCCTCCAAGTAGTAGTTTGTTGCTTGAATCTTCATTATTGGTAATGAAGAGGCATCTTCAGTGGTATGAGAATCAACATGAGCAGAAGTCACCATTGTTAGGGTTTGAAGATGATGATGAACAGAGAATTTTGGGAAATTTGCTTTTTGATCGCGTAAACTGACAATGAACCCCTGGAATTCCTTTTTATATGTAACCCTTAAATTTGAATTTGAAGCGGGATATGTATTTAATGATAACCGACGTGGCACCATGAAAATCAGATCATTACTGCGTAAAAGTAGCCATGCGTCAAAAAGTAGCTGTCACATCGCCTTGAAAAACGGACATAATACCATACGTCATTTATAAACAGCCTGTCTTGTAATCCCCAAGAAAATTGTAACCGTCAGAACCCTTCGAATGGAAGCAAGGCTTTTTCACTTTTGGGATGAAAAGCGAAGTCATACGCCAGAAGTTCGAAATCATCAGCCTGAGTTGGTATTACTCAGAACCTCAAGGATTTCGTGAGTGCAGTGTTCCAAAGAATATAGACGAGAAACAAATATAAGAAGAATTTGGGATAATGTGATGTCAAACCATTGACACAAAAGCATATGAAATCCCGGGCAAAGATTACTTCATTAATCATTAAGAGAAATGTTCAATAGCTTGTGTGGGTTCCCGTGAATTACAATCGAATACTTGTTGATAAGTATCGAAGGGCTTCTTTTATAATGTTTCATGGATAGTTTAAAATTTTCGTTACATGTCATCCTAAACATAAGGTGAGAAATTGTAACAGAAATTACTTGTTTGACCAGTGTAGTCAGTGACAAGTTGATTTAGATAAACTTTGAAATGACAATGACATTCGAATGAAACTCACACGGAAATCATATTCAAGAAAAAATTTGTGTGCTGGATCTTGTTGGGTAACAAACATCGTGGGTTTCGAATGTTTGATCAAGACCACTCATTCGAAATGAATATGATTTGGAGTTTCAAATTTTGGTATAGAAACAAAAGTTTCGTGCAAATCTGGAACTTAGTTCCCCGTCAATTCCTTAAAAGGTAATGAAAATTGGGTTTCACTTTCATCACGGTCTCATGATGTCAGATCATAAACACAGAGTTTTGATATATCTAAGTCTCGATGGGTTTGATCAGAGACCTCTCGGACATATGTATTCGTGTGTGATCGTGTTAGAGCTTTTTGGATCAAAAAGATTGATACAAGACACAAAAAGTACCTCTGTTTTATTTGGACCAAACAGTAAACTCTTAACTCATTTTGAGAAGAGTAAGGTAGCTCAGAGACTAATGTGAATATAAGCCTAATTGGGAAGAAATCTTCGTATGAATAATTTCATTAAGGCTTTCTTACACACACATTGAGTCATGGAGGCTTTGGTCAACATACAGCAGCATGCTTCTACGGACAACCTACGAGTTCGAATGATGACAAATTTATCGATTTATACGAAAAATGTACCTGACCCTAGTACTGCAAGCATAATCTCCTCTGTATCTTCATGAGAATCTGCAACAAAATACTAAAAAGAAATAAGAAACAAAATATTTTTGTTGTTTTGATTTTTCGTAAATAAAGGCAGAACAAACGATAATCTTTTTGAATTTTTGAATTTTTGAAAATTAAATGACAAAACAAACGAAAATCTTTTTGGATTTTTGAATTTTCGAAAATTAAATGACACAACAAACGAAAATCTTTTTGGATTTTTGAATTTTCGAAAATTAAATGACAAAACAAACGAAAATCTTTTTGGATTTTTGAATTTTTGAAAATTAAAATAATACTTGATACAAATGTACGAATTCGAAGGGGTCGAAGCGTTGACTATGAACAGTAACCTCTGAATCAACCCTTAAAATAAGTAACAAATGTGCGAATTCGAAGGGGTCGAAGCGTTGACTATGAACAGTAACCTCTGAATGCTGAATGAGTTTGCATTATCTTTTAGTCAGCGCCTCTGAATCATTCCTTATCATGCATCATTCTTCTTTTTCGCATGGAACAGAATTTCCATCGATCATTCCAAGTCCTTCTATAATCTTCACAAGGGATTTTTCATCCAAAGCTTTCGTGAAAATGTCAGCTAACTGATCAATTGTTTTCACGAAATGTACTTCAATATTTCCATCTTCCACGTGATCTTTGATGAAATGATAACGAAGAGCTATATGTTTAGTCTTCGAATGCTGCACAGGATTATGAAAAATTCTTATCGCACTTTGAGAATCACAATATAATGGAATCTTTTTCATATTAATTGCATAATCACGCAATTGACTTTGGATCCATATTATTTGTGAAGTGCAAGCTGCAGCAGCCACATATTCTGCTTCAGCTGTTAAAATTGATACACATGTTTGCTTTTTCGACTGCCAGCTCACCAATTTGCCATCAAGAAATTGACATCCACCACTTGTGCTTTTTCGATCAATATTACAACCACCCAAGTCCGCATCCGAATACGCTTGTACAAAGAACCCAGTTTTTGAAGGATACCACAATCCTAACGAAATTGTTCCTTTAAGATAACGAAAGATATTTTTTACAGCAGTGAGATGTGGTTCTCGTGGATTAGACTGATACCTAGCACAATTACACACAGAAAACATGATATCAGGTCTACTAGCTGTGGGATAAAGTAATGAACCAATCATGCTCCTATATAAAGTTATGTCAACAGCAGGTTTATCTAACGACGGTGTTAGCTTTATGCCCGTTGCCATTGGAACTCGTAACTTCGTGCTATTCGTCAATCCAAACTTTTCCAACAGATTCTTCGTATATTTTTCTTGATTAATAAAAATTCCTTCTCTGTTTTGACAAATATTCAAACTAAGAAAATTATTGATTTTTCCCATCATGCTCATTTCGAACTTACTTTTCATCAAATCTTCGAATTCTCTAGACAAAGCAGGGTCAGCCGAGCCAAAAATAATGTCATCAACATAAATTTGAACAAGCATTAGATGATTCCCCACTTCTTTTGAAATAATGTGGGATCAATTGATCCTTGTTTAAATTTAGATTGTTTCAAAAATGAGGTAAGAGTTGCATACCATGCTCGTGGTACTTGCTTCAAACCATAAACTGCCTTATCTAAAATATAAACATGATTTGGAAATTCTTCGTTAATAAAACCTGGGGGTTGTTCCACGTAAACAGTTTCTTCAAGCTCTCCATTTAGAAATGCACATTTCACGTCCATTTGATAAACATCAAAATCTTTGTGAGCTGCATAAGCCAGAAATATACGAACCGCCTCGAGTCTTGCGACAGGGGCAAAAGTTTCTTCATAGTCGATTCCTTCTTGTTGTGAATATCCTTTAACAACAAGTCTGGCTTTGTTTCGAACAATATTTCCATCTTTGTCGGTTTTATTTTTGAAAATCCATTTTAACCCGAGAATCGAAACATTTCCAGGCTTAGGAATTAAGCTCCAAACCTTGTTTCGTTCAAATTCAGATAATTCAGATTGCATTGCAACAACCCAATCTGAGTGTTCCATTGCAATCTTAACTGTTTTTGGTTATATCTTAGAAATGAAAACATTGAACATGCAAAATTCTTGATGAGTATTTAATACTTCATTCTTTGCACGAATTTGAGCTCTTGTTAAAACTCCCTCTTGTGGATTCTCAATTACTTGATCCTTCGGATGATCTTTTGTCCACTTTTCCATTGGAGGATATGCTGGATCAAATTCCAAAGGTGCATCTTCATATATATCATCGTTTTCTGAGCCTACAATCGAACAAGCATCATCAAAATCATTATTATCTTCAATATTTTCTGAATGCTCCCCCTCAACATTATGCTCCCCCTCAACATCCTGCTCCCCCTCAACATCATCATTCAATCTTTCTTTCTCCCCCTCGAAAGAATGCATGTCGTCAGCTAATGTATTCGAATCCAAGTGCTCCCCCTCCACTGGATTGTTTTGCATACTTTCGCCTTTTTCTGGAGAGTTTGATTTTGAATCATCAGTAAGCTTTGTGAGTTCAGAAATATGATTATCATTTGCATGTATTTCAGCATCAACAGCACGATCTGAAATTCCAAAAATTAAATCATAATCAATATCTAATGTTTGTGAGGATTCAGATTCATCTTGTATGTCTTTCAAAATAGGATGATTTTCAAACTGTGATGTTGTTTGTTTAATGTAGTAATCATCAAATGTAAGATTAAAAGTTTCTTCAATTTTTCGTGTTCTTTTATTCAACACACGATATGCGACTGAATTATGCGAATAACCCAAGAAAATCCCTTCATCTGCTTTTGCTTGAAATTTCGTAATATGATCCCTGAGATTCATAATGAAGCATCTGCATCCGAAAACATGAAGAAATTTGACGTTAGGTTTTCGATTGTTGAGAATTTCATATGGAGTTATGCTAAAACGACGATGAATAAAAGATCTGTTTTGAGTGAAACATGCGGTTGATACTGCTTCAGCCCAAAGATATTGTGGAAGATTCGCATATGCCAACATAGTCCTTGCCGCTTCGCATAGAGACCTATTTCTTCGTTCAACAACACCGTTTTGTTGTGGTGTGTATGGAGATGAAAAATTATGCGAAATCCCTTTGTCCACCAAAAATGAATCAAGAACATTGTTCTTAAATTCAGTTCCATGATCACTCTTAATTTTTCGAACAATCTTCTTCAATGTTGTTTCCATCTTTTTGATAAAGTCAATCATGATTTGTGCAACTTCAGATTTAAGCCTGAGAAAATAAACCCACGTAAATCTGGAAAAATCATCAACAATCACTAAAATGTACCGTTTCTTGTTGAGAGTTGAAACTGTCGAAGGTTCACACAAATCAATATGTAAGAGCTCCAGAGGTGCAACTATTTTCGAATCAGTCGTAATTGGATGAACTTGTTTATGTTGCTTGCCAACTTCACAAGTTGCACATAAAGAATCATTGTCAAATTTAAGTACAGGTAAACCTCTTACCAGATCTTGTACCACAAGTTTATTGATATTTCGAAAATTTAGATGAGAAAGTCTTCGATGCCAAAGCCAACTTAAGTCTGATGTTGCTTTCGAAAGAAGACATATAGCAGGTTTCCCTACTATCAGATTGATGTCCAAAGTGAACATGTCACCTTTCCTTTTGGATTTTAGTAACACCTCTTTTGTTGTGACATTCGAAATAATACTTCCTTCTTCGTTAAAAAGAACTTGATTGCCAGTGCCCACAACAAGTTGAGAAACACTTATCAAGTTATGTTGAAGACCTTCAACATACGCCACACGATTCACTGTGAATTGTCCATTCGTGATCTTCCCATATCCTTTGACTTGACATTTTTGATTGTTCCCAAACTTTACTACTCCAACATTTTTGAGACTTCGAAAATCACGTAAATTCTCCTTCTTCCCAGTCATGTGACGAGAGCAACCACTATCGATGTACCACTTGTTATCATATTGCTCATCATATAGTACCTATATTCAATGGAAAAATTTAGGTACCCAAGGCTTTTTGGGTCCTTGGAAATTAGATTTCAATTTCGAATGTAATGAAGAACTTTTAACCCAATCACAAACTTTTGTTTTGAGACTATCAATTAAGTTTACATCTTCATTTAAAGGAACCGAAACATATGTTTTTGATGGTTTCGAATGTTCACTGACATTACCCTTCGAATTCTGAGGTTGTGTATGAACATTCTTTCCTTTTTGTACTGGTTTCCAAGCTTTGACTGATATGTTCGAATCCTTAGAAGATGAACTTCCATTTGATGAAGAATTCACATACTTTTCATAAGCTTCGTGAATTTGCTCTTTTGAAAATGTATTTGACTGATACATCTTTCCTTTGCCTTCAAGCCAATGATCAATGTTCTTCCTTGACGATATTCCTTTTTCTCGTGAAGTTTTCATAGTTTCTTTCTTCGTTTGATTTGGAAAATTTGGCTTTTTAGGAACAAAATCAACTTTTGGATTTGTTATAAAAGATTTAGCATATGATGTATCAACTGTTGATTTAAAATGTTGACGTGGAAAGAATTTTTGATTTGGTTTTGAGTTATTTGAAAATTTTCTTGGAATATTAGTTTCTGAAACTTTCGAAAACCTTGCTTGTTTATTCACTTCAGACTTTGAATGATTTGATTGAGATGAGTGTTGACGTTTCGTTGAAAAAGATGAATTTTTAGCTTTGAAAACATTTTTGGGTGATTGTGATTCAGACATCTTTTGAGACTCAACATTTTGCCAAAATATTTTCTTTCTTGCTTGTCTTTTTGAAATGTTGTTTTCCTTCGAAAATTTGTCAATTTGATCTTTGAATTCCTTGGAGTTTAATTTGACCACTTTTTCACATTCCTTTTCAACTTGTTTTGAATTCTCTTTTTCAATTTCTGATTTTTCAACCCATTTTCTTTGTGGTTTTTTACGTTTGAAAACATACGAATTCTTTGTTAAGTTGTTTTCAACTGTGCTTTGATTTGCGAAAAAACCTTCATCAGTTGTTTTTGAATTATCCTCTTCAACTAACTTCTTTAATTCTGGTTTGATTTTCTCAACATTTCCAGTAGTTACGAAAACTTGATTTGGAAAAATGACATTATCTGTACATTTGAAATTTGGATAAACCACTGAATTCGTTTCAAGATAGTGTTCACCTTTTTCATTCATCACTTTTTCGAACTTTTGTGTATCACCATACACCTGATCAACCACAATTCGAGGAGTTTCTTCTTCCTTTGAAGATTTCTTTTTCTTCGAAATGTTCACTTCATTTTCATCATCACTATCATCAGTTTGACTGTCTTTGAGATCCACGAAGTTCATATCATAAACTTTCGAAGTTGAGGGTATATCAGTTTCATTTTCAACCATCAAATCCTTAACTTTTTTGTTTCCTTTAGATGTTGAAGCAACATTAACAACAGACAACTGAGAACAATCAACATCTTCAAGTTCACTAATTTCACTAATATTGTCAGAATTATCTTCAATATCAGCAAAATTAGATTGAGAATCAGATGTTGAATTCTCAGTCTTTTTCAAAATTTGAATTTGTTCAGATTTAGTCAAAGTATCATTCACTATGTTAACTAATTCATTTGCATAAAGACATTCATCAATTTTGACAATTCCATATTTATATCTATCATCAGGAACTCTGTCAAAATCAGCTATTATTTGCTCACAATCATACGAAATATTATCTACCTTGGCTCTTTCAAATGCTAGGAAAGGTAGTAATTTTCTATGTTGCTCTTTACTTATATCACATGAATGATGTAAATCAGTTAATTTTCTATAAAGTCGTTTAGCAGAATTACAGTAGATGTTTCTTTGTGCTAGCAAAAGTTTAACATCACTCGATAACCTATCCCTATCACACATTATATTTGTCATTTGTAATTCCAAACATTCAATTTTGCTTATTTTCATGTCTAATCTCTTTTTGACCTCTAACAACTCCATTGACAACTTGTTGGCCTCATTGCTAGCAGACACAACAATTGAATCAAAATAAGTAACCGTCTCATCAAAAGAAATTAGTTCAGAGTCATAAGCATGTGTAGGAATATTAAAAGATTCGAGAATTTTACGTACCTTTGTTGTCATTGGAGATTTGTCAGCTGCTTTGGATACGAAGCATCGTCCCCTCACTTCGAATTCCTCATCATCTGAGTCCTCCTCTATTTTCGCATACAACGCTCCATGCGTTGGATTCCTCATTTCTTCATCGTCTGACCCGGATGACCAGATTTGATAAGTTCCATCTTCATCCTCATGCTCACCCTTTGCAAGCAATGACAAATTCTTTGCTTTAGCACGAACCACCTCAAGCTTCTCTGCATAGTATGCCTCATCTTTGACTTTATTCTTCCTCTCATCCTTCTTTCGAAGCATACAGTCATTTGCAAGATGATTCGCACCGTTGCAATAATGACAATCTATTCCAGCATCACCTTTCAGCTTCTTCTCACCCTTTCCATCAACTATCTTCGAATCTTGCTTCTCAACTTTCTTTTTCTCCTCAACAACATTTTTACTCACAGAATTTCCTTTCACCTCAGCAAGCTTAGTCTTCGAATTAAATGGCTTTTTGAAAAATTTCTTGACACGATTATTCGAGTAAAATGCTATTGCTTCATCATCCGAATTCATGATGAATCCTTCTTCTTCCTCAGAATCACCATTTTCAGCTTCTTTCTCAGAAATCTTTGACACAAGTGCTAATGGACCTCCCAAATTCAACTTCGATTCCTCAGCAATTTCATTTACTTCAATTTCGTGTGTTTTCAACTGATTGTACAAATCATTGAGAGTTGATGTATCAAAACTTTGCTGATTCTTCACCATCATACTCACACTTCTCCATTCTTTTCGAAGCCCCATTACAAAGATGAGATTGAATTCCATTGAAGTCCTGGTAATTCCATAGCGATTGCAACGATAGATTAACTCGTTCAGATGATCATAGTAAACTTCAATTGTTTCTCCTTCTTTTTGATTGAAGTCTTTCAACTCAACCAAACACTATTTAACTGAATTGATTTTTGTCTTCTCACTTCCTTGAAATTTATCTTTCAGATTGTTCCAGATTACCTTTGCAGTTGTACAACTCCTAACGTAATTGTACACAACTGGAGGTAATGCACCTCGCAGTTCCCTCATACACCTCTTCTCCAGTTTCTTCAGTGATACAAGACCATAATTCTTCATCCAGACCATTCAGATAATCATGCATACGATCAGCCCACTGATCATAGTATTCAGGGATTAGCATTGGAATTTTGGTTGATGAACCTAGCAGATGAGAAAACGAGGTCATCGAATTGAGATTGAAACTCGCCATTGTTGTACGGAAGAAGATTTTGAGAAGTTTGAAAAGATTTGAGAATTTGAAAACAAACTAGATGAATCAAATTGAATTGATGAGAATAACACTCGATTCAACAATTCAAATGCAGAATCGAATCACAGACTAAGATCTTGACAATTTTTCACTTTCAAAAAGTGCAGAAACTTTTGAATCAAAGAGTTGATTCAAAAACTTTTTCAACAGCGTGAAAATCAGATCAGAGATATGATTCCTGCTCTGATACCAATTGATGAAACAATGAATCGAGTAATGAATTATTCAGAGTATGAATTCAAGTAAGAATGCGAGATTTGAACACAGGATGTAAATATGATCTTGTTATGCTCTATTATGCTTTCGAATTCTTTACAGAGTGCAATAGACAAGTCTGTAAAAGTTCTTATCTAACTCTAGTAAATAACCCTATTTATAGGGAACTGAAAGAATACAAAAAATATACTATGGCATTGACTCTAAAGCTTCGAATAAAAGCGCCCTAGTAAAATACATTACAAAACATTCGAAGAGTCCAAAACATACTTCGACTAATTACAACAATTCGACCCTTACAGTTTCCTACCATAACTAGTTGTGATATACCCTAATTTGATACATATATGTGTTATTACATGCTAAATAGGATCCGTTTGTGTTCGAGACTTCACTTGACACTCAGCATCCCATATTGATCTTTCATTCAAACCACTCACTTCAGGTGAGTTCATACCCCTACGTCTTTACAGTTTTTAACGTTTTCAAGGGGGGAATACAAGCCAAACATAAATGATTTGTGAAATTTATACAAAAGGATTTCAATAACTTAACACGGATGCAATTGATACAACCCTACAGTTTTCTACACTTTCATAAAACATACATATATTTCATTCCTTTTTGTACTATGTTGAGCATAAGGGGAGTTTTTCATCATAATTATAGAACTTTCAATGTAAAACATGAACTGAATGCACAAATGAACATATAAACTATAATAGGTATATTTTATGGAACAATTAACATATCAATGTACAAGACAAAGATTCAATGCAACCAGACATATAAACTATATAAAGTGTAGTTATTAACTATGTAGACAATGTACTAAATTCAATGGATTCATTTTATTCTACATATAATCGTTAGTATAGCATCTTATGAGTGAGCATTCTTCGCGTACTTACTTGAGTACTAACAAAAGTCCTGAGATTATAACCAGAGTCTCCTGGAGGGAGAACGTGAGTTTGTGTATAGATCTATACGGGATTGACAATCCCGCACCATAACTGCTAGCTACAGTTAGGCCGGCAGGCCTCGGTGACAAAGTCATTTCAATTCCGACGCCTGAAGAACGTCGTTCAGGCAATTCAATGGTCAAGTATGGTTACAACAACTCATAAATTTGGTACTAAGAATGTACGATTAATGTATGAGTGGTAACAACTTCAATTAGTTTTATTATAAAGTAATAGAACTACTATACATATTACAGTTTTCAGATTTTTCCAAACATACTATACATACTAGTGATTATCAGGGTTTTGATGCAAATAGAGATTTCTTATTCAATCAAACAATGCACAACACATTCAACGAGTTTCAGTAACAAAATACATATGTTAGAAAATAATGGATTTTCTTGGAAACATACGAACATTTTACGGATTCATCAATAGATTTTCAGTACAAAAACATGATTATGAAGTCACCAGCTTTATGCTGATACTCTTTCAAAACTGTTTGTATTCTCAGGAAAACAGTAGACATGTACCTCCTGGAGTTTTTCAGAAGACGGAGCGTATAGAGTCACGTCTTTTTCTTTTGATTATACTTTGATTGTATAAAGTCAAGAACTAAACAGATGTAATTACCTTTTTCATATATATTCAATGTAATGGTTATGTTTACTTTGATTACTATAATGCAATGGTTGTGATACTATACATGACGTTATCCACCCCCGAACGTTTCCGCCATTCCGGTTTGGGGGTGTGACAGATTGGTATCAGAGCCCTTGTTTATAGTGAACTAAGTATACCGAACCTTACATGGTATACTACTATAAACACTAAGGGGCCGAAGTGCTCTGAACTAAAAGTATACTTTTAAAATATATAAATATTTTTATAAAACGTATACAAGTATACCTGAGTACCAGAAACAGTGTCATAAGTAGAACAAAACAAAAGTATTTGGATTTTGGACGCTGTTGTTAAATCTGGATAGTTATGTAATCATGTCTGGGATCAATATAGCCTGATCAACTATATTCATTTGATACATGACCAGCATGTGTCTGGGAGTGACTGTGGTGTTGCAGCAAGCCTAAACTTACCAAGCCATATTTATCAAGATACCAATAGGACATAACATACAACTTAAAATACTATAGGAGTATTCTAGCTAGAGCCGAATATAGTATAGGGATTCATTCCAAGTGTTGCTACTTATTTCTTTCTAGCGATAGTTTACTTGTATTAGTAATCTTTCCCTAATTATCGCTTAGTAGAACACTTTAATTATCAGGATGAGATATATCTTGTTTCATATATCTCGATTTAAAAATCTAGGGGACTTACCATCCTCTTCTTCCTGATTTTTCTAGAAAAATATGCCTCCCAGAAAGAGACCGAACAGGAAGAACAACGACCCTCCGCCGCCACCACCTCCTCAGTTCGACCCAGCTATGTTCCAGGCAGCAGTTACAGCTGTTGTGGCTGCTGCAATATCGTAGATAAATCAGGGCAGCTCTGGTGGATCTGGAGGTGGACCCGATTCTCAAAGTCATGATGGAGGTCAGGGACATCAAAAGGAGTGTTCCTATAAAGACTTCATGAACACGAACCCCAACTCTTTCGACGGCAATGGAGGAGTTATTGCCTTAACCCGATGGTTCGAGAAGAATGAATCCATCTTCGAAATTTGTGCCTGTTCTGAAGCCAACAAGGTGAAGTCACCGCTTGCACTTTCACCAACAGAGTGTTGACCTGGTGGAATGGTCGAGTCAAATCCCTAACCTGCCGATCGCCAATGCCATGGGTTGGGAGAGCCTGAAAGAACTCATGTTGGCTGAGTACTGCCCAAGGGGCGAGATGCAAAAGTTAGAGCACGAGCTCTGGAACCTAAAGATGAAGGTTTCTGACATCGCTGCTTACACCGCTAGATTCTGTGATCTGGCTCTCCTCTATCCGGTAATGGTCACCCCGGAAAGCAAGAAAATTGAGAGATACATTTGAGGATTGACGCCCCCAACTCAACGAAATGTCCTAGCTGCTAAGCCTACCACTTTTGACAGCGCCAAGTGCCTGGCGCAGACCCTTATAGATCACGGGGTTGATCTGGATGAAGTAACATCCGCTCCCGAGCCACCAAAGGAGAGTGGTGGGAAGAAGAAATTTTGGAACAAGCGTAAGGGCCAGTCTTCGTAGGAGCCCTCCAAGAAACAACAAACAGTGGCAGTCCACGCCGCTACTAATCCTGCTGCAGTTCCCACTACTCCAACAACTCCCAGCCGCTATGCTTGAAACCTACCCCTGTGCAACAAATGCAACTTCCATCATTTGGGAGTTTGTAGAGAAATGCAATGCAACAAATGTGGCAGAAAGGGGCATATATCACGATTCTGCAAGACACCAACTCAACCAACCAACCAGGCTACTAAAGCAGGCGTGGGCCAAGCCTTTTATGGCTGTGGGGAGGTTAGACACTTTAAAAGAAATTACCCCAAGGCAACAACAGGTGGTAACACAGGGAAAGTGCTGGCGATGGGCCAGGAGGAGGCAGTTGCTGATCCCATAGTTATTACGGGTATGTTCCTCCTCGACAACTCTTATGCATGCATTCTTTTCGATTCTAGTGTGGGGAGAAGTTTTGTTAGTCATGCATTTAAAAATCTACTCAAATGTAAATCCCAACCTTTAACTGAAACATTTACCGTCGAGATGGCTAACGGAAAGAAAGAGAGCACTAACGACATATTCATAGGTTGTACCCTTACCCTGAACAATCAGTCCTTCCTAATCGACCTTATGCTAGTGTCCATAAAAAGCTTTGATGTCATTATTGGTATGGATTGGTTGAGCCCCAATCGTGTCAATATCCTTTGTTATAAAAAATTCGTCCGTCTTAACCTGCCCTCGGGCGAAACTCTCTTAGTTTACGGCGATAAACTCAGCTCAAACCTTCATATCATTTCATGCATTCAAGCCCATAAATATCTACGAAAGGAGTGCCATGCATTCCTAGCCCATGTTGTTGACGAAAAGCAAAAAGTTAAAGACCTTGAGAGCATCCCCGAAGTCTGCAACTTTCCTGATGTCTTCCCCGAAGGTCTTCCAGGAATCCCTCCCGAGCGCCAAGTAAAGTTCCGTATCGACTTAATTCCCGGAGCTACCCCTGTAGCTAAATCCCCGTACCATCTAGCAACGGCAGAAATGCAAGAGTTGTCCAGCCAGCTCAACGAGCTGCTCAGCAAAGGATTCATAAGACCGAGTTCCTCACCCTGGGGAGCCCCGATCTTATTTGTGAAAAAGAAAGATGGATCCTTTCGGATGTGCATCGATTATCGAGAACTGAACAAGCTTACCATCAAGAACCGTTATCCCTTACCCAGAATTGACGACCTCTTCGATCAAATTCATGGAGCCAGTTATTTCTCAAAAATAGACCTAAGATCAGGGTACCACCAGTTACGAGTTCATGAGAATGATGTGCCCAAGACAACATTCCAAACTCGTTATGGACACTACGAGTTTGTAGAAATGCCCTTTGGTCTAACCAACACACCGGCGGTATTCATGGATCTGATGAATCGGGTGTGTCGCCCTTTCCTAGACAAGTTCGTGATCGTGTTCATTGATGATATACTTGTCTACTCTCGGAGCAAAGATGATCATAAACAGCACTTGAGACTAGTGCTAGAAACACTAAGGGCTGAGAAACTCTACACAAAGTTCTCAAAGTTCGAATTCTGGATCAGGAAGGTAATTTTCCTTGGTCACGTGGTTAGCAAGGAAGGCATACATGTGGACCCTTCCAAGATCAAAGCGATTGAGAATTGGTCAGCACCGAAGACGCCCACAGAAGTCCGTCAATTCTTGGGTCTCGCTGGCTATTATCACAGATTTATCCAGAATTTCTCCAAAATTGCTAAGCCTTTAACCACCCTGACACAGAAAGGTGTAACCTTTAGTTGGGGAGAAAAGCAAGACACTGCATTTCAAACATTGAAGCAGGCCCTATGCAGCGCACCTATCTTGTCCCTTCCCGAAGGGACGGAGGACTTTGTTGTCTACTGTGATGCATCCAATCAGGGCCTAGGCTGTGTGCTCATGCAACGAGGAAAGGTTATCGCCTATGCCTCGAGACAGTTGAAAACACACGAAGTCAACTACACAACTCACGATCTAGAGTTGGGAGCAGTGGTCTTTGCGTTAAAGATTTGGAGACATTATCTCTACGGAACCAAGTGCACAGTATTCACCGACCATAAGAGCCTACAACATATCCTCGATCAGAAAGAGTTGAACATGAGACAACGGCGATGGGTAGAGCTACTCAGTGACTACGAGTGCGAAATACTCTACCATCCCGGCAAGTCCAATGTGGTAGCGGATGCCCTCAGCCGAAAAGAGTATTCAGGTCGTAAAGTGAAGGCATTGACAATGACCATCCATTCCCATTTATCCGCTCAAATCAGAGAGGCGCAGCTGGAAGCCTTAAAACCAGAGAACATGACGAGTGAAGCCTTGAGAGGAATGGAAAAGAACTTAGAGGTCAAGGAAGACGGAGTTTACTATTTCATGAACCAGATCTGGACCCCAAAGTATGAAGGTTACAGGGAAGTTGTCATGAAGGAAGCTCACAAGACTAGATACTCCGTTCACCCAGGTTCAGATAAGATGTATCTGGATCGCAAGTGACTCTATTGATGGCCGAACATGAAAGCAGAGATCGCTACCTGAGTGGAAGTGAGAAATGATTACTATGGATTTCATTACTAAGTTGCCCAAGTCTCCGAGTGGGCATGACGCCATCTGGGTAATTGTCGATCGACTGACTAAATCCACCCACTTCCTACCAATCAAAGAAAACTTCAAAAGGGAGAGACTGACATGAATCTACATTCGAGAAATAGTTCGCCTTCATGGGGTTCCTGTATCCATTATCTTTGATCGAGATAGCAGGTTTACCTCGAGATTCTGGAAGTCACTATAGAAGGCTCTCGGAACTAAGTTGGACATGAGCACAGCATACCATCCCCAAAAAGATAGGCAGAGTGAGAGGACCATTCAAACACTGGAAGCTATGTTGAGAGCCGGTGTCATCGACTTTGGCATGTCGTGGGACACTCATTTTCCCTTGGTCGAATTTTCTTACAACAACAGCTACCATACGAGCATCAAGGCTGCACCGTTCGAAGCCCTCTATGGTCATAAGTGCAGATCCCCTCTGTGTTGGGATGAGGTGGGTGACGCAGCTAGTCAAAGGTCAAGTCCCCGATAGCACTCTCACAGGTCCAGAAATCATCCGAGAGACTACTGAAAAGATCGTACAAATCTGGGAACAACTAAAGGCTTCAAGAGATAGACAAAAGAGCTACGCTGATAGGAGACGAAAACCCTTGGAGTTCCAGGTTGGAGACCGTGTTCTGTTGAAGGTCTCACCCTGGAAAGGCATGATACGCTTCGGAAAGCGTGGAAAGATGAATCCAAGATACATTCGACCGTTCGGGATCCTCGCTCGGATTGGTCTCGTAGCGTACAAACTCCGCCTACCCCGAGAACTTAGCAACGTACATCCTGTCTTCCACGTACCAAATCTAAAGAAGTGTCTGTCCGATGAGACACTTGTGATACCTATCGATGAAATCGAACTAGACAAGACCTTGCACTACATGGAAGAACCTGTAGAAATCATGGATCGAGAAGGCAAACGAATGAAACAAAGTCGTATCCCGATAGTGAAGGTTCGCTGGAATGCCAAGCGGGGACCTGAATTCACTTGGGAGCGTGAAGATTCAATGAAACAGAAGTACCCTCATCTTTTTCCAAGTCCATGATTTGTATTCTATTCTTGAATTTCGGGACGAAATTCCCTCTAACGGGGGGATGATGTGACAACCCGAAATTTCTCTTTGTGTAAGCCATTCAATTTAATCAAAGTCAGACTTGTTTCTGATATCTTTTAGCATTATATAGGGTCCGTTTAAGTGTTCTAAGCTCAAGTACAATCAAGGTTGAGTTTAGGGATGAGTTAATAAAGTCGTGAAGTTGCATTTCGGGGACACTCCTTCAGGAGGAGTATACGGCCGTACACATGGGTGTACGGCCGTACACCCCCTCATGGCCATACACTCTCACCTATCTAAGTGATACTTAGCCATTTTTCAACCCTTTACACACTCCCAAGCCAAGATTTTGGGTTTTTCTCTCAACTATCATCACATTTCTCACCAAGATCTTCAAAGATGTAAGTGCTTCCCACCTTGATTTGTTGCTACATTAATTTATCTAGTGGTGAATCCATGTTTTCATTTCATTAATCTTATCTTTGGCTAGATCTTCATCTTTCACCAAGAACACATACTAGTTCTTGGTGGCTGTAAACCCTCTTCAAGCTTCCAAATCGTGAGTAACTGTTTCCTATGCTTGTTACCTACTAGAAGTGATTGATATTCACCTTGAAATCGACCAACTCAGCATGAACATGAAGGGTGTACGGCCGTAAACCCAGGTGTACGGCCGTACACACCTCATAGGGCCGTAAACCCTCTTTGATGCTCATTATTGGCCTTAAACTTGCATTACAACTAAGCATGGGACCTAAAACACTTCCTTGATGCTAGTTAGGACCTTGAAAACACCTCAAATGCACACTTCTTCATGAGTGTACGGTCGTACACTCATGGGCCGTACACCCATGGTCGTACACACCTTAGTGTGGCCGTAAACCTCCTTTATTCAATCACATATGATTTTGACACTTAGTTTCAAGTGTTTCCAAGTTCCTAGGGTGGTTTCCTACCATAACTAGTTGTGATATACCCTAATTTGATACATATATGTGTTATTACATGCTAAATATGATCCGTTTGTGTTCGAGACTTCACTTGACACTCAGCATCCCATATCGATCTTTCATTCAAACCACTCACTTCAGGTGAGTTCATACCCCTACGTCTTTACGGTTTTTAACGTTTTCAAAGGGGGAATACAATTCAAACATAAATGATTTGTGAAATTTATACAAAAGGATTTCAATAACTTAACACGGATGCAATTGATACAACCATACAGTTTTCTACACTTTCATAAAACATACATATATTTCATTCATTTTTGTACTATGTTGAGCATAAGGGGAGTTTTTCATCATAATTATAGAACTTTCAATGTAAAACATGAACTGAAGGCACAAATGAACATATAAACTATAATAGGTATATTTTATCGAACAATTAACATATCAATGTACAAGACAAAGATTCAATGCAACCAGACATATAAACTATATAAAGTGTAGTTATTAACTATGTAGACAATGTACTAAATTCAATGGATTCATTTTACTCTACATATAATCGTTAGTATAGCATCTTATGAGTGAGCATTCTTCGCGTAATTAATTGAGTACTAACAAAAGTCCTGAGATTATAACCAGAGTCTCCTGGAGGGAGAACGTGAGTTTGTGTATAGATCTATACGGGATTGACAATCCCGCACCATAACTGCTAGCTACAGTTAGGCCGGCAGGCCTGGGTGACAAAGTCATTTCAATTCCGACGCCTGAAGAACGTCGTTCAGGCAATTCAATGGTCAAGTATGGTTATAACAACTCATAAATTTGGTACTAAGAATGTACGATTAATGTATGAATGGTAACAACTTCATTTAGTTTTATTATAAAGTAATAGAACTACTATACATATTACAGTTTTCAGAACTTTCCAAACGTACTATACATACTAGTGATGATCAGGGTTTTCATGCAAACAGAGATTTCTTATTCAATCAAACAACGCATACCACATTCAACGAGTTTCAGTAACAAAATACACATGTTAGAAAATAATGGATTTTCTTGGAAACATACGAACATTTTATGGATTCATCAACAGATTTTCAGTACAAAAACATGCTTATGAACTCACCAGCTTTATGCTGATACTCTTTCAAAACTGCTTGTATTCTCAGGAAAACAGTAGACAGGTACCTCCTGGAGTTTTTCAGAAGACGGAGCGTAATTATCTTTTTGATATACTTTGATTGTATAAAGTCAAGAACTAAACAGATGTAATTATCTTTTTGATATATATTCAATGTAATGGTTATGTTTACTTTGATTACTGTAATGCAATGGTTGTGAAAGTATACATGACGTCATCCACCCCCGAACGTTTCCGCCGTTCCGGTTTGGGGGTGTGACAATATTCTTGTAGCTTATGGACTTCTTAAATCTCTCAGCAGATAATTACATTATCTATCAGTACCTTTATGTCGCTACCTGTAGAGATGTCAAAAAGTCTCGTGGGAACCCGTTCCCATGGGGGGCCCATCTCGTTTGGGGGAATTTTTTTTCAAAAAATCAGGGCGGGGGCAAGTTAACTCCCATTTTAATTTCGGGGGCGGGGGTGGGGATGGGCAATCCCATCCCGAAACCCCCATGGGGACTCCGTTAATAAATTACACATATATTTACATATATTAATTATATAAATATAATAAACAATAACATGATTTTGAGCTTCCAAAATTCATCAATAAACATGTTTTTAAGTTGTTAGTATAATGTTTTTATGATGCCATAACTTTTTCATTTTTAACATGTAAAATTTTGCTATATATAATTATTTGTTACCTCAAAAATAGTTTTTTTAGTGTAATATCCCAAAATTCAAGACCAAAAATTTCGTTTTTAAATAAGTTATTATAAAACCAACAGTATAAAGACATCCATAATAATATCCGATGTCAAAACCAAAGTGTCAATAATCAGAACATATTATCATAAAACCATATCAGAGTGTAATCCCAAAGATCTCATGTGCGGAAAACATAGTGTGATGCGTTGCGATCGAGCTGGCTCCTTTCCTTTGAAAACGAAGTAACTGAAACCAAAACTGAAAACCATAAGCACAGAGCTTAGTGAGTTCCCCCATCATGCCACATACCATAAATTAACATACTGCCAGGCATATCTGGATGCCCGACCTACCCTTTCGGTCTCTTTCAACCGGTAACTGCGTAGCATATCTCGATGTTGGCCTACCCCTTCGGTATCTTTCAACCGGTAACTGCCTAGCATATCTGGGTGGTCGCCTACCCCTTCGGTATCTTTCAACCGGTATCCGGGGACTGTTTCAATCCTACCACTACCACATAATAACATAGCATAACATACATAAATATACTGTTAGGCATATTTGGTGCCCGACCTACCCTTTCGGTATCTTTCAACCGGTAACCGGGGACTATTTCACCCCCTACCACTACCACATAGTAACATATCATACTAACACATAAACATAACAAATAGTGGCATACTAGACAATTATCACAAAGACAATCATCTAACAAACATCTCCTACTAGTGGGCCGACATTGTGGCCTTAGACCCACTTCTACTGGAAGGTAACTCACCTCGCACTGCTGAAATCCCGCGGACAAAACCCTGGATGCTGGATGACAGATTCCCGAACTGTCAACCTCAAAACAATACCCAATTAATTATTGGGTTCCAACAAATATCCATAAGTCCATGCTTGGGGTAAAAGACAACTCTACCCCTAACTTAGCTTGATTCAAGCCCAAGCCCCAATCCAAAGGCCTAGAAGTCAACTATAAGTCAAGGCCCAATATAAGGCCCGATTTTCCAAATTGGGCCCAAACCTTTACATGGTCTTATCCTAAGGCCCAACCATTTATTCCAGTCCAAACATTTAGCATTCTAATGGCCCAATATCTCATAATCATAAAGGCCCAATTATGGTCCATCAATGGCCCAATTTTCCAAATTGGGCCCAAACTCTCACATGGACCTTACCCTAAAGCCCATCCATATATTCTTAGTCCATATGATTGTTCTTGGATGGCCCATTAGTAGCCCAATCACCAAAGCCCAATGGAAAGGCCTGACTTAAAGCCCAAGTAAAATTAGGGTTTTCACATAAAATGACGATTAGGGTTAAGTGTTTCTTACTTAAATGATTAAGGACTTAATTCATTAAGTCCATCAATCTACTAGGTTAATCATGTAGTGTGGCCGAGCTTAATACATAATCCCAATCCAGTCATCCAAAATGCGGGTTCCGAGAATCCATAATCCATATATCCAAAATTAGGGTTTTCTAAACCTTAATTAGGGTTTCCAACCCAATCACAACCCAATAGGCCCAAAAGATAAGTCTTTATATCAGTTAGGGTTTCATTAGGCCCACTAGGGTTTCATAAGGCCCACTAGGGTTTCGTAAGTCGGGCACTGCCCACTACCACCTCGGGTAGTGGCGGTCAACGACAGCTCACGGCGGCGGCCACCACCTCACGGTGACGGTTATGGTTCTAGTCTATTTTGTCTAACCATCCCAAAAGCAACTAAACACAAGGAAAAGCACACCGCCACCCAACACGGCGGCTGGTGGGGGCAAGAGGCGGCAGCCACCACCTCACGGTGGTGGTTTTCAGTTTTCTTTTTATTATTCCGACACCGATTACAATTTTACAATGAAAAATCCCAAATAGAACACACACTCTAAGATAAACACACACATACAGCCACCCTTGTGGTGGTCGGCGGTGGTACATGGCGGCCGCCACCACCTCACGGTGGTGGTGGTGGCTGTTCTTGGTTTTCCGGCCAAAGAAAACAACCTCACATACGAAATAACTCACATAAACACCATTTGACACATACACTGCTACCTCTCACGGTGGTTGGTGGCGGCAGAAGAGCATTCACGGCGACAGCCGCCATGGTTGGCTGCCATGGTGGTCTTTTTGCATCTTCCGGCCACCTAGACACCCTCACACCGCGACATGGATTGCAACTACCACCCACACGTCAAAAGTCATACACTAACGAAGCAACAGCCTCACCATCGGAGGAAGGTGACGGTCGGAGAGCCCACGACTGTGAGCAGCGAGAAACGGCGGTGGTGGTCTGGTGACAACACAACAACAGAAGAACAGATGGAGCGAACGAAATTAGCGGCGGTTGCGATGCAACCTATTTTCTAGCTCTTCCGGCTTCTCCCAACGACCACAATGGTCCTTCCCGTCGGTCCGCGTCTTCGCCGGCTGTGGATGCAACAGCGGCTATGGAGAGTCGTGAACGGCGGCGGGAGGCTGAGGCTCTATGATGGCGGCTTGAGAAGGAGAAGAAGAAGAATGTGGCTGCTAGTTGATCGGAATGGCATTGTGGCGGCGGTTTTTCCGACTCTAACAGCTGTGGCAGCGTCGGTGGTGAAGGGTGGCGTAAGGGCGGTGCGGCGCCGGGAGTTGAAGAGATGAGAGTGGCAGCTGTAACATGGCTCCCAGGGTTAGGGTTATGTAACGAATAAATATCCGGCACCCTTAAGCTTATTACCATAATGTCACAAATGGTCCCTCCCTTCACATTTTCTTTCAAATTCAGCCCATATTTTACCCTTTTAACCCCCAACATTAAAATCCATTTCAATTCAGGTAAAATACTTACCAAACAGCCCTCTGTTTTCGAAATTCTTTGCAAGACCTGTCTAGAAATTACCCTTTTAACCCCCAAGATCTCAATTATGACATATTCAGCCCTTCTTTCTCTTTTTCTTTCAAATTAACTTCAAATTTACCCAAATACCCCTCCTCTACAAAATATCTTCAATATAAGTCCACGAACTACAAAACGAGCCCGATTGAGTGACTTGTCACTTCCCAATCAATCAGCTATTTCATTCGTACTTGCAACCTAACGCACAAATACTAATACTGCCAAAACACTGAAACTGCCCGAAGCACTGAACTGCCTGAAATAACATGCTACCACATGGCTGCTTTCCAAAATCTACCGAGCCCTCCCTGGTCTCAATTCGTTCGCCAATCATCTGAAATACCGGGTTCCGACCCGGCTGCAGAGCCAAAGAACTCCCACATAGTCGTCTCACAGGACTTCTGAACGAAATCATCTTCTATCAATAGTTACCACTGGTTGTCTTGCCTTTGTGGCTCTAACGACCTTCTGATCTAACGGATCGGGTCCATACATCGAGTCCTGACGTCACCAATTCCAAGGCTAAAAGTGATTGCTACATGACCAATGGTAGCCTTATATCACAAACGGGCTCATACGGTCTATTGCTTTCATGTTCCCGTATCCGTAGTGGCGTTCCTACGGTCGTATCACTGGCTCAACCAGATCTAATCCATCTAGGTAATTCCGAAATCCAATCCATGGATTTCCATATCCTCACTACTGCACCCGAACTGGTGGGTAGTATTGTTCCTTCTGCGGTCTAATAACGCTCTCATGCTATTTACCAACGTAGTGAATGCTACGGCTACACCCGTAGTCTTACAACACTCTAGCACTGTCTGCCAACCTCATGAATACTACGACTACACCCGCAGACTTACAACACTCTAGCACTATCTGCCAACCTTGTGAATGTTATGGCTACACCCGCAGACTTACAACACTTTCCATACCGGTCGAACACGCACTCGACCTAACACTCAACTGAACTTGAGTCCTAACTGGAGCTCTAACCTGGTTCCCGAAACCTGCTATCTGATGCCAAGGAAAAGCACGAACCAAAAGTTGGAACATTTTCTAAACTCCCAACTCACCCAATCCTCAACCTAGACGACCACTCGACCGCCTTCCGTCCTGACAAGAATGCGAAGCTCATCCTAGTTTCACACCTATTACTGCTCCTAAGTACCTGGTCGATTCTCCCCCAATTAGATTCAACTAAGACTTCACGGCACGTGAGAATTGAAGGATTCCCACTCCTTCTTGCTTTCTAATAATCCACTGATGACAACCTGTGCTTACTAATGCTAGGGATCACTTACCAGTTAAACCTTAAGATCGCCCATCCTCTGAAATCGTGAAGAAAACTCTTGAAATCCGGTCTAGTCTAACACTTCAATCTATCTTCCATGCTGACAACTGGAGGCCTTAATCTTCACCCTGGCTAACAAATCCACATTCCCACTTCTAATCTTGCAGCACCACTGAACTCTACCGATCACAACCCATGCGAAAATACAAATCTCTTGAACATCCAATGCCCAGCCACTTATGCATCTAACACCCGCAACTAAAACTACCATTTGCATGCTACCAGTCCTTTCCTAGCAACGGTAGTGCCTTGAACTCTAAAGTTCTTCCATGGGAAATTGTCAACCATACCCGAACAAATGGTAGAACCATTGAACTCTGACTTCACTGGAGAAGTATCGCTCTAACCCTGACCTTATATCCTCTGGATAATACTCCTGTACAGATCCCGATAAGGATCCGGAATGATAACGGTACATGCGGAACCCACTATGCAAGATACATCCCTATGTAGGTTCATCGAGGACTTTTCGACATGCAGAATGGCATATAACAATACTTGATAACCCAAACAATAGCAGAGATCCGACCCGAGAGCTAACTTGTCCAAACTCAATGAAAATTCCAAAGCGGTACAATTTTTCCCGGTATCCATTTTGAAGTGGCAGAAGATAACATGCCCGCAACATCTGAAGGAATCCTGATCACCTCCTCCAGAGATACTTCGACCATCCTGAGAACATGGTGCAAAACTCCCTTCCGATCCCGATGACAGGAACTAATAATAGGATCCTCCTTCTTAAAGGATTCTAAGGATCCACATGCTTTGGGCTCCGAGTGAGCCCCTAACTGCCCCGCGACTATTTTCAGCCTGATAGGCCCCGAGACGACTATTGAAGACTCCAAAATCCCTTCCTTGGATGAACGAAAGACCATTGAGGTCCATTCCTAAAACTCTACGAGTAATCTCCGATGAGATGAACTTTTGTGATCGCGCATCGACTGGCCCAGGCCCTGCTCCTGAGCCGGAACCAGAATCTGAGTCCCATTCTTGAGTGCTCAACACTATACCAAACTGACATTCAAGATATCCGAATATACCCAAGAATCCTTATCCCACAGGCTTCCTGGATTCTCCAGGACTCTCCCTGATTCGAGTATGGATCTTGTGCTTTCAGTAGTACGGGCCCAATACTACCTTCCACACCTATCCCTATTTTCCTCAAGAATCATCTCGAATCCTCCAAGTCACCCTCTCAAACTGATACCCCAATTGCTCGCTAACAGCGCAACCGAATCCACTAAAGCATTTCCTAGGCTTTCCTAGGTTCTCGACCTCACCTAGCCCTCAGCTGCTGAAAGACTCCTACCAATGCCAACTAACTACCTCATTGATATAGTCACGTGCAACAAAGATTAGATAATCCTTCGAGTAAAGGACCCAATCCTAGAATAGTTGGACTCAAACAAGAGATGTACAATAGGGCCAAGTCCTTCACTCTGAAATTATCCCACCTGTGCCCCATGTGGCCTTGCATATCCACTTAGTAGTCAATTCACATCACTAAGAGCCCCACAGAGCACAAAGCAAGTAGCATTCAGACAATGGGGAAAATCTACAAGCATATCTCTATTCATACCATTCTATCCTCTAATCAGGAATATGTACTAGCATGTAATTTGAAGGCTCATACAATTAGGCATAACCTAAACAGGCTATCCTATCACTGACTGATCAGTACTAGCATGCAGGTCTACAAGCACATACAGTAGGCACATAAGGCATCTTCCTAGATCCTCAGCCCTAATCTAGCATGCAGTTATCATAATCATATCATATCATAACATAACATGTATGGGTATCTTGGGGAAAACTTACTTGAGCTCGGCTGATTGCATCATCACACACACATTCTTCTTTTCAAAGTTCTTTTCCCTTTTCAAATTCTTTTTCAAATTCTTTTTTTTATAAAAATGATTTTCTTTTGAAAATTTTCATACCAAGTCCTCAGTTTGAGTCCAGACACACCCAAGAGTGTGTCTGAATCCCTCAAACCAAGGCTCTGATACCAACTTGTAACATCCCAAAATTCAAGACCAAAAATTCTGTTTTTAAATAAGTTATTATAAAACCAACAGTATAAAGACATCCATAATAATATCTCATGTCAAAACCAAAGTGTCAATAATCAAAAAATATTATCATAAAATCATATCAGAGTGTAATCCCAAAGAACTCATGTGTGGAAAACATAGTGTGATGCGCTGCGATCGAGCCGGCTCCTTTCCTTTGAAAATGAAGTACCTAAAAACCAAAACTAAAAACCAAAAGCACGAAGCTTAGTGAGTTCCCCCATCATACCACATACCATACATTTGTTGGATTAGTGTCTAAGTCCATAACTATAATTTGTATGTACTTGACCCGACTCGGCATGGTCCATTTGGGTTGCATGGCATCAGAACATTTGGATAGACCGTTTATGAGGAAAAGACATTTTGTGACATATTAATATATTATAAGTTCTAATATATTAATATGAAATCATGTTATTTAATTAGTATTGATCAAGAATTAATTTGGACTTAATTTAGTGATCAAAAAGAGACTAATTAAATATATGGGGATTGATTGTGTAAATCATTCATTCTTATATATGTGGGCTTATGATCCAAGATTCCTTTATGTTGGGTTTAACCCATGTGGTGATCCATGGATACTCCATGGAGGTTAAAACCATGGAGCATAAGGAATGGGTAAAGTCATGAGTTACATGGTGTAACCCTAATAGCCACACTATATAAGAACCCCTTTAGTTTAAGAAATGGGCACTAGTGATACATACTTTGAGGGCTAGCCAATTTGAACATGTATGTCTTCTTCTCATGGTTATTCCAAGAGTTCATGATGTTGTGTGAACCATTTGAGGTGTCACACTTGGGGCACTAGGCTCTCAAGCTTCATGGAGTCAAGCAACAACAACAAGGTATGTATTCTATCTATTTTATTATCCTAGTATCAATGTTTTGGTATGCTAGTTAGGATAATACCTTGGATAATCATATTTGCATGTATAATAGAGAAAACATAGATCCAAGGTATTTAGGGTTGCATGTACACTTAGGAGTGTTAGAATGCTCAAAACCCAACAGTGGTATCAAAGCCTAGGCTTGTTTTCAATTATACTTGATGCAAATTGCTGAAAAATGCTGAAAAAGTCGAATTTCGGGCATTCTGGGCACTGGACTCGCCGAGTCCACTGATGAACTCGCCGAGTCCATGAAGAAAATCATCCTACTCGGCGAGTAGGTTGATACACTCGACGAGTAGGAGCCCCAGACAGCATATTTTCGAGTTTTTTGGCTAGAAATGGACTAGAAACATTACCCTAAGATGTTTTTGAACTTATAAACTTGTTTTTGATGTGGTAATGTTCATACTAATCCAATTTCAAAGATAATTGTCAATAGATTCATGTTTTGTATTAGTTTAGTGATTAGGCTAATTACATGAAAAAGTTTGATTTGAATTATCTTGTTCTTATGAGTTGCTTAGATTAATAGAAAAGTTAATTGATTATGTGTTTTCAATCCATTTTAATCTAAGATTTGATTCTAAAATGTGTTTTTGTAACTTGTCCTCAAGTTATATGAAAAGTCACATTTAAGTTTCATAAAACTCATAAAAGTTGGCAATGGTTACAAAAATGAAGAGTCTTGTCCTCAAGTTATGGAGGTTCAAGACTCACTTCATTAAGTAATAAAATGTGTAACCTTAATTAATTCCATAAATTACAAAATAAAGAAAAGTTACATTCTTTTATTAGTTTAAAGTCTTCCATAACTTGTCCTCAAGTTATGGAACTTGAAGAGTTTTTTAATTAAAACTAATTTAAACACATAAGTTATGGAATTAATTAGTTTTGAATAGTTTCAAAACTTGCCCTCAAGTTTTGGAATTTGAAAAGTTTCACTTATGAATACTTTAATTCCAAGTTAGCCTTTAGAATTTTAAAAGTTAAAATTCAAACCCTTATACTATTATTATAATTTTAATTATATAGATATGTATAAGATAAAGTCAATCTTACCGTTAGTAGGCCTCATTCACGAAGCCGGTCTATAAGGGGGGTATAAGGTTACTGCCTATAAAATGGCAGTTTAATGGGTGTCCACTCTCACCCACCGCTTCCTTTACTGGTGGAGGGTCGTTAGCCGAACGGGTAGGAAAGGACTATAATTCTCCCTTCATTAAAAGTATTAATGATAAATACTAAGTAACTAAACATTTATAAATTCCCAATTCTTAGTTACTTAGGAAAATGTGAAATTGGTGCTAGCCCATAAAATTACACTTTGTACCTTACCAAGTCGTTAGTGGAGCGTGTGTGGTTAACCGGTACACTAACATGGACTAGTAAGAGTGGCAAAGGGTAACTTGACTTTATTATAGATCGGTGGAGCGTGTGTGGTTAACCGGCACATCGATTAGGTAATATTGTTGAGGGTACCAAGTCAATTTGTATGGTTATTCACACCTTGTTTGTGATCCTCGGCATCCCAGTCACAAACTTGAGAGGGCACAATCGAGATTCAAACATGCCATTGAAAGTTCAATGTATCTCAAAAGATCTAGGAGTTTCAAATCCAATTAAAACTTAATTATATTTTGTTTTTCTATGGTGGAAATTGGTAAATCGTCATTTACCTACCTTTAACTATTTTATAACTTGGATTACGGCATCCCTCTTCCAGTTATAAATAGGTTATTGGGTCCTAGCCTTAATATTTCATATTGGGTGTTATATTAAGGACTCTAAATCAACTAACTTGAATATCTCCCAAAAGATGTCTAAGTTCAGACATCTATGATCTTCCCAAATCTCTTGAAACAAACTTTCCTAAATGAAGATGATGTCCCATGGAAATCATACCTCTTTCACCTCCTCCAATTATTCTCCCTAACCCACAAGTTCCTGAAAAGTTTAAGGTCACTCAAGCCCTATTGGCAAGCAAAGGTCTATGTGTGATCACATCTTGGAGATGTAGTCACATATTGACAAGCCGGGAGAGTTGGGTGTCAAAGTCTAGAGGAAGCTGATGATCAATCACTTTCTAAGTCACATAGTGAGTTCCTTTGGGACTCCTATGAAACAGACTATGACAAGACCCTTAATGATCTTATATATTTGCTAAGATCAACTTCCTAAAACTTTATGGACATTGACAATGATGACTTTGGATATCCAGTAAATCTCTCTCTTCCCAATGGAAAGGGATCGCCCATAGTCAACTCGGTTGACCAAATGGTAAAGAGAGAGGCTAAGTCTGAGATAGTCCCATTATCAATGGTCAATTGCCAAAGAAAGGGGCATTGGTTGCGAAGCTGCCAAATTTACCTAAGGATGTTAAAGTCAATAAGTTTGACTCTACTTCAGGTAAAGTCCACTATCTAACTCTGCTAAGTTTCTATTCTGAGATTCTTGATACATGATGTGACTGGGTCACATGGTGATGTTTTAAGAATCAAAGGAAAAAGTGAAGAAACTTAAAGAAAGATTATGCTGAATCTGATCGCGTAGATGGATTTCTATCGCATAGTTTGAAGATCGGATTCTTAAGCTACATCTTAGGAGTTATGATATATTGCATAGGATTAGATAACAACAAAGTTTTCATGTGCTTTTGCATTGTAAGGATAGTTTTTCCGCGAAGTTTAAAATAAAAGAAAAAAATAATTTGATTTTATTTATTATAAAAAAATATCCTTACAATGGCATTTGTGAAAATTTTTTGTTGCTTATAAGATTCCATTAAGAGCAAGAGTGGAAATATGAATTTGATTCTTTCATTTGTGGTAGTATCTAAATTTACCAAATAAGGAAAGATTCTCATCACCCAAGTTTCAGTTGGATAGAAACTTGGAATCATGCAAGGTGTATAGTATGATGAATGAGAACTTTCAAGCATTGGAAAATTAAGACTAACTACTTGTTCACATGGATGTGTGAGTCAAGTAAAGGATCGAGTACACATTCTTGTGCACTGATCAAGCCCACCATAAATAATCGTTAAGACTATTCGTCATTATTTACTAAAATTCAGTAAATATGGTTATACTTACAAGCTTAAGTGTAATTCTGAGACATTGGAAAAGGTTTCAATGTATGGCAGAGCGAATAAGAAGAATCAACTTAGGCAGAAAGATAAAAGTTTCTCAAATCTGAAAAGATGGGAGAGTACTTTAGTATCATGTTATATAATCATCTTAATGATTAAAAGACCTTATCACAATTCATCCTCTAAGTGCATTCTGGTAGCTAAGAAGAGGAGCTATGAATTGTTGAAGTGGTTAAATCAAGAAGATGATTTATACTTCGTTCCAAAAACAATTCTTAGAGTTATACTCTAAGATTGTAACTTGAGTGACATGTCTTAAAGAAGGTTTAAAACACTTGTCAAATGTAAGAGTAAAAGTTTTCTACTTTTGTATATTTGAAATTGGTAAGTTGTGATGTTTTGGATAAAACAAAGACCAACTAAGGCCAATTGTGTAAAGTGTTTGTCTTGATTAGAATCCACACTATCTCTTGAATATCTGACAAGAAAGTCTTATATGTCAAGAGGACAGTGGGAGTCTTAAAGATCTTGAAAGTCTCAAGAACTAATCAAGAATAAAACCTGAAGTTCTTCACTAGCACACGACGTGAGGTTTATAACATATCGTATTGACATACTTTATTTCTGTGCCCATTCCAGTTAAAGTTGGTTTTGCATGTGAGTTCTTAGAGTTCTCAGTTGGTTGCACAGCAACTTGGAAGCAATGGCAGGCCCTTGGGCTGCTAGGTGGCAAGAATTTAAGATTGCACAAGCTCAATCCATATGAGTTTGGATTTGTCATTATCCTAGTCTTGTGATTGTGGTTTGACAAATTCACATGGATAAGAATACATACACCATTAAATCTAAGTGTCATAAAGTTTCTCTCCGATTCATGAAAATGATGGTGAGGAAATTCTTTCGCTAATTAGATTTTAAGTAGATAGCAATTGTGATATTTTCAGTTCTCAAAGTCGTTAGTGGAGCGTACGTGGTTAACCGGCACACTAACATGGACTTGTGAGAAGTGGCAAAGGTCTAAACAATTGAGACTATGATTACGACATCCCTTTTCATAGTTCTTAAAATTGTTTAGACACACAAGCATGCTATCTAAGGAAATGTGTATGTTTTTGATAAAGTTTTATCAAAGCAATCTAGTATCAGAAATCTGAACTTTGGTAAGAAAGTCAATAAAGTATTGATTTCTAGAAGTCCAGCTGATTTCTGATTACATGTCAAAGCTAGTGGGAGCATGAGTGTTATGCTAATAATCATCATGTTAGTGGGAGCATGATAATTATGATAAAGATTGCAAGTTAGCAATGTTAATTATAGAAAACAAAAGTTTCAATTCGTGAGGCTGCAGGGGTTGAAAAAGTTGTTTTGCTATAATTAAGGGAGAGGAAATTATACTTCATTTCAATTCTAAAAGCTTAGATTGAGGTTTTAAGTCGTATTTAGTCAAGGATATATATATGAATTTCATGTTGGAATGACTCAACATAAGGAAATTCTATATATGGGTCCATTATTTGCGTTCTAAAATTCGATTATGATTACGGCATCCCTTTTCATAATCTGAATTATGAGAACTTGGCAAATAGAAATGGAAATGTTATAGCAAAAGACTGGTTTAGTCTTTATGTGAGACATCATGACTCGTGTCCTATATGCTTCGGATATAGGATCGATTACATGTGCTATATTTATCCTTTCTAAAATTTTCCAAATGCCTGGGGCATTAAGAAGGGAAAAGGTCTAGAACTGGATATGACTAAAAGGATTAAGCAATTGTCGAGGACAATCTAAGGTTTACCAAAGATTGGTTGCTCAAGGACAGTTAGAAGTATAATGTTAATTCTGGAAGGACCATATTGACATAATCTGTAAGGAGGCAACTCTTGTTCAGAAGTGATAGTCAAAATGGAATATGGAAATGTTTCAAAGTTGGAAATTATTCAATCTGTGTAAGATTAGGAAACTTAATGCAATAAGGATATTTCCAAGGAGCTGATCTCCTTTGGAATGCTCTGTAATGGTTGTTGTCAAGTCTTTCTGACTCTGTGCATAATCATTACAGGAGGATCAATGCATATAAGTTTAGAATCTAACAGATTTCAGTAAATGGCATGAATTTGGAATTCTTGCATTTGCAGTAAGGATTTGGGACTGTGAAAGAGGATCATTGGAGTTGTGTTGAATTGATCGAATTCACAAAGTGAAGATCATAGACAAACATAGTATGCATACTTGGTGTATGGCATGACTAGTGTTTAGAAAACATAGTGTACATGCTTGGAGCATGGGACAACTATTGTTTTAAATTCAAGAATAAAGTTGATAGCTGAAACAGTATACAATGAATAATGTGTAATCATATGGTGATAAATAAAAGGTGTTTTATTTATGTTCATAGGTTTTGATACCATATTAGATTCTATTATTATTGTGTTTCATTTTGCATGTTTTGACTTCCAGAATAACTAGGTCGTTCTTCCTGATTGACTAAGTTATTCAAACTATCCACAGTCAGTCATATGTTGGAAGTAGATATGAATCAAGACTGTCATGGGTTGGCTTGTAGAGGTCTAAGTTGTTGGACAAGGGGCTACAACACTCATGAGTGCTCATAAGTTCTGAGTATTGGATTCAACCCGCACTCATTGGAATCACTTCATGGATTTTATCACGAGTGATCATGAGACGATAATATCTTATATTCTTCAAACCTAGAGATATGAGTTGTTACTATGAGTTGGTTGTACATTGATTGCACGAAAACGCATTCGGTAACTCGGTGTTATAAAACGTGCCTTTGTGTATGATTCAACAAGTAGTAGAACAAGCCATATGAGTCAAAGTTTATCCATTCCTTTTACCTTCGGGATAAAAGCGATATCTGTGGGCCCCTCGATGATTTGGTGATGACAAATGTAAGTGCTCGGCCGGGCCTGGACTGATTTGATTTGTTCAATTAGTCAATCGTCATAAATCGGAAATCGGGAAACAACAAATGGACAGAGAGAATGATTATAATCCATGTCTCAGTCCATATGATATCTAGAATGGAGGAATATATGATCCCTTATCTAATGGACAAGTCATTGACAAAGGTCAGAGTTCATCTACAAGGTCAGAGTTCGACAGCGGCTTTTGAGAGCTGCGATTGCCAGTTGGTTCCTGAAGTCATACGCAATAATAGTTTTAGACTTATCCAAGTGGGAGACTGTTGGATTAGTTTCTAAGTCCATAACTATAATTGGTATGTACTTGACCCGACTCGGCATGGTCCATTTGGGTTGCATGGCATCGGAACATTTGGATAGACCGTTTATGAGGAAAAGACATTTTGTGACATATTAATATATTATAAGTTCTAATATATTAATATGAAATCATGTTATTTAATTAGTATTGATCAAGAATTAATTTGGACTTAATTTAGTGATCAAAAAGAGACTAATTAAATATATGGGGATTGATTGTGTAAATCATTCATTCTTATATATGTGGGCTTATGATCCAAGATTCCTTTATGTTGGGTTTAACCCATGTGGTGATCCATGGATACTCCATGGAGGTTAAAACCCATGGAGCATAAGGAATGGGTAAAGTCATGAGTTACATGGTGTAACCCTAATAGCCACACTATATAAGAACCCCTTTAGTTCAAGAAATGGGCACTAGTGATACATACTTTGAGGGCTAGCCAATTTGAACATGTATGTCTTCTTCTCATGGTTATTCCAAGAGTTCATGATGTTGTGTGAACCATTTGAGGTGTCACACTTGGGGCACTAGGCTCTCAAGCTTCATGGAGTCAAGCAACAACAACAAGGTATGTATTCTATCTATTTTATTATCCTAGTATCAATGTTTTGGTATGCTAGTTAGGATAATACCTTGGATAATCATATTTGCATGTATAATAGAGAAAACATAGATCCAAGGTATTTAGGGTTGCATGTACACTTAGGAGTGTTAGAATGCTCAAAACCCAACAACATTAACATACTGCCAGGCATATCTGGGTGCCCGACCTACCCCTTCGGTCTCTTTCAACCGGTAACTGCCTAGCATATATGGGTGTGGGCCTACCCCTTCGGTATCTTTCAACCGATAACTGCCTAGCATATCTGGGTGGCCTACCCCTTCGGTATCATTCAACCAGTATCCGGGGACTATTTCACCCCTACCACTACCACATAATAACATAGCATAACATACATAAATATACTGTCACACATATCTGGGTGCCCGACCTACCCCTTCGGTATCTTTCAACTGGTAACCGTGGACTATTTCATCCCTACCACTACCACATTGTAACATATCATACTAACATATAAACATAACAGATAGTGGCATACCAGACAATTATCACAAAGACAATAATCTAACAAACATCTCATACTAGTGGGCCAGCATTGTGACCTTAGACCCACTTCTACTGGAAGGTAACTTACTTCCCACTGCTGAAGTCCCGTGGAAAAAACCCTGGCTGCTGGATGACAGATTCCCAAACTGTCAACATCAAAACAATACCCAATTAATCATTGGGTTCCAACACATATCCATAAGTCCATGCTTGGGGTAAAAGACTACTCTACCCCTAACTTAGCTTGATTCAAGCCGAAGGCGCAATCCAAAAGTCAACTATGGGTCAAGGCCCAACATATGGCCCAATTTTCGAAATTGGGCCCAAACCTTTACATGGTAATATGCTAAGGCCCAACCATTTATTACAGTCCAAACATTTAGCATGCTAATGGCCCAATATGTCATAATCATAAAGGCCCAATTATGGTCCATCTATGGCCCAATTTTCCAAATTGGGCCCAAACCCTCACATGAGCCTTACCCTAAAGCCCATCCATATATTCTTAGTCCATATGATTGTTCTTGGATGGCCCATTAATAACCAAATCACCAAAGCCCAATAGAAAGGTCCGACTCAAAGCCCAAGTGAAATTAGGGTTTTCACATAAAATGATGATTACGGTTAAGTGTTTCTTACATAACCCATTAAAGACATAATTCATTAAGTCCATCAATCTACTAGGTTAATCATGTAGTGTGGCCGTGCTTAATACAAAATCCAAATCCAGTCATCCAAAATGTGGGTCCCGACAATCCATAATCCATATATCCAAAATTAGGGTTTTTTTCTAAACCCTAGTTAGGGTTTCCAACCCAATCACAACCCAATAGGCCCAAAAGCTAAGTCTTCAGATTAATTAGGGTTTCATTAGGCCCACTAGGGTTTCGTAAGTCGGGCACCGCCTACTACCACCTCGGGTAGTGGTGGTCAACGGCGGCTCACGTCGGCTCATGCCGGCGGCCACCACCTCACGGTGGTGGTTATGGTTCTAGTCCTTTTTTGTCCAACCATCCCAAAAGCAACTAAACACAAGCAAAAGCACACCGCCACCCAAAACGGCAGTTGCTGGTAGCAGGAGGTGGCAGCCAGCACCTCACGGTGGTGGTTATGAGTTTTATTTTTATTATTCCGACACCGATTACAATTTTATAATGAAAAATCCCAAATAACACACACACTCTAAGATAAAAACAGACACAACCACCCTTGTGGTGGCCGGCGGTGGTACATGGCGGCAGCCACAACCTCACGGTGGTGGTGGTGGCTGTTCTCGGTTTTCCTGCCAAACAAAACAACCTCACACATGAAATAACACACATAAACACCATTTGACACATACACTGCCACCTCTCTCGGTGGCTGGTGGCGGCAGAAGGTGGCAGAAGAGTATTCACGGTGACAACCACCATGGTTGGCTGCCATAGTGCTCTTCTTGCGTCCTCCGGCCACCTAGACACCCTCACACCGCGACATGGATTGCAACAACCACCCACACGTCGGAAGTCATACACTAACGAAGCAGCAGCCTCACCGTCGGAGGAAGGTGACGGTCGGAGAGCCCACGACTGAGAACAGCGAGAAATGGTGGCGGTGGTCCGGTGACAACACAACAGCAGAAGAATGGATGGAGCGAACGACAGTAGCGGCGGTTGCGATGACAACCTATTTTCCAGCTCTTCCGGCTTCTCCCAACGACCATATTGGTCCTTCCCGTCTGTCCGCATCTTTGCCGGCAGTGGATGCAACAGCGGCTCTGGAGAGTCGTGAACGGCGGCTGGAGGCTGAGGCTCTATGATAGCGGCTGGAGAAAGAGAAGAAGAAGAATACGTCCGCTAGTTGATCAAAATGGCATGGTGGCGGCGGTTTTTCCGACTCCAACAACTGTGGCAGCGTCGGTGGTGAAGGGTAGTGCGGCGCCGGATGTTGAAGAGATGAGAGTGGCGGCTGTAACATGGATCCTAGGGTTAGGGTTATCTAACAAGTAAATACCCTGCACCCTTAAGCTTCTTACCATAATGTCACAAATGGTCCCTCCTGTCACTTTTTCTTTCAATGTCAGTCCATATTTTACCCTTTTAACCCCTAACATTAAAATCCATTTCAATTCAGGTACAATACTTACCAAACAACCATCCGTTTTCGAAATTATGTGCAAGGCCAGTCTAGAAATTACGCTTTTAACCCCCAAGGCTAGTCCAAAAATTATGCTTTCGAAATTCTGTGCAAGGCCAGTCCAGAAATTACGCTTACGAAATTCTGTGCAAGGCCATATTCAGCCCTTCTTTCTCTTTTTCTTTCAAATTAACTTCAAATTTACCTAAATAGCCCCTCCTCTACAAAATATTTTCAATATAAGTCCACGAACTACAAAACGAGCCCGATTGATTATCCTTTAGCCATATGTTCAAGTATTCTTTCCACTACGAACCCCGAAAGCACTCTTTTGTCCTCCTAAACAAATTATAGTGCCAATTACACACTTTTTCACCAACCTATTTATTTAATTATATTCATATATCGGAATAAAATAATACTTAAAACACATCTTCACCTTTTAGATCTTGTCTTGGAAACGGGGTGTTACATTTAGTCTAAATAACAACATCTTTTAGCCCAAAAACTGGTAGCCCAAAATAAATGGGGGCGGGGGCGGGGGTAATAAAGGGGATTCTGGGGCGGGGTCATGGTTAGGAAGGCTGAACATTTTGGGGGCGGAGACGGGGAAATTTCGGGGGCGGGGGCGGGGGATGCACTCCATGTCCCGTTTTCCACCGTTGACTTCCCTAGCTACCTGTGATACAAAGAAACAGAGTGGGTCAGGTTGGGAAACCTAGTGAACACATAGGGTTTCCAACCCACAATATTATAATCTTTAATTTTATAATCTTCAACATTTAAATAACACAGTTACCCCTATGCCCGTTATTCTCGCTTCCGAATCCTTGAATGATGATCTTGAGAGATCTTTTCTAAAGGATCTTTGACATCAGTCATCTATATTTCCCTAAATAATTAGGCACAATAGTATGCTATTACTTTGGACACAATACGGTAGTGCAAAAATACTTTTGGCAAACACGACAATATAATAGTACTTTGGTTAGGCACGACAGTACAATAGTATTTTGGATAGGCACGATAGTATAATAGTACTTTAGATAGGCACGACAATACAATAGTACTTTGGATAGGCACGACAAGTCACAACTTATTATTTCGCATAGCTCACTTAACCTATCACAACCACTCTCTCACACAACCACTATCTCACACAACCCTATCACAACCTCTCATTTATTATTTCACACAACCCTTTACTACCCAATCATATTATTAAGTATAATATAATTTTTATCAAGTAACAATCATATCATATTGTACAAATATATTACACACGGAAAAAACAAAGCACATAGCATTTTAGCATTTAGAATACTTGTATCTATGTGTAAGTTGGAAGTAACTATGCACTCACCTGATAAAAGTGGATACCTCGGAATTTGGGCAGAACCTTGCCTTAGCACTTTAACTTTTCCTTTGATGTGACCTAGTATAATGATTACTGAGTTTTATTATAATACTCCTGGTGACTAATGATAGTCTACATTACTCACTAATCCTAATTTCTACATCAAGATCTATCAAGTAATGAATAACCTGATAGGATCATATTAGAGGTAGGGTCCGTTTGGTATACATAATATACTGTTTGGAAATCCCACTTTAAACACCTCACTAAATCCAGCCTAGACATCACTCCCGTAAGTAGATCAATCAGTATAACTGTTAAATCTTAATTATAGGTTCATAACAACGACTATGACTATAATTATAAGTTACACTTTAAGTAGAGTAAGTGTAGCTCAACTTGTAGAGTATTCTGATGAAAAATCATTAATTATGTCGGCAGAACTCTGACCTGAGAGCTTCTAATCGCCGGCTATCTGAAACCACAAGTCCTCGCTAAAGTAATTGGGAATTACTGAGTAAAAAGAGTAAAGGCTAGAAAAATTTCCATAGAGAATCAGAGGAAAGGGGTGAAGATTATGGCTGAATTCTGAACAATATATAGAGCTAGAAAGCAGTGCGCGCCGCACACCCTGTCTGGGCACGCCACACTCAATGACAAAGAGGTGATGTGGCATCTTTTGAGAGGTGACACATATTTTTTTATAAATGTTTAAGAATCCGTATCTTCTTCACACGAGGTTTGTTTTCGATGTTCTTTATATCCATGTGTAGCTATCAATGAGATCTACAACTTTGTTTAGACTTCGTTGGCTAGTTCTCAATTTATTTTTAAAGCTATATTTTTAACAGGTTTAGACTGTTAAAATTTGTATAAAAATCATATCTTTATCATAAGATATTCGTTCATGACTGTCATTATATCGATGGATACGTATTGACGAGATCTTCAATTCTCATTTAGATTGTTTTTCCTAACAATTAACCAATTTTAATTTTGGTTTCTGAGTCGTATACTGCTACACTGAAACTTTGAAAAATCATAACTTCCTCTCATGAACTTAGATTTCACATTCTCTATATGCACGCTCTCGGTTTTACAACTACTACGACTTTCGTTTAGATCACTTAGGCTAAAAAGAAATCTATCAAAAATTTCACTTTTTACGATATATAGAGTCGTGTTGGTTTAATCGCGAAGCTTCGAAGAAAAATAACCTCTTCATACGAAGTCGGATTTTAGAGTTCTTTCAATTTATGGATTCCTTATCACATATACTATAAATTTAGTTAAGACTATTTACCCTAATTAATCTTCTATCAAAAAGTCATTTTTACCCCTTATTATATTTTAATTATCTGGCCCGAATTTGTGGGTGTTACAAAAACTTTATGGACATGCATGACCCACGCATGTCCTACACTCCACTAGGTCAAAAAGGGCATAAATGCGGTTAAAAATCCATGCATGGACTCTAAGTTGCAGAACTCATCAAATCGGGTGCATCAACCCACCTTGACATCCCAAAGATCAATAAAGTTGCAAATTTTATTGAATCAATCCACTCAAAACACCAAGGACATGAAAGGTAAGCCACTAAAACTAGATCTAGAATAAGCCAAATAATAAGATCTGAAAAACGAAACATACAAAGGTTCAGAAGGTGATCCCAAAGGTAAGGAGGAGTTTCTTGCTTTATCCTTGCACTAAGAAGTTCTTCATCCTCCTTCAAAGAACACCAACATCACCAGAATGAGCTCAAACTTGCAAATTGGAGGCTAGGGTTGAACAAGGGTCCCTTAGAAGTGATGCAGGTTGAGGATGGGGGAAACCCTAGCCATCATTCCATTTAAATAGGGAATTACATCCAAAAATTTAGTGTTTTCCTTCTCGCACCCTCCATGTCGTGGTCAATACATGAGCATGTCGTGGTCACTAGATGAGTTGCGCATTTCCTTAAGATCTGCCACATTGTGGTAACCCTCATAACCATATCGTGGCCATCCCAAAATTCACAAACTTAAATTATAATAACTATAGTTGAATATGGGTGTTACAACTCCCCCCCCCCCCACTTGAATCAGTTTTCTTCTTCGAAATCTACTACTAAAACAACTCAGAGTAATGCACTCTCATCCCCTCCTCGAGTTCCCAAATCCATTCGGAACCCTTCTGGTGCTGAAAATAAACAATCCCAGAACTTGAAACCACCCATCTGCAATAACTATCTCTCTTCCCCAGTGAAAACTACTTAAACCGGGAAACTCTCATAATTACAACTACAAACCAGTTCAATCAATGTACTTCACAAGGACGAAAACCCATCAGTATGAACTCCAGAATCCACAACTAAGACTGGAGAATACCTATTCGTTATATTTACCCTAGTCCCCGACTAGGAACACTACCAACCATACATGATAAATACTCAGCACGACCCGATCGTGAATTTCAAACAATCCCAAATACAAAATTTATGCCCAAAATACCTCAACTACACCCTATACTTTTTGAAAATTCGTCACTATTCCACCGCTCCCATGAGTATAATAATGGTCAGTCCATTAGAAAATTTTGCATGAAATTTATCTCCCACACTAGCACATGTATACAACCATCTAACAAATCGACCAAGAGACCTACCATTAACTCCATCACAAGAAACTTTAACTCACACGAACCATTCTCAAAAAACGAGCAATGATCCACTAAGAAGGAATTCCACAAGGAACTGTCGATTAACTATTATAACTTTTCCAACAAGTCACCTCCTACAATGCTCGCCCCAAACCTGCTGACTGTTGTGCCATAAATACCAATACTATAATTTTTAGTCACCAACTATTCCAAACGAATAACGAATCAACATACATCTCCACTACATAACTGTCGATTCTAACTCATTGAAGTCAAATCCACGATGGTTCACGATATGTTATGGCACCATTCAACCATTAGAAAGTGAAACCCATGGTTCTTCACCGCCTTTGACATCATCCTACCACGACATGAAGACCCACAAATCATACCTAAGTGGGCCTACATGCACACGACCATCATCCCACTAACCTATAAGAACCCAAACAACATTCCATTCAGCACTTGATAAACACAACACAAGCCATTCAGCTCAATAATATGCAGATCCCGCCACGGTCTAAACTGCTACGGACACGACATTAGATGAGACATGATTGCACGAGACGAAAAAGCAGTAGAGCACCCGATCCTTACCGAAAGCAATAAATCAGATGAGAACTATGCCCAAGAGCCAGACATAATTGGTTGAACTATCGAGATTTCACATTGCCCATATGAACACAAAACGCTCCTCAAGTCGACTGTGTTTATTTTTCATCACAGCCTTACCCAAAGGGTGAAATACAATCAGATCCAACTAATTAATACACTTAAACTATTAATATAATCATTCTTCTGACAACCGAAACAAGATCCCAACCTTAAATAAAACTGAACAGATCCCACCAATACACAACTACCCCAACTCGGAGTAAGATTCCAAAATCTACCAGAGTGCTATTGATCGGATCGTCGTAGATGCCAACCCCGAAGACGTGACATCTCAAACTGAACTTTGTTTAGACTCGAGGTTACACCAGGAAAATTAAGCAACGACACTCTGACATCCAAACTTCTAATATCCAATGACAACTGTTAAAAATGTGCCTAACAGAAGTGCAATTAACTCGTCGAGTCCATCTCCTTGACTCAGAAATAAAAACTCAATTATGATACCTGGAAATTCAGATGTTACAATTCTCCCCCACTAGAATCAGACTTTGCCCTCGAAGTCTCGCTCCGCAAATAACTCTGGATGCTGCTCCCGCATCTCTGACTCCGACTCCCAAGACAAATCGGATCCCCTCCGGTGTTGCCGCTGGACCTGAACCAAGGGCACTTCCTTGTTCCTCAGAACCTTGATCTTCTGATCCAAGATCGCAATTGGCCTCCCAACATAATTCAGGCTCGCGTCCACCTGAATATCCTCTAATGGCACTACTGCCGTCTCATCGGCTATACACTTCCTCAACTGGGATACGTAGAAGGTATCATGAATCTGGCTCAACTCCGCAGGTAGCTCTAAACGGTATGCTACCTTACCCACTCTCGTGGTCACCCTGAACGGACCAATGTATCGAGGCCCCAGCTTGCCCCTCTTCCTGAATCGGATCACTCCTTTCCAAGGATATACCTTCAGGAGTACGTAATCTCCAACCTGGAACTCGAGCTCGGATCGCCGCCTATCCACATAGCTCTTCTGGCGCCTCTGTGCTGTCAGTAACCTCTGTCTGACCTTCTGTATCTGCTCAGTCGACTTAAGCACTATCTCAGTGCTACCCATCACTCGCTGCCCTACCTCTCCTCAACAGATGGGAGTCCGGCACCTCCTCCCATAAAGAAGCTCGAAGGGAGGCATACCAATACTCGAATGGTGGTTGTTGTTGTAAGAAAACTCAGCCAAGGGTAGGTACGTATCCCAACTTCCACCGAAGTCCATAACACATGCTCGAAGCATGTCCTCGAGCGTCTGTATCCTCCGCTCACTCTGCCCGTCCATCTGTGGTGATAAGCAGTACTGAAGTGCAATCTCGTACCCAACTCCTCATGAAACTTCTTCCAAAACCTGGAAGTAAAACGTACATCTCGGTCTGACACAATCGAGATCGGCACTCCATGCTGCAACACCACCTCTCTCACATACATCTCTGCCAGTCTCTCTACGGAAGAGCTCTCTCTGATAGAAAGGAAATGAGCGCTCTTCGTCAGCCGATCCACAATCACCCAAATTGCGTCAACACCCCTCGCGGTTCTCGGCAATTTGGTGATAAAATCCATAGAAATTTGTTCCCACTTCCACTGGGGAACCTCTAGTGGCTGCAACTTGCCATGCGGATGCTGGTGCTCGGCCTTAACCCGGCGGCAGGTCAAGCACCTATCTACTACCCATGCAACATCCCTCTTTATATAGGGCCACCAGTAGTCTCTCTTCAGGTCCAAATACATCTTAGTGGCCCCGAGATGGATAGAGAATCTCAATCTATGTGCCTCCTCCATCAGTGTGCTGCGTGCCCCGCCCGTATACGGTACCCAAATCCCACCACGAAAAGTCATGAGCCCCCGGCTATCCGTCACCAACTCGGACACCTGTCCAATCACCCGCTCCCTTCTGCGGTTCTCCGGTCTCATAGCCTCGGCCTGGGCCTCTCGAATAGTATCCAACACTGGAGTCATCACCATCATCCTCATACATATTTCTTGAATCGAGGCACTCTCCGCCCTGCGGCTCAGAGCATCGGCTACCACGTTAGCCTTGCCCGGGTGGTACATGATCTCACAGTCAAAATCCTTTACCACATCCAACCATCTCCTCTGACGCATGTTCAGGTTGGGCTGATCCATCAGATATTTCAAACTTTTGTGGTCCGTGTATACAGTACACCGAACCCCATACAGATAATGGCGCCATATCTTGAGGGTGAACACTACTGCCCCCAACTCCAAATCGTGGGTGGGATACCTCATCTCATGAGGCTTCAGCTGCCTCGATGCGTATGTTATCACGTGCCCCCTCTGCATGAGCACCGCACCCAACCCCGATATAGACGCATCACAATACACCACAAAATCCTCCATTCCCTCCGGAAGGGCTAACACCGGGGCTTCGCATAGTCTCTGGCGAAGGGTCTCAAACGAGGTCTGCTGCTCTGGACCCCAAGAAAAAGCAACGCCCTTCCGGGTCAATCTGGTGAGGGGAACGACAATCTTGGAGAAATCCCGGATAAATCTCCGATAGTAGCCGGCCAACCCCAGAAAACTCCTGATCTCCGTGGGGGATCTCGGCACCTCCCAACTCATCACAGCCTCAATCTTGGCCGGATCGACCAATATCCCATTCTGATTAACAAGATGGCCAAGAACTGGACCTCTCGTAACCAGAAATCACACTTGGAGAATTTGGCATAAAGCTTCTCCGATCTCAATACTCCGTGGATCTCCCTCAGGTGCTCCTCATGCTGCTCCCTGGTCCTCGAATACACTAGAATGTCATCGATGAACACAATCACCGATCGATCCAACCTCGGCCTGCATACTCGGTTCATGAGTTCCATGAATGTCGCTGGTGCATTGGTGAGCCCAAAAGGCATCACCACGAACTCGTAATGCCCATAACGAGGCCTGAACTCCGTCTTCTGGATATCCTCATCCCGCACCCTCATCTGGTGATATCTAGACCTCAGATCAATCTTGGAAAACCAAGATGTTCCCTGCAACTGATCGAACAGATCGTCGATCCTCGGTAGTGGATAACGGTTCTTGACCGTCAACTTGTTCAACTCTCGGTAATCTATGCATATCCGGTGTGAACCATCCTTCTTCTTAACAAACAGGATCGGCGCTCCCCAGGGCGAGCTACTTGGTCGGATAAATCCCTTCCCCAACAGCTCCTGAAGCTGCGAGGATAACTCCTGCATCTTTGGTGGCGCAAGGCGATAGGGTGCCTTGGCGATAGGCGCTGCCCCCGGTATCAAATCAATGCGGAACTCCACCTGCCTCTCGGGAGGCACACCCGACAACTCCTCAGGAAAAACATCCGAGAACTCGCGCACTATCGGAACATCATCGACAGAACTCGGCCTCCCTGCGGCCACTCGTGTATCCATCACATACGCTACAAACCCTCTACAGCCCTGCTGTAGACTCTGTCTCACTCTGTCTCACTCTGGCAGCTGAACAAAGTGCTGACCCAGACCGGGTACCCTCGCCATATACTGTCAGCACTCCCCTACTAGGGTCTCGTATCGTCACCATCTGACGCTCGCAGTCTATGACAGCTCCAAATCGGCTCAACCAATCCATGCCAACAATGACACAAACATCCCCCATCGCAATCGGGACCAGATCTATCGAAAACTCAACACCGAGGATCTCGAGTACACATCCTCGAATCACATCAGTAGCATACACCGCTCGCTCGTCAGCTATAGAAACTCGTAGAGGTCGACTCAACGCCTCTCGTCGAACACTGATGTGCTGACTAAATGCTAATGACACGAAAGATCGACTCGCACCCGAGTCAAATAACACCAAAGCAGGTACAGAACTCACAAGAAAAGTACCTATGCATACCACAATATAAGCACAAAATCTCAAACTTAAAATAAGTAAGTAAGAAAATACATACCAGCCCCGACATCGGGTGCTGCACGGACCTCCTCCGCTGTCAACTGGAAGGCTCTCCCGGGAGCCTTCGGTGTCTCGGCCTTCACTGGCCGAACCTCGATAGCTCTAGCAGCAGGTACAGATCCCTGTGCTGATCCCTGATGTAGTTGTGGGCACTCGGCCTTCCGATGGTCAGTCTGGTTGCATTGAAAGCAAACCATGAAACATCCGCATGATCACTGTCACAGACTTCGTCCCCTGCTTGAGGCACAAGAACTCCTGGGCCAAACGTTCTGTCTGCATCGGGGGAACATACTCGTCTCTGAACATAGTGGTGAACCTCTCCCAGGTCACCGCGGTAAGCTTTACAGGAGTAAAATCTGTCGTCACAAACTTCCACCAGTCCTTCGCTCCCAAGCGAAGCTGGTTCAGCGCGAACCGTACCCTCAGATGTTCCGGACAGGAACAAGTGTAGAAACATCCCTCAACGTCAGAGATACACCTCATTGCGGCTATCGGATCATGTGTCCCATCAAACTTTGGTGGCTTCGTGTTGCTGAACTCTCAGTACAACAACGAGTCATCCCCCTGTGGCCTGGCAGCGACGACGGCTGCGGTGGCTGCAGCAACAACAACCTCGGTAAGAGAAGCATACCGTCGTCAAACGTCTCAATCAAAGTGGTCTTGATAGACCCAAACATCTCAGGAATCTCAGCTCGTATGGCTGCGGCCACCTCCTCGTGAATTAGCCTACGGATCTCCTCATCACTGGTACCACTGGTACCACTGCCTCCTGGGTTGTGGCGCGTCCCAACCATGATGTCTCTGAAATACAACACAAAAGAAATAAGAGATTCGCTCGAGTATACTCGCACTCAATACTCAACCCTACTTGTTCTTTAGTACCCTAAGGATTCTTACTTGGACAACTCACCGATCAGTTTGAGTTCAGATGTACCCGAAGGTGTATCCGAATCCCTCAAACCAAGGCTCTAATACCAACTTGTAACGTCGTGAAAATTCAAACCAAAATTTTCATTTTTAATTCATAAAAACATCTATTATATTGTTCAACATCAAGCATTCATTTAACAAAGTTTCCAAATCATCTCATAAAATCCAGGATCCACAGCAGCTCTTCTCAAAACATAGTGTGTGTGTGTGTTTACAATCATGTCGGCGCCTTCCCGTGATCCTTGCTGGTACCTGAAACACATATCACATAACACGGTAAACATAAATACTTAGTGAGTTCCCCAAAATACCACGCACATACGACTAGCCACTCAAGGCTATAACTCTACGAGACCTTCCGGTCAATGTGTCTCAGGGGCCTTCCGGCCCCACCCTTGGAGTAGACCTTCCGGTCCTACTCTGTCGACCTTCCGGTCCATACCATGTTGACCTTCCGGTCCATACACTGCTGGCCTTCCGGTCCATACCATACTGACCTTCCGGTCCATACCATGCTACTCATAACATACATAACATATACATGGAAACATAGAAACATATATCACATACTCGTCATAGCACATAAGATCTTCCGGTCACACATAATTACCACTCTAGGTAAGGTGTGGTGAGAAAACTCACCTCGGGTAAATCTCGGAAAGTCTCGAACTCGAATCGCTGATCTAGCCTCCGCCTAATCACATAAAGTAATTATCTCTAATTAATACGGCTCTCAAAGGCTAGACTAGTCCCTCCCTATATTCTCTCAGAAGGGGAAAATACCATTTTACCCCTCCAATGGTCCAATGTCCAAATGTTAACCAAACCCTAAAAGTCAACCCCAGTCAACGGTCCAACTTTGACCAGACTCGTCGAGTGCACTCGGGTGACTGGGCGAGTCAATGCGTGTCCTCTGAATCCTCCTAAGGCCTCACTCGACTCGTCGAGTTAACCCTTCTCTCGACGGGTTACGACTAATCATGAATCGTGGTGCAACACGATCCGACTCGTCGAGTCCTCTCATGGACTCGGTGAGTTTCTTCGATGAGGATGCTCAAACGACCTTCTGAGGTCAGATCTGTTTCTCTAACCTATAGATCTGACCTTCTAACACCCAAAAGTCACGTAAAGGTCTGAACTTTATGTTCATGCATCACACATATAGATCTATTTGATGAAATAGCTCAAAAAATGGAGTCCTAAGCTCAATACTCTCATGTAACAGCATAAAGCTTGGTTGTTGGGACACTCTGGACCTCTCAACGTCCAGATTTAAAGTCTATTCCTCAATGGGACTTCATATGCTCTATAATCCATCTAAAGAAAGGGTAAAGAAACCCTAGATTCCATAAATCCCTTAAATACACGAAAATAGTCATGGATTCATACCTCAAACAGAAGCCCTTGATGAAATAGAAGAAGTTCTGAGCCCCCTCTAAGCAGCCTAGCTTGAATCTCCCTTCCTTCCTTGCAAGAATGCACTATGGTGGTGAAATTAGCCCTTTCTCTCTCCTTCTAAGCTCTCAGGCTCACTAGGGTTTCTCAAGGGTATGGTGGCCGCAATGAGGGCCATAAGGACCCTTAAATAGGGCACAGGCCCAAAGATTTAGGGTTTCTGCCCATAACGGGGACTCGTCGAGTCGACTCGCCAACTCGGCGAGTCCATTCATTAATCCTAGTCAGCAGTCGCGATCCTACTCGACGAGTCTAGGCATTAACTCGTCGAGTCCATCTCCTTGACTCAGAAATAAAAACTCAATTATGATACCTGGAAATTCAGATGTTACATACATACTCTCGAGAGGTGTCACACACTCTCCAAGTTTCCCGGTTCTGTCTCAACCTTCCTTGATTCGAGTACGGATCCTTTGCTTCCAGTAGTACCGGCCCATACTACCTTCCACATCTATCCGTACTTTCTTCAAGAACTGTCTCGATTCACCAAGTCCCTTAACCAATATCCCTTTCCAACAAATCTCATCCTAGGCTTTCCTAGGGCACTCTCCGACCTACTCTCTACCATCAGCTGCACTAGGAGTCCCTACCACCCTTCCCTAACTAGCTTGCGGATACTGCTACATATCCGCTCACTATTTAGTTAGAGTTAGCCAGTACCCCTAAAGCACAAAGCAAGCAACATTCGTGCATTGAGTAACCAATTCATGCATAACCTATACATGTCATCCTACTGCTGACTAAACAGCCCTAGCATAAAGCTCATACAACAGGCACATAAGGCATCCTTCCTAGATCCTTAGCCCTATTCTAGCATGTAGTTCTCAGAATCATACATCGGGCATACAAGGCATCCTCCTAGATCCTTAGCCCTAATCTAGCATGCAGTTTCTCAGATTCATATATCATATAGCTTATCATAACAAGTATGGGTATCTTGGGAAAACTTACTTGAGCTCGGCCGGTCGCACGCATCACACACCTTGTTCTTTTCCCAAAATTCTTTAACTTAAATTTTAGAAAACTGTTTTCTTGCGAAAAATCTTTTAATCCCTTGGTTTGAGTTCAGACACCCCAGAGGGTGTGTCCGAATCCCTCAAACCAAGACTCTGATACCAACTTGTAACATCCCAAATTTCAAGCCCAAAAATTTCATTTTTGATTAAGTAAATCACAACATAGTTTACCAAAACATTTCCCATGCCATGTTATTTGTAAAAAGAAACATAACAATGTGTCTGAAAATCATATTGTCAAAAGTAAAATAAATCAGAGTACACTCCCAGAAAACTCCATGCAGAAACCATGTGTGTGTGTGATGCGCTGCTACACCGCCGGCTCCTTACCCTTAGACGAAGAGGTACCTGAAACCAAAACTAAAACTGTAAGCACAAAGCTTAGTGAGTTCCCCCATCATACCACATACCATACAATCACATAGCATACATACTGTCGGACAATTCTAGGGCGCCCGACCTACCCGGTACGGCCATTCCGGGGTGCCGACCTACCCGGTACGGCCATTCTGGGGTGCCGATCTACCCGTGTCAAGCCATTCTGGGATGCCGACCTACCCGTGTCAAGCCATTCTGTGGTGCTGACCTACCCATCGGTCCTAACAACCGAACCTCGGGGACTATTCCACCCCTTACTACTACTATCACACATATCATAACATAATCATACTATCAGACATATCTGGGGGTGTCCGAACTACCCTTCGGTCCTAACAACGGAACTTGGGGACTATTCCCCTCCTACTACCACTATCACATATAACATATCATGCCAGCATATAAACATATCATAACATACTGTCAGACATATATGGGGTGTCCGACCTACCCATCGGTCCTAACAACCGAACTTGGGGACTATTCTCCCCCTACTACCACTATCACATATAACATATCATGCCAGCATATAACATATCAGGTAGTAGCAAACCTAGATGAATATCACAAAGACAATCATCTAACATACAACTCCTACTGGTGGGACGGCATTGTGAAGGTAACTCACCTCGATGTCGTGTAGTGTCTGAACTGTCCTCGGTGTGAAGGTCGGCTCTCCTCGACTCCCCAAACCCTACACGACAACCTTCAAGTCATCAAACCGAACATACAACCCAACCAGGGTCAATACCAAAACCAGGCAAATTCAACATTGGTCAAAGTCAACACTCAGTTGACCTGACTCGCCGAGTTGGTCTACCAACTCGTCGAGTCCATGCTCCACTAACCCGATCCAACCCCGACACCACTCGTCGAGTCTTGCGAGAACTCGTCGAGTTCTCCTTCATTCAAACCATCGGTACCATCTTCATCCGACTCGCCGAGTTCTTCCTTCAACTCGGTGAGTTCATCTCCCTCATAAGAACGTGTCCAGTCTATAACTCGCCGAGTTGTATGAACAACTCGTCGAGTCCATCTTCAAAGGTTGGGAGATTGCCTTAGACTCGCTGAGTCTGTTCATACACTCGTCGAGTCCTATGATTCCCAGGTCCCTTTACGAGTCTAAACATTTACGGGACTTCCTTCCCGAACCACTAGTCCAACCATAGAAAGGATTTAGTGGTCATTACACACCGACTCGCCGAGTTCCAAGAACAACTCGTCGAGTCCCTTCTTGACCCTTACTATACAGTCGATTTAAATGGGTCTTAACACATCAAAACCATAGATCTGGCCTCCTAATGTCCATTTTATACGTAAAGTTCCAAACTTGGTGCACATGCATGGGGTTTTTGGCTCAAAAATCCATAAAAGGTGCTCTACAATGTGCATGGGGCTCTCATGGCCATAGAGTTGGCACCTTTATGCCATGAGACCCCTCCAATGACTCAGATCTGAAAGTAGAACCCCATGAATCACTTCACAAATCCGAAAATGGCTTAGAAAGCCCTAAATGCACCCAAAATCCAAGCCTTAAAGATGAACAACCAAATGGAAGACCAAAACAGGGGGCATTTACCTCGATTGAGCTGAAGATGGAATAATATCTCTGGATCTACAAGCCCCAACTCGAATCCCCAAGCTTCTTCCTTCCTTTCAACCTTCACAAACCACCCAAAAGCACCAAAAATGGCCTTAGATCACTCAAAGCGGCTAGGGTTTCGATATGAGGTGTTCTGGGAGCATAAGGGACGATGGAGGCTGCAATAAGACGTTTAAATAGGGTGCAAACCCTCAAATTTAGGGTTTCACCCAAACAACACCTACTCGCCGAGTTAGTCTCCAACTCGTCGAGTAGGTCACTTAAACTTCGAGCGGATCCCGTCTCTACTCGACGAGTTGGGCCACCAACTCGTCGAGTCCCAGAGAAAAATACATAAAATTCTTGAATTAAAGACATACCAGGAATCGGGTGTTACAAAGCAGCTGAGGTTGTGGTGACCATAAGCATCAACAACCACAAACACCTTATTAATGATTGTCTCACATAGGACGCGGTGGCCGTGAGAAACCTAAAGAAACCGATCATAAGTACTGAATGTGTATAAATACAACAATGACATATTTGGAACAAAAAAATATATTAAGGACTAAATGTACAAAAAAATATAAGGACTAAATGTGTACAAAATGATAAATATATTACACTATTAAGTCATTTTTTCGGTTTACTTGAAGTAGTCGTTCATAAGTACTGAATATGTATAGTTAAACAAGTTGAAGAGACAAATGTTGACGAAAAAAAAAACTCAGTGACTAAATGTGTACAAATCGAAAAATATATTATGCTTTTAAGTTATTATCCCTATTATTTATTTACCGGTCAATGTATGATGTCTCTAATTATTTATTAAGAGGTTGTTTGGTTAAACTTATTTAGGAGCTTTTTAACTTATTACCGGTTTCATACTGGTATAAACCAAAATTAATATTTGGGTAAAGACTTTTTAAAAAATAGCTTATAGCGGTTGCATACCGAAGATAAATCATTTTTTTATAATCACTCCTTAGTAACTTATCAAAAATTTGTCAAACATTTTTTTTAAAACTTTATTTTGATACCACTATAATTTTATTTAGCTAATAAGTTAAAAGTGTTTATAATTTTAAATAAGCTATCCCTAACACCCGCAAAGAAAGTGTAGTGGTTAATAAGTAAACTCTCACATATGGGTCTTAGCGTGTTGATATGGGCCATTTCCTCATTTAGATATTCTGATGGGGTTTACTATTTTTTATTTTTCATTAAATATGTATTTATTTAATAATATCTTATTAGTTTATACAATAGAATTTCAACTATTTACGATCGATGTTTTTATTTTTTTTTTTATTTTTTTTATTTTTTTTAATGCAAAAGACATAAATTATGCAATCACATCTTAACGATTCAAATACGGTCGACATAAATTATCACATATTTCTATACTAAATAATTTAATTTCATATTTAGTTTTAAAAACTATCTCGATTTATAAATTCAAATAATTATGTCAAATCTCTTTCTTGATTGGATTAACAAACATTTCTTTTTTGAACGGAATATTAAATAACATTTATGAGAAACCTAAAAGCAAAAGAGGCCTCTGGCCTTAAATTGTATAAATGCACCGTCGAATACAAAAGATACCCTACAAAACACGGTTCGTGATGCCATGCCACCGTATACGTATCTCATCCAATCTTCCCTACATTCCCTTAACCTTAATACGGAGTATATTTTTTTTATTCTTTTGTGAATTAACAATCTTCCAATTGTTCCAGTCTGTTTATACAATTTTTGTTACAATGGCCAAACAAATTTTAATTAATTTGTCTAACGAATGTGAGTAAACGAATAAAAAAATTATATATTTTTTCATACCTTAAGAATAAAAATAATTAAGACTAATGTGTTATGCACCTCAAAACAAGCCAAGAAAAATCTTTTGGCATGCCATGGGATTGGAAAGAGGACTCTGAAACGAAAGTTCTTGCCCATCCTCCTTACTATTTATTATAATGGTATTTAATATATAAAATTATGTGAATACTACTTTACATGTATCATTTATAAGTACGATAAAGGAATTTTTGAGTGACAATATGATAATTCAACATTAATTGGTGGACATGCATGTAATACTAGTCTCATCAAATGTTTACTGACAACCGGTACAAACCAGTTTAGTCCATTCTAATATCCTCTATGTTCTTACAAATAGAATCTAAATTAACAAATTAAATATATTTTTTTATTATGCAAATGCTAGAAAAACTCTGTTTCATATATATAGACATATAATTCATAGCCTAGTTATCTTGGATTCACCATTGTCATCTGTTGCCAACAATGATGAGCATTTCTCTGAAACCTGACCCTGCAAGCATATGCATTCTGTTCTCCAAATTAGTTTGATGTGCAATAGGTAAAAGGTCATAAGATGATCATATAATTAAAAAGGAAAAAAAAACGCGTGGTGTGAGGTCAAAATCCGTGTGAATTGAACTGAAATACTTCTTGTGGTGTAAGCAGATTCGGGGGAGTATAAAAAGTCAACATAAAGCTGCACCCCAATATTCCATACTTCAACATGCTTTCATTTCCATACACCGTGAATTTTTAACGGATGCAAATTAGGTTGAATTAAATACCCTTGTACAATTCAAATTCTTTCATGTTAACCCCTCTAACATATTACATTTACTTAAGGTGTATTCAACCAATAGAACATGGCTTATTTGGTTAACAAATGTTAACGGTAAATGCTGAAAAATAGAATGTTTCCTTTGCATTGAAGTAAGAAAAAGAAACTTTGAAAAGCACGGAAATGTCCACAATCAAATTCTTGTCCGATATTCACTTTCATAACTACAAATCATATCCAAGGACTTATAGCATAACCGTAACAAATATTGGTGGAAAGTGTCTCAAGCCTTGTTGAAGGTTCAAGTCTCATTTGAAAAGACAATGGGTAGTTTAGGAATACGATATAGGTACATGTTTGCAGTTCTAAAAAAAATAACTTGCAAATCATACATAACACATATAGAAATTATTTTACATATATTTCTGCTAATAGTTAGAGAAACACCGATATGACAATTTCACTAATTCAACGTCATATATGCAAATTGATGGAAATTACAAATTTCAACTAAAGAATTCATTAATATAATAGTATTAGCAATAAATCACTAATATGTAAGTAACACACTAACACTTATATATTCACAAATAACAATTATCTAATACATTGCCTCAATGTGGGTTAACCCCTTTTAGATAATGTATTTAAGTTTTCTTCAACTTTCTTGTGTTAATCAAAAGACAAGGGGTGCAAATTGAAATTCAAATTACTTAAAGGTTTTTTTCGGAAGTTATATATGGGACCCGGGTTCAAAAAGCTCTTCACCGTCAGCACACGGTCTCCTTTGCATATATATATGGAGTTGCAGCTTCCATAACTTTCTTCACCACCAACTTCCTCCTCAAATCTTCCTACTTATCTTACCCCACACACAAATAACTCTAGATATGAAAATGAGTGACAATAGCCCATACAGTTCTGTGAAGATGTTATGTTATCTTATTGGTCTAATCATCTTCTTAAGCACAACCCAGTTAGGTGCTGTTGACAGCAGGGCCTTACGGCCGACACGAGTCAATATCAGCAACGGCGCTAACAGAGATGAGGGAATTGAGTTCAGGGTTTCTTCAAGCATCAAAACGAAGGGTGGTGGCTTGCCGTTGAGGAAGATGGAATCAGCATTCACATTGGCTTCCGGGCCTAGTAAAAGAGGGCCAGGCCATTAATTTCTATACAAACTCGATTTTTTTTTTTTCATCTTTATTTAGCTCTCAAAATTCTTTCATTTTTTGAAACCTATTATTTGGATATACACATGTAGAATGTAACTTTGTAACCAAAGTGTTATAACTTTTTTATGATCTTAAATACCACGATGAACATAGATCATTAATCTTGTAATTGTATTACACTGAAATTTATGTTGTTCCTGTTGAGTTGTGAAGTCAAATTGTTCATTAACCTTATTGCGGCTATAGAGACAAAGCAAATGGCTAGTGACCCATATGCTATTTTGGAGTCGAAACCAAATACTTCACAGGTTTAGGGTTAAAATAAAATACCAAACTCTATAAATAGATCTAGATGAAACTGCAATCATTATTATGAAATCAATAAACCCATCTAGTTAGTTTACGTCTGAACATAGCACGATTAATCAGGTCATGTCAAGTACATTAAATCTTTGTCCTTTTAGATTTTTTCTTGGTATTATTAATTTAAAACTTAACAACCAATATCAAAGTTGTGGTTGAAAACGGGAATGTTAAGACATAACAAGTTTAAAGATTGGAAGCGGAAGGTATAAATTAGAGATTACTGTAATACCTGGTTTTCAGGTATGAGTTTTATGATTTAATCATGTGAATTTTGATGGCCACCACGTGGTGGGGAGGATCACCACGATGTGACAACGTCTTAAGAGTCACGTTCATTTTTAAGTGACCATGTCGTGGTCATGTATTGGCCACGACTTGGTGACGTCTGAGACTTAAAACACTAGATTTCAGGCCGTGGGCACTATTTAAAGGAAGTGATGGATAAGGTTTCATCCACCCTCAGCCTCCATCACCTCCAAGTGCCTTGAAGCAAAACCTAATTCCCTCTCATCCATATCTAAGCCTTTTGTGGTGTTTTTGGTGGCCTTTGAAGAAAGTATGCAAGGATTCATCAAGCAAGCTCATCTTTATCCTTTGGTTTACCTTTTTGATGTAATCTTCTAGATCTAGGTTTTTATGCACATTTCTTCATGTTTATGTTGGTTTGAGTGGATGGATTCAATAAAGTTAACAACTTTATTGATCCTTAAGGTCCTAAGAAGATTAGATGCTCCAGATCTGAAGTGTTATGTAGTTTTAAGTTCATGGGGTTTTTTTTACCCCATTTCTCTCATTTTTACCTAAGTTGAGTAAAAGACATGCATTGGACATGCATGTCCTCAAAGCAAGGATTTTTATGATACATTTGAGTGTAAGGAAGCTTTCTGGAAGGCATTAGTATGGGGCTTAATGGATTAAGGGCTTAATCCATTAAGCTAATTCTAAACAAATACCACGACGTGGTAGAGGAACTCCTCGTGACTATTTTGTCGTGGGATAGCCACACCATAGTGACCTATTTAGTTGACTTTGACCTTGACCGTTGACTTTTGACCAGTTTGACTTTTAGTCAAGCATATAGAGGTTTGGAGTGGTAGCCTAAGGTTTGGTTTGTGATTGTTTAGGAGGTCCGTGTAGTTGATTCTGTAGGATTTTCGAGTAGAGGATTACAATTCGTTGATTAGGTGAGTTTTCTCACTATACTATGTAGGACACTAGGTGTTATGTATGCTAGATTGTTTGTATGCCTTTTGCATGAAAGACTGTGGTGGGATCACATCACTTGTATGCAAGACTGTGGTTGGATCACAACACTTGCATGGAAGACCACAGTGTGACCATGGCAAGAAAGACTGCAACGGGGTTGTAGCAACAAAAGTGTTTGTAAGATTATGGTGAGATAATAGCATGCACATGGGTTAAAGTATACCCTAGAACGGGGCCCACTGTGATGTATGATATGTGATATTTTGGGGAACTCGCTAAGCTTTGTTCTTATGGTTTAATTTTAAATGTTTCAGGTACTTCCAGTAGCAGGGAAAATGAGTCAGCTTAATTACATTGCATCCACCGATGATTTTCGCACTACGATATTTTGGGATTTACTCTGATATTTTTATGAAAACAATATAATCATGTTTAGGATTACTTGACTCGTAATATTTATGGAATGGTTTATTTACTTAAAAATTGAAAAAAAAATATTTGTATTTTAGGGAAGTTATAATTACGTTACCAAAAGAAATTTCATGAACCCTTATGCGAGATAACCCTTAATCGATGAAACATTAAGTGGTGAGTGTTATTGGATTGAGAGACTCTTGGCATAGTCAGATTGGTGAAAATATTTTGTACAATATCATCCAAAACAAAACAATGTTTGGATTGATCAAGGCTTGTCCATGACAGTTCATATCAACGACTTTAATTCAGTCTTATTTATATTAGTTTTGGTTGACATTGAATTTAATGATGAAGTTCACGCTTTGTTATTATTAACTTTGTTGCTCGAGAGTTGGTCTAATACGGTTACATCAACAAGTAGTTCATCTGAAACGATTGAGCGTACATTTGAGAGGATTTGTAAATTAATCCCAATATAGGATATTCAGATTGAGAACGTTGATGGTGTTCGAGATCCCTATTGATTATGAAAGGAAAGGGAAATATTATGGATAATGTAATGACAGAGGAAGATCAATCAAGAAAAAGGGTTTAATTTAAGAACATGGGATATATCATTTGTTGGAATTATAAAGGAATTAGAAAGTTTAGAAATTAGTCCATGTAAAACCTTTAACAGATAAAGGCAAGAATGTAACAACCCAAAAAATAGTGATAAAATCTTTTATTTTAAAAATCATTAATTCCATATATCAGGTGTCTCAAAATCAACTACAATACAGTGTATCAAAATCATCAGAGTAAATAGTCATAATGTAGAATCATGAGGGAGATGTTGCATGATCACGTCGGGCACTTCCCTTTCGAACTGGAAGTACCTGAAAATGTTAAATCAAAAAAACGTAAGCACAAAGTTTAGTGAGTTCCCCAAAATACAACATACCATACATACAGTTGCCATGGGCTACCCCCAGGGTATTACAACCAAGTGTCATGGGCTACCCCCATGGTCTAACATCCTAATGTCATTGGCTACACCCATGATCTGTAATGCAATTGCCATGGGCTACCCCCATGATCTTTCATACAAATGCTACTGGCTACCCCCAAGGTCTTTCATGCAAGTATCATAAAGACAACTATCATATAACAAAATCCGGTGGGTCGACATTGGTGCCTTCGACCCACAAGTACAGTGAGAAGACTCACCTCAATAAATAGCCAGGTAAAACTCACACTCGAGCTACTACTACAAAATCTCCTCACACTAAACATATCCAAAATAAAACCTTAATTCACAATTACGGTAGCATCCTATTTATCAGGTCCAAAATCCAATGCTAATCCTCATTTGGGGAAAAGACCATTTTCCCCTCTAAGTCCTCAATCCCTCACAGTTTACCAAGGGTCAAACTAGTCAAAAAGTCAACGGTCAACGACCAGCTGACTTACGCCTTGCGTAATCAATCTACGTCATGCATACCTAGACGCTCTGCTTACCACGTTATAAAGTCATTTCCATTTTTAGCTCTTAATCTACAAATATCAACCATCAATTGCTCAAATATGGTCCAAATAAAAGTCTAGAGTGTTGAAACTTTGTTAATGGAAAAAGGCCTTTTGGTACTTATCCCACATTGGAAGAAGAAAGAAACCTTTTCTACTTTATAAAGCTTTACTTTAGTATTTTACTAATATGATTAAAAGCTTGGGCTAAAGGGATTAAGTTGGATTTGGTAATTGGGCTAGTCAAATTAGACTTGAAAGACTTTTATATATATATATATATATATATATATATATATATATATATATATATATATATATATATATATATATATATATATATATGGTCAAAAGGTTGGCCTTGGGCCTTGGGGCTCTTGGGGTCTTCTTGACTAATTAAATTATTTTTATACATTAATTGCGATTTTGACTTTTATTTAACAATTAAATCTGTTAATTTTAGTTTAACTATTTAACATTTAATTTCAGTTTAGTAGTTTTGGAGGGAACAACATTTATTAACTGCCAATGACAACCTATATATATATGGATCACCAAACACAGATTTCAAGAGTTGGAAAAATCACATTCTTATTAAATTGGTATTCTTCATTCATAATAGGAACATAGAGAAATTTCATCAGAATCAAGATCCTATCTTGATTAGATTGTTTTATCCTCTGGACCGATCCCTACCAAGGAAATTTCTGTTTTAGGACAATACAAAAAGGCCTCAATCTCTACAAAAATTCGAGTTTGTAGTATGTTGTAAACCTACATTCAAGTATGTTTTTCTTATGAATTTGTTCTTGTATTTACATCTTATTACAATTCCGTTTGTTAAATATATGCTATTTTATTAATTGTATATTTATGTCATAACAATCTAAGGCATAAACCAAAAAGTCAAGAATGGATCAACAATCCATCATCAAAACACATGTGGAAATGCCTGAGAAATTCAAAGGCTCCGATTTTCAGAGATAGGAATAGAAGAAGTTGTTTTACTTCAAAACTCTTCATGTTTCCAATGTTCTCACCGATGATTCTCCTTCCCCTCCCACTAGCGTGACCACTGCTGAAGGGAAAAATTGTAACGTCCGCAGATTCGGGTTAGTCAATTTAGTGATAATAAGCGTAAAAAATGACTTTTTGATAGAAGATTAATTATTATAAATAATCTTAACCAAAGTATAGTATATTTCATAAGGATTCCGTACATATAAAGAACGCTAAAATCTGACTTATAACGAAGAAGTTATGACCTGTCGAAGTTTTACGACTAAACCGGCACGACGCCACGTATCGTAAAAAGTGAATTTTTGATAAGCTACTTTTTATCCTTATCAAACTTGTAACACCCAAAAATTTCAAACAAATTTAAACTTTCAAAACATGTCAAGTTCATCAAAACATTACAACTTTGTTTTCAAAATACTATCTATCAGAGTATTCCCAGAAACATAAACATAATAGGAGGAGCTGTACGATCATGCATTCGCCTTGCCGCGATCCCCTGATGTACCTGAAACAATAAACTGAAATTGTAAGCCCGAAAGCTTAGTAAGTTACCCCCAAAATACCGATACACATACAGTCCGCATAACCATGTCAGCAATAACGTATCATAGCAAACTGAACAGAACAGCACATAACGGGTCCACAGCCCTACAGACTGAAATACCCCCGAGCCCACAGTACGAGTCTCCCTCAGCCCGTAACTGGAATGCTCCCGAGCCCACAGTATGAGTCTCCCTTAGCCCGTAACTGGAATGCTCCCAGGGTTTGTTGGCTACCGCACGAAGCAGTACAACCTCAACCCATCCCATATAACAAACACATAACATAACCACTGAGCATGCAATAATCATATAACATCACAGGTAGTCCTACAGATCTACCTAACTGGCATAACCACTAGCATGCAACACTAACTCATACTCAACATCTAACACTGCTAGGATAACATATCCAATGGGCCGGCTTTGGTGCCTTAGACCCGTTAGTATAGTGAGGATAACTCACCTTGCAACTGTCGTCTGAAACTAGAAGGCTCAACTCCCGGATCACTAACACGAACTCCACCACCTATAGGTACCATAAAACCCCTTTTTCATAAATCTCCGAATTACCAGAATACCCTCAGAAGTCAACTAGTCAACCCTTGGTCCAAGTCAAAGTCCACAGTCAAAGACAACAGTCCATGTTGACTCGACTCGTCGAGTGCAGTTCTCCGACTCGTCGAGTCCTTCCTGAACTCGAGAAGTCGTGAAATCCTTGATTGGCTCGTCGAGTTCCCCTTTAACTCGTCGAGTTTATATGTGTCCAAGAATTGGGAGAAACCCTAGCCGACTCGCCGAGTCTTCGAATGACTCGCCGAGTTCAAGGAAATCTTCAACGGACTCGCCGAGTTGTTCATCCAACTCGTCGAGTTCATGGCGATCTTCAACGGGCTCGCCGAGTTGTTCCTCCAACTCGTCGAGTCCTTGCAGACTTTCATCCATGCAGACGCTTTTTAAGCCATGGCAAGGTTCCAGATTACAGATGCAGGCTTCTAAGGCATTTTTATCACGTAAAGTTGCCAACTTTACGCACATGCAAGGCTCTAAGGGCCCTAAATGACCAATCTAAGCTTCCAATGGAGCTTTGCACCTTGGGAGAGTCTCATTCTTGCACCAGCTAGAAACTTTATGGACTAAGAAGCCTAAGGGAGCTCAGTTCTAGAGTTACAACTTCAGATCTTAGCTTGCACACAAGAAAAGCTTCCAAACATAACATGAAAACCCTAGGATTGTCCAAAGAAGGGATCTAGAATAAAATGAGGTCAGGGTAATGATTATACCTTCCAGACGATGCCCAAACAGGTGGATTTCAGATCCCACAAGCTCCTTGCTTCTGAATACTTGCTCTTCCAAGCTCCTTCCTACACAAAATCCTCTTCCAAGCTCAAAACACACAAATGGAACACACACACTCGATTAGGGTTTGAGGGGGGAGCAGGAAGCAATAAAAGGGGAGGCTGGGGGAGGCCAATGATCCTTTAAATAGGGTGCAAAACCCCGAGATTTAGGGTTTCATCTGCCAGCTCCTACTTGTCGAGTCCATTATTGGACTCGGCGAGTAGGTCATTAAAATACGCGGACCAACCCGCTGCTACTCGACGAGTAGGGCAATCAACTCGTCGAGTAGCCCTTGAAATCAAGAAATACACATTAAAGCAATACCTGAGAAACGGGGCGTTACAATTATCCCCCACTTGAATTAGACTTCGTCCTCGAAGTCTGCTGCAGCGAATAACTCCGGGTAATGCTCCCGCATTTCGGCCTCCGTCTCCCACGTCCACTCGGACCCCCTTCGATGCTCCCACTGTACTTTCACCAAAGGTATCTCCTTATTCCTCAGAATCTTCATCTTTTTCTCCAATATGGCCACAGGCCTCTCTACGTAATTCAGGCGTTCATCAACCTGAATGTCATCCAGCGGCACCACCTCCTCTGGATCCATAATGCACTTTCGCAGCTGCGAAACATGGAAAGTGTTGTGTATCCGACTAAGCTCCTCCGGCAGCTCTAGCCTGTAAGCCACCTTGCCAACCCTGGCAATGATCCTGAACGGCCCAATATATCGGGGACCCAACTTTCCCCTCTTCCTGAAGCGAATCACGCCTTTCCAGGGCGAGACCTTCAGGAGTACCATGTCACCGACCTGAAACTCTAACTCGGAGCGGCGCCGGTCGGCGTAACTCTTCTGCCGACTCTGAGCGGACTGCAGTCGCTGCCTAATCTGCTGAATCTTCTCGGTAGTCTGCAAGACCACCTCCGTCCTACCCATCACCCTGTGGCCAACCTCCCCCCAACAAACCGGGGTACAACATCTCCGCCCGTACAACAGCTCGAATGGCGGGGCGCCAAGACTAGAATGATTGTTGTTGTAGGCGAACTCCGCAAGCGGTAGGTGAGAATCCCAACTCCCACCGAAATCAATGACACACGCCCTCAACATGTCCTCGAGGGTCTAAATAGTCTGCTCGCTCTGGCCGTCTGTCTGCGGGTGGAATGCTGTGCTGAAGTGCAACTGCGTGCCCAACTCCTCGTGAAACTTTTGCCAGAAGCGGGAGGTAAACCTGACATCCCGATCAGAGACAATGGAAACGGGAACTCCATGGCGGGACACGATCTCGCGAACGTACAATTCGGCCAATTTCTCGGTCGATGAGCTCTCCCGTATAGCCAAGAAGTGGGCACTCTTGGTCAATCGATCCACGATGACCCATATAGCATCAAACCCCTTCGCCGTCCTCGGCAACTTGGTAATAAAATCCATCGTGATCTGTTCCCATTTCCACATGGGAATCTATAGGGGCTACAGCTTTCCATGCGGCCTCTGATGCTCGGCCTTGACCATCCTACAGGTCAAGCACCTCTCGACGTACCAAGCGATATCTCGCTTCATGCACGACCACCAATAGCTCAAACTCAAATCACGGTACATCTTGGTGGTCCCCGGGTGAATAGAGAAGTGAGACTTATGAGCCTCCTCCATAACCGTCTGCCTAACCCCACCAGACATCGAAACCCAAACCCGACCACATCGGGTCAATAGTCCCCGACTATCCCGCACGAACCGAGTATTCTCACCCTTGATCCTCTCCAGCTTCAAATTCTCCGGTCGCATGCCCTCTACCTGGGCATCTCTGATCAAACTCACAAGCGGAGAATCCACTGCTATCCTCATACATACCGCGGGGGTGGAAGGCCCAGCCGACTTGCGGCTCAAAGCATCCGCAACCACATTCGCTTTACCAGGGTGGTAAAGGATCTCACAATCGTAGTCCTTGACTACATCCAGCCACCGGCGCTGCCTTATGTTCAGGTTCGGCTCATCCATGATATGTCTCAAGCTCTTGTGATCCGTGTAAATGGTACAGCGGACCCCATAGAGGTAATGTCTCCATATCTTGAGGGCGAACACCACCGCCCCCAGCTCCAAGTCATGCGTAGGGTATCTCGCCTCATGCGACTTTAGCTGCCGCGATGCGTAGGCTATCACTCGTCCTCTCTGCATGAGGACTGCCCCTAAACCTGTGATAGACGCATCACAGAACACCACAAAATCCTCAAATCCCTCCGGGAGTGTCAAGACTGGCGCCTCACACAAACGCTGACGGAGGGTCTCAAACGCCCTCTGCTGCTCGGGACCCCACTGAAAATCCACCCCCTTCCTCGTCAGACGAGTGAGGGGTACTGCAATCTTGGAGAAATCCCGTATGAATCTCCGGTAGTACCCTGCCAAACCCAGAAAACTCCTAATATCTGAGGGAGATTTCGGAATCTCCCACTGCATAACCGCCTCGATTTTGGCCGGATCGACCAAAACCCCCTCCTGGTTAACGAGATGTCCGAGGAACTGGACCTCTCGTAACCAAAACTCACACTTCGAGAACTTGGCGTACAAACGTTCTCGTCTCAGAACTCCCAACAGCTCTCGCAGATGCTCCTCATGCTGCTCTCGGGTCTTGGAATACACCAATATATCATCTATAAATACTATGACCGAGCGATCAAGCATCGGTCTGCAGACCCGATTCATCAGGTCCATGAACACTGCTGGCACGTTGGTGAGCCCAAACGGCATCACCACGAACTTATAATGTCCATAACGAGTTCGGAACGCGGTCTTCTCCACATCCTCCTCTCTGACCCTGACCTGATGATACCCAGACCTCAAGTCTATCTTGGAAAACCAAGATGCGCCCTGCAACTGATCGAAGAGATCGTCTATCCCCGGGAGTGGGTAACGGTTCTTCACCGTTAACTTATTCAACTCCCGGTAATCAATGCACATCCGGTGCGAACCGTCCTTTTTCCGGACAAAAAGTATCGGCGCCCCCATGGAGAACTGCTAGGTCGAATGAACTGCTTGCCCAACAGTTCCTGTAGCTGCGAAGACAGCTCCTGCATCTCCGGTGGTGCCAATCGGTACGACGCCTTAGCGATAGGGCCCGCACCTGGCACCAGGTCGATCCTGAACTCGACCTATCTCTCCAGAGGTATCCCTGGAAACTCCTCCGGAAACACATCTGCAAACTCCCTGACCACCGATACATCGGAAACCGAAATCTGATCCCTGACTCGCGTATCTACCACATACGCTAGATAACCCACACACCCGTGCTGAATGTACTGCCGAGCCCTGGCAGCTGAACAAAACCCTGATCCCACTCTGGTGCCCTCGCCATATACAATCAGTTCTCCCCCACTTGGGGTTCGAACTACCACTCGCTGGCCCTCACAATCAATCATAGCACCGAACCGACTGAGCCAATCCATGCCCACAATCACGCACACCTCCCCCATGGGGATCGGAATCAAATCTATCAGAAAGGACACCCCGAAAATCTCCAAGTCACACCCTCGATAAACCGAAGAAGCAGAAACCCCGTGTTCGTTGGCGATAGACACTTGCAACGGACACTCTAACTCGCCCACTGGCGCACTGAACTCCCTAGTAAAAGACTAAGATACGAAGGACCGACTCGCCCCCGAGTCAAATAAGACCAAAGCAGGCAAAGAGTTCACTATAAACGTACCTAATCACATGTACAACAGATAAGCATACAACAGATATAGGAAACGAGATAAAGGATAGAAACATACCAGCAACCACATCTGGTGCTGCTCTGGCCTCCTCCGCTGTAAGCTGGAAAGCACGACCCTGAGCCTTCGGAGGCTCTGCCCTGACTGGCCTCCCATCCGTGATCCTCAAAGTAGCCGGCGCTGGAGCCTGCGCCGGCTTGGCGGCGAGTAACGGGCAGTTGGCCTTCAAATGTACAACCTGATCACAATGGTAACATAACTTCATACTCGGTATCGGAGCGGCCTGGCGACAATCCTTCGCATAATGCCCCTCCTTGCCACACCTGTGGCACCCACTACTGGCTCGACAAATCCCAGAATGAACCCTGCCGCACTTTCCACAAGAGCGGCTCTGCTGACTCCCAGACCTCAAATCAGCGGTTTTAGACCGCTTTGGCGCCGGCTGTGACTGTGCCGGGGTCGGCCGCTGCTCCCTCAGCTGCAGCTCAATCTCTAACTCCCGCCGTCTGGCGGCCTCCTGTAACTCCAGAAGAGTATCACATCGCTGGGTAGATACAAACTGTCAGATATCAGTCTTGAGCATACTCAGATTACGGGTCATCTGAGACTACTCGGAAGCAAACTCTGGGCAAAACATCGCCCGCTCAGTGAACATACGGGTGATATCCGTCACTGACTCCCCGTCCTGTCTCAAACTCAGAAAATCCTGTGCCAACCGCTCCCGCTCAACCCGCAGAATGTAACGGGCGCGGAACATATCCCTGAACTGCTCCCAAGTAACAGCAGCTCTCTGATCATCAGTGTAAGACCCGGTCGCAAGTCTCCACCAGTCCTTGGACCCAGACCTAAGCAGGTTCAGAGCACACCTGACCTTCTGGTCAGCAGGACACGAGCAGGTGAAGAAACACCCCTCCACGTCTGAAACCCATCTCATAGCCTTAATGGGGTCCTACATCCCATCAAAAGTAGGGGGCTTCGTGTTATCGAAGTCCCTGTACTGAAAACCTCTACCAACTCCTCCCACTGCCGCTGATACAGCTGATGCAGCTGCTGCGACGGCTGTCTCTGCAAGGGCTGCGTAGCGCTCATCAAAATACTCGACCATGGCGGTCTTAATCGACCCGCACATCTCCGGTAACTAAGCCCGGAATGCAGCAACAACCTCATCATGCAGGATCTCTCGAATCCTGGCATCCAACTCCTCTGTACCCATCTGCACCACCGGCTCAGGTGCTGTCGGCCCCTCCTGGCCTCTGTCCCCTGATCGTGATCCCGAACCGGATCCAGCCACGAAGCGCCTCGTCATCACCATTCTGAAACATACCACAAGATATCAGATAATCCATATAAATAACTGGGAACCAACTCCCTACTAACCCTAGGGATTGTGACTTACTCGACACGCGTATGGGTCTTGTGCTTTCAGTAGTTCGGGCCCATACTACCTTCCACACCTACCCATATTTGTCTCAAGCATCATCACAATGCCCTAACTGAATACACAACATGGCAAGCGCTCAATCCTCACCCTGGAGGAACGATAAACATCTCATAACTGGCCTCCCGGCCTCACTCAACCCACCTATCCATGAAACTTCCACCAACCCTGTAGCACTAGTGTATGCTAGCCATATATAACGCTGGACCCTATAGACTTTTGAATATCCAATCCTACCCTAAGCTCCCAATCAAACAAGAACAGAACATAAGGCCAAATTAAACATTCTCAGGCCATAAGATCTTAATTATGTATGACTGTGATGCATACACTAGGCAACTACAGTAATGATGTCAATTTCATATAAAGGAAACCCTAGGCTAGCAGGCATCATGAAATTAGACAATTCTATCGTGCAATTTTCGAAGATCCCTAGCCTAGTACTAACATGCTGTTCTAACATATTACATAATCAAATCACTTCTATAGTATTTTGGGGTCTACTTACTGGCTCCGGCTGATCGTACACCCTGCATCCTCCTTTATTTATTTTGAAAACCTTTTTAAAAAAATCATTTTGAAAATCCTTTCCTTGATTTGAGACTGGAGTTACACGAGTGTTCCTCCGATTCACTCAAACCAAGGCTCTGATACCAACTTGTAACACCCAAAAAATTCAAACAAATTTAAACTTTCAAAACATGTCAAGTTCATCAAAACATTACAACTTTGTTATCAAAATACTATCTATCATAGTATTCCCAGAAACATAAACATAATAGGAGGAGCTGTACGATCATGCCTTCGCCTTGCCGCGATCCCCTGATGTACCTGAAACAATAAACTGAAACTGTAAGCCCGAAAGCTTAGTGAGTTACCCCTAAAATACCGATACACATACAGTCCACATAACCATGTCAGCAATAACGTATCATAGCAAACTGAACAGAACAGCACATAACGGGTCCACAGCCCTACAGATTGAAATACCCCCGAGCCCATAGTACGAGTCTCCCTCAGTCCGTAACTGGAATGCTCCCGAGCCCACAATACGAGTCTCCCTTAGCCCGTAGCTGGAATGCTCCCAGGGTTTATTGGCTACCGCACGAAGCAGTACAACCTCAACCCATCCCATATAACAAACACATAACATAACCACTGAGCATGCAATAATCATATAACATCACATGTAGTCCTATAGATCTACCTAACTGGCATAACCATTAGCATGCAACACTAACTCATACTCAACATCTAACACTGCTAGGATAACATATCCAATGGGCCGACTTTGGTGCCTTAGACCCCTTAGTATAGTGAGGATAACTCACCTTGCAACTGTCGTCTGAAACTAGAAGGCTCAACTCCCGGATCACCAACACGAACTCCACCACCTATAGGTACCATAAAACCCCTTTTTCATAAATCTCCGAATTACCAGAATACCCTCAGAAGTCAACTGGTCAACCCTTGGTCCAAGTCAAAGTCCACAGTCAAAGACAACAGTCCATGTTGACTCGACTCGTCGAGTGCAGTTCTCCGACTCGTCGAGTCCTTCCTGAACTCGAGAAGTCGTGAAATCCTTGATTGGCTCGTCGAGTTCCCCTTTAACTCGCCGAGTTTATATGTGTCCAAGAATTGGGAGAAACCCTAGCCGACTCGTCGAGTCTTCGAATGACTCGCCGAGTTCAAGGAAATCTTCAACGGACTCGCCGAGTTGTTCATCCAACTCGTCGAGTTCATGGCCATCTTCAACGGGCTCGCCGAGTTGTACCTCCAACTCGTCGAGTCCTTGCAGACTTTCATCCATGTAGGCACTTTTTAAGCCATGGCAAGGTTCTAGATTACAGATCCAGGCTTCTAAGGCATGTTTATCACGTAAAGTTGCCAACTTTACGCACATGCAAGGCTCTAAGGGCTCTAAATGACCAATCTAAGCTTCCAATGGAGCTTTGCACCTTGGGAGAGTCTCATTCTTGCACCAACTGGAAATTTTATGGACTAAGAAGCCTAAGGGAGCTCAGTTCTGGAGTTACAACTTCAGATCTTAGCTTGCACACAAGAAAAGCTTCCAAACATAACATGAAAACCGTAGGATTGTCCAAAGAAGGGATCTAGAATGAAATGAGGTCAGGGTAATGATTATACCTTCCAGAAGATGCCCAAACAGGTGGATTTCAGATCCTACAAGCTCCTTGCTTCTGAATACTTGCTCTTCCAAGCTCCTTCCTCCACAAAATCCTCTTCCAAGCTCAAAACACACAAATGGAACACACACACTCGATTAGGGTTTGAGGGGGAGCAGGAAGCAATAAAAGGGGAGGCTGGGGGAGGCCAATGATCCTTTAAATAGGGTGGAAAACCCCCGAGATTTAGGGTTTCATCTGCCAGCTCCTACTCGTCGAGTCCCTTATTGGACTCGGCGAGTAGGTCATTAAAATACGCGGACCAACCCGCTGTTACTCGACGAGTAGGGCAATCAACTCGGCGAGTAGCCCTTGAAATCAAGAAATACACATTAAATCAATACCTGAGAAACGGGGCGTTACAAAACTAAATAAAAGTCGTAGTATATGTTACCTGAGAACGTACATAAAAAGAACGTCCAAATCTGACTTCGTTTGAGGAAGTTATGATTTTTCTAAGATTTAGCATAGCAGTATAGAGCCTGGGAATCGAATTTTAGATCGATCGAATATTAGCCGACACAACCTAAATGGGAATTGAAGATCTCGTTAATAGGAGCTCAGCCATATAAAGACAATCGAAAACGGACGTCGGATGACAAAGTTATGAATTTTTAACGGACTTTAACTGTCTAAGCCTTTTAAAATATAACTTTAAAAATAAAGTCAAAATTAGCGAACGGAGTCTAAACAAAGTTGTAGATCCCATCGATACATACGCGTGGATATAAATAACGTCAAAAACGGAGATCGTATGCGATTGTTACGAAATTTAGAAGATAATTAATTTTGAGGTTAAGTTCCGGAGGTGACACGTGGCACCATCTCAGCCGCACCTTCTTCCCCACGGCTTCGCATGCGATTTTGACATGTGGCAGCGTACGCGCAGCGTAGCTCAAAGTACGCCCAGTGTACTGCTATTTTATGCATTACGCCCAACGTAACTCTTGAGTACGCCCCACATACTCAAGCGTTGGCAGCTATAAATAAAGCTCATTTCTCACTCTTTCCTTCACACCTTCTAATCCATTTCTCTCCCAAACACCCCCAAAGCCTCTATTCTTTTCCCTAGTACCTGCTAGGTGTTAGTAGCGAGTCCCAGAGCGCCAGAAGACCTCGATAAGAAGAGCTTTCAGCTCAGAAGTTCTGCCCGTGCAGAGCCCAGTTTCTCGCTAAAACCCCCTGTAAGTGAGTTATGCTTACCGTACTTTAAGTATAACTTATGTTTAAGTTCATTATCGTTAGTATGAACCTATAAACAATATTTATCAGTGATTCCAAGTCGATATACTGATTGATCTACTTATGGGGATGATGTCTAGGTTGTGATTTAGTGAGGTGTTTAAAATGGGATTTCCAAACAATATACTTCATATACCAAACAGACCATACCTCCAACATGATCCTACATTATTGTTCCTTACTTGATAGATCATGAAAGTATACTTTGAGTTAATGATGAATATAGAGCAATAATTAATTGCAATAAATATTAAACTAAAACTTAGTGATAATGATACTAGGTTTCGTCAAAGGAAAAGACAAATGCTAGAAGGGAAGTGCTACCCGAATTTTGAGTTATCACTTTAACATGTGAGTGCATAGTCCCTTTCATGAACATAATTTTAATACAAGTATTAATAAAGGTATTAAATATATGTTGAAAGTCTATATGTGAGTTATATGCTTGTTATCTGGAAATATGTGTTATATGTATATTTGATGATATACGCTATGCGAACCAGACATGGTTCTATATGTGTTAAGATATATTTACATGATAATAATAATAGAAGTATTATAAATGAGAAGATAAATGTATGTTAATACTTAATACCCTGTATAAAATGTTACACTAAATTAGGATAGTGTTATCGAAACAGATTTGTTATTGAAAGTCGATTATAAGTATTGTAGACTTTCCTAATGATGAAATAAGACATAAAAGAGATGTTTAGTTCAATTAAGTTTGGATATTGGGTAGTATCTTATTAAGGGTGTGTGTGTGATCGAAATAGAGAGTAGAAACTTTGTTCGAGGAGATTGATGATCGATGAAGTATGTCCTATGTACAAAAGTACTTTCAACGTACCAAGTCTTTTTTTCAAAGCTCTGTATTTCAGGTGTTGCTTGTGCCGGGGTATTATTATGTTCTGGGGTACGAGTCCTACTCATACCAGGGTACTATAATGTGCCAGAAGTACTATCATGTACAAAGTCCTTTTTTGACACTATTATGTGTCGGAGTACGGGAGCGTACGTGATTACTATATTAATATTTCCCCATACTTTTTATTTTGAAGAGCTTTGGAGTCATCGTTTCTTTTACAAAGTGATCGGACAAGCTTTGTGTCTCAGCATTTCCTTTCACGAAGTAATTGAGGGAACTTTGTAGACTGCCTAATATAGTGTGTCATTAACAGACCACTAGTAGGTATATCTGATGTTATATTGTCGGATAGGGTGAGTCTGGGGGTAAAATACATCACGGTGTCAGACCACTGCTAGGCATAGTTATCTAGATAACCACCCCTGACTTTATTGTCTTGTTGTTTTTACGAATGAAGGTTCGTGGTGAAACTTATTTTGTTCCCCTCATTTGAAGTATCTATTAATCCTCGTTTGCTGCCAGGGAATTTCCGAAGCAGCGTCGTCAGTTTGTTGTTCATATTGATCCTTTAGGCTAGATCTTGTAAGATCTTTGTATATGATCTGTACGTGGGAATCGACGGGAGGGGATAAATTGTTTTAGAGATATGATATATATGTGTTAATGATAATAGTTGGTTTTGCAGGTTTGAGATATACATTATTATCACATTGTGGGATTGAAATCCCTATGCATTCACCAGGTTTCCCAAGCTGACCCACTCAGTTTATTGTATCACACGTGGCTATATGAAATATACATTCCACTGAGAGATTCAAGGAGTATTAGCCCACTAGTTTAATTACTGTAAGGCTTGTAATATTTCGTTATGCTTATGTTTCTGTATTGACGATGACATCCCAATGTTTTAATGTAAATAAAAATACATTTCTTCGAAAATGCTTTAATAATATCATTATCATGTTTTTTGGGAACAAATTCCGCAATATTATTCTTCAAAAAAAGGATACTCTGATTTTTTAAATAAGCATAAACAAATCGGTCTTTTCTGGTCGTGTAAATGAGGATGTCACAAAAATCCACCCACTGCAGCCTAATTAGCAGAACATTAAAGGGTCGTGGAATCCTGGAACACAAATGAGTATAATTGCATATATTATATTTTGAATGCCTTGGATGATTCCCTTTATGATATCTACTCTACCATGACTACTACAAAAGAGATATGGGAATCATTGGAAAAAAAATACAAAATAGAAGTGGCATGTTCCAAGAAATTTGTGATTGGAAAGTTCATGAATTTCAAAATGGTGGATACTAAACCTGTCCTCAAACTAGTGGAAGAACTTCAAGTAATCGCTCATGATCTTGAAGTTGAAGGTATGGGAATAAACTCTAACTTTCTTGTTGGTTAAATCATTGAAAAACTTCCTTATTATTGGAAGAATTTAAAATTGTATCTTAAACACTTGACTGATGATATGAGTTTTGAGTAACTTGTGTTGAGAATTCGCTTTGAAGAAGATAACATGTTGCTTAAGAAAGCAGATGCAAACTGTTTGGAACCAAGTGAAAACTTTGTTGGAGAAGCAAATACTTCTGAGACAAAGCATAACAATAAGAAAGGGAAGAATGGATCCAAAAACTCTTCCAAAGATGGCAAAAATCATGGCTCAAACAAGAAGAATTTCAAGAATAATTCGGGTCCATGTGATGTGTGTGGCAGAACTGGACACAAGGCCAAAGATTGCAGATTCAGCAAGGGTTAAGGGGGGAATGGAGGGGGAAACAATGGAGGAAATTATGGTGGAGGAACTTCTGGTCAAACCAACATGGTTGAATCACCAATTCAGTTTGTTGTTGTGATTCAAACCAACATGGTTAGTAATTGTGTGGATTAGTGGATTGATACTGGAGCCACAAGGAAAATTTTCAACTCTCGAACCATGTGCTCTACATACCAGAAAGTCTTTGATTCTGAACCAATGTTTATGGGGAATGCTACTACTGCACAAATTGAAGGAAAGGGAAAAGTGAAGTTGAAACTGACTTCTAACAAAGAATTTGTTCTAAGTGATGTATTGTATGTTCCTAGAATTACTAAGAATATAATTTCTAGTCCTATTCTTAGTAAAAAGGGTTTCAAACTTGTATTTGAGTCTGATAAGTTTGTTCTCACCAAGGGTGGAGTGTATGTTGGAATGGGATACCTTAGTGAGGGTCTCTTTAAAGACAACGTTTTACCTTTGTACTATGGTTTTGAAACACCAAACAATGATGATGTAATCAATGTTAATAATAATGCAATAATGGGCACTACTAGCCCCTTTTCTATTTATATGCATGATCCTTCAATTTTATGGCATTCTCGATTGGGACATGTCAATTTCCGTTCTATTCAAAATCTAAAAATCTAATGAAATACTTGGCTTAATCGATTCCAATTTATGTGATTTTAGGGCAACACCTACAAGAGGAGGAAAGAATTAGTATATATATTTTATTGATGATTGCAGCAAGTATTGTTATATTTATTTGTTAATTATCAAGGATGAATCCTTGAATTCCTTTAAGAATTATAAGGTTGAAGTTGAAAATCAACTTGACAAAAAGATCAAAATTCTAAGGTCTGATGGAGGAGGAGAATATGAGTCCAAAGACTTTGCCGAATTTTGTTCTTTACATGGTATTATACATCAAACAATTGCTCCATATACTCCTCAACAAAATGGAGTGGCTGAAAGGAAGAATAGAACATTGAAAAACATGATTACTTCAATGTTAATTAATTGTAGAGCACCACATAATCTTTAGGGAGAAGCATGTCTTGCAGCAAATTCAATACTTAATAGAATTCCTCATAAAAAGAGTGATAAATGACCATATCATCTATGGAGAAAGGGAGATTACCCTCTTATAAAGGAATGAAAGTGTGAGGTTGCCTTGCTAAGTACAAGTATCTCTTCATAATAGGACTAAAATTGGACTAAAAACCATAGATTGCATCTATCTTGACCTGCCATGAATAGTACGACCTATATGTTTCTTATGTATAAATCACATGTTGATGATATCCATAATCATACAATCATGGAATCAGTAGAGGATGAATTATTTGAAAATATATTTCCATTTAAGGATAAAGGGAAAGAGGTTTCCCGCTCTAGGAAACGACCTCTAGATGGTGGACTAAATGAACCCATTCTTGACAAAAGTTTACAATCAAATGAAAAGAGTTCTTCCAAGGTTCAAGAAGAGAACTTAAAACCGAGAAGAAGCAAACGGGGAAAAATATCTAAAGATTTTGGACCTAATTACATGACCTATGTAGTGAATAAAGAACCCCAAACTTATAAGGAAGCTATGGATTCTTCTGAAGCTCCTTATTGGAAAGAGGCAATAAAAATGAGATTGGTTCGATTGTGCTTAAATAAACTTGGAAACTGGTAGATTTGCCACCTGGGAAAAAACCAATTGGGCACAAATGGATATTCAAGAAGAAGGTTAGACCTGATGGTACCATTGAGAAGTATAAAGCACGTTTACTAGCTAAAGTGTATCGTCAAAAGGAAGGTGAATAATTTTTTGACACCTATTCACCTATTACAAGAATAACATCAATTCATACACTGGTAGCAATTGCATCCATCCTCAATTTGGAAATACACCAAATGGATGTGAAAATTCATTTCTTGTATGGTGAACTAGATGAAGATATATATGTATATATATATATATATATATATATATATATATATATATATATATATATATATATATGAATCAACCTGAAAATTTTGTGGTTAAAGGTCAATAAAACAAAGTATGTAAGTTGGATAGATCACTTTATGGACTAAAACATGCTCCAACGCAATGGCATGAGAACTTTGATAATACATTACTTTCTAATGGATTTAGAGTTAATGAATGTGATAAATGTGTTTATGTCAAACAATACAAGAATGATTGTGTCATTATATTATTATATGTAGATGATATACTTATAATGGGTATTAGTTTGGATGTGATACGTTAAACTAAGAAAATTCTACACTCCTCCTTTTCCATGAAGGACTTGGGAGTAGTAGATGTGACCCTTGGTGTAAGAGTTCAACGAAGACCAAATGGATATACTCTTACTCAGTCCCATTATATTGAAAGTTTACTCAAGAAATTTGGACACTATGATGACGAGTCGGTAGTCACCCCCTTTGATCCTTCAAGTCATCTTAAGAAGAACAAAGGTGATAGTGTAGCTCAGTTAGAATGTACTCAAGTTCTTGGTAGCTTAATGTATATAATGAATTGTACTTGACCGGACTTGGCATATAGTATAAGTAGATTGATCCATTACTCCTACAATCCTAGGAAAGATCATTTGTATGTATTAGTGAGAGTGCTTAGATATTTAACTCATACAATGAATTATGGATTGCATTACATGAGATATCCTCCTGTTCTTGAAGGATGTTGTGATGCAAATTGGATTTCCAATACTTATGACGCAAAATCAAAAAGTGGATATGTGTTCATTCTTGGTGGAGCTGCTATATCTTGGAAATCATCTAAGAAAACTGTGAATACTCGTTCTATAATGGAAGCAAAGTTTGTTGCTTTAGACAAACATGTTGAAGAAGATGAACGACTTAAAAGCTTCCTAGAAGGTATTCATGTGTGGCCTAAACCTGTTATTGCCATTAGTATACATTGTGATAGCATGGCTGCTATCACTAGAGCACAAAGTTGGAAATACAATGTCAAGTCAAGACAAATTAGGCACAGACACATTATAATAAGTGACTTACTAAAGAATGGAATCATTTCCATTAGTTACACAAAGTAAATGAAAATATAGTTGATCCTTTTACAAAAGGCCTTAGTAAAGAGCAAGTTCTCTTCACATCGAGTGGAATGGGCTTAAACCCAACACAATGAGACACCACCTAGAAAAAACCTAACATATGAACATTAGAGATCCCATGGTCGAGGTTCAGTAGGACAACTAGTTGGGGAAGACTCAAAGTAGCACTAACATAAATGTATGTTCACTCCTATGATATTTTTTGTGTTTGCCATTGATGATATGGGGATGAATCTTTATTCTTAATAATGTTGATAACTTTTATAGTGGAATAGTATGACTTCTTCCAGATTAGCATTACATATGTGAGATGGATGTGAGGTCGCATCTTTGGGAGCCTTTTCCATTTTTAGCTCTTAATCAATGAAGACCAACCATCTATTGCTTAGATCTGGTCCAAATAAACATTTAGAATGTTGGAACTTTCTTAATGGTAAAATGCCTTTTGGTACTTATCCCACATTTGAAGAAGAAAGAAACATTTTCTACTTTAAAAAGGTTTATTTTAGTATTTTACTAATATGATTAAAAGCTTGTGCCAAAGGGATTGGGTTGAATTTGGTGATTGGGCTAGTCAAATTGGTCTTGAAAGACTTGAATATATATATATATATATATATATATATATATATATATATATATATATATATATATATATGTATATATATATATATATATATATATATATATATATATATATATATATATATATATATATATATATATATATAATGGTCAAAAGATTAGCCTTGGGCTTTGGATATCCTTTACCAATTAAATTATTTTTACATATTAATTCTGATTTTGACTTTTGTTTAATAATTAAATCTGTTAATTTTAGTTTAAATATTTAATAGTTAATTTCGGTTTAGCAGTTTTGGAGGGAAAAACAGTTATTAACTGCCAATGACAACCTATATATATGGATCACCAAACACATATTTCAATAGTTGGAAAATCACATTCTTCTTAAATTCATATTGTTCATTAATAATGGGAACATAGATAAATTTCATGAGAATCAATATCCTATCTTGATTAGATTGTTGTATCCACTGGACAGATCCCTACCAGAGAAATTTCTATCTTAGGACACCACAAAGCAAGCCACAATCTCTATACAAATTTGAGTTTGTAATCTGTTGCAAACCTACATTCAAGTATGTTTTTCTTGTGACTTGATTCTTGTACTTATATTTGATTACAATTTCGTTTATTAAATATATGTTTTTTTTATTGTATACTCCTACCATAACATAGAGTTCTAAAGTTCCTAACTTTATGCCTTTGCATGGCTTTATAGAGCTCAAGACCAAACCCTAGTTTCATAACATCCTCTAATGACCTCAAATCCTTGCTTAGGTGAAAAATAACCATCAAGATCCCATTTTATGCCATAAGATCCTCGTAACAACAAGAAATGATAAGCTCAAACTCTGGAGTAGCTCATACTCACAAGACTCAAGGTTATGGGATAAAAGGGCATGAAAATTTATAATCTAAAGAGATCAAGCACATGAACCAGTAAGTTACAAGCTTTTTACCTCTTGGAGTTGAGAAATGAGATGTAGATACTAGATCCACAAGCTTTAGCATCAACAATATTCAAGCTTGGACTTCTCCTTCTTCAAGATGCACAAAAAAACACTCAAAAAGCTCAAAACAAGCTCACAAGGGATTAGGGTTTCGAAAATACTACTTGGGAGAGTGGAGGCTGATTATGGGGAGGACCTCAAGGGATTTAAGGTCTTTAAATAGGGTCTCAAACCTAAAAACTTAGGATGTTTACATCAGTGCACCTACACAATGCGTATACAAGGGTACGACCCGCATACAATGTAAAATGACCATGCCCACTCTCCTCTCTACGCCCTGTGTAGTAATCCTCCTACGCACCGCGTAGGAAAATATTTGTAAAAAAATTTATACTTTAGCCAAGAATGAAAAGTACCTAGGAATCGAGTGTTACAACTCTCCCCCACTTGAATCAGACTTCATCCTCGAAGTTCACCGCTGCAAATAGCTAAGGGTAATGCTCTCCCATCTTCCCCTCAGGTTCCCATGTCCATTCCGCACCCTTCCAGTACACCACTACACTTTCACCAGGTTCACCATTTTGTTGCACATGGTCTTTGTCTTTCTATCGAGAATCGCGATCGGTCTCTCTACATAGTTCAGGCGCTCAACAACCTAAATTTCATCCAAGAGAACCACCGCGGAGTCATCGGCTAAACACTTCCACAACTTAGAGACATGGAAGGTGTTATGGATCTGACTGAACTCATCAAGCAAATCCAGCCAGTATGAAACCATGACCACCTAGGCGATAATCCTGAAGGGAGCTATATACAGGGGACCTAACTTGTCCCACTTCCGAAATAGATGACACCTTTCCAAGGTGACACCTTCAGAAGCACATAATCCCCAACTTGGAACTCAAGGTCTGATCGTCGCTGGTCAGTATTACTCTTCTGGCGGCTCTAAGCAGTATGAGTACGACCTCGCACCTGCTAAATCAAATCAGTGGTCTTGAGTACTACCTTAGTACTCCACATAACCAGATTCTCGACTTCGCCCCAACAAACTGGGGTCCAACATTTTCTCTTGTAAAGAATTTCAAAGGGAGGTCGTTCGATATCGGCGTGATAATTGTTGTTGTATGAGCACTCGTCTAGTGGAAGATAAGTATCCCAACTCCCGCCAAAATCTAGCACACACACCCTGAGCATATCTTCGAGCGTCTGAATCGTCCGCTCACTCTCTCCATCAGTCTGGGGGTGGGATGTTGTACTGAAATGCAACTGAGCACCTAACTCCTCATGAAACTTCCTCTAAAACCTGGAAGTGAAGCGAACATCTCGATCTGAAATCACCAAAACTCGCACCCCGTGCCGAACCACCACCTCCCGGATGTAAATGTCAACTAGCTTCTCAGGAGATATACTCTCTGTGATTGTTATAAACACTCTTAATTAATTTATCGACAATGAACCAGATAGAATCAACCAAACATGCCTTCCTCAGCAACTTCTTGATGAAGTCCACGATGATATCCTCCCATTTCCACGTGCGGATGGGTAAGGGCTGCATCTTTTCGTGGAGGCTCTGATGTTCATCCTTGACTTTCTGCCAAGCCAAGCACCGTTCTACAAAACATGTTATCTCCCTCTTCATACAGGGTCACCAGTAACTCAACCTCAGATCCATATACATCTTCATGGCCCCTGGTTGAATCGAAAACTTCAATTTACGAGCCTCTTCCAGTAACGTCTGTCTAACCCCATCAGTAGCCGGCACCCAAACCCTACCACACTGAGTCAATAAACCCCGACTATCTCTGCTAAATAATGGGATCTGTCCCCTAACAGAGGAGAAACAATAACCATCCACAATCACAAATCCCTGATGGGTGTACTCATGGCCTTGCGAATCAAAGCATCGTTCACAACATTGGCCTTACCTCGGTGATATAGAATCTCGCAATCATAATCCTTCACTACATCCAACCACCTTCGTTGTCTCATATTTAGGTTCGGCTGATCCATCAGGTATCTCAGGCTCTTGTGGTCAGTGTATATAGTACACCTAACCCCATACAAATAATGCGTCCAAATCTTGACGGCAAAAACCACCGCCCCTAACTCCAAATCATTCGTAGGGTAATTCACCTCATGAAGCTTCAGCTGCCTCAAAGCGTAAGCAATCACGTGGTCCCTCTACATTAGTACTACGCCCCAATCCCGAGATAGACGCGTCATAATAAACCAGAAAATCATCCATACCATCGTTAAGAGTGAGAATCGGTGCCTCGCATAATCTTTTTCTCAGCATCTCAAAAGTTTCCTGTTGATCATGCCCCCATCGGAAAGTAACATTCTTCTTTGTTAAGCGAATCATTGGTACAACAATCTTGGAGATATCCTGAATAAATCGTTGATAATATCCTGCGAGACCTAGAAAAATCTGAATCTTAGATGTTGTCCTCATAATCTCCCACCGCATCACCGCCTTAATCTTGGCCGGATCGACCGATATACCTATATGGTTGACGATGTGCCCCAAAAACTAAACCTATCACAACCAAAACTCACATTTGGAGAATTTGGCATACAATCTCTCCCTCCTCATGGTCTTCAAGACCTTTCGCAAGTGCTCCTCATGTTTCTCTTTGGTCTTAGAGTAGACCATAATATCATCAATTAATACAATAACAGACTGATCCAAAATCGGTCTACACGCCCTGTTCATGAGATCCATGAACGTTGTCGGTGCGTTGGTGAACCCAAATGGCATCACCAGAAACTCATAATGACCATAACGAGTTCGGAAAGCCTTCTTCTGCACATCCTCCTCTCTACCTACATCTGATGAGAACTGGATCGCAAATCAATCTTGGAGAAACAAGATGTACCCTGAAGTTGGTCAAATAAATAATCAATCCTCGGGAGTGGGTAACGGTTCTCCACCGTTAAGTTATTCAACTCCCGATAGTCAATGCATATCCTGTGTGAACCGTCCTTCTTTTTTATGAATAGGATCGGTGCTCCCCATGGCGAACTACTCTGTATGATAAAACCCTTGTCTATTAGCTCTTGAAGCTGTGTAGATAGCTCATGCATCTCCGGAGGTGCTAATCGGTAAGGTGCCTTGGCTATCGGAGTGGCTCCGGGAACCAAATCGATCCGGAACTCAACCTCCCTCTTGGGAGGCACTCCAGGTAAATCCTCAGGAAATACATCTGGAAAATACCGAATGATAGGTACGTCACTCAAATTCGTCGTTCCCCAACCCAAGTATTCGCCATATATGCCAAAAATCCAGAACAACCCTATTGAAGATATCTCTTAGCCCTCACTGCCGAACAGAGATCCGGTCCATGTTGAGCACCCTCTCCATGAATAACCAGGTCTCCTAGATGTGTGCGATAGAGGGCTCGTGCTACTGGGACCCAACCAATCTAGCCCTATGATAACCTTCAACCCTCACAGAGGAATTGAAACCAAATCAATAGAATATCTCTCGTTGAACATGTTCAGAACACACCCTTGATGCACCGTCGAAGCACTTACTGAGCAATCATCAGCAACCTCTACTTCCAATGGATAATCCAAAACTCCAGGAGCAACGCTAAACCTCTTGCTAAGCGCAAGAGATACAAAATATCGGGTATCACCCGAATCGAACAGTACATGAGCAGTTATACGATTGACTAGGAAATTACCTATACATAATCAAATAAAACATAAGCATAGATAAAGAAAACAATGTACGATAAGGTAATGAAACATACCAGCGAACACATCAGGTGTTGCTTGTGGCTCCTTGGCTGTCAATTGGAATGCTCGGCTCTTCACCATGGGAGCTTCCGCCTTGGCTAGGCGACCATCCGTAATCCTCAAAGTGGCTAGTGCAGCGCCTCCATGGCTCCTCCTGTGAATCTAGAGCACTCAACCTTCTTGTGCCCTGTATGATTGCAGTGAAAGCAAATCAGACTCGATATCTGGGGACAATCCCTACTCATGTGACAAGTCTTGCCGTACCTGTAGCAGCCCGAACCACTGACTCGACATACTCCATCGCGCAGTTTCCCACACTTTTCGTATCAGCTACGACCATGTTGGCCTCCAGATCACGAGTCAAACACCTTAGGCTTCTTCCCAGAGCCCTCCACTAATAGAACCTGAGCCGAATTTCGCTTCTTAATATGCTCCACGTCAATTTCCCATTCATGGGCCCTTGAAATCATATCGTCCATGGTATTAAAACCCGACAAACTCACAAACTCATGGATGTCATCTCTCAACATGTCATGGTATCTCATCTTCTTCAGCTCGAAATCCTGACACAAAATCATCACATGTCATTGCCGCTACGCCCACAGATCCCATAACGTGACCAACCTCATCCCACCAATTGCTAGCTCGGTCCCTCAGAAAGAATGATGTGAACCCCACCTTCGACCCCTCAAGGGCAGAAGCTCGTCCTCTAAGCATTATCCATGTTAGGGATCCATCGGCGGCTACCAATAGGGTACTTAGCCCCAAAGAACTCTGGGGTTCTACAATCCTTGAACTCCATGAATGAGAGACTCTGTGCCCCTAACTGTCTAGCCGTGATCTTGACCTGAAAAGCCCCGAGACGCTCGTCCAAAAGCTACCGAAGATATCCGGGGTGGCCTCCATAATACTGTGAGTAATCTATGATGTGATAAACTCGCGCAACCGCTCACCGATTGGTTTTGCACCAGATCCAGAACCGGAACCATAAGCTCCTCCTCGAGTGGTCAGCATACTAAAACGCAAACATACAAACAATCAGATTAAACTCAAGGAATTCTCACTCAGCAAGCTCCTTAGAATCTTCAAAACAGTGTTTTTAGTAGTATGGGTCCAATACTACATTCCACACTTATTCATACTTTCCTCAAGAACCATCTTGAATCATCTAAGTTGCCCCTACTAAATCCAAAAAAAATTCTTATGCTAAGCAGCATACGTATCCCACTATGGCACTCCCTAGGATCTCCTAAGAATCCTTGACTCGCCGGCCTCTGCAATACTAGGAACATCGACCAACACCGATGGTTGTCTTATGCATGAAAATTACACACAAAATGGGACCACATAGACTGTCGAATAAATGATTCTACCCTAAGCCCACAACTAAACAACGAACATGATATAAGGTCAAACCAATCATTCTAGGGCTATATGATCCTAATCGTATACAAAGCATACACTTAGAAATTAACTGAGCCGATATCAAATCTGAGTCATACATAACACCCCATCCTCCAAGGCTATATGGCATCATGCAAATCAAGCAATTCTAGCATACTCTAGCATGTAATTCACATATCAGGCATACTAGTCATAATACTTTTGTATGGGTATTTTGGGAATCACATAATTGAGCTCGGTTCATTCCGCGCATCTCACCCCCTTTTTCTTAGTAAAACCTTTTTAGAAAACTCATTTTTCTGTTAAAAGATTATCAATTCCTCAATTTGAATTCCGAAAGACCCGTGAGTGTGCTAGAATCTCTCAAACCAAATCTCTGATACCAACTTGTAACAACGCAAAAAATAGTGATAAAATTTTTCATTTTAAAAATCATTGATTCCATACATCAGGTGTCTCAAAATCAACCACAATACAGTGTACCAAAATCATTAGAGTAAAATAGTCATAATGTGGAATCATGAAGGAGATATTGCACGGTCACGTCGGGACCTTCCCTATCGAACTAGAAGTAGCTGAAAATGTTAAACCACAAAACAGTAAACACAAAGCTTAGTGAGTTCCCCAAAATACCACATACCATACATACAGTTTCCATGGGCTACCCCCAAGGTCATACAACAAAGTGTCATGGGCTATCCACATGGTCTTTCCTTGAAATGCCGTGGGCTACCCTATGTTCTAACATCCAAGTGCCATGTGGTACCCCCATGGTCTTTCATGAAATTTCCATGGGCTACCCCCATGCTTTTTCATACAAATGCCACGGGCTACCCCCGGGGTCTTTCATGCAAGAATCAAAAAGACAACTAACATATAACACAATCCAGTGGGTCGGCATTGGTGCCTTCGACCAAGAAGTACAGTGAGAAGACTCACCTCAATCGATAGCTAGGTAAAACTCACACTTGAGCTGCTGCTACAAAAGCTCCTCACACTAAACATATTGAAAACAAAACCTTAATTAGCAATTAAGATAACATCCTACTTAACAGGTCCAAAAGCCAATGCTAATCCTCATTTGGGCAAAAGACCATTTTGACCCTTTAAGTCCTCAATCCTTTACAGTTGACTAAGGGTTAAAATGGTCAAAAAGTAAACGGTTAACGTTCAGTTGACTTACACCTTGCGTAATCAATCTACGCCCTGCGTAGTGGTACGCCATGCATACCTAGAGTACGCCCTGTGTACCATGCTGTAAAGCCAATTCCATTTTTAGCTCTTAATCCATAAAGACCAACCATCTATTGCTTAGATCTGGTCTAAATAAAAGTCTAGAAGGATAAAGTTCTTAACTTTATGCCTTTGCATGGCTTAATGGAGCTCAAGACCTAACCCTAGTTTCATAACATCTTCTAATGACCTCAAATCCTTGCATGGGTGAAAAACAACCATCAAGATCGCATTTTTATGCCATAAGATCCTCATAACAACAAGAAATGATAACCTCAAGCTCTGTAGTAGCTCATACTCACAAGAATCAAGGTTATGCGAAAAAAGGGCATGAAAATCTACAATCTAAAGAGATCTAGCACATGAAACAACAAGTTACAAGCTTTTTACCTCCTGAAGTTGAGAAATGAGATGTAGATATTGGATCCACAAGCTTTAGCTTCAAAACTCTTCAATCTTGGACTTCTCCTTTTTCAAGATGCACTAAGAACACTCAAAAAGCTCAAAACAAGCTCACAAGGGATTAGGGTTTTAAAAAGATTGCATAGGAGAATGCAGGCTAACTATGGGGAGGACCTCATGGGAATTAAGATCTTTAAATAGGGTCTCAACCCTAAAAATTAGCGTTTTTGCATCAGCACACCTACGCGCCGTGTACACAAGGGTACACCCCATGTAGGGTTTAAAATGCTCGTGTACGCTCTCCTCTCTACGCCCTGTGTAGTAAACCTCCTACGCACCGCGTAGGACCATATTTGTAAAAAAATTATACTTTAGACAAGAATGAAAAGTACCTGGGAATCGGTTTTTACAAAGAAAAAAGATGAGAATTACAATCAATTTTGATGATGCACTAACATGTTGTGTAGTGAATTAAATTGACTCTTGGGTTATGGATTATAATACATCTTTCCATGATAGTCCATAGTCTATATAGAGTAGTTATGCAAAATTATAAGCACTACAATGACAAGGTTAGACTATGTAACAATTGGTTTCCAAAATGTCTTTGTTTGCTAGATTGAGTGAATAAAGAAGCTAAGTGTTTGGTTTTGGATTTTAGGTGTGGCGCACAACTAAACAGGTGCGGCGAGCCTAGGACCGTGTAAGGCGTGACAGGTTTAAGTAGTGGTGTGGAGCGCCCCTATTTTCTTGGGATTTGGGCGTTATTTAAGGTCACTAACTTCTAGGGTTGCTTCTATTCTCTACCTCTAATATCCCAAACATGTAATACTCAAAACCTTAACCCCCATCGTTGCATTTTGGAACCTTAGTGTCTCTTGCTGTGTTACTGGAAGAGGAATGTGGTGTTTGTTGGAAATGGTGTCCAAGTTCATTAATTGTTTGGGTAATATTTCTGGTAATAATAGGGTCCTTTTAGGTTGGCCTCATGACCCAAACTACATAAGGAAAAGAGATTAATGATATGTTAATTTACTAAGGAATTAAAAAATAATTAGAAGTTATTCTGATAAATTACTTAAAACGATTTAATTGATTAAATAGGTTGAATATTAATTGATCAAAAGGATTATTTGGAATAATCCATAGCCTCCTGGAGACTCGTAGAATGGATGATTTTGGCATCTCCTGGATAAGGATGAGTCTGGTTTGAATCAGATAAGGATAAACATTATAGTTTATATTCATATGGGTTCTAACAACTACCTATAAATAGTCTTCCAGGGAATTGATGAGTTTTATAGGTTACAAGAACTATGTGCTTGCAGAATTTCACTTAACACTTAAGGGCACATGCAAACTAAAGAATCAATTTCATAACACGTTGAATGTAACATACTATGAACAACAAAACTAACATGAACCCTAATTAAAACCCTAGTATAATCAAAACACAAAAATTAGGGTTACATACATTTGATTTGTTGTAGTAAAAAAATCACTACAATCCCTTGTAGTTGATGGACTTGGAAAACTTAGCACCAAAAGGATGATGCCTCTAATGGCTCACACCCAAACCCTAGAACTAGGAGACAAGTGAGGAGAGAGGAGGAGAGTAAATTTTCATTCAAAGCCCTTTATGAAGCGAGAGAAATGAAGTTTGATTCCCAAGGGGAAGGTATTTATAGCTAGGGGATCTCCAAGATAAACCCTGATTCGAATAATAAAATATTCAGATTTTATCTATTCAAGGTAGTTATCCTTATAAGCTCTAGGAGGCTTCTATAAACCTTAAAAGCCCCATAAAAACCGTCCACTTTATAGAGCCCTCTAGAATTTCATTTCATTGCTCAATTGTGAACAATTACAATTCAGCCGTTGCAACTTTAATTAATTTCAATTAATTCTAGATTAATGCTGATTAATTATTAATCAATTATAATTGATTTCATATTAATTTATTAATCATATAAATTAACAAATCAATTATTTAACAATTCATCTCATATTAATTTGTTAATCACATAATAAATTAAGAAATCAACTATCTATTTTCAGTTAATATATTAATCATATAATATATCAACAAATCATTTATTACAATTTATTAATCATATAACAAACTAATAAATTTATCCTCTCTCTATGAACGTCATTCTAATCAAGTTCTAGCTTTGCGGGCAACCCAAAAAGGATTTTGCTTCTAATTACAAGTTTATACCAATGTAGTTATGAGCTTAGACACCTTAATCCAACAGTCTCCTACTTGGATAAGTCTATAACTACAATTGAAAGTCCAACCTTGAACCAAACAACAAAGTATGCTTCCCAAAGATAAGTGATAAGTTATTCCTTCGTTCTACAAGATATCGTATGAACAGAGTCATGGTCTAAATGATCAACCTCATATTCATTTGTTTGTTTCCTGATTTCCCAATTTTTTTACCAAATTTATACTACAAAATCGAACACATCAATTTAGTCCAGACTAGACCTAGTTCTTATAGATCAACTCAAATCACCGAGGGGCCCATAGATATCGCTTTTCCTGTTAACGAAATGGAACGAGTAAACTATGACTATATAATCATTCATTTTACTCACCAAATCATTCATGGAATTACACTTTATAACACCTAGTTACGAGATGCGTTGGAGTAGACCAATGCACAACTGATTTTCAAAATATGACTTATATATCTCTGTTTGAAGAATAGTAGATATTATCGTCTTAGAATTACTTGTGATTAAAATCATGTAGTAATCTCTAAGCGTGGATTTATCCAATACTTAAAATCCTATTTCCAAGTACTCATGAATATTGTAGCAATATGTATGTACTGTCTAATCTCTATAGACAATCTACAATCGATTCATGATAGTCTTAATTCACTACTTTCTTCCAAAAGTGTGAGCGACTGTGAAACTTTGAATGACAAAATTATTCAGGAAGTAAAACATGCAAAGTGAAACACAATAATAAATTAATTAACTATGGTATCATAGCCATTAAATATATATAAACCCCTATGGTTTTATTCATTGGATAATGTTTCGAGTAATCAACTAACCACTTGAATTAAGTAAAATCAATCATGCCATGTTATGAACATGCATACTATGCTTCTCGATGGTCCTTCCTTTGTGAACATAACGACTGGATATTAGTCCAATGATGTTGAATTAACGATTCTAAATTCTTATTGTTTTCTAAGATGTAGTGGAATTTCATCTTTATATGCATTGACTTTCTTTGATGTCGAGGTTCTAAAGTCACGGAAAAAGAGCCTTTGATATTACAGAGTGTTCCACTGAATTTGTTACTCAGAATAATTCCATGGTTATGAATTCCCAAATTCAAAGTACTCCTTGAAAATTTCTATTGCATTAAAGTATCCAACTCACATGTAAATTCTACAAGTATCTCCCATTATGGAAACATTTCCATATTCCCATATGACCATCAATTCTGACCAAGAATCATCTCAATCCAAAACATGTCACTATGGTCCATCCCAAATAATTTCATACTCCTAACTTTCCACAAGCAACTAGTCTTTGGTAAACCTCTGAACGTTCTTGATAGTTGTTTAACAACTTTAGTCAAATGAAATTCTAATCCTTTTCATACAATGCTAAAAGTATTTGAAAAATTAGAATACGCGAATATTATAGCATATGCTATTGACCCTATATATGAGGCATATGGGAATCGATTCATTAGGTCTTACATAAAGATTTGATATATGTTCAATTCCTTGCTATAATATTTCCATATATCGAATCTCTTATTTTGAAACATTTCAACATGATACTCGTATATATATATATATATATATATATATATATATATATATATATATATATATATATATATATATATATATATATATATATATATATATATATATATATATATATATATATATATATATATGTGTGTGTGTGTGTGTGTGTATGTGTGTGTGTGTGTAACGTCCCAAAAATAATGACATAAAATTTTCGTTTTTAGATTAATAAATCATTAATACATATATGATTTCCATAAAACCAAGGTAAACAAGATGTATCAAAACATCATTAATTCAGAGCAAATCACAGAACGTGGAAACAAGTGGTGTGTGCTCTGCAATCATCCTGAACTCTTCCATTTGACAACCAAAGTACTTGAAACATAAATTGAAAACTGTAAGCACAAAGCTTTGTGAGTTTCCCAAACTACAACATACCATGCATACACAAGTAAACACATAATGGGCCCCGCCCTGTCATCGGGCCCAACCCGGCATCGAGCCCCGCTCCGTATACAGATATGTAAGTCGTCGGTCCCGCCCAGTATACGTATAAAAAATATAAACATATAAACATACAAACATATCAATACATAACATATGTAATAATCGTAAAGATACATAGCATACAGAATGGTCATCAGGCCCCGCCCGACATCAGGTCGTACACGGTAATCTTAAAACACATACCGATAACTAGCATATAATATACTCACCAGGCCCTGACTGGCATCAGGCTTTACCCGGCATCGAGCACCGCTCGGTAAACATAAAAACATAACATATGCAAGAGTCACGAAGACAACAAATATACTAAGCATAACAAACCATGGGCCGACATTGGTGCCTTCGACCTGTTAAATACAGTGGGGAACTCACCTCGCACTGTCGAATCGCACAAAAACTCCCTGGCTACTGGCTGACAGATCCCTGAACTATCAATATCAAAACAACACCCGATCAACATTTGGGTCCCAATCTGTAACACCCAGTTTTGGAAGTATTCGATTTTGGTCTCGGAGGCCAAGGGTAGGGGCGATTCATACTTTTATGGGGCTCGGGTTTATTCGGAAGGATGAAAGGCTTGTGTATGGAGCTAGAAGCATAAGGCTTCTCGCCACCATTTCGTGGATATAAAATTCGTCGGAAACGGACTTAGAACGAAGAAGATATAGTACTTTGAAGTTATTGTCATTTTTAGTCCCTAATGGAGTTTTGTGACAAGGCAGCCCCATGCATGCATGAATGCATGCGTGTGTTTAGCTGGGTACGCCCAGCGTAAGTTGAGTTACGCCCAACGTATAAATGGGAATGGTCGCGGGTGCGGAGGGGCGTACGCCCAACGTACGAGAAGTACGCCCAGCGTACGCTCAAAGCCACTAAACCCTAATTTTAGGGTTAAGCCCTATATAAAGAACCTTATGTCTCGAAGGCCATCCTACATTCCCACCCTAAAAGAGCTACTACAAAACCCTAATCCAGATTTGAGTGTTCTTGGAGCTTAGAAGCCAACTACAGAAGCATCTTGGTGTTGTGGATCCATTTTCCAAACAAGAAAGGAGCAAGGCAAGGTAGTGGTTCAAAGGAGAGGTTGCAGATCTGGGATTGTTGTTTCATTTCTGACCATTTCAAGGTATAAAGATCTAAACTTGGTTATTATCTCCTTAGATCTATTAGATTGAGTTTTTGGACCATTTTGGTCCAAAGGTTGAAGCTTTGTGGTCCAATCCGATTTCTAGGACTTGGAGTTGCTACTCTCAGTTCTAAATGAGTCCCTAAGGCAGAAAGTTGCCATCTTGGATGTCCTAATGGGTTCATGCATGATTTAAGACCATTTCCATGGAAGTTAGTTATCATATTTCAAGTTTGGGCTCTATCGGTAGGTTGTAAGCCACCAAGTGAAGGACTTTATGGTTTAAGACATTGAAAAGGACTTGGATCTGTGTTTGTAGCTCGTGGAGTAGAGTATTAAGCACTTAATGTGAAGGTGACTTAACAGGGGAGTACGTTGAGCGTACATGCAGGTACGCCCAGCATACGCACCATCTAGCATGTACGCTTAGCGTACATAGGAGTACGCCCAACGTACTCATCAGATTGGGCTTGATGAGTTTTGGGCCTTGGTTTGGGCCATGCAGTGGATTTTGGGTCATTGGGCCTTAGTGGGCCATCAGAATTCAGATAATTTTGGGCCAAGTATATGTTTGGGCTTATGGTAAGGCCCATTAGAGGGATTGGGCCCAATTTAGCAAATTGGGCCATTAGTGGGCCACTAGTGGGCTTGGGAAGCCTACCTAGTGTTGGGCCTTTTATGTTATGGTTTTGGGATTAGATATGGACCAAGTTGGACTAGGGGTAAAATGGTAATTTTACCCTAAGGATGATTATTGTTTTGGAGTAAGTGATATTTCGGTATTGGTAGCTCGGGGAGCCGAAGGAGCATCAGTTCGGGGAATTGCCAGTTAGCAGCCAGAGAAGTATCAGCAGGTCTTCACCAGTGCGAGGTGAGTTTCCTCACTATGTTCATGGGTCTATGGCCACAATGTCGGCCTATTTAGTTTATGTATGGTAGGAAGACCCGGGGGTTAGCCCTAGGCATTGTATAAGAGTATGTTTCCGGACCACGGTCTGATGTCGGACGAGGCCCGAGGAAGGTCTATAGGTATGTTATTTCGGACTAAGGTCCGATGCCGGGGCAAGCCCGAGGAATGTTAGTATGATAGTTTATACTTGTTGTCTGTGTGATACTTGTATGTGCCTGGTAGGGAGGTGAGTGTGGGCGAATTCCCGTAACTCATCATTAGCTGAGTATGGACGGGGTTCCGTATCTCTTTAGTAGCAGAGCAGGGGTGGGGCCCGAGATAGAAAAGAAGTGAGTGGGGACGGGGGCCCATATCTCACTATCAGCCGGAGTGTGGACGGGGTTCCATGACCCATCAGTAGCAGGACAGGGGTGAGGCCCTAGGTAGGCGAGGCCTTAGGATAGGAATACAGTAGAATATTTTTGCTTATTGTGCTAGTATGTTTATGTGATTGTATATGTATAGCGGGCGGGGCCTGGAGACAGGCGAGGCCTAAGAGACAGATCTGTATACCGAGCGGGGCTCGATGCCAGGCGGGGCCTGATGCCGGGCGGGTCCCGATGCTGGAGCGAGTCTGATGCTGGGAAAGTCCCGATGCAGCGGGCGGGGGCCCAGTATGTGGTTATGTGTATGGTATGTGGTAGTATGTGGAACTCACTAAGCTTCGTGCTTACGGTTTTCAGTTTTGGTTTCAGGTACTTCCAGTAACGGAGGGAAGAGTTTAGGATGACTACATCGCACACACCATGATGTTTTAGCCTGGGATGTTTTACTCTGATATGATATGTTTAGACATGATACTCTGATTAAATATGTTTTTAATGAATGGTTTGACAATTATGGTTTTTATTAAGATTTTAAAATGAAATTTTTGGTCATGATTTTTGGGTCGTTACACAATCCATAACCATAAGTCCAACAGTCCATTCTTGGGGTAAAAAGACCATTCTACCCCTCTCCTAGTTTGGCCCAAGATTAAGGCCCAAACTCAAAATATAAAAGGGACCAAAACCAAATAATCACTCAAAGCCCATACTTGGCCCAATTTTCCAATCTGGGCCCAAACCCCTTACATGGGCCTTACCCTAAAACCCAAACATAACCCAACATAACCCATGGTTCACCCTGATCAAATTTCTGGTCAAAGTCAAAGTCAACAGCCAATGTTGACCAAACACGCCGTGTTGCCCCTTGGACACGCCATGTTCTTCCCTCATCCAAATAATCGGGAAATCCCAAGCCAACATGCCGTGTTTTCCCGAGATTCAACAACTTACTATAATAAGTTGTTTTCTCTGATTCTAAAAGCCCCAGAACATAAATCTGACTTCCTTGAGCTGGAAAACCATATAAAGTTTCCAACTTTACATATATGCATGTCTAAATTTAGCTCTTATGCTTAAAAAGGACTTAATAATTGACTTAATTCATGCATGACACCAAAAACCTCATAAAGCTTGCACCTTTATGATCAAGGGTACCAAAACAAACTCAGATCTGAAGGAACAAGCCCTTAAACGACCTAACTCATCGATTAACCCAAAATGGACCAAAAGCACAACAAACTAACTATGAAGAGATCTAAACATATAAAAGACAAGATGCAAACTTGATAGCTCAGAAAGCTTCCCCACAAGATGATGATTATGGATCCAAAGCCCTTCCATAATTCAAGCAAGACAACTTCAAATCCTCTACTTCCTTCACAAATGCACAAGAATGGCACCAAAGACTTTTTAATAGCTCAAGAACACCACCAAGGGACCAGGGGATCGATTTAAGAGTTTTAGTGACAATGGAGGCTGGTAAGGAGGCCAACCATGAGGACTTAAGGCCTTTAAATAGGGTGTAACACCCAAAAAATGAGGGTTTTCTCCACCTGCTGCCAACACGCCGTGTTACTCCATAAACATGTTATGTTGGTCTTAAAGAAAGCATTGATTCTTCAAGTCTAGACACGCCGTGTTGGTACCTCCAACACGTCGTGTCCACTCCTCTAACTATGATTTATTCCCAACAATTGGTCCTCAGGATTCCGGGTGCTACAACTCTCCCCCACTTAAATTAGATTTCGTCCTCGAAATCATTCCTTACCATTCCCAGGAACGCCAGACCGCTTGAACAACGCAACCACAACCCCGAGCATACAACGGCCTTTCCAAGGATACCTAACCCAACCTTAGCAGAACTCTCCCGACCTGATGATGAACGAATCCTTAACCCTCTTGCAGAAAACCACTTATACCTTACCCGAAACCCGAAATCTGAAGTCTCGAGATGGTCTGACTCCCCGATAGACTGCCCATACTGAACCACTGCTAAATTCATTCCACTTATCTCCCAACTAACTACACAACTTCTGATAACTGGGGCTCCTAGAAGAAAAGAGAATCACATATAATTTATTTCTGCAGAAAACTTATACTTGACAGAAGGCTCAGATAATCCTTCAAGTAGAAGACTCATCCCTGCAACGGTTAGACTCAGACAAGAGCTGCGTAACAGGGTTAAATCATTTACACTGAGGTTATTTAATCCAAACTGCAAGTGACCTATCATATCCTCCGAATAACAAGTGACTCCACACACGAGTTCCAAATCAAAAATATTGCCTTTACTTATCTTGATGCCCTTCACAAAGAGAACCAATCCAAGACATGATCATAAGAGCTTGATCTACCATCAAAACTGAATTCATTCCTTACCCTTGAACCCTTTGATCGATGCCATCAACATATAAATACCCCAATTCTTATCCCACAGAAAAGAAAATCCTGTACATATACACTCGCAATTCCCAACTCGAGATCTCCCCTAAAAACCAACCTGATACTCAACTCATAACCCGAGATCCACGGATCTGCACTTGCATTTCATCCAAAACTTTCTGTGCAACATCCCAAAAATACCATCTAAAAATTTCATTTTTAAATTAGGTTAATACATAAAAACATCGTTACAAAACATTCATAATATTAATTCATGTCTGAAAACTGGTAACATCATAGTAAAATATTCAGAGTACATCCCAGAAAATCCATAGTGCGGAAACAAGAGTGTGTGTGATATGCCGCTACCGCGCCGACTCCTTTCCCCTAGCTGAAGAGGTACCTGAAAACAAAACTATAAAACGTAAGCACGAAGCTTAGTGAGTTCCCCCAACGAACCTCATACCATACAATCACATAGCATACATGTCTGCCGGGCATTTCTGGGTGCCCGACCTTCCCCTTCGGTCCTGTCGACCGGATACTGCCTGACATATCTGGGTGCTGGCCTACCCCTTCGGTCCTGTCGACCGGATCGGGGACTGTTTCACCCCCTACTACTACTACCACATAATAACATATCACATAACCCATACATCATAATCTGCTAACAAATAAAGCATATCAGGTAGTAACAAACCTAGATGATTATCACACAGACAGTCATCTATCATACGACCCCTACTAGTGGGCCGGCATTGTGGCCTTAGACCCACTTTTACTGGAAGGTAACTCACCTCGAGGGTAGCTGTTGAAAACCCGCTCAACCTACGCCTGGCTGCCGCACCGGTAACCCTCCGGCTATAAATCTGTAATCATGGATTAGGTACTCATAAATACCCCTTAGGTCAAATGACTGGTCAAAGTCAACTTCTTGGTCAAAGTCAACTCTCTGATTGACTGGACTCGCCGAGTCCATATAGCGACTCGCCGAGTCCTTCTACGTCTAGCCCGACTCTGACTCATCGGGTACCTGTTCCCACTCACTGAGTCAGCCTGACTCGCTAAACGGGGACAACTAACAAACCCGCGACTGGACTCGCCGAGTCCAAGGGGGGACTCGCCGATTCCGACGAACAGATCTTACAATTCGCTCCAATCTTCCATCAGAACATCAACCTTGGAGATTTGGAGATTCTAGGACTATAGCTACACGTTAAATTGCTAATTCCACGTGCGACTACGAAGGGTTGGACCTCCTACACTTAAACCCTTCTTATCCTAGTGACAGTTCATATGACTCGCCGAGTTTGAAGAACAACTCGCCGAGTTCAAGGCTATATTCAAGGGACTCGCCGAGTTTGAAGAACGACTCGCCGAGTACCAGGCAATCTTCATAGGACTCACCGAGTTGTTCATCCAACTCGTCGAGTCTAAGGCCATCTTCATGGAACTCGCCGAGTGCACTTTGGCACTCGCCGAGTTCCCTTCGACTCTTCACCCAATCTGGCCAAATCTGAGACATGCAACTGATCCAACTCATGGGTCTCAGTTCCTAGGGTCTGGTTATCACATATACACACGAAGTCTGGGGGTTTTAAGGCTTGAAGATCAACCATTGGGGACAAAAAGGAACCTAAGAGCTAATGAGCAAAGTGAGGGTTTTATTACCTGATTTGATGCCTTCCCCAGAGTAGATTTCGGATCTACCTTCACTTCTGGAACACTCCAACTTCCTCCTTCTTCTTCTAAGCTCCAAAACCTTCTTTGGAAGATCAAAATCACTCAAGAACACTAAAGGAGCTAGGGTTGTTCTCTACTGCTCTCTGGGAGGAAAATGGGACGAAATGGGTGTTTTAGAATGGGTAAAATAGGGTGCAATGTCTGAAAATAGAGTTTCATCCAGATAGGTGGACTCGCCGAGTCCATATGTCGACTCGCCGAGTTCCCAGCTTAAATCCCGTGTCCACCTCGCTGCTACTCGGCGAGTCGGGACGCAGACTCGCCGAGTTCATGGCAAAAATTTAAGAAAATACTTAAATAAAATCGTACCAGGAATCCGGTGTTACAAATCTCCCCCACTTATTTTAGACTTCGTCCTCGAAGTCTGCCGCTCCCTCCCGGAACAGCTCCGGATAATGCTCCACCATCTCATCCGCGGGCTCCCAAGTCCATTCCGAGCCCTTCCGGTGCTGCCATTGCACCTTCACCAGCTCCACCCTCTTGTTCCTCAGTTCCTTCGACTTCCGGTCTAGGATAGCCACAGGCCGCTCGATATAATTCAGGCTGTCATCAACTTGGATGTCCTCCAAAGGTACCACCGCTGAGTCGTCCACCAGGCACTTCCGCAGCTGGGAGACGTGGAAAGTGCTGTGGATCTGACTGAGTTCGGCTGGCAGATCCAGCCGGTATGCCACCTTGCCCACTCGGACTGCAACCCTAAACGGTCCAATATACCTGGGACCCAACTTGCCCCGCTTCCTGAATCGGATGACGCCCTTCCAAGGCGACACTTTTAGGAGAACCATATCCCCAACCTGGAACTCCAAGTCTGATCGGCGCCTATCGGCATAACTCTTCTGCCGACTCTGAGCAGTCTGAAGCCTGCTCCGGACCTGCTTAATCTTCTCTGTCGTCTTGAGCACTACTTCGGTGCTCCCCATGACTCTCTGTCCAACCTCGCTCCAACATATCGGGGTCCTGCACTTCCTCCCGTACAACATCTTGAAGGGAGGACAGTCAATACTCGCGTGATAGCTGTTATTGTATGAAAACTCGGCTAAAGGAAGATAGGTATCCCAGCTACCCTTGAAGTCTAAAACACACGCCCGCAGTATGTCCTCCAGAGTCTGGATGGTCCGCTCGCTCTGGCCATCCGTCTGCGGGTGGAAGGCTGTACTAAAATGCAGACGAGTACCCAGCTCGTCATGAAACTTCTTCCAGAACCTGGAAGTGAACAGCACATCCCTATCCGAAATCACTGAAACTGGCACCCCATGTCGTGCCACTACCTCTCTGATGTAGATATCGGCCAATTTCTCGGCCGAGATGCTCTCCTGAATCGGGATAAAGTGGGCGCTCTTGGTCAACCGATCGACGATGACCCATATCGAATCCACTCCCCGCGCGGTCCTGGGAAGCTTGGTGATGAAATCCATCGTGATGTCTTCCCATTTCCACAGCGGGATATCCAACGGCTGCATCTTGCCATGCGGTCTGTGGTGTTCGGCCTTGACCTTCCTGCAGGTTAGGCACCGCTCAACGTACCATGCTACATCCCGCTTCATGCAGGGCCACCAATAGTCCGGACGAAGATCCCTATACATCTTCGTTGCCCCTGGATGAATGGAGAATCGGGATTTGTGCGCCTCCTCCATCAGAACCTGGCGCACGCCTCCGAGGTATGGAACCCACACCCTCCGGTGTAATGTCAATAATCCCCTGCTGTCATGGTCGAAGGAGGAAACCAGTCCCACAATCCGCTCACTCTTCCGATGTTCCTCCTTCATAGCCTCCCGCTGAGCCTCCCGGATCCGCTCCAGAAGCGGAGTCACTACCGTCATCCTCAAACAGATATCCCTGATCGGTGCTGCCTTGCGGCTAAGCACATCGGCCACGACATTGGCCTTCCCTGGGTGGTAGAGGATCTCACAATCGTAATCCTTTGCCACATCAAGCCACCGACGCTGCCTCATATTCAGATTTGGCTGGTCCATGAGGTACCTCAAACTCTTGTGGTCCGTGTAAATTGTACAGCGAACCCCATAGAGGTAATGACGCCAAATCTTGAGGGCGAACACAACGGCCCCCAACTCCAAATCATGCGTCGGGTAGTTCGCCTCGTGAGGCTTCAGCTGCCTCGACGTGTAGGCGATGACATGCCCTCTCTGCATCAATACTGCGCCCAAACCTGAGGTGGACGCATCGCAACATACAACAAAATCCTCCATGCCCTCTGGCAAGGCTAAGATTGGCGCCTCGCACAATCTCTGTCTCAGTGTCTCGAATGCTGCCTGCTGCTCAGGCCCCCAACGAAAGACCACGGCCTTCCTCGTTAACCTGGTCAGGGGTAATGCTATCTTGGAGAAATCCTGGATGAATCTCCGATAGTAGCCAGCCAATCCCAGGAAGCTCCGAATCTCAGATGGAGATTTCGGAACCTCCCATCTCATCACGGCCTCCACCTTGGCCGGATCCACCGAAATCCCGTTCTAGTTGACAAGGTGCCCAAGAAACTGCACCTCGCGCAACCAGAACTCACACTTGGAGAACTTGGCATACAAGTTCTCCCTCCTCAAGGTCTCTAGAACCTCTCGCAAATGCTCCTCATGCTGCTCTCGCGTCTTGGAGTAAACCAAGATATCATCAATAAATACTATCACCGACCGGTCTAACATCGGTCTACACACGCGGTTCATGAGGTCCATGAACGCGGCAGGAGCATTGGTGAGCCCGAAAGGCATCACCACGAACTCATAGTGGCCATAACGTGTCCGAAATGCCGTCTTCTGCACATCCTCCTCTCTGACCCTCACCTGGTGATACCCTGAACGCAAATCTATCTTGGAGAACCAAGATGCTCCCTGAAGCTGGTCAAAGAGGTCGTCAATCCTCGGGAGTGGGCAGCGGTTCTTCACCGTTACCTTATTCAGCTCCCTATAATCGATACACATCCGATGCGACCCGACCTTCTTCTTCACAAACAGAATCGGGGCTCCCCAGGGTGAACTGCTCGGTCAAATGAAACCTCTGTCTAACAGCTCCTGAAGCTGTGTAGACAACTCCTGTATCTCAGGAGGAGCCAACCGATACGGTGCCTTGGCTATCGGAGCCGCACCAGGGACTAGGTCGATCCTGAACTCCACCTGTCGCTCCGGAGGTATCCCAGGCAGGTCCTCGGGGAATACATCCGCGAACTCTCGTACTACGGGCACATCGCCCACCGTCGCCTTACCCGCCTCCCGGGTGTCCATGACATATGCGACATATCCTGCGCAACCCTGCTGAAGGTAACGCCTTGCCCTCGCTGCCGAATAGAAGGTTGGCCCTCACTGTGATCTCTCACCCTGAATTACTAACTCTCCCCCACTTGGGGCTCTGACTCGTACTAACTGCTGCACGCAATCTATCACTGCCCCATTGGGACTCAGCCAATCCATACCAATAATGACCTTGTTTCCCCGCAATGGAATGGGAACTAGGTCAACCAAATACCGCTCTTCGAACAACCTCAATACACAATCTCGGAAGACCTCTGATGCTCGCACCGACCGGTCGTCCGCAATCTCGACCTCTAAAGGGCAATCCAACATGCCTGAGGACTCAGGAAACTTCTTGCTAAGTGCAAGAGAAACAAAGGATCGGGTAGCCCCCGAATCAAACAACACCTGGACTGGAATACCGTTCACATGGAACGATCCTAAACGTATATACACAGAGCACATATCAATATCATAAATCTCATATAAATAGGTCAGAGGGAAAGAATCATACCCGTCACCACATCGGGTGCAGCGCGTGCCTCCTCGGCTGTCAGCTGAAATGCCCGGCTCCTCACCACCGGAGCCTCTGCCTTGCCCTACCGGCCATCCGTAATCCGCAGGGTCGCTGGAGCTGGCGCCTGTACTGGCGCTGCTGCTGTCAACTGAGGGCAATTGGCCCTCTTGTGGCCCCTCTGGTTGCAGTGGAAACACAACAACTCAGACGTCTGAAATACCGGAGTAGGAGCAGTACAATCCCTACTAAAGTGCCCCGTCTTGCCGCACTTGTAGCAGCCTGACGATCCTAACCTGCATGGTCCCTCATGCGACTTGCCGCATTTCCTGCAGCGGCTACGACTCGGTGGGCCTCTTGGGCCCGGATATGATCCCTTGGGCTTCTTCCCCGAAGCCCCAGTCATCTGTCCCTCCTCAGCCTTTCTCTTCAGAATGTGACCCAGATCAATCTCCCTCTCCCTTGCCCTGGCAATCATGGACTCCAGGGTAGGGCAAGCTGAAAAACTGACATGCTCCCGGATGTCGGCTCGGAGCATGTCGTGGTAGCGGGTCCTCCTCATGTCCTCATCACCCGCGTACTGAGGTACCAGTAACGCCCTCTCCCGGAACTTGGCGGTGATCTCCGCCACTGTCTCTGTCGTCTGCCTCATATCCAAGAACTCCCGTGCCAACTGCTGGAGCTCCACCGCAGGCACGAACTCCGTCCTGAATCGTGTCACAAAGTCGGGCCATGTCATACCCTCAATAGCCGCGGCTCCCAAAGAGTCACAAACCGACTCCCACCAATCTCTAGCTCTGTCACGTAGACACCCTGCTGCAAATCGTACCTTCGACCCCTCGGGCCAGAAGCTGATCAGCTATGCAGACTCAAGGTCTGCAATCCATCGTCTGGCAGCAATGGGGTCCTTCGCCCCATGGAAATCTGGTGCACCACTACCCCTGAAGTCCTTAAAGGACAGTGTGCATGGTCCTGACTGGCTAGCCGCCATATCACTCCTGAACGCCCTGAGACGATCCTCCATCAACTCTACAATACCCTCCTTGATCGACCCGAAGATGATGGGAGTCGACTCAAGGATGCCCCTGGTAATCTCTGACGCGATGAACTCGCGTAGACCCTCATCAACTGGTTCGGACCCTGAACCCGAACCCGATCCTGATCCTGAGCCTCCCGCTCCCTGTCGTGTGGTCACCATACTGCAAAACATAGCATAACCACCATCAAACTATATTCCACTAACGAGGCTCACATACATATCACAAGTCCCCGGTCTCGTCTCGGCCCTTTTTGAATCGAGTACGGATCCTCCGCTTTCAGTAGTACAGGCCCATACTACCTTCCACGTCTATCCGTACTTTCCTCAAGAATTGCCTCAACTCAACCAAGTCCTTTCTACTAATACTGCGGTTCTCGTGCTACTCTCGCCCTAGGCTTGCCCTAAGTAATCGCCATCCCACTCTCTGCCATCAGCTGCACAAGAAGTCCCTGCTTTCTTTCCCTAACTAGCTCGCGAATACTATTACATATTACTCAGACTAGATAATTCTTCGAATGAGAGGTCCTACCCTACAACGGTTGGACTCAGACAAGAGCTGCGAAGCAGGGCTAGACCCAACCTTCTGAAATTATTTAGTCCTTGCAATATGTAACGTAACATATTCGTTTACTAGTTAGTGAGAGACAACTAGAACTCCTAAAAGCACATAGCAAGCAACATTCATGCATTGAGTACACATAATCAAGTATATACTATTCTGGCTATCATACTGACTGATCTGTACTAGCATGCAATTCTCATAAAGCTGGAACACATAAAGCAGGCATATAAGGCATCATTCCTAGATCCTTAGTCCTATTCTAGCATGCTGTTCTACTGAAACTGGAACTGATAATCATAACAATAACTTGTATGGGTACTTTGGGGAAAACTTACTTGAGCTCGGCCGGTCGCGCACATCACACACCTTGTTCTTTCTTTCTCGAAACTCTTTTACTTAGTCTTTAGAAAAATCATTTCTTTATAAAAATCTTTTAATCCCCTCGATTTGAGTCCAGACACCCCCGAAGGTGTGTCTGAATCCCTCAAACCAGGGCTCTGATACCAACTTGCAACATCCCAAAAATACCAGCTAAAAATTTCATTTTTAAATTAGGTTAATACATAAAAACATCGTTACAAAACATTCATAATATTAATTCATGTCTGCAAACCGGTAACATCATAGTAAAATATTCAGGGTACATCCCAGAAAATCCATAGTGCGGAAACAAGAGTGTGTGTGATATGCCGCTACCGCGCCGGCTCCTTTCCCCTAGCTGAAGAGGTATCTGAAAACAAAACTATAAAACGTAAGCACGAAGCTTAGTGAGTTCCCCCAACGAACCTCATACCATACAATCACATAGCATACATGTCTGCCGGGCATTTCTGGGTGCCCGACCTTCCTCTTCGGTCCTGTCGACCGGATACTGCCTGGCATATCTGGGTGCTGGCCTACCCCTTCGGTCCTGTCTACCGGATCGGGGACTGTTTCACCCCTACTACTACTACCACATAATAACATATCACATAACCTATACATCATAATCTGCTAGCACATAAAGCATATCAGGTAGTAACAAACCTAGATGATTATCACACAGACAGTCATCTATCATACGACTCCTACTAGTGGGCCGGCATTGTGGCCTTAGACCCACTTTTACTGGAAGGTAACTCACCTCGAGGGTAGCTGCTGAAAACCCGCTCAACCTACGCCTGGCTGCCGCACCGGTAACCCTCCGGCTATAAATCTGTAATCATGGATTAGGTAATCATAAATACCCCTTAGGTAAAATGACTGGTCAAAGTCAACTTCTTGGTCAAAGTCAACTCTCTGATTGACTGGACTCGCCGAGTCCATATAGCGACTCGCCAAGTCCTTCTACGTCTAGCCCGACTCTGACTCATCGGGTCCCTGTTCCCACTCACTGAGTCAGCCTGACTCGCTAAACGGGGACAACTAACAAACCCGCGACTGGACTCGCCGAGTCCAAGGGGGGACTCGCCGAGTCCGACGAACAGATCTCACAATTCGCTCCAATCTTCCATCAGAACATCAACCTTGGAGATTTGGAGAATCTGGGACTATAGCTACACGATAAATTGCTAATTCCACGTGCGACTACGAAGGGTTGGACCTCTTACACTTAAACCCTTCTTATCCTAGTGACAGTTCATATGACTCGCCGAGTTTGAAGAACAACTCGCCGAGTTCAAGGCTATATTCAAGGGACTCGCCGAGTTTGAAGAACGACTCGCCGAGTACCAGGCAATCTTCATAGGACTCGCCAAGTTGTTCATCCAACTCGTCGAGTCTAAGGCCATCTTCATGGAACTCGCCGAGTGCACTTTGGCACTCGTCGAGTTCCCTTCGACTCTTCACCCAATCTGGCCAAATCTGAGACATGCAACTGATCCAACTCATGGGTCTCAGTTCCTAGGGTCTGGTTATCACATATACACACGAAGTCTGGGGGTTTTAAGGCTTGAAGATCAACCATTGGGGACAAAAAGGAACCTAAGAGCTAATGAGCAAAGTGAGGGTTTTATTACCTGATTTGATGCCTTCCCCAGAGTAGATTTCGGATCTACCTTCACTTCTGGAACACTCCAACTTCCTCCTTCTTCTTCTAAGCTCCAAAACCTTCTTTGGAAGATCAAAATCACTCAAGAACACTAAAGGAGCTAGGGTTGTTCTCTACTGCTCTCTGGGAGGAAAATGGGACGAAATGGGTGTTTTAGAATGGGTAAAATAGGGTGCAATGTCTGAAAATAGAGTTTCATCCAGACAGGTGGACTCGTCGAGTCCATATGTCGACTCGCCGAGTTCCCAGCTTAAATCCCGTGTCCACCTCGCTGCTACTCGGCGAGTCGGGACGCAGACTCGTCGAGTTCATGGCAAAAATTTAAGAAAATACTTAAATAAAATCGTACTAGGAATCCGGTGTTACATTCTGATTCACGACAACCCCTCACTACACCGGGATATAAAGGTTCTCAAACCATCGCTGAGACTACCAGTCTCACATCTGGTCCAACCACCAGGCTCCCAAGAGTCCAAATGACAAGCCTACCTCGCCCAAACAGCTCTATGCACCACTTACTGACGATACACTCAATCCTGAAACCCAAGATCCAACACCTTGACCCAACGGTCTCTACCAGGTCCCACCTATAGTGCTATAATCACATGGGCCTCACCCACGGGTCCCACCCATCTGGAGCTACACAGGCCCGACTCCGCCTCGGACTACAATGGCCCTCAACCTAAACAGAGCAATACTCTTTGATAATCCTGACCAGGGTACCTAAGGTGCGAACTGGTTCCCTCTTTACGCTCATGACCACCTCCAATGATAGTCAACCTAGAACTGGTGAATGCTATGATCCCATCGTAGTCTTACAACACTTCTAACCAACCATGTTTACCGCCCATGGCCTTACCACACCCTGACCATCACAACCTCACACATCTTGAGTCAAAACCTGCATTGAATCAGGTGTTCGGGTCATGCTTCGAATTCCAAATCCCTCAACCTGGACTCAACCATAAGCCTGTTATGCATAGAAAAAGGAGATGTTGACTAGCAGTTGGAAGTTTCTTGGACTTCCAACTTACACAGACTTAATCCAGACGGCCATTTGGGTCGTCTCTCCTCTTGACTGTGATGCAAAACTAACCCTAGTTTCACACCCGATCCAACTCTCAGAAATTCTGATCGATTCTCCCTCACTTGGATTAGACGAAGCTCTCTCTCTCTCTCTCTCTCTCTCTCTCTCTCTCTCTCTCTCATCCCATCAATCTGATGGATTCCCAACCCGACAATCCTCATATAGCATGAACCGCCTATGACCTGTGCTTTCCAATACTAGCTTTCCCTTACTATCCAATTCTCAATGATTGTCCAACTCCTGAAGTCCTGAAGAATACTCTTGAAATCTTAACCAATCTGATAATCCAAATCACCTCCCATGATACCAACCCAATTCCTTGAATTCTTATGTTGGTGACTGAAAACCATAACCCTTGCCTTGACTGACGAATCTTCACCTCAACTTCCATTCCCAAGGAGCCACTAAATTCTAACCGTCTACCATTTGCACGAATATAAAGTTCCCCTGACCTTTCCAATGACCCACAACTCATGCACCTGACACCATCATCTTCCTACTACCGCTCCTCCCCTAGCAACGGTAGTGTCTCAACCCAACAGTTCTTCCATGGGCAACTGTCACCCTCACCAGATCAAATGCTAAAACCAATGAATCTTGACTAAACTGGAGAGCTAACCTGTTGAACCTAACCATAGACCTTCCAATCGATATCCCTGAACTGAACCCAATAAAGAACTGGAACAACAACCGAACACACTGAAACCTACTCAAAAAGATGCAACTCCTTCTAACCTACTAATGATTCATGGCATGCAGATGATATATAACAACCATTGATATTGTAACCCAAACAATAGAAGAGGACCAAACCAGAGTTAATGCTTACCCAACAAAAACAAAATTACAAAGCAATATAAATTCGGATAACCAAGAAGAAGGCAAAAGATAACATACCCGCAATATCGTCTGAAGAAACCCTGAATCTCTCTTCCTGCCGAAGTACCTGCGACGAAACTTGAGCTGTCCCAACCACTAAGCGGGCGCAATTCTCCCTGATATGACCCGACTGATGACAACGATGGCACAACTCTACCTCCAATGTGAATTCTTGGAGGAGATGACCTTTCCATCCACAATTTCCGCACTTAGACCTGTTGCGTACATCCTCATGTGCCCCTTCATCCTTCGTGCAACCACCACGACCCCTCGGGTCTCTGAAACTAGCTACGACAGCGTCCACCTTCTCAGATCGTCGAGCCAGACCATGAGTCCACTTCCTCTTCCCCAAATGCTTATCCAAACCAATCTCCTGCTCCCGTGTTACCCCGACCATTCCATCAACCACCCGAATATCCGAGGTCCAACCCTCGAAACTGGCGACCAATCTATTAGTGACATACCAAATGATGTCGGGTAACTCCTCGGCTAGGGCTCCCGAAACCTCCGCAGAAATCCAATCATGTGGTCGACTCTCTTGAATACATGGTGGATAACCCGCCTCCGATCCCAATTGATAAGAGCTAACAATAGAATCCTCCTTTCTGAAGGATCCCAGGCATCCACAAGATTTGGGCTCTAGATGACCCCCCAACTACCCGCAACGATCTCGGCTCGAAAGGCCCCGAGACGACTATCCAATATGTAACACCCGTGTTTCCGGGCTAAGCATTAAAGATGATGTAATAGTCTAGGTCAACTACTGTAACGTGTTTTGAAGTAATAAGAATGAATTATGTGCCTTATATTTAAATTATGATGATATAATAAATTAAGGATAAAAATAAGCGTCAAAAATGTAAAATGTTAGATAAACCCGATATCTATGAAGAAAGTGGTAGTGGTCGTAACAGGGATTCCGGAGATATAAAGAACGTCGAAATCCGAGTTATAGCGAAGAAGTTATGACCTGTCGAAGTTTCGCAACAGAACCGACACGACGCTGTGTAACGTAAAAAGTAAGTTTACGATAAAGTGCTTTTTAGCCTTAGTAATCTAAATAAAAGTCGTAGTATACGTTAAACCGAGAGCGTGCATAAAAAGAAAATGTCCAAATCTGACTTCGTATGAGTAAGTTATGAATTTTCTAAGATTTGGCGTATCAGTATGCAGCCTGGAATTCGAATATTAGACCAACCTATTTTTAGCCGACACAACCTAAACGAGAATCGAAGATCTCGTCGATAGTAGTTCAACGGTAAAAAGACAGACAAAAACGGAAGTCGGATGAAGAAGTTATGAATTTTTAACGGACTTTTCCTGTCCCGGCCTGTTAAAAATATAACTTTAAAAATAAAGTCAAACTTAGCTAACAGAGTCTAAATGAAAGTGTATAGCACAGTCTCACCTACGCTTGGATATAAAGAACGTCGAAAAAGGAGCTCGTATGCAAAAGTTATGAATTTTTGTAGTTTTGGACACACACTTCGAAGCTTATCCGAAGAGGAACGCCCCGTGTTCACATGCTGTCACACCCCCAGCCGTCGGCGGAAACGCCGTGTGGTGTAACGTCATTCTTCGTATCACAGTTATATAACATACAATGAACAGTACTAAAGAAAATACATACCTTTATTGATGATTGAAAGTTACATTATTGTTTTCCTAGTACTTATTACATAATATCTGACTATGACATACTTCTTAATGAACAGAAAGGTAATAGTAAAACTTCTCTTGTTCGAATACATACCAGCTTTTCAAGTTCTTGAAAACACATGCATTTTAAAATACGTCAACATAAAGTTGGTGAGTCCATAGGTTTTGACTCCATATAAAAATAATACATTTTCCAAGTTCAAAAGTATAGTTTTGAAAGTATCATTTTAACTCTCCAACGATTAGTAGATATATTAGGTATAATAGTTTACTTAACAATTAAGTGATATACCTAAACGTTCCATGTACCTATGGGTATAAGTATGGGGAAACTTATACTTAACATTTATACTTGTATGACGACAAAGTATAATGTTTCTAACAATTTGCTACCATGAGCCTGTAACCGCTGCTTTGACATAATACATCTGATAAAACCCACTCATGATTTCCATGAGGACAACCCACTCATGATTTCCATGAGGAACACCGCACGCTTTATTGACGCCGGAACAAATAACAAATAAGAGGATAGTTCGTCACTCGCTTAAATTTGATTGTAGCTAGCAACCACGAGTGGGGTTGTCAACCCGTATACTAATTATACACGACTTCCTCACTCACACGAGATTAACGGTTACAGTTTAGAGGATTTCTGCTTTGATCCCCAATCTTATTTGATGAATACAATTACTCATGTAAACTTCAACGGCTTCCTATAGCTCTAACAACAAAAACATTTTCGTGTCTAAAACCCTATGTTATTAGACTTTGCTTTTAAACATTACTCCTAAGTTCATATTACTTTAGGCAGTATAACTTGAGGAAAAAAACCAGGTTTTATCATAAAACCAACAACAACATATAACATACCATTTTTTATCTTGTCATAAAACTAACAATAACTACATATAGCATACCAAGTTTTATCTTGACATAAAACCAATAATAGCAACATACTTTATAAATTAACATATAGAACTTCCGAATATAACTTCGGAACTATATCACACACAACATATATATAGAATCCTAAGTATAACTCAAGATCTACATTAGTATAATAACATGCTAACAAGTTGATAATAGTTGTATATATTCAAAATATTATATTTAAACAACTATATCCCGGTTAATATAACTATCTATGTTGATACTAATATACTATCATATAGACATAATATTAACGTGTATACAATATTTAGCATGCGTTTTCCTCCGAATATATTAAAAAGTGGGGCCGTGAAACTCACCCTAGTAGCGTGATTTTATGTAATCTAAGCATAAACGGTCAGCGGTACGAGGTCGTCGGGGCTCGGGATGCAAGAGGGCTTCAGCAAATGAGAGAAAGGAAAGAAGTTCAGGTGTAAGAATGGATGGGGTCGAACTTGCTATTTATAGTAAGTTTTTGGACTCTCACGTCGTGAGTTTTATAAGACTCACGTCGTGAGCCAAGCATGATCATCTCGTAGACTTGCCATTTGCGTCCCTAGCTTCGGAAGGTGGCTAGATGAGTCCTCATGTTGTGAGATATCCTTTCTCACGTCGTGTGTTGGGAACTTATCCCTTCGTAGCCTCGTCACGCACCTTCTAGATCAAAAATGTGGCAAATTGACTCGTCACGTCGTGAGTTTCTATGCTCACGTGGTGAGCTCAGTCGGAGTAGGGTTTCTGACACCTGTATCTTCGGAAGGTCGTAACGTTCACATACGAACTCCATTTTTGACGTTCTTTAGATGCACGCGTAGGTATTTACAAGTACTAAAACTCTCTTTTAGATTCTAATAGATAATTCTAAGTCTATTTTAAATTTCTATTATTATAAAGATTTATAGTGTTCGGTTTATCATAACTTCTTCATGCGAAGTCAGATTCAGACGTTCTCTATATTTTTGGAATCATATGGACGTATACTTTGAGTTGAATCATAAAGAAAGTTTATATTTGTATTAGAATTTATCATGAACTACATAGCACTTTTATCACATTACTAGTTTAACAAAATCACATTACATGATTGGCATAATCACATGTGATTGTCTATTGACCTATTTTGACTGGTGTTACATTCTCCCCCCGTTAGAATAATTTCGTCCCGAAATTTATCTTATGGATGGGGTTTTTTCAGACAGTTGGGGGTATTTTTCTTTCATCTGATCTTCACGTTCCCAAGTAAATTCAGGTCCTCGTAAAGAGTTCCATCGAACGTTCACTATGGGAATATGACTTTGCTTTAATCGTTTGACTTCTCGATCCATGATCTCAACAGGTTCTTCTACAAAGTTGAGTTTCGTATTGAATTGTATCTCTTCGAGAGGTATAACAAGAGTGTCATTGGATAGACATCTTTTCAGATTTGATACGTGAAAAACATTGTGTACATTACTTAACTCTTGAGGCAACTTGAGTTGGTATGCGACAGAACCAATTCTTGCTAGAATTTCAAAAGGTCCTATATACCGTGGATTTAATTTGCCTCGTTTCCCGAATCGAATTACATCTTTATGAGGAGAGACCTTCAACATTACTTTATCTCCAACTTGGAATTCTAAAGGCTTACGTCTTACGTCAGCATAACTCTTTTGACGATCACGTGCAGCCTTTAATCGATCCTTAATTTGCACGATCTTTTCAGTTGTCTCGTCGATTATTTCTGGTCCAGTACGTAAGGTATCGCCTGTATGCTCTCCGACCATCTGCGTATCTCCAACTTCTACCCAACATATTGGGGAACGACATTTTTGTCCATATCGAGCCTCAAACGGTGCAACCTTGATGCTGGTGTGATGACTATTGTTGTAGGAAAACTCAATTAACGGTAAATGAGTATCCCACGCATTTCCAAAGTCTATTAGACAGGCTCAGAGCATATCTTCTAAAGTCTGAATGGTTCTCTCACTCTAACCATCAGTCTATGGATGGTAAGCTATACTCATATCTAGACGTGTTCCTAAGCATTTTTGTAGAGATTACCAAAATCGTGAAGTGAATCTACTATCTTGGTCAGAAATAATAGAATTTAGAACTCCATGCAATCTGACAATTTCCTGAAGATAAATTCTAGTCAGCTTCTCCATCTTGTCGTTCTACTTAATTGGTAAGAAATGGGCGGACTTAGTCAATCTATCGACTATTACCCAAATAATGTCTAACCCACTAGGAGTTTTAGGTAACTTAGTGATGAAGTCCATTGATATCTTCTCCCATTTCCATTCAGGTATCTCCCGTTGTTGAAGTAAACCTGAAGGCTTTTGATGTTCTGCCTTTACTCTAGAACAAGTCAAGCATTTGCTCACATAAGTAGCAATTTCAGCCTTCATGTTTGGCCACCAATAATTTACTTTTAAGTCTGAGTACATTTTGTCAGAGCCTGGATGCACGGAATATCTGGACTTGTGGGCTTCTTCTAAGACCAAGTCCCTGACTCCACCGAACTTAGGCATCCAAATTCGGTTCATAAAGCGTCGCGTTCCGTCATCTTTTTGTATAATTTGCTTTTCCATTCCTCGCAAAGCTTAATTCTTGATGTTTTCTTCTTTTAGAGTCTCAAGTTGAGCTTCTCTAATTTGTGCGGTAAAGTTAGAATGGATAGTTATAGTTAATGCTCGTACCCGACGGGGTTTAATATATTATTTCCGGCTTAAGGCATCTGCTACCACGTTTGCCTTTCCGGGATGATAACGAATATCACATTCGTAATCATTTAACAATTCAACCCATCTTCGTTGTCTCATATTAAGATCTTTTTGGTTGAAGATGTGATGGAGACTCTTGTGGTCGGTAAAAATAGTACACTTAGTACCGTATAAGTAATGTCTCCAGATTTTTAGTGCAAAAACTATAGCTCCCAATTGAAGATCATGGGTAGTGTAATTATTCTCATGCACCTTAAGTTGTCGTGATGCATAGGCGATAACTTTTCCTCTTTGCATCAACACACATCCCAATCCTTGATTTGATGCGTCGTAGTATACGACGAAATCTTTTGTCCCTTCTGGAAGGGATAGGATTGGTGCACTACACAACATTTGCTTCAGTTTCTGAAAAGCAGCTTCTTGTTTCTCTTCCCAGTTGAACTTCGTATCCTTCTGGGTTAGTGTTGTAAGCGGCTTGGCTATTTTGGAGAAATTCTCTATGAATCTGCGTTAATAGCCAGCAAGTCCTAGGAATTGACGCACTTCTGTTGGCATCTTTGGTGCTTCCCAATTCTTAATTGCTTCAACTTTGGATGGGTCAACATGAATTCTTTTGTTGCTAACTACATGACCTAAAAATTATACTTCTCTAATCCAAAACTCACATTTGGAGAATTTGGCATACAAATTTTCTTTGCTCAATAGCTCCAAGATTATTTGTAAGTGTTGACCATGTTCTTCCTTGGTTCGTGAATATATCAATATATCATCGATAAATACGATCACGAATTTATCCAAGTATGGTTTGTAAACACGATTCATGAGATCCATAAACAATGCTGGGGCATTGGTCAATCCAAAAGACATAACTAAGAACTCATAATGACCATAACGAGTTCTAAACGCTGTTTTTGGAATATCATCTTCTTGTACTCTGAGTTGATGGTATCCTGATCTGAGATCTATCTTTGAGTAGTAGCTAAATCCTTGCAGTTGATCGAATAGATCATCAATACTTGGAAGCGGGTAACGATTCTTGATCGTTAGCTTATTCAGTTCCCGATAATCAATACACATTCGAAAGGATCCATCCTTCTTCTTGACAAACAAGATTGGTGCTCCCCAAGGTGAAAAACTTGGTCGGATAAAGCCTTTGTCAAGAAGTTCTTGTAGTTGGCTAGACAATTCTTGCATTTCGGATGGAGCCAACCGATAAGGAGATTTCGCTACTGGTGCTACTCCTGGAATTAAGTCAATTCGAAACTCGACTTATCGGACGGGAGGTATTCCCAGTAGATATTCAGGAAACACGTCAGGTAAATCACATACTTGAGGTATGTCCTTGATTTCTTTTGTCTTTCTCTTCTTATCTACAATGTGGGCTAAGAATGCGCTATATTTCTTATGTAGTTATTTCTGGGTCTTGGTACAAGAGATGACTTTGAGGTTCTTCCCAGATTTATCACCATAGATAATAAGGGTTTCGCCGTTTGGTAAGGGTAGTCGTATAGCTTTCTCATAACATAAAATTTCGGCGTGGTGTGAAGATAACCAATCCATGCCAATTATTACATCAAAACTACCGATAGGCATTGGCATGAGGTTGACGTGAAAAAGGTAGTTATTAAGAGTTAACAGACATTTTTCTAGGATTTCATGTGTTTTCTCGGTTTGACCGTTAGCGATTTCTACTTCATAGATTTCTTTTAATTTGCTAGACTCATGACTTAACAATTTTCTAAAGGTCGGAGTTATAAAACTTCTATCTGCTCCAGAGTCGAAGAGTATGGTAGCATATAAATTATCTATGAGAAACGTACCAGATACGACTGAAGGGTCCTGGATAGCATCTCTGCTTCCGATCACGAATGCCCTTCCACGCCCTATGCCTCCTTGATTCCTTAACTTTGGACATTCTCTCTTGATGTGTCCAACCTCGCCACACTCAAAACACTTTCTTCCTTCGTCTTTGCCTGTTCCAGTATTTTTTTGCTGATTGACTATTGCAGGTGTTGTGCTCCTGCAGTGACTAGCCATATGCACCTTCTTCTTGCACTTCGTGCAAACAAAACAGTCACCTGGATGATGACGGTTGCACTGACAGCACCATGAAGATTTTGGTTGCGTGGGTACTGCTGTCGTGGCTGCATAATTCGTTGCCACTTCTTGTCTTTTCTCAGATGATTGTCTGGGATTCTTCCCATTAAACTTGCGCTTGTTTGTTCCAGATTTGGGAGACTCAGGCTTTGAGACCACTACTATTCCTTGGATCTCTATGAGGGTTAGCTGATGAGCTATTCTCTTAGTGTTGTCATAGGTTGTAGGCTTTGATGCGATCACCATGCCGTTGATTTTCGATGTTAAACCCCAGATATATCGCTCAATCTTCTTATATTCAGGGGTTACAAGTGCTGGACACATTACTGCAAGATCATTAAGTCTAGCGGTATAAGCTTTTATCTCTGAACCCTTCATGGTTAGGGTCCACAATTCTTGTTCCAGCTTATGTATTTCCTCCCTAGGACAATACTCCTTAGTAGCATCATTTTTAGCTCTTCCCATTTCATGGAATTTGCAGTATCAATTCCCATTGTATTCACATGGCTGTTCCACCATGTAAGTGCTGCATCAACGAAAGTACATGCTACAAATCGTACTTTACAATCGTCTGGACAAAAGATTATTTGAAAGACGGACTCTGTCTTTTCTATCCACCTAGTCAAATTAACAACCCCTTCATTTCCATGAAAGCTCTTTGGCCTGCAATCCATAAAGTCTATGTAGGTACACGTTCTAGCGGTCCCTACATTGCCTTCATTTCTAACTCCACCTCTTGTGACATTAGATAGAGCCGCAACAATTCTTTGAGCTATGATTTCTTCAAGTTCTGCTGTACTTATTGGGGGGATTGGTTTTGGTGGTTGTTGTTGTGGTGCTGATCGTTGGTTAGGGTTTAGCCGAGCACTACTCCTTCTAGGCATTTTGTTTTAGTTCCTATTATAAATAATAAGAGTTTTTATGAGTTTTGATAGTCATTTAATACATAAGTACTAAATTATTCTTCAAAATGTAAAACATAATGGACAACACAATGATTACTGTAATATATGCTTCATATTATTACCAGTGGTTACATCAGTTTATTTAGGCTTATAAGAGAAAAGTTTCTATAAACATTGCAAAATTTGCAAGGTTTTCTACATCCTTTCTATAAACTTTACTCTTCTTGCCTTAACAAGTTTAATTTTTCTATTTACACAACCACTAGTTTTAGCTTATCTACCAGAAACCTTGGTGATGACCTAGCACGTTAGTGACATTAACCACTTGCTCCTCCAGTGCTTGAGTTCTCTGCTCAAGACTTCCTGTGCGTTCTTCATTTCTTGAGATTTGATTGTAGAGCTCTAACTATGTAATCCTTGCATCGTGAGTAATCATGTCATTATAAGCGAAATCTATACGATGATGGAGATCCATCACCGATTCCTGATCTCGCGTCCTTTGTCCTTCTAGCCTTCGTACTCTTTCGGAGAGATGAGTAGCCCTTCCTTCGACAATTTCCATCTTATCTTCAACTTTCACACTTTTCTCAAACAATTGAGATAAAGTATTAACTTTGGAAGAATGTGGGGGTTGTGGTCGAGATGATTGACCAGTCTCATACATCTTAGCAGCTCTTTCTTCTGCCACCCACCTATCAATGGTTTGTGCGATCCGTGCAGGTTCATCTTGAACTCTATGACTTCCTGAAGATGTCGCCTTCTGATTCTTCTTAATCCTTTTCCATATTGGTATGGATTTACGTGCCTTGCGTCTCATCTTTGCTCCTCCTGGAACTTGACGGTAAAGAGTGTTCATTGGTGGTAACGATGATGCCACCGATTTTGTCTCCTCCATTGGTTCGCTCTCTTCCATTGGTTCACTCTCTTCCCGTTTGTTGGAAGGTAAATGTGCTCCATTGTTAGAAGGTATTGGATGAAAGGTGGTTGGATTTATAGGGTAGTAAGGATCGCCTACCATCATGGGGAATGAAACTTCCTCTTCTTCATCCGTATCCTCGATGATTATCCATTCTCGTGAATATGCCATGTCGAATTCCTATACATTTTGGATCACCAAGAGTTTAGTCTATCAAATATTACTCCCAAATTAAATATTTCATATGATCTGATCATAATAAAATGTAGTTGCACACCTACACCTAGTTGTGATAGGATCTACGCACATATAAACTTTAGTTGGAATATTTGATCTAAATCCTTGAGATCAAAAACATTCCGGGTATCAAGGTGTATTCTCATCGCGGGTCTGAGTCTTTATGTAACATCCCAAAAATCAGGTCCAGAAGTTTCATTTAAAATCATTATGTAACATCCATAAATTTTACGCCAAATTTAAACTTTTCAAACATAATAAAACCAAATAGTATTTGTTTACAAAAGTGTTTTCAGTTCATTATTCAATCAGAGTGTCCCAAAAGCCAGATCATAAGGATGAGGAGCGGTACGGTCACGCCTTCGCCTTGCCATGAACTCCTGAAGTACCTGAAACAATAATTGAAAACTGTAAGCCCAAGGGCTTAGTGAGCTACCCCCAAAATACCAATACCATGTCCATAATAATCAATCAACCAACATGCATACTGGGCCATTGGCCTGACTGGACCGCCCTACCGGGCCTACAGTCCAACTGAATCTATACCGAGCCTTCGGCATGACTGGACCGCCACGTGGGCCTACAGTCTCCCCGGACCGCTCATAGGGTGTATTGGCCTTCAGCACAAAGCAGGACCGCCTCAACCCAAGCAACACACATATAATCCTGTGCGCATAACTAACATATACTGGCATATACATGTTGGGTTTTGCTCATTCTAACACTCCTATGGTGTACATGCAACCCTATAAACCTTGGATCTATGTTTTCTCTATTATACATGCAAATATTAACTATTCCAAGGTTTCATCCTAACTAGCATATTATGAAGCACCTATACTACAAAGTTCTAGTTAGATGACATACCTTTTGATGTAGCTTGATGTCTTCAAGCTTTAAGAGCTTAGCCCCAATAGTGTGGAAGCCTCAAATGGAATCACAAATCACCAAAACACCTTGGAAGAACTTGAGAGAATATGTATGCACACTAAAATCGGCCCACTCTTATTTTCACACACTTGTGCCAATTTTGTGAGCCAAGGACCCCTTTATATATTATGGAGGATTATGGTTACATCCATGTAAACCCTAATACCCATGACCTTTCATTTACATAGGATCCATGGGTTAAAAGCTCCATGGACCATCCATGAAAGCTTAGCCCAACCTAAATGAACTTGGCCCATTCCATATATATAAGAGTCCATATTTAATTAGTTCTTTTTGATCACTTAATTAATTCTAAATTAATTCTTGATCAATACTAATTAAATAATATGATTCCATATTAATATATTAGAACTTATAATATATTAATATAAATCATAAATATACTATTCTCAAAAGACTATCCATATAAATTATGCCGGTGAAGTGCAACCCAAATGGACCATGCCGGGTCGGGTCAAGTACATACCAAATATAGTTATGGACTTAGACATTAATCCAACAGTCTCCCACTTGGATAAGTCTAAAACTATTATTGAGTATGACTTCAAAACCTAACTGGCAATCGTAGCTATTAAAGCCGCTGTCGAACTCTGACCTTGTCAATGACTTGTCCATTAGATAAGGGATCATATATTCCTCCATTCTAGATATCATATGGACTGAGACATGGATTATAATCATTCTCTCTGTCCATTTGTTGTTTCCCGATTTTCGATTTATGATGACTGGCTGATTGAACAAATCAAATCAGTCCTGGCTTGGCTAAGCACTCACATGTGTCATCGCTAAATCATCGAGGGGCCCACATATATCGCTTTTATCACGAAGGTAAAAGGAATGGATAAACTTCGACTCATATGGCTTGTTCTACTACTTGTTGAATCATACACAAAGGCACGCTTTATAACATCGAGTTACCAAATGCGTTTTCGTGCAATCAATGTATAACCAACTCATAGTAACAACTCATATCTCTAGGTTTGAAGAATATAAGATATTATCGTCTCATGATCACTCGTGATAAAATCCATGAAGTGATTCAAATGAGCGCAGGTTGAATCCAATACTCAGAACTTATGAGCACTCATGACTGTGGATGGTTTGAATAACTTAATCATTCAGGAAGAGTGACTTAGTTATTCTGGAAGTCAAAACATGCAAAGTGAAACACAAGAATAAATGAATCAAATATGGTATCAAACCCTATGAATATAAATAAACACTTTTATTTATCACCATACTGATTACTCATTATTCATTGTTTCGGTTTTATCAACTTTATACTTGAATTAAAAACACTAGTTGTCCCATGCTCCAAGCATGTACACTATGTTTTTCTTAAACAATAGCTTTTCCATACACCAAGTATGAACTCTATGTTTGTCTATGATTCTTACTTTGTGAAATAAACCAATTGAACATAATTTCAATGATTCTAATTTCACACTCCCAAATCCTTATCGAAAAATGTGAGAATTTCAAATTCCTATCATTTATCGAAATCTGTTTAGATTTTAAACTTATATGCACTGACCCTCCTGTAATGAATATGTACAAAGTCACAAAGACTTGTCAACAGTCATTATAAGGTATTTCAATGGAGATCAACTCCATGGAAACTAAGTCTCATATTCAAAGTACATTGCTTTGGACATGCTTCTTGCATTAAGTTTTCTAATCTTACACAGATAACTTCCAACTATGGAGACAACTCCATATTCTCATTTTGACTATCACTTCTGAATAAGAGATGCCTCTTTTCTGAATATGTCAATATGGTCCTTCCAAAATTAGCACTATACTTCCAACTGTCCCTGAGCAACCAATCTTTGGTAAACCTCAGATTGTCCTCGACAATTGCTTAATCATTTTAGTCATATCCAATTCTAGACCTTTTCCCTTCTTAATGCCTCTGGGCATTTGGAAAAATTTAGAAATGACAAATATTATAGCACATGCAATCGATCCTGTACCCAAAGCAAATGGTACACGATTCATGATGTCTCACATAAAGACATGATTCTAGACCAGTCTTTTGCTACAATATTTTTATTTGCCATGTTTTCAAAATTTGACTATGAAGAGGGATGTCGTAATCATAATCGAATTTTGAGAAAGCAATTAATAGAATTTCCTTAAGTTGAACCAATCCAACATGAAATTCATATATATATTCTTGACTAAAGATGATTAAGGTCTCAATCTAAGCCTTTAGAACTGAAATGAAGTATATCCTTTCCCTTAATTATAGCAAAACAACTTTTTCAATCCCTGCAGCCTCACGAATTGAAACTTTTGTTTTCTATAATTAACATTGCTAACTTGCAACACTAACAATAATTATCATGCTCCCACTAACATGATGATTATTAGCATAACACTTATGCTCCCACTAGCTTTGACATGTACTCAGAAATCAGCTGGACTTCTAGAAATCAATACTTTATTGACTTTCTTACCAAAGTTCAGATTTCTGATACGAGATGCTTTGATAAAACTTTATCAAAATCATACACCTTTCCTTAGATAGCATGCATGTGTGTCTAAACAATTTCAGAACTATGAAAAGGGATGCCATAATCATAGTCTCAATTGTTTAGACCTTTTGCCATCTGCTTCAAATCTACTTGGTGGAAGTGTTTCCTCACCATCATTTTCATGAATCGGAGAGAAACCTTATGACCCTTAGATTTTATGGTGTATGTGTTCTTATCCATGTGAATCGTCAAAACCATAGTCACAAGACAAGGATAATGACAAATCCAAACTCATATGGACTGAACTTATGCAATCTTAACTTCTTGCCACCTGGCAGTACAGGGCCTGTCATTGCTTCCAAGTTGTTATGCAACCAATTGAGAACTTTCAGAACTCCTATGCAAAGCCAACTTTAACTGGAATGGGCACATAATATGTCAACACGATAGGTTATAAACCTCAAGTCGTGTGCTAGTGAAGAACCTCAGGTTTTATTCTTGATTAGTTTTTGAAATTCTTTTTAGGATCTTTAAGACTCCCACTATCCTCTTGACATATAAGACTATCTTGCAAATATTCAAGAGATAGTGTGGATTCTTTATCAAGACAAACACTTCACACAATTGGCCTTAGTTGGTCTTTGTTTTATCCAAAACATCACAACTTACCAATTTCAAATGTACAAGAGTAGGACACTTTTACTCTTACATTTGACAAGTGTTTTAAAACTTTCTTTAAGATATGTCACTCAAGTTACAATCTTGGAGTATGATTCTAAGAATTGTTTTGGAACGAAGTATGACTCATCTTCCTGATCTAACCATTTCAACAATTCATGACTCCTCTTCTTAGTCATAAGAATGCACTAAGATGACCTTTAGAGGACTAATTGTGATATGATTTCTAAATCATTAAGATGATCACAAACATGATACTAAAGTACTCTCCCATCTTTTCAGATTTGAGAAACTTTTATCTTTCTGCCTAATTTGATTCTTCCCATTCGTTCTGCCATATATTGAGACTTTTCCAATGTTTCAGAATTATACTTAAACTTGTAAGTATAACCATATTTACTAAACTTTAGTAAATCAAATAGTCTTAACGAGCTTTGTGGTGGACATGACCAGTGCACAAGAATGTGTACTCGATCCCTTTAGTCCTTCACTTGACTCACACATCCATGTGAACAAGTAATTAGTCTTGATTTTCCAATGCTTGAAAGTTCTCATTCATCATACTATTCAACTTGCATGATTCCAAGTTTCGGTCCAATTGAAACTTGGGTGATGAGGAACTTTCCTGATTTGGTAAATTTAGACACTACCACAAATGAAAGAATCAAATCCATTTTCCAGTATTGCTGTCAGTGGAATCATATAAGCAACAATTTTCCACAAATGCCATTGTAAGGATACTTCAAATAAACAAAATTAAACAATTTTCTTTTATTTTAAAATTTGCGGAAAAACTTATCCTTACAATCCACATGGAAAATTGTTGTTATCTATTCCTTAGCAATATATCATAACTTCTTAAGCAACTGCTCAAAATTCTGATGCGATCGAAATCCACCTTCGCGATCAGAATCAGCATATACTTCCTTTAAGATTTCTCTCTATTCTTTGATTCTTAAAACATCAACATGTGAACCAGTCACATCATGTAATGAGGATCTCAGAATAGAACTTAACAGAGTTAGATAATGGGCTCTACCTGATGTAGAGTCAAACTTATTGACTTTAACATCCTTAGGTAAATTTGGCAGCTTTGCAATCAACGCCCCTTCCTTTGGCAAAATAAACATATGGACCCTTTGGTAATGGGACTATCTCAGACTTAGCCTTTCTCTTTACCATTTGGTCAACCGGGTTGACTATGGCTAATCCATTTCCATTGGGAAAAGAATGCTTTTTCTGGATTTCCAATGTCACCATTGTCACTGTCCATAAAGTTTTTGGGAAGTTGATCTTCTAATAAAATTTGCTTCACTATCGTTCCAAATCATTGCTGATTCAGCAGCACCAAGCAAATAGATATGATCATTAAGGTTCATGTCATAGTCTGTATCATAGTAGTCCCAAAGGAACTCACTATGTGACTTAGAAAGTGATTGAACATCCAACTTTCTCAAGACTTTGAAACCCAACTCTCCCGGCTTGTCAATATGTGACTTCATCTCTAAGATGTGATCACACATAGACCTTGCTTGCCATTAGGGCTTGAGTGACCTTGAAGTTGTGGGTTAGGGAGAATAATTGGAGGAGGTGGAGGAAGTGAAGTTCCAAGAGATTTGGGAAGATCATAGATGTCTGAACTCGACATCTTTTGGGAGATATTCAAGATAGTTGATCTAAAGTCCTTAATATAACACCCAATATGAAATATTAAGGCTAGGATCCAACAACCTATTTATAACTGGAAGAGGGATGCCGTAATCCGAGTTATAAAATAGTTGAAGGTAGGTAAATGACGATTTACCAATTTCCACCATGAAAAACGAAATAATTTAATTAGGTTTTTTACTTGGATTTGAAACTCCTAGATCTTTTGAGATTCCTTGAACTTTTCAATGGCATGTTTCAATCTTGAGTGTGCCCTTCAGGTTTTGTGACTGGGATGCCGAGGATCACAAAACAAGGTGTGAAGTAACCATGCAAATATACTTGGTACCCTTAATATTTACCCCTCAATCGATGTGCCGGTTAACCACACGAGCTCCACCGATACTATGATAAATATTAAGTTACCCTTTGCCTACTTTTTTAAGTCGAGGTTAGTGTGCCGGTTAACCACACACGCTCCACTAACAACTTAACCAAAGTGCAAAGTGTAATTTCATGGATTAGCACCTTATTCACATTTTCCTAAGTAACTAAGATTGAGAATTTATAAGTGTTTAGTTACTTAGTATTTATCATTATACTTATAATGAAGGGAGAATTACAGTCCTTATCCTACCTGTTCGGCTAACGACCCTCCACCGGTCAAGGAAGCGGTGAGTGAGAGTGGACACCCATTAAACTGCCATTTTATAGGCAGTAACCTTATACCCCCCTTATAGACCGGCTTCGTGAATGAGGCCTACTAATGGTAAGACGACTTGCTCTTATACATATAATATATTAAACTTTTAATATTATAATAGTATAAGGGTGTATTTTAGACATTTAAAATACTTGATGGTTTAATCTATTAATTAAACTAGACTTTTAATTTAATTAAACTCAAACCATATATTTATGGATTTAATAATACTCTTTTAATTAAACGCTTTAATTAACTATTAATAAAGTCCATAAGAGTTAATTTGAACTATTCAACAAAACATCATAATTCCAATTATTAAACTCAAAATTAAAACCATTTAATTAATTGTTTAAGTTATGAACCCAAGAGTTTTAGAATTCAATTCTTTTTTTCATAAAAAACTTTTCTCAAATTCCAAAACTTGAGGGCAAGTTTTGTAATTCTTGAAAACCTTTGGATTCCATAACTTATGGAATTAATGGTGTTTTATGATGAAACTTTCCATGTTCCATAACTTAAGAACAAGTTATGGAATTCTTTAAAACATTAACACCAAATTTTGTGACTCCATAAAAACTTTGAATCAAAATTTTTTTTTTTAAAAAAAAAACTTTCATATCCATAACTTATGGAAGTTTCAAAAACCCTTAAGATCACAACTTTAAAAAAAACTTTTGAGCTCCAAAATTTGATGACAAAATTTGTAACTCCTTAAAACATTTAGATCAAACTTTTAAAACTAATAAAATAATCATATCATTTTATCTTTTACTAAATTTGTCATAATTCAACTCATATAACAAATTATTCAAATTTTACAAATAATTCGTTTTTCACAAAACAAGTAATTATCTTAAAATTTGACAAACGTCATTTTTTTTCCTTTTTTTTTCCAACTTGAAAATAAAACATTTGCATCAATATAACAGAAAACAACCCATGGCTCTGATACCACTGTTGGGTTTTGAGCATTCTAACACTCCTATGGTGTACATGCAACCCTATAAACCTTGGATCTATGTTTTCTCTATTATACATGCAAATATTAACTATTCCAAGGTTTCATCCTAACTAGCATATTATGAAGCACCTATACTACAAAGTTCTAGTTAGATGACATACCTTTTGATGTAGCTTGATGTCTTCAAGCTTTAAGAGCTTAGCCCCAATAATGTGGAAGCCTCAAATGGAATCACAAATCACCAAAACACATTGGAAGAACTTGAGAGAATATGTATGCACACTAAAATCGGCCCACTCTTATTTTCACACACTTGTGCCAATTTTGTGAGCCAAGGACCCCTTTATATATTATGGAGGATTAGAGTTACATCCATGTAAACCCTAATACCCATGACCTTTCATTTACATAGGATCCATGGGTTAAAAGCTCCATGGACCATCCATGAAAGCTTAGCCCAACCTAAATGAACTTGGCCCATTCCATATATATAAGAGTCCATATTTAATTAGTTCTTTTTGATGACTTAATTAATTCGAAATCAATTCTTGATCAATGCTAATTAAATAATATGATTCCATATTAATATATTAGAACTTATAATATATTAATATAAATCATAAATATACTATTCTCAAAAGACTATCCATATAAATTGTGCCGGTGAAGTGCAACCCAAATGGACCATGCCGGGTCGGGTTAAGTACATACCAAATATAGTTATGGACTTAGACATTAATCCAACAATACATTCAACAAACATATCTATCTCACTGATCACCAATCATAGCAATCACTCATAACTATAGCACTGACCTAGCAGGTCACTAGCAAATTCATCCCTACGGATTATAAAAGCATAACATACTGTCTATCCTGATTCCGATCTAACAGATCATATCCACATGTAACATACCATAACGATAACAACTAAAGGGCCGGCCTTGGTGCCTTAGACCCTATCGATATGGTAAGAATAACTCACCTCGCAGATGTCGACTCGGTAGATAAAACCCAACTCTCGAATCACTTGACACAGGGTCCACCACCTATTACCATAGCACAATAAACTCATAGGTCCTTAACCTTATAAGGTACTCCGTAACCCACTAGTCAACTCCTGGTCAAAGTCAAAGTCCTCAGTCAAGATCAACAATCCATGTTGACCTTAACTCGCCGAGTACCCTCGGCTACTCGCCGAATTCCTTTCCAACTCGCCGAGTCATCGAGGTGACTCGTCGAGTTCATCCGATTCTTGATCAAACTTTAAGGCCACCCGTCGAGTGTCCTTCTTGCAACTCGACGGATACACACTCATACATATCCTAGAGAAACTCATCCGATTCGGCGAGTTGTTCATCCAACTCGTCGAGTCTACGGCGATCTTCATCAGACTCGCCGAGTTGTTCATCCAACTCGTCGAGTTCAATGCCTATCTTCATATGACTCGCCGAGTCTCTTCAGTCCTTTATCCATGCAGACACTTTCTAAGCCATTCCAAGGCCCCAAATTGCAGATCCAACTTCCTTAGGCATGCTTATCACGTAAAATTGCAAACTTTACGTGCATGCAACGCTTTAAGACCCAAAAATGGCACAACTAAGCTTGCAATGAAGTCACATCCTTGAGAGAAGGCTCATACTAGACAAGGCTGATGGCTTTATGAATCAAGAAGCCAAGGGGAGTCCAGATCTGAAGTTACAACTTCAGATCTTGGCTTAAACACAAGAATCCTTTTCTAAACTTATGCACAAAAGGGGTTTAGAAGAGAATGAGCCAAGGGAAAACGATTTAATACCTTCAAGAGGGCCCTTTTCTGATGCAACACTTGAATCCCACAAACTCTTGCTTCAACTAGCTTGCTTCCCAAGAGATTCCCTCACCAAAGATCTTCCTCCAAGCTCAAACTTCCAAAGAATACACACACACACTCAAGATAGGGTTCTTCTGGACTCTCAATGGACTGCAAAGAGGCCAAAGGAGGCGTATGATTCATTAAATAGGGTGCAAGACCCCAGAATTTAGGGTTTCATTTGCCAGCTCCTACTCGTCGAGTCCCTTAATGGACTCGACGAGTAGGTCACTAAACCGGCGTATCAAGCCCGCTGCTACTCGACGAGTAGGGCAACCAACTCGTCGAGTAGGACTTAAAACCAAATGACATTTTATTTAAATCCATACCTGGAATCGGGGCATTACAATTCTCCCCCACTTGAACTAGACTTCGCCCTCGAAGTCCGCTGGACTAAACAAAGCCGGGTAATGCTCCCGCATTTCCGCCTCCGGCTCCCACGTCCACTCGGATCCTCTCCGATGCTCCCACTGCACTTGATGAACCAATGAATCGAGTATTGAGTTAATCAGAGTATGAATTCAAGTATGAATGCAAGATTGAACACCAGATGTAAATATGATCTTGTTTCAGCTTGATTTACGCTTTCGAATGTTTACAGAGAAAATAGACAGGTCTGTAAAAACTTTTATCTAACTCTAGTAAATAACCCCTATTTATAGGAAACCGAAAGCGTACAAAAAATATACTATGGCATTGACTCTAAAGCTTCGACTAAAAGCGCCCTAGTAAAATACATTACAAAACATTCGAAGAGTACAAAATATATTTTGACTAATTACAACAATTCGACCCTTACAATCTCCCCCTTTGTAATCATAGTCGAAGTCTTCAATTCGTAAGAAGTGTGATGGAATACAGTAACACTCTTCGAATCTCCGTGTACCAGGAGATAATCTTCTTCAGCTCTTTCTTGTCTCCTTCATTGTTCTTCTTGCAATGATTCATACGAACAATCAAGTTCGTATATTGAGATGTTAAATATCTCTCTACTTCACTTGCTTGGAATAAGAACCGTTTAGCTTTTCCAGCTTTGTCTTTTCCTGCGAAGACCATTCCAAAAGGCTTCAGGCAAATTTCACCATCAGCATATCTCTTCAATTCCGCCTGAGTCTTCGTAGGAGCCATCAGTGCTTTTATTTCCATTCCTTTGGCAGTAGCTAATTCCACATCTGTTAGTGCCAAGCACTCATAATAGTTTTCGATAAAAATCTTGATGTGAGCAACTCCAAGCTTGAATTCATCTGGTTCAGTGTTTTGACGGAATGAAAATGATTTGTCTTTTAGAAGTAATGCAACTTGTATAAGATCATACAAGTTCATCAATGGAAAATCAGCAACAGTGAATTTGCAAATATTTCCATTTGCCCTGGCAACCACATACTAAACATTTTGGACTCTGTTTTCGAAAATCACATCCTTTTTCATACTTATGACCTTCTTGATTTTTATTAAAGACCAAACTTCCTCAGGGGCTTTTCCAAGAACAGCATGAAAACGAATTTTCATGTGTGTACCTTCATCCTTATTTTTAAAATTCCCTTCTGCTTTGAACTGAGGCATGATAAACATCATTTCGTTTATGGGAAAATCCAGCTGGCTTGCATCAGTATTCGTGACCAAATAACTCTGCTTTGGTTTCTTCTTGAATGTATACATGTGATTAAAAGCAACCTTGGCCTTAATTGTTTCGTAATTATAGTGTTTAGCTGGATCACCTTTATCCATTCCCTTCGGATCACTAGCACGCTGAGTCATAATGCTTTGAATAATCCTCAGTTGTTCAACTTCAGCTTCTGCTTCAGCCTTCTTTTCCTCTTTCGACTTTTCCACTACAATTGATTTCCCTTTATCTTTCAAGGCTGGATTGACAATTGTCTCTTTTGGATTCGAACTACTCACACCAGTTTCTGAAGATTTACCAATAACAATTCCTTTCGAAATTGGTCTTGCAATTGGCATTGTTGTTACAACAGTTGAAGTAACCAGTTCAACAGAAACTATTACTGGTTTTGTTGTTGGGATTTTTGAAGAAAAAACTTTTCCCACAACTTTCGCATCCTCACCACTAGCCTTCGACTAAGTAGTTTTTCTTTCTCCCCCTTGCACCCCTGTGAAAACAGGCGGGGAATTTGTTGTTGGAAGAAGGCTTGAGATGCGAAAGAGAGGATCAAGTTGCTTATTGAGTATGGCTTCGAATTAGATAAACTTCTGGGATAAAAATTCAGGAGTAATCAATGGAGAAGAAACCGGCCTATAATAAATCTCTTTTAACTCCTTAAGCAACTTAAGCACTTCCTCAAAGCTTGCACTTTCGGTTGTTGAAAGTTGAGTTATTTGAGGACTCAAACTTTCATACAATTTAACAAATCGTGTGACTGAATCACAAATGATATCAACCTTTTGATTTAAGGATGCATAATCTTGTTGAACAGTGACAATTTCTTTTTGCATATCTTCACGAAGTTCGCGAATCTGCAAATTTACATCCTCCCTGACCTTCTTCACTTCTTGCACAAAAAGAACATGCCTTTCCTTTGTGACATTCTTCAAATTTTTCACATCACTGGTAAACATTGAATTTTGAGATTTGATCTGAAGTTCATTATTTTGATCATTATAATCAACCTTCTCCAGAATTCGAGACTCAGAGTCAGTAATCATTCTAGATACTTTGCTAACCACTCTGGCTTCGAGCATTTTCAACAGTGAATCAACCTCCAAACTAGAAACAGATGAACCACCCCTAGATCTGCTTGAGATTGAATTATTGAATTCAATTTCTAATTCAGAATTTTGAACTGCTTCATGGTCATCAACATATGATCGGGAAACTGTTCTTCTTCTTCATGAAATTCCAATTCATCAAACATACCACCAAACCCCTCATTATCAGTCTCTGTCTCCATAAAAACGGTTTCTTGAACAGGTGAAGTTGGTTTGGGTGGCTCAGTAGATTGTGAAGAAAAAATAGAAGTAAAGGGTTGATCAAGAATGTGTTCGAATGTTGGGGAATCTGTGGTTGAAGTAAGAGGAGTAGTGGATAATGGTAAAGAAACAATACTTTCAAAAGGAGCAGAAGTAACGTGACCTTGAGCTTCATTTTTCGAACCTCCTTCACCCATATCGACATTTGCATCCGTATCAGATACGTGTGCAGGCATGCCTGAAGTTCGAACCGCCTCAGAAACTGATTTGGCAATCGAATCTTCGGGTGGTATGATGACTGTCTTCTCAGGAGTGGAACTTTCTGTGAGATGAGTGAACTCTGGGGTTTCTGGAATTCTTTCATCATCATCTTCTGTTGACTCAGTAGAAATCACGAGCTTTCGAGTCTTCTTCTTCTTCTTCTTTGACAAACGTTTGGCCATATCCTCAGCCCTTCGTTTCTTGGACACCGGAGAAATAGGTGCTGGCACTTCTCGAATTAACACACCTTGATGAGTGATTTGAGGTTTTCGAACCACTTTGTGTGTAGGAGACTTGCTTTTGTGAGTGGACTTCATTTTGATTCTTCGAAACATTCCAGTCTTCGAAGGAATGATTACATTCTCTTGTGATTCTTCAATAATGGGCTCAATCACTTGAGTCTCAGCAACAGATACTTCAACGGTTTCAGGCTTCTTCTATGGAGATTTCGAAGATTTTGACTCAGTTTCATTCTTCGTCGTCTTCTTGGATTTCGTATCATCTCTATCCAAGTATGCCAGTTTTGATTCTTCGATTGAAGAATCAATAGTCTTCAAATATGCCACCAAGACAGAGTTCGAAGGATCAACTCTTTTAAGCATAGCATCTGGAATACGAGCAACTGATGGAAAAACTTCAGCATTATCTGTGACATCCTTCGGATAGTGGTATGATTGAAAAACTGCTTTGTCTTCATCATTGGGTACCAAAATCCCTTACTTATTGTAAAAGTATTGCAAAATCAAACTCCAGTATCTTGCACACGAAATACCATGAATAGCATTCGTGTGTTCTATACCTTTTTGAAATTCCTTCCACAACTGTGTAGAATAATCCACTTGAAGATTATAATAAATGCCAGCAACCATGGCATAAACCTCCATTCTTCCTTTATCAAGACCAGCAGATCTCTCAGTCAAACATCGTAGAAAAATACCAAATAAGAAATTCCATAGGCGTGGAAGACCAGACTTCTTAAAATCACTAATCTTGGACAATGGTGGCTTTTTGTCGTTCACCAGATGAAAAGTAATCGTATCAGATGCTTTGTTGTAATTCGCAGTTGATCCTGCTTGAGAAAGCCAGGACAATGGAACAGAGAAAGAATTGAACATCTCCTTAGCCAAAACAGAGTTCTTCAAGGCAACTATTAGCATCTTCAATTCTTCCGGGTACTGAGAAACTTCACCCTCCAAGTAATAGTTTGTTGCTTGAATCTTCATTATTGGTAATGAAGAGGCATCTTCAGTGGTATGAGAATCAACATGAGCAGAAGTCGCCATTGTTAGGGTTTGAAGATAATAATGAACAGAGAATTTGTGAAATTTGCTTTTTGATCGCGTAAACTGACAATGAACCCTTGAATCCCCTTTTATATGTAACCCTGAAGTTTGAATTTGAAGCGGGATGTGTATTTAATGATATACGACGTGGCACCTTGAAAGTCGGACCATTACTGCGGAAAAGTAGCCATGCATCAAAAAGTAGCTGTCACATCACCTTGAAAACCGGACAGAATACCATACGTCATTTATAAATAGCATGTCTTGTTATCCCCAAGAGTATTGTAACCGTCAGAACCCTTCGAATGGAAGCAAGGCTCTTTCACTTTTGGGATGAAAAGCGAAGTCATACGCCATAAGTTTGAAATCATCAGCCTGAGTTGGTATTACTCAGAGCCTCAAGGATTTCGTGATTGCAGTGTTCCAAAGAATATAGACGAGAAACAAAAATAAGAAAACTATGGGATATTGTGATGTAAAACCATTGACACAAAAGCAGATAAAATCCCGGGCAAAGATTACTTCATTAATCATTAAGAGAAATGATCAATAGCTTGTGTGGGTTCCCGTGAATTACAATCGAATACTTGTTGACAAGAATCGAAGGGCTTCTTTTATAATGCTGTGTGGGTAGTTCAAAAATTTCGTTACATGTCATCCTAAACATAAGGTGAGAAATTGTAACAGAAATTGCTTGTTTGACCAGTGGAGTCAGTGACAAGTTGGCTTTGATAAATTTTGAAATGACAAGGACATTCGAATGAAACTCACACGGAAATCATATTCAAGAAAAAATTTGTGTGCTGGATCTTGATGGGTAACAAACATCGTGGGTTTCGAATGTTTGATCAAGAGCACTCATTCGAAATGAATATGATTTGGAGTTTCAAATTTTGATACAGGAAAAAAAGTTTCGTGAAAATCTGGAACTTAGTTCCCCGTCAATTCCTTAAAAAGGTAATGAAAATTGAGTTTCACTTTCATCACGGTCTCATGATGTCAGATCATAAACACAGATTTTTGATATGTCTAAGTCGCGATGGATTTGATCAGAGACCTCTCGGACATATGTCTTCGTGTGTGATCGTGTAAGAACTTTATGGATGAAAAAGATTGGTGTAAGACACGAAAAGTACCTCTGTTATGTTTGGACCAAACAGTAAACTCTTAACTCATTTTGAGAAGAGTCAGGTAGCTCAGAGACTAATGTGAATATAAGCCTGATTGGGAAGAAATTTTCGTATGAAATATTTCATTAAGGCTTTCGTACACACACATTGAGTCATTGGAGGCTTTGGACAACATGCAGCAGCATGCTTCTAGGGACAACTTAACTAGTTCAAATGATGAAAAATTTATCGATTCATACGAAAAACGTACCTGACCCTAGAACTGCAAGCATAAGCCACTCTGTGTCTTCAAGATTATCTGCAACAAAATACTAAAAAGAAATAAGAATCAAAATATTTTTGTTGTTTTGAGTTTTCGAAAATAAAGACAGAACAAACGAAAATCTTTTTGTATTTTTGAATTTTCGAAAATAAATGACAAAACAAACGAAAATCTTTTTGGATTTTTGAATTTTCGAAAATTAAATGACAAAACAAACGGATATCTTTTTGGATTTTTGAATTTTCGAAAATTAAATGACAAAACAAACGAAAATCTTTTTGGATTTTTGAATTTTCGAAAATGAAACAGTACTTGTTGTAAAAATGCGAAATTTTATCATCCCCTTATAAGTGACAAATGTACGAATTCGAAGGGGTCGAAGCGTTGACTATGAACAGTAACATCTGAATCAACCCTTAAAATAAGTGACAAATTTACGAATTCGAAGGGGTCGAAGCGTTGACTATGAACAGTAACCTCTAATTGCTGACGGATATTGCTTTGTCTTTCATTCAGCGCCTCTGAATCAGTCCTTATCATGCATCATTCTTCTTTTTCGCATGGAACATAATTTCCATCAATCATTCCAAGTCCCTCTATAATTCTCACAAGAGATTTTTCATCTAAAGCTTTCGTGAAAATATCAGCTAACTGATCAGTTGTTTTCACGAAATGTACTTCAATATTCCCATCCTCCACGTGATCCTTGATGAAATGATAACGAAGTGCTATATGTTTAGTCTTCGAATGCTGCACAGGATTATGACAAATTCCTATTGCACTTTGAGAATCACAATATAATGGAATCTTTTTCATATTTATTGCATAATCACGCAATTGACTTTGGATCCATATTCTTTGTGAAGTGCAAGCAGCAGCAGCCACATATTCTGCTTCAGTTGTTGAAATTGATACACATGTTTGCTTTTTCGACTGCCAGCTCACCAATTTTCCATCAAGAAATTGACATCCACCACTTGTGCTCTTTCGATCAAGATTACAACCACCCAGGTCTGCATCCGAATATGCTTGTACAAAGAACCCAGTGTTCGAAGGATACCACAATCCTAACGAAATTGTTCCTTTAAGATAACGAAATATATTCTTCACAGCAGTGAGATGTGGTTCTCGTGGATTTGACTGATACCTAGCACAATTACATACAGAAAACATGATATCAGGTCTACTTGCTGTAAGATAAAGTAATGAACGAATCATGCTCCTGTAAAGAGTTAGGTCAACTGCAGGTTTATCTAACGAAGGTGTCAACTTTATGCCAGTTGCCATTGGAACTCGTAACTTTGTGATATTCGTCAATCCAAACTTTTCAAGCAGATTCTTCATATATTTCTCTTGATTAATAAAAATCCCTTCTCTGTTTTGACGAATATTCAAACCAAGAAAATTATTGATTTTTCCCATCATGCTCATTTCGAACTTACTTTTCATCAAATCTTCGAATTCTCTAGATAAAGCAGGGTCAGTTGAGCCAAAAATAATATCATCAACCACTACAAGAAAAATGACTTACAGTCACACCAAAAAAGTGTGACTATATGCGTATAGTGACATTTTATTTTTTCACTGAAAGTGTGACGGAAGGTGACGCCATCGTATGGGTCTTATGGTCACTTTAAAATGTAGTGTCTATATGCTATGAAAACATGTGGCCGTAGTATAAAAGTGTGGCAAATGTGTACGGAATTTTGTTCCTTAAATATCCAGTATTGTAGCGTTAAACAGTTATTAGTCACATATATTTATTTAACGTTGTGACTGTATATCACCAAAATGTGACATTCATGATGTTTTAGTGTAGTTGTTTTCTTACACATGGTCACACAATTTAAATTTTATTAAGACTATTGTGTATCTTTTGTAAACTTGTAATTATGGTCAGTGTGACCATGTTTGCTAAATGGCCACAAGTACTTTACTTTCATATGTGACAAATTGCTAATTATTAGTCACAAAAAACAATCAACGTTTGTGACTATAACCTAACGTATAGAGACAAATGAAGAAGTGAATTAAAATCATAAGTATTATAAAGTCACACATTTTGTTAAAATTAAGGATAATTCGGTATCGTATTAAGACTATTGGGTATATTTTAGACACATATAATTTACGGTAAACATGTCCGTGTTCGGTAAATGGATACATATAGTTAATGATCTATGTGACGATTTCCTAGTATTTAGTGTCAACAACAATCAATTATGGTATTTATTTGCTACATAAATTGTTTTCCATGTTGTTATTGTTTAACTTAGTGACAAATTGTTTTTAATAAACATCACTTTAAATCAATTGTAGTCTCATAATTCTTGTATATTATGACTATTGTTAACCATTTAGCCACACGTTACAAATTGATGTAAAGTAACCATTGTATATTTTTAGAGACATTAAAAACGTATATAACATGGCAAAAATCATACTACAGCCACTATAACTTACTATTTACTGTTACTTTTTATACATTTTAGACACATGAAAATACTTTAAATTAAAGTAACGAAACACAACAATATGAAACACAAACAAAATTCATAATTTTATATTAATAATAATTGAAATCGAAATCCATATATACATTACATTCCTAATTAAAATATCAAAGAAAGGAAAATTTTCGTAATTTAAAGAATTTAAATAATGGTTAAAAAATCAAACACATCATAAACCAAAACCTAAACATAACTCGCTAGGCATTGATTTTGTTGGTATTGCTCCTTGTCTTCTTCAGAAGGGCATCAGATGATATGTAAGTTGGTTTCCTTTTTCTTGATTTTTGATGTGATATAATTTCTGGTACCTATAACAACAACATTGAAACCAATAAAATTAATTCATCATAAACTTAGTATAGTACTTTATGAAGAAAATAAAGTTTAATGCAAAAAGTATTGGACATATTGAAACAAACCTCTGACTCGGTTTGCACAAGGTATTTTGGCCATGGAACAAAACTTTTATATGCATCCTCAACTAATTTGAATTCTCCAGTTTGATGGGGTAGAAATGCAGTTTTTACAACCACTTCATCAATGGAAACTTTATAGCAATCATCTTGTAGAGGAACTCCATGAATGAATTGTCTTTCTGATGATAAGTGAATGGTACCGCAGGCAACGATGTTCCTTTTATACGGATATGATAGACTACACTTGATTGGCTACAATGACAAGTAATGTTATAATCTGAAAAAAAAACAGAAATGTATATTCATCATGTAAAAAAACACTGACCTGGTGAATGGGATTATTTGGTGAAACTTTTGGTATGTCATGATTGATAGTGGTAGTCTTAGACTCAACAGTTTTGTTGGTGGTTTTTGTATTTGCCTGATATCAAGATTTAAGACATATTTAAACATATATTTTAATAAAAAAGATTAAATAAAAGTATTGAAAACTGTAAAGTTAGTATATACTACTGTTGCAGATTTCATGGAAATCAATTTTGCATCGGGTGTTGCAGTTGCAGATTTCGTTTGAACAGGTTTTTTGTTGGGTTTTGGAATAACCTACATAATATAAAGTCCAACATGAAAAATCAGAAATCAGTACCAAACAAATATATATATATATATATATATATATATATATATATATATATATATATATATATCAACGATGATCTAATAAGACGATAACATACTGGTGTTACAGGTTCTGAAGGTTCATTGGTTTTGAGGCTAACATGAGACGTTTCATTACTTTGTACAATCTTCTCACTTGAAATACCCTAGAAAATATAAAGAAACAGGAAAAATGTTTAAAAGAAATGCAATTTAGAACTAACATTGACAACATATATTTTCAATAAGATTACTTTCAATTGTATGAGACAGATTTGGAAAGTCAGCTCCTTTTGCATTAAGATGAGCCAAAACTAGCTTTAGTGTTTGATCTTGTTCATTAACCTTTGTAGACAAAGCCTTGAGTTCAACATCTTTTTTCTCAAGCTCAAGTTTTCCATTATGTCGTGCAACTTTAAGATCTTTAATTTCTTCCTTAGATGACCCTTTGCTGCGAGGAACATTGAAATATCTGTTGTAAGTGACTCCCGTGCCGACACCCTTTAAAAATCCGCCCTTTTCCTTGCCAAAAACTAAGGTCATGACATCCGTTCCTGGTTCAACATTTACTTGTCCTTCTTTTATCTGCTTCTCATGTTCCATCTACCAAACAAAAAATTAATAATTATTATCTTAATAACAATGATTAAAATATTTAAAGTAAAAGAAAAAGAAAAGTGTAGTGAAGTTACTAGTTTATCAGCCATGATTTTAACATCTTCATCCTTAAATTCTCCTTTACTTTCACGCCCTTTACACCACATAACTGACCTTGGGGGCATTTCCTCCTTCGAAATCACATTCTCTTCAATCTTGATAAAAAAAATTAAATTATAAAGAATATGAAACAAAAGCATCTTAAATAAAATGATATGAAGTTAATGTAGCTAATGACCAAGCTTACCAACTTTCTCCTAAGAGTTGTATACCCCTCTCGTCCCATCCGATGAGCATACTTTGACATCTTTCTCGCTTTGATAGTCCTTTGTGACACATTCTGTGAAATAAAAGTAACATATTTGTCACGAACTTTTATAACTCAGATTATGATAAATAAATGAATAAGTTTTGAAAAAAGATTTTAACATTAAACTCTTGAGATTGTGTATAAGTCACAAATTTGTTCCAATCATCTTGTTCAGTGATTAGTGCACGATAACGAAGTGGGATTTTTTCAAGCTTTTTGGGATTGCCTAGATGTGGTTTGATGTAATCTGCATACAACTTTCTTCTGAAATTCCGTAGAAGAATACCAAGTCTATTCATCACAAATTGTTTTCCACTTTCATGAACCTCAAAATAGCGCTAAAAAAACAATGAGAATGTTAGTATTTAAAACTTGATTTTTACATATATTATGTTATACAGATTAAAAAATTGAAGAAAATATTTACTGTTATCTCTTCCCATAGTATGTCCTTCATTTCCGGTTTAACTTTTTTCCAGCAAAGAGCACTTAATCCCACCTTCTCGCGGACAAGATCACCCAAATAGCTAACAAAGACTGCATTATTCTTCCCTGTAAACTTACCGAATTCATCAAAACTGACACATTTTTTTTTCCACCAGAATTGACATATTCAGTCTTCAGTTTTGGCAATCGAGTCATGCCCCTCTTCCTATTTGACCTTGTAGGAACTGTTTTATGGATTTCTTCTTCCGAATCTGATTGGCTATTGTAGTGAATGTCTTTATTTTCACCATTCTCTGTATCCGAATCATATTCTTGGTTTCCATCATCTAGCTCATATTCTGTATTATAGTCAGGGATATCCTCATGTTGTTCCTTGTCAACCTCCATGATTCTTCTGTTGACAAAACAGATTGAAAATAAGTCTGATTGTTTATAAGTTTAATGATAATGTATGAACAAATAATATTACAGACAATTGCTCACATAAACATTTCATCGAACAGTTGGTGTGCAAGAAGCACACCAATATGAAGAATCAAAATTCTTTGTGTTATGCATGATCCGTGATCAATACAATCAATAACATTGAAACTATACGTACACAAACAATATAATTACACTAGAAAGCTTGATGAATGATGAACTGAAGTATGATCCTTTTGGGATATAACCTAACGCTAAACAAAACAATGGTGGAATAAATGACAGTCTATTAAATATTAAAATGATTTAACAGGTCCTAAATTGATGGAGGTTACTAAAAAATTACCGGAATTTCCTTCATCCGATGGATTGATCTTCATAGTTTTGGCGGTGCGATAGATGAACATTTCCCGCTTTGATTTGGAGCCCAAAAACCATACAAAAAAATATTTGCCTCTCATTAGTTTTTGTTTAAATTCGTTTGACAGATTCAAATGTGTTTCAAATTTTGATCTCATAGTAATCGCACACGATTAGAAGAAAAAATCGTGGTTTGGAAACATGTCATGCCTTTTCAAAAATTAGTATGATTTATTTGGTAAGAATATAAATATTACATATTTGGTCCTTCTAAGTTAACAATTTATTTTTTGGAAAAACATTTATGACTATTTGAAATAAAAAATATATAAAGTTAAAAAATTAAATATACAAGGGAAAAATATTATTATATAACAAAAATAATAATATGGTCTAGTAGGCGTAATTATTTATAATAATAATTTATATGCCATAACTCCATAAACCAATGACTATCCTATGGTATTACACACTTACAACCCGTACATGACATAATGAGGTCCAAACCCACAACCAAGACCCATACATGACCTAAAGAGGTCCAAACCCACAACCAACACCCGTACATGACCTAATGAGGTCCAAACCCACAACCAACACCTATACATGACCTAAAGAGGTCCAAACCCACAACCAACACCCGTACATGACCTAATGAGGTCCAAACCCACAACCAACACCCATACATGACCAAATGAGGTCCAAACCCACAACCAACACTATGGACATGACCAAATGAGGTCCAAACCCACAACCAACACCCATACATGACCTAAAGAGGTCCAAACCCACAACCAACACTATGGACATGACCAAATGAGGTCCAAACCCACAACCAACACCCATACACGACCAAATGAGGTCCAAACCCACAACCAACACCCATACATGACCAAATTAGGTCCAAACCCACAACCAACACTATGGACATGACCAAATGAGGTCCAAACCCACAACCAACACCCATACATGACCTAAAGAGGTCCAAACCCACAACCAACACTATGGACATGACCAAATGAGGTCCAAACCCACAACCAACACCCATACATGACCTAAAGAGGTCCAAACCCACAACCAACACTATATACATGACCAAATGAGGTCCAAACCCACAACCAACACCCATACATGACCAAATGAGGTCCAAACCCACAACCAACACCCATACATGACCAAATGAGGTCCAAACCCACAACCAACACCCATACATGACCAAATGAGGTCCAAACCCACAACCAACACTATGGACATGACCAAATGAGGTCCAAACCCACAACCAACACCCATACATGACCAAATTAGGTCCAAACCCACAACCAACACTATGGACATGACCAAATGAGGTCCAACCCACAACCAACACCCATACATGACCTAAAGAGGTCCAAACCCACAACCAACACTATGGACATGACCAAATGAGGTCCAACCCCACAACCAACACCCATACATGACCTAAAGAGGTCCAAACCCACAACCAACACTATATACATGACCAAATGAGGTCCAAACCCACAACCAACACCCATACATGACCAAATGAGGTCCAAACCCATAACCAACACCCATACATGACCAAATGAGGTCCAAACCCACAACCAACACCCATACATGACCAAATGAGGTCCAAACCCACAACCAACACTATGGACATGACCAAATGAGGTCCAAACCCACAACCAACACCCACACATGACCAAATGAGGTCCAAACCCACAACGAACACTATGGACATGACAAAATGAGGTCCAAACCCACAACCAACACCCATACATGACCTAAAGAGGTCCAAACCCACAACCAACACTATGGACATGACCAAATGAGGTCCAAACCCACAACCAACACCCATACATGACCTAAAGAGGTCCAAACCCACAACCAACACTATATACATGACCAAATGAGGTCCAAACCCACAACCAACACCCATACATGACCAAATGAGGTCCAAACCCACAACCAAATACATGACCTAAAGAGGTCCAAACCCACAACCAACACTATATACATGACCAAATGAGGTCCAAACCCACAACCAACACCCACACATGACCAAATGAGGTCCAAACCCACAACCAACACCCATACATGATCAATTGAATTAAAAAATTCATTTTACATATTTATTAAAAATTTATATATAAATTTATTTATTTGTTTGATAAAAAAAACAATGCTAGTATGGATATTATATTTAATTAATATCGTAGATAGTTTTTTACATGAATATAATACATATTAATGTAAATACTAGATATATTAATGTGTAATACAAAAATGTGTAATCATTATCGTAGAAGAATACCAAGTCTATTCATCACAAATTGTTTTCCACTTTCATGAACCTCAAAATAGCGCTAAAAAAACAATGAGAATGTTAGTATTTAAAACTTGATTTTTACATATATTATGTTATACAGATTAAAAAATTGAAGAAAATATTTACTGTTATCTCTTCCCATAGTATGTCCTTCATTTCCGGTTTAACTTTTTTCCAGCAAAGAGCACTTAATCCCACCTTCTCGCGGACAAGATCACCCAAATAGCTAACAAAGACTGCATTATTCTTCCCTGTAAACTTACCGAATTCATCAAACCTGACACGTTTTTTTTTCCACCAAAATTGACATATTCAGTCTTCAGTTTTGGCAATCGAGTCATGCCCCTCTTCCTATTTGACCTTGTAGGAACTGTTTTATGGATTTCTTCTTCCGAATCTGATTGGCTATTGTAGTGAATGTCTTTATTTTCACCATTCTCTGTATCCGAATCATATTCTTGGTTTCCATCATCTAGCTCATATTCTATATTATAGTCAGGGATATCCGCATGTTGTTCCTTGTCAACCTCCATGATTCTTCTGTTGACAAAACAGATTGAAAATAAGTCTGATTGTTTATAAGTTTAATGATAATGTATGAACAAATAATATTACAGACAATTGCTCACATAAACATTTCATCGAACAGTTGGTGTGCAAGAAGCACACCAATATGAAGAATCAAAATTCTTTGTGTTATGCATGATCCGTGATCAATACAATCAATAACATTGAAACTATACGTACACAAACAATATAATTACACTAGAAAGCTTGATGAATGATGAACTGAAGTATGATCCTTTTGGGATATAACCTAACGCTAAACAAAACAATGGTGGAATAAATGACAGTCTATTAAATATTAAAATGATTTAACAGGTCCTAAATTGATGGAGGTTACTAAAAAATTACCGGAATTTCCTTCATCCGATGGATTGATCTTCATAGTTTTGGCGGTGCGATAGATGAAGATTTCCCGCTTTGATTTGGAGCCCAAAAACCATACAAAAAAATATTTGCCTCTCATTAGTTTTTGTTTAAATTCGTTTGACAGATTCAAATGTGTTTCAAATTTTGATCTCATAGTAATCGCACGCGATTAGAAGAAAAAATCGTGGTTTGGAAACATGTCATGCCTTTTCAAAAATTAGTATGATTTATTTGGTAAGAATATAAATATTACATATTTGGTCCTTCTAAGTTAACAATTTATTTTTTGGAAAAGCATTTATGACTATTTGAAATAAAAAATATATAAAGTAAAAAAATTAAATATACAAGGGAAAAATATTATTATATAACAAAAATAATAATATGGTCTAGTAGGCGTAATTATTTATAATAATAATTTATATGCCATAACTCCATAAACCAATGACTATCCTATGGTATTACACACTTACAACCCGTACATGACATAATGAGGTCCAAACCCACAACCAAGACCCATACATGACCTAAAGAGGTCCAAACCCACAACCAACACCCGTACATGACCTAATGAGGTCCAAACCCACAACCAACACCTATACATGACCTAAAGAGGTCCAAACCCACAACCAACACCCGTACATGACCTAATGAGGTCCAAACCCACAACCAACACCCATACATGACCAAATGAGGTCCAAACCCACAACCAACACTATGGACATGACCAAATGAGGTCCAAACCCACAACCAACACCCATACATGACCTAAAGAGGTCCAAACCCACAACCAACACTATGGACATGACCAAATGAGGTCCAAACCCACAACCAACACCCATACATGACCAAATGAGGTCCAAACCCACAACCAACACCCATACATGACCAAATTAGGTCCAAACCCACAACCAACACTATGGACATGACCAAATGAGGTCCAAACCCACAACCAACACCCATACATGACCTAAAGAGGTCCAAACCCACAACCAACACTATGGACATGACCAAATGAGGTCCAAACCCACAACCAACACCCATACATGACCTAAAGAGGTCCAAACCCACAACCAACACTATATACATGACCAAATGAGGTCTAAACCCACAACCAACACCCATACATGACCAAATGAGGTCCAAACCCACAACCAACACCCATACATGACCAAATGAGGTCCAAACCCACAACCAACACCCATACATGACCAAATGAGGTCCAAACCCACAACCAACACTATGGACATGACCAAATGAGGTCCAAACCCACAACCAACACCCATACATGACCAAATTAGGTCCAAACCCACAACCAACACTATGGACATGACCAAATGAGGTCCAACCCACAACCAACACCCATACATGACCTAAAGAGGTCCAAACCCACAACCAACACTATGGACATGACCAAATGAGGTCCAAACCCACAACCAACACCCATACATGACCTAAAGAGGTCCAAACCCACAACCAACACTATATACATGACCAAATGAGGTCCAAACCCACAACCAACACCCATACATGACCAAATGAGGTCCAAACCCACAACCAACACCCATACATGACCAAATGAGGTCCAAACCCACAACCAACACTATGGACATGACCAAATGAGGTCCAAACCCACAACCAACACCCACACATGACCAAATGAGGTCCAAACCCACAACGAACACTATGGACATGACCAAATGAGGTCCAAACCCACAACCAACACCCATACATGACCTAAAGAGGTCCAAACCCACAACCAACACTATGGACATGACCAAATGAGGTCCAAACCCACAACCAACACCCATACATGACCTAAAGAGGTCCAAACCCACAACCAACACTATATACATGACCAAATGAGGTCCAAACCCACAACCAACACCCATACATGACCAAATAAGGTCCAAAACCACAACCAACACCCATACATGACCAAATGAGGTCCAAACCCACAACCAACACCCATACATGACCTAAAGAGGTCCAAACCCACAACCAACACTATATACATGACCAAATGAGGTCCAAACCCACAACCAACACCCACACATGACCAAATGAGGTCCAAACCCACAACCAACACCCATACATGATCAATTGAATTAAAAAATTCATTTTACATATTTATTAAAAATTTATATATAAATTTATTTATTTGTTTGATAAAAAAACAATGCTAGTATGGATATTATATTTAATTAATATCGTAGATAGTTTTTTACATGAATATAATACATATTAATGTAAATACTAGATATATTAATGTGTAATACAAAAATGTGTAATCATTATCGTAGCCGAAGCCGTCGTTCAAAATCTACCTCTGTAAACTGCAATTAATCGGAGAAGTGATGGCCTCAGTCGGCGTCCCTTCACCTCCGACTGATGATCCTTATAAACCGTTCGCTTATGTCAATTTCATCATTCTCACATATTCATTACGTTACGATAACTTCGATTACTCCTTCTTCCTCTTTGAAAAAAAATACGTCGATTTTCAGAAGAGAAGATGAATGCTGATCTGTGGGCCCGTCCGAACTTCAATCTCTGGAGTGTAAGCGCAAAACCACCAAAAAACAAACCGGTGGTTGAATACGGGAAGCCAACGACAAACGATTCACCATTCGCGTTGTCCATGGTGGGTTCTTTACAGACTACCCATGCAAGGCGTATCAACAGACCAAGGTTCACTTCATTTCTTATGTGAACATCGATTTGTTAGACATGGAGTTGCTTGGGCGTTTTTCTAGAAGCCTTGGGTATACCAGTTTGGGGAACTGGTATCATATGCCCATCGAAGAACACAGTGGGTTGTCAATGGTTCCAATACTAAATGATGAATGTTTGGAACCATTCAAGACGTTAGTTAGGGCCCACCAATTCAAAGAGATTGAACATCTCTATGTTGAACACAGGCCTGTGTTTGTTCCAAACAATTTCCCACACTTTTTGATGAACTCTCCAGCCAAACGTGTTGAGAAGCTTATTCACATGTTTGTAACAGAACATCCAATGGCTTCGGTTGATGATGGAATAGCATACATCCAACATATGCTAAACATGAGAATTCCAAGAGAAAAAATGGAGGATGCTATGGACATGGTGAAAGAAAATGTCATAGCATGGAAAAACATAGCCTAGGTGAACTATGTTGTAATCTTTTTTGTGATTAATATAGAGTGAATATGATACTCTACTTTTGTACTTAATATGAAACTCTTTTATTTAATGAATTGTGATATATTATGTCTATAGGTGATATTGTTTTGATTATATAGTAAGTCTACATTTGATGTTATATATTATGTACCTGTTTTGATATATTATGTTGTGAAAAAGGCAATGTTCTTTGCTAACACAGGGGTATAACAGTCTATTACATATTATATGCCCAAATTTGATGGTGTTTGCAATATAAATGTCTTAGGGGCAAAATCGGAATTAGTTGTTATTATGATTTTATATGTTAATTATATCCATGTTTTGCATAACTTGTAACTGGGTCATATTTGTCCCTGTTTTAGTTAATTTTTTATTAAGATAGCAATGTACTTTGAAACTTAGTTGTAACCTGTATTTATGCTAACACAGGGGTATAACAGTCCTTTATATATCATATGTCCAGATTTGATGTTGTTTTTAATATAATTGTCTTATGGGCAAAATGGTAATTAGTTATCATTCTATATTTTATATGTTAATTATGTCCATGTCTTGCATATTTGTCCCTGTTTTAGTTAATTTTTTATTAATATGGCAATGTACTTTGAAACTTAGTTGTAACCTGTATTTATGCTAACAGGGGTATAACAGTCATTTATATATTATATGTTTTATATGTTAATTAAGATTGTTATAGCAAGGGTATATCCGTCCATTAATTGTTATTATGATAAAACAAACAAAATTATATAATTTCCTGCTAACTGTGTTTGTATTAGATCAGTTTTAGTGGATTCCTTTCTCTTTTGGTTAATGTTTTTGTTTTTTCGTAAAGCAATTATTTGCAAACAACCAGATACCCCACTTGGTAAGTGTCAATGTAATTATTGGTATATTTTGGAATGTCATGGGTTCGAACCCAATTACCAACACTTTTTTTTTCTTTTTTTTAATGTCTCGATATGTCCCTGATCATCCACTTTTTTATCACTTCTCCACATGCCCCTGATCATCCAGACTCATTGCGTAAATATCCCAAATTAGACAATATGAATTCCTATCGATTCAATCTCTGATAACTACAAAGGCACTGCAACTACGTTTATTCTTCAACCAGAAATTAATGCGTCAACATCAAATTCATACAGGTACAAATACTACATTTAATTAATACAGGAAATTACAAAACAATTACCCTCATAATATGAATATTTGTTATCTCGTTGGGTCATGATGTGTGTAATTATATTTTATTTTGAGTTAACAAGTTTTTTTCTTTCAAGATATTGGATTTATTAGTAATGTGATCTATTTTGTTTATGCACACCAACTGTTTGTTAAAATGGGTCAATAAACAGGAAACGTATATTGCTTGTTGACGCTGTTGTAAGCTGAATATGGATAAGTCTTGGATGGGAGCATACAGAACATCAGAAACCTATGTAAAAGGTGTTGTAGAATTTATCAAATATGCAGTGCACAATTACAAGATTTCTAAACATATGGATCCTGCAGATACCAAAAAAAAGATAAGAATTCCCTGTCCATGTGTTAAGTGTGTAAACCACATATCTCATTCGGTGGATGTGGTACATGATCATCTATTCAGGAATGGAATTGATCAAACATACACAAATTGGAATAAGCATGGAGAAGCAGAAGAACCACCAAGAAGTTATGTATATGAACATAATTTTGACATGGATACGTCAAACGATGTAGATTCCACGAACATGAACACAGAAATGCCAACAGATGCTGCAGAAACAGTAGAGATGGTTGAAGCTGTAGAAGAAAATTTTATTAGGAACCCTGATAAGTTTAGACAACTGATAGAGGATGCCGAGAAGCCCCTATACACAGGGTGTCATAATTTCACAAAGTTATCTGCAATCATTCAACTACTCAACTTAAAGAGTAAGTATGGAGTATCAGATAAGTGCTTTACAGAATTATTAGTTTTGATAAAAAAACATGTTACCAGAAGGAAACAAAATGTACAGTAGTACATATGAGGCGAAAAAAGCATTTAAGGCAATGGGTTCAGGGTATACTAAGATACATGCATGTGTCAACAATTGTATACTTTACAGAAACGAATACACAGACTTGGCAGCATGTCCTAGTTGTGGTAAATCAAGATGGAAGTTTGATGAACAAAAAAATAAAATTTACAACAATATTCCTGCAAAATGTTTGTGGTACTTTCCAATTATTCCGCGCTTCAAGCGTCTTTTTCAGTCTAAGACAACTGCAAAAGATTTAACATGGCACGCAACAGAAAGAAAGGTGGATGTTGGCGTTTTAAGTCACCCAGCTGATTCACCAGCATGGGCTGCCATTGATGACAAATATCCTGATTTTGCTAGCGAACCAAGAAATTTGCGACTAGGCATTTCGGCGGACGGGGTTGATGTGAACAGAGGAAATAGGAGTCATAGTGTTTGGCCTGTTTTAACTGTCATTTACAACCTTCCACCATGGTTGTGTATGAAGAGAAAGTTCATCATGCTTTCGTTATTGATTTCGGGAACACCAGGAAACGATATTGATGTGTTCCTAGCACCTTTTATTGATGATCTGCAATTATTGTTTGATTTTGGAGTTGAAACATACTATGCATATGCACAAGAGCATTTTAAACTACGCGCAGTTGTGTTGTGGACTATTAATGATTATCCTGCTTTAGGTACATTAAGTGGTTGCCCATACAGCAGTTTTCAAGGTTGTGTTGTGTGTGGTGAAGAGACACACTGCATTAGACTCCCTGAATCGAATAAGCAGAGTTATGATGGTCATAGAAGATTTCTACCGTATGATCACCCGTTCAGAAGACAAAAGAAGGCATTCAATGGACAACAAGAGTTCTCACCCTCTCCAGAACCTATGAATTGGGGAGGAGATATATAACAGGGTAAAATTTATAATTAATAAATGGGGAAAGGTTAATAAGGGCAAGGAGGCAGAAATCCAACAATCAACAAGTGGAAGAGGTGGGAAGATGAATAAAAAAAGAGAAAATCACACCAAGTGGGTACTTCAGATGTGGGCCAGCAAAATAATACATACTGGAAGAAATTCAATATATGGTATAGACAACTAAGGTATTGGCCCGACAATTTGGTTCCACATTGTATAGATTTTATGCATGTGGAAAAGAACGTGGGTGAGAGTTTAACAGGAACTGTTTTGAACGTTCCCGGGAAGACGAAAGATGGTTATAAAGCTCGATTGGATTTGGTTCATTATGGTTTAAAACCAGAGCTGCATCCTCAGATAGAAGGGAACAACACAACACTTCCCGCAGCAGGTTGTACATTGACAAAAGAGGAAAAAGACAAATTTTGTGAGACTTTATACAACTTAAGGGTTCCTCAAGGGTATTGTTCTAATTTTTCCAGTTTGGTGAGTCTAAAGGATAGGAAGTTGATCGGACTAAAATCACATGACTATCACATGCTCATGCAACAATTTTTGCCCATAGAAATTCGATCTATTATGCATCCACCCACCAAAGTTGCTATTACAAGGTTTTGTTTCTTTTTCAAATCAATATGTAGCAAAGAAATCATAGTGGATGAGCTCGATAAGTTGCAAGAGGAGTTATGTGTAACCTTATGTCTTCTTGAGAAACACTTTCCACCATCATTTTTGATGTGATGATTCATTTAACCGTTCATCTCACTAGGGAAGTAAAATTATGCGGTCCAATATTCTTTAGATGGATGTACCCATTCGAAAGGTTTATGAAGGTTATTAAGGGGCACGTGCGAAACAAAAATAGACCAGAAGGATGCATTGCAGAAGAGAATGTTGCAGAAGAGACAATTGAGTTTTTTAGTCAATTCCTTAAAAGGATGGATATTGTTGGTATTCCACCTGACAATCATAACAATTGTGGAATTCATAAAGGTGTAGATAGTAGCTCTATTACGGACGGTACTCCTCTATCAGCTACTAAATCGGTAGAAGTTTATGCAGAACTATTCAGAAAAGCACATTTCTTTGTATTGCCAAATACATCTGAAGTACTCCCATATATCAAGTAAGGTTTTTTACATGTATGTTTTTTTTATAATAATATTAACATTAACGTATTGACAGACGACACATGGAATTATTGGAACATCTACACCCTACTAAACGAAAGGCACATATAGAACAAGAGCATAGTAAAACATTTGGTCATTGGTTACGAAAGGAGGTATATTCTTGTCAAATATGTTGTGCTCTTTGTTATTTTTTTCTTGATTTCTTAAATTCATAATCTAATTACAATTCAGGTAGAGAGAGAGTTAGGGGCCTGTAGAGAAAGTATAACAGAGACAATGAGATGGATTTCACATGGACCCAATAAGAACATTATTAAATACGATGTATATGCTATTAATGGATATACTTTTCGTACAAAAGCTCGTGAAGGTAAAGTTTACCAAAACAGTGGGGTTAGTGTTGTTGCAACTGACACACACATCAGTAAAGAAGTTGTAACATATGCCAAAAACACTTATTATGGTGTTTTACAAGAGATATGGGTACTAGATTATCATTTTAAAAGAATTCCAATTTTCATGTGTGACTGGGTTGACAATAGAAATGGGGTAAAAAGGGATAAATTGGGGTACACACTAGTTGAACTAAAATGATTAGGCCATAAAGGTGATCCCTTCATATTGGCCTCACAAGCACAACAAGTTTTTTACGTGACAGACCCACTCGATCAAAAAATGTCTATTGTGTTCAAGACACCTCCCAAAAATTACAGAGATACATATGAAGATGTAGATGAAGAATTTAGTACTATTGTTCCTCATAATGATAACATATTGCCATGTGTAGACACACTTGACTTGCAGAAGGAAAATGATTATTTTCGTACTGATTGTCACGGTATTCTTATACGTACGGTCCGTGTTTCTTAATGTCATTAATTACATTTGTAGCTATAATATTTCTCCTTCTTTTAAAACTTAATGATCTTTATTTTTTGTTTGTAGAAGGGAAAGGCCAAACCTTGAGCATAGCGTTATGTGGAGAATAAGAAAATGACAAAAAATGACGATGTACTTTAGTTAATATCTTTTTACCATATTATACCATCAAACTATTCTGGTGTAATATTGTTATAACTCAAACATATTTGTTTTTCGGTTTTTTACTGTTATATTGTTACACATGTTATAACATAAACTGCATGTAATAGCAATGTACTTTCGTTATGCAATGTTACACAAGTTATGTTGTATTCATTTCATTTATTTATCATAATATTCTGTTAAAATAATTTGTAATATTTTCATTTATTATGGTGTATTATCTGGTGCAATTAAAAGAATAGATGACAAAAAGGGCAATTTGGTCCTTTCTTATAACTCTTATTCAAGACGACATTATTTTTATTTTATGACTATATTTACATATAGACACATATAATAGCTGTAAATGTAACTAAATGCTACCTACACACACAATATTTGTTTATTCTTAAAGCCAATTCATAATATTTTGACACACATAATAAAAGGTACATGACCGTAAGTAACATATTTAATGAACGACCCCTAATTATAACGATAAGACATTATTTTTCTTTTATGACTATATTTACATATAGACACATATAATAGCTGTAAACGTAACTAAATGCTACCTACACACACATTATTTGTTTATTCTTAAAGCCAATTCATAATATTTTGACACACATAATAAAAGGTACATGACCATAAGTAACCAATAGTAACTTCTTTTAATTTTTTGCGTAAACTAAATACAACTAGTATAGAACCGCCCTATGGACACACAAATAATTAGTGTGACCAATATTTGTCACATTTTAGCTACTTTGTCTGTTATGTGGCTAAAAAGGCAACAGGTTATAGACACACAGAGAACTAACTCATGTGACGATAATTTTATCTACTGTCTCTCATAAAAAAAGTTTGACAATCTTAATCGATATATGTGGTTGATTGTGACCTATGGCCTCAGTGTTCGAGTGTGACTAATATTTGTCACATTTGGTATAATTAAGTGTCGTAAAAGTTTTGATTGTCTATATAATGGCCACACAATCTAATTTAAATGTATCCAAAAACAGTGTCTAAATTTTTTTAGTGACTTTTGGCCACACTTTTAAGAAAAAGTGTCACAGGCCGTTTTTCGGAAAGTGTGACCGTAGGTCATTTTTGTACTAGTGAACATAAATTTGAACAAGCATTAGATGATTCCCAACTTTCTTTCGAAATAATGTGGGATCAACAGATCCTTGTTTAAATTTAGATTGTTTCAAAAATGAAGTAAGAGTTGCGTACCATGCTCGTGGTGCTTGTTTCAAACCATAAATTGCCTTATCTAAAATATAAACATGATTTGGAAATTCTTCGCTAATAAAACCTGGGGGCTGTTCCACGTAAACAGTTTCTTCAAGCTCTCCATTTAGAAATGCACACTTCACGTCCATTTGATAAACATCAAAATCTTTGTGAGCTGCATAAGCCAGAAATATACGAACCGCCTCGAGTCTTGCGACAGGGGCAAAAGTTTCTTCATAGTCGATTCCTTCTTGTTGTGAATAACCTTTAACAACAAGTCTGGCTTTGTTTCGAACCATATTTCCATCTTTGCTGGTTTTATTTTTGAAATCCATTTTAACCCGACAATCGAAACATTTTCAGGTTTAGGAATTAATCTCCAAACCTTGTTTCGTTCAAATTCAGAAAATTCAGGTGGCATTGCAACAACCCAATCTGAGTGTTCCATTGCAATCTTAACTGTTTTTGGTTCAATTTTAGATATAAAAACATTGAACATACAAAATTCTTGATGAGTATTCAATACCTCATTCTTTGCGCGAATCTAAGCTCTTGTTGAAACTCCCTCTTGTGGATTCCCAATTACTTGATCCTTCGGATGATCTCTTGTCCACTTTTCCATTGGCGGATATGCTGGATCAAATTCCAAAGGTGCATCTTCGTATATATCTTCATTTTCTGAACCTGCAATCGAACAAACATCATCTAAATCATCATTATTCTCAATGTTTTCTAAATGCTCCCCCTCAACATTAGCATTCACTCTTCCATTCTCTCCCTCGAAAGAATGCTCTTCCTCAACTAGAGTATTCGAATCCAATTGCTCCCCCTCCACTGGATTGTTTTGCATACTTTCGCTTTTCTCTGGAGAAGTTGATGTTGAATCATCAGTAAGCTTTGTGAGTTCAGAGATATGATTATCATTTGCATGTATTTCAGCATTAACAGCATGATCTGAAATTCCAAAAATTAAATCATAATCAACATCTAATGTTAGTGAAGATTCAGATTCATCTTGTGTTTTTGTCAGAATAGGATGATTTTCAAACTGTGATGTTGTTTGTTTAATGTAGTAATCATCAAATGTAAGATTAAAAGTTTCTTCAACTCTTCGTGTTCTTTTGTTCAACACACGACATGCGACCGAATTATGCGAATATCCCAAGAAAATCCCTTCATGTGCTTTGACTTGAAATTTCGTAAGATTATCCTTGAGATTCATAATGAAGCATCTGCATCCGAAAACATGAAAAAATTTGACGTTAGGTTTTCGATTGTTGAGAATTTCATATGGAGTAATGTTAAAACGGTGATGAATGAAAGATCTGTTTTGAGTAAAACATGCGGTGGATACGGCTTCAGCCCAAAGGTATTGTGGAAGATTCGTATATGCCAACATAGTCCTTGCCGCTTCGCATAGAGACCTATTTCTTCGTTCAACAACACCATTTTGTTGTGGTGTGTATGGAGATGAAAAATTATGCGAAATTCCTTTGTCCACCAAAAATGAATCAAGAACATTGTTCTTAAATTCAGTTCCATGATCACTCTTAATTTTTCGAACAATCTTCTTCAATGTTGTTTCCATCTTTTTGATAAAGTCAATCATGATTTGTGCAACTTCGGATTTAAGCCTGAGAAAATAAACCCACGTAAATCTGGAAAAATCATCAACAATAACTAAAATGTACCGTTTCTTGTTTAGAGTTGAAACAGTCGAAGGACCAAACAAATCAATATGTAAAAGCTCCAGAGGTGCGACAATTTTCGAATCTATTGTAATTGGATGACCTTGTTTATGTTGCTTGCCAACTTCACAAGCTGCACATAAAGAATCATTGTCAAATTTAGTACAGGTAGAACCTCTTACCAGATCTTGTACCACAAGCTTATTGATGTTTCGAAAATTGAGATGAGAAAGTCTTCGATGCCATTGTTGGATTAATGTCTAAGTCCATAACTATATTTGGTATGTACTTGACCCGACCCGGCATGGTCCATTTGGGTTGCACTTCACCGACACAATTTATATGGATAGTCTTTTGAGAATAGTATATTTATGATTTATATTAATATATTATAAGTTCTAATATATTAATATATAATCATATTATTTAATTAGTATTGATCAAGAATTAATTTATAATTAATTAAGTGATCAAAAGGAACTAATTAAATATGGACTCTTAGATATATATATGTGTAGTGGGCCAACTTCATTTAGGTTGGGCTAAGTGTTCATGGATAGTCCGTGGAGCTTTAACCCATGGATCCTAGAAAATGAAAGGTCATGGGTATTAGGGTTTAACCCTAATCCTCCACACTATATAAAGGGTCTTATGGTTCATGAAATTATGCTAGTGGCTAGTGTGGATACACTAAAGAGGGCAATAACCGATTTCATAGTGTGAGCCAAGTATCCATATTCTCTAAAGGTTTTCCAAGGTGTTTTGGTGATTTGTGATTCCACTTGAGGCTTCCACACTATTGGGGCTAAGCTCTTAAAGCTTGAAGAAATCAATCTACATCAAAAGGTATGTCATCTAACTAGAACTTTGTAGTATAGGTGCTTCATAATATGCTAGTTAGGATGAAACCTTGGAATATTTAATATTTGCATGTATAATAGAGAAAACATAGATCCAAGGTTTATAGGGTTGCATGTACACCATAGGAGTGTTAGAATGCTCAAAAACCCAACAGTGGTATTAGAGCCATGGGTTGTTTTATGTTATATTGATGCAAATGTTTTATTTTCAAAGTTGGAGAAAAAAAGGAAAAAAAAACATGACGTTTGTCAAATTTTAAGATAATTACTTGTTTTTGTGAAAAACTAATTATTTGTAAAATTTGAATCATTTCCTATATGAGTTGAATTAGGTCAAATTTAGTAAAAGATAAAATGATATGATTATTTTATTAGTTTTAAAAGTTTGATCTAAAGAGTTTTTGAAAACCTCCATAAGTTATGGATATGAAAAGGTTTTTAAAAAAATTGATTCAAAGTTTTTTATGGAGTTACAAAACTTAGTCTTAATGTTTTAAAGAATTCAATAACTTGTTCTTAAGTTATGGAACATGAAAAGTTTCATCATAAAACAAGTATTTAACTCCATAAGTTATGGAATCCAAAAGTTTTCAAGAGTTACAAAACTTGCCCTCAAGTTTTGGAATTTGGAAAAAGTTTTTTTATGATAAAAAAAGAATTGAATTCTAAAACTCTTGGGTTCATAACTTAAACAATTAATTAAATGGTTTTAATTTTGAATTTAATAATTGGAATTATGATGTTTTTATTGAATAATTCAATTAACTCTTATGGACTTTATTAATAGATAATTAAAGTGTTTAATTAAAAGAGAATTAATAATTCCATAATGATATGGTTTAAATTTAATTAAATTAAGAGTATAGTTTAATTAATAGATTAAACCACCAAGTATTTTAAATGTCTAAAATACACCCTTATACTATTATAATATTAAAAGTTTAATATATTATATGTATAAGAGCAAGTCGTCTTACCATTAGTAGGCCTCATTCACGAAGCCGGTCTATAAGGGGGGTATAAGGTTACTGCCTATAAAATGGCAGTTTAATGGGTGTCCACTCTCACCCACCGCTTCCTTGACTGGTGGAGGGTCGTTAGCCGAACAGGTAGGACAAGGACTATAATTCTCTCTTCATTAAAAGTATTAATGATAAATACTAAGTAACTAAACCTTTTATAAATTCCCAATCTTAGTTACTTAGGAAAATGTGAATAAGGTGTTAATCCATGAAATTACACTTTGCACTTTGTTTAAGCTGTTAGTGGAGCGTGTGTGGTTAACCGACACACTAACCTGGACTTAACAAGGTAGGCAAAGGGTAACTTAATGTTTATCATAGTATCGTTGGAGTGTGTGTGGTTAACCGGCACATCGATTGAGGGGTAAATATTAAGGGTACCAAGTATATTTGCATGGTTACTTCACACCTTGTTTTGTGATCCTCGGCATCCCAGTCACAAAACCTGAAGGGCACACTCAAGATTGAAACATGCCATTGAAAAGTTCAAAGAATCTCAAAAGAATCAAGGAGTTTCAAAACCAATTAAAACCTAATAATACATTTCGTTTATCTTGGTGGAAATTGGTGAATCGTCATTCACCTACCTTCAAATATTTTATAGCTTGGATTACGACATCCCTCTTCCAAGTTATAAAATAGTTTGTTGGGTCCTAGCCTTAATATATCATATTGGGTGTTATATTAAGGACTTAAATCAACTTTACGTGAATTTCTCCCATTGTTGATGTCTGGTTTAGACAACAATGATCTTCCCAAACCAAGCTTTCCTAATGAATATGACTTCCCGAGTTTGGCTCATGGAAGTCATACTTCTCTTCCTCCACCTCCTCCAATTATTCTCCCTAACCCACAAGTTCGAGGTCACTCAAGCCCTAATGGCAAGCAAGGTCTATGTGTGATCACATCTTAGAGATGAAGTCACATATTGACAAGCCGGGAGAGTTGGGTGTCAAAGTCTTGAGAAAGTTGGATGTTCAATCACTTTCTAAGTCACATAGTGAGTTCCTTTGGGACTACTATGAAACAGACTATGACATGAACCTTAATGATCATATCTATTTGCTTGGTGCTGCTGAATCAGCAATGATTTGGAACGATAGTAAAGCAAATTTGATTAGAAGATCAACTTCCCAAAAACTTTATGGACAGTGACAATGGTGACACTGGAAATCCAGAAAAAGTATTCTCTTCCCAATGGAAAGGGATTGACCATAGTCAACCCGGTTGACCAAATGGTAAAGAGAAAGGCTAAGTCTGAGATAGTCCCATTACCAAAGGGTCCATATGTTTATTTTGCCAAAGGAAGGGGCGTTGATTGCAAAGCTGCCAAATTTACCTAAGGATGTTAAAGTCAATAAGTTTGACTCTACATCAGGTAGAGCCCATTATTTAACTTTGTTAAGTTCTATTCTGAGATCCTCATTACATGATGTGACTGGGTCACATGTTGATGTTTTAAGAATCAAAGAATAGAGAGAAATCTTAAAGGAAGTATATGCTGATTCTGATCGCGAAGGTGGATTTTGATCGCATCAGAATTTTGAGCAGTTGCTTAAGAAGTTATGATATATTGCTTATATGATTCCACTGACAGCAATATTGGAAAATGGATTTGATTCTTTCATTTGTGGTAGTGTCTAAATTTACCAAATCAGGAAAGTTCCTCATCACCCAAGTTTCAATTGGACCGAAACTTGGAATCATGCAAGTTGAATAGTATGATGAATGAGAACTTTCAAGCATTGGAAAATCAAGACTAATTACTTGTTCACATGGATGTGTGAGTCAAGTGAAGGACTAAAGGGATCGAGTACTCATTCTTGTGCACTGGTCATGTCCACCACAAAGCTCGTTAAGACTATTTGATTTACTAAAGTTTAGGAAATATGGTTATACTTACAAGTTTAAGTATGATTCTGAAACATTGGAAAAGTCTTAATGTATGGCAGAACGAATGGGAAGAATCAAATTAGGCAGAAAGAAAAAAGTTTCTCAAATCTGAAAAGATGGGAGAGTACTTTAGTATCATGTTTGTGATCATCTTAATGATTTAGAAATCATATCACAATTAGTCCTCTAAAGGTCATCTTAGTGCATTCTTATGACTAAGAAGAGGAGTCATGAATTGTTGAAATGGTTAGATCAGGAAGATGAGTCATACTTCGTTCCAAAACAATTCTTAGAGTCATACTCCAATATTGTAACTTGAGTGACATATCTTAAAGAAAGGTTTAAAACACTTGTCAAATGTAAGAGTAAAAGTGTCCTACTCTTGTACATTTGAAATTGGTAAGTTGTGATGTTTTGGATAAAACAAAGACCAACTAAGGCCAATTGTGTGAAGTGTTTGTCTTGATCCGTACTATCTCTTGAATATTTGGCAAGATAGTCTTATATGTCAAGAGGATAGTGGGAGTCTTAAAGATCCTAAAAAGAATTTCAAGAACTAATCAAGAATAAAACCTGGGGTTCTTCACTAGCACACGACTTGAGGTTTATAACCTATCGTGTTGACATATTTTGTGCCCATTCCAGTTAAAGTTGGCTTTGCATAGGAGTTCTGAAAGTTCTCAATTGGTTGCATAACAACTTGGAAGCAATGGCAGGCCCTGTACTGCCAGGTGGCAAGAAGTTAAGATTGCATAAGTTTAGTCCATATGAGTTTGGATTTGTCATTATCCTTGTCTTGTGACTATGGTTTTGACGATTCACATGGATAAGAACACATACACCATAAAATCTAAGGGTCATAAGGTTTCTCTCTGATTCATGAAAATGATGGTGAGGAAACACTTCCACCAAGTAGATTTGAAGCAGATGGCAAAAGGTCTAAACAATTGAGACTATGATTACGGCATCCCTTTTCATAGTTCTGAAATTGTTTAGACACACATACATGCTATCTAAGGAAAGGTGTATGATTTTGATAAAGTTTTATCAAAGCATCTCGTATCAGAAATCTGAACTTTGGTAAGAAAGTCAATAAAGTATTGATTTCTAGTAGTCCAACTGATTTCTGAGTACATGTCAAAGCTAGTGGGAGCATAAGTGTTATGCTAATAATCATCATGTTAGTGGGAGCATGATAATTATTGTTAGTGTTGCAAGTTAGCAATGTTAATTATAGAAAACAAAAGTTTCAATTCGTGACGCTGCAGGGATTGAAAAAGTTGTTTTGCTATAATTAAGGGAGAGGATATACTTCATTTCAGTTCTAAAGGCTTAGATTGAGACCTTAATCATCCTTAGTCAAGAATATATATATATATATATATATATATATATATATATATATATATATATATATATATATATATATATATATATATATATATATATATATATGAATTTCATGTTGGATTGGTTCAACTTAAGGAAATTCTATATATTGCGTTCTCAAAATTCGATTATGATTACGGCATCCCTCTTCATAGTCAAATTTTGAAAACATGGCAAATAAAAATGTTGTAGCAAAAGACTGGTCTAGAATCATGTCTTTATGTGAGACATCATGAATCGTGTACCATTTGCTTTGGGTACAGGATCGATTGCATGTGCTATAATATTTGTCATTTCTAAATTTTTCCAAATGCCCAGAGGCATTAAGAAGGGAAAAGGTCTAGAATTGAATATGACTAAAATGATTAAGCAATTGTCGAGGACAATCTGAGGTTTACCAAAGATTGGTTGCTCAGGGACAGTTGGAAGTATAGTGCTAATTTTAGAAGGACCATATTGACATATTCTGAAAAGAGGCACCTCTTATTCAGAAGTGATAGTCAAAATGAGAATATGGAGTTGTCTCCATAGATGGAAGTTATCTGTGTAAGATTAGAAAACTTAATGCAAGAAGCATGTCCAAAGCAATGTACTTTGAATATGAGACTTAGTTTCCATGGAGTTGATCTCCATTGGAATACCTTATAATGACTGTTGACAAGTCTTTGTGACTTTGTACATATTCATTACAGGAGGGTCAATGCATATAAGTTTAAAATATAAACAGATTTCGATAAATGATAGGAATTTGAAATTCTCACATTTTTCGGTAAGGATTTGGGAGTGTGAAATTAGTGTTGGGTTATGAGCATTCTAACACTCCTAAGTGTACATGCAACCCTAAATACCTTGGATCTATGTTTTCTCTATTATACATACAATTATGAACATCCAAGGTATTATCCTAATCTTGCATACAAAATAATAAATATAACAAGATAGAATACATACCTCTTTGATGTAGAATGTCTTCATGAAGCTTGAGTGCCTAGTGCCCCAAGTGTGACACCTCAAATGGTTCACACAACACCAAATACACTTGGAATAACTTGAGAGAAACTTGAACACTCCTTGAAATCGTCTAGCCCTCACACTCACACATTAGTGCACGATTTCTTGAGACATGGGATTCTTTTATATGGTGGCTATTAGGGTTACACCATGTAACTCATAACTTTACCCATTCCTTAGGCTCCATGGATTTTAACCTCCATGGAGTATCCATGGGTCACCCCATGGACTTAGTCCAACATAAGGAATCTTGGATCACAAGCCCACATATATAAGAATGAATGATTTACACAATCAACCCATATATTTAATTAGTCTCCTTTTGATCACTTAATTAAATCCAAATTAATTCTTGATCAATACTAATTAAATAACCTTATTAATATATTAGAACTTATAATATATTAACCAACCTTAAGTGTTATTTCTCTCATTATAGTCTATCCAAATGCATGATGCCATGCAACCCAAATGGACCATGCCGGGTCGGGTCAAGTCTTACCAATTATAGTTATGGACTTAGGCATTAATCCAACAGTCTCCCACTTGGATAAGTCTAAAACTATTATTGCGTATGACTTTAGGAACCGATCAGCAATCGTAGCTCTCAAAAGCTTCTGTCGAACTCTGACCTTGTCGATGAACTCTGACCTTTGTCAATGACTTGTCCATTAGATAAGGGATCATATATTCCTCCATTCTAGATATCATATGGACTGAGACATAGATTATAATCATTCTCTCTGTCCATTTGTTGTTTCCCGATTTCCTATTTATGACGACCGACTAATTGAACAAATCAAATCAGTCTAGGCTTGGCCAAGCACTTAGGGTGTCATCACTAAATCATCGAGGGGCCCACAGATATCGCTTTTATCCCTTTAAGGGTAAAAGGAATGGATAAACTTCGACTCATATGGCTTGTTCTACTACTTGTTGAATCATACACAAAGACACGTTTTATAACATCGAGTTACCAATGCGTTTTCGTGCAATCAATGTATAACCAACTCATAGTAACAACTCATATCTCTAGGTTTGAAGAATATAAGATATTATCGTCTCATGATTCACTCATGATAAAATCCGTGAAGTGATTCAAATGAGCGTGGGTTGAATCCAATACTCAGAACTTACGAGCACTCATGAATGTTGCAGCAACTCTTGCTATGTCCACTACCTTGGACATCTACAAACCCGATTCATGACAGTCTTGCCTTAATACCTACTTCCAACGTATTATCGACTGTGGATGGTTTGAATAACTTAGTAATTCGAGAAGAACGACATAGTTATTCTGGAAGTCAAAACATGCAAAGTGAAACACAATAATAATCGAATCCAATATGGTCTCAAAACTTATGAATATAAATAAAACACCTTTTGTTTATCACCATATGATTACACATTATTCATTGTATACTGTTTCAAATTATCAACTTTATACTTGAATTAAAACACTAGTTGTCCCATGCTCCAAGCATGTACACTATGTTTTCTAAACACTAGTCATGCCATACACCAAGTATGCATACTATGTTTGTCTATGATCTTTACTTTGTAAAATAGATCAATTGAACATCACTCCAATGATCCTCTTTTCACAGTCCCAAATCCTTACTGCAAATGCAAGAATTCCAAATTCATGCCATTTACTGAAATCTGTTAGATTCTAAACTTATATGCATTGATCCTCTTAATGATTATGCACGAAGTCAGAAAGACTTGACAACAATCATTACAGAGCATTCCAAAGGAGATCAGCTCCTTGGAAACATCATTCTTTCATTAAGTTTCCTAATCTTACACAGATTGAATAATTTCTAACTTTGAAACATTTCCATATTCCATTTTGACTATCACTTCTGAACAAGAGTTGCCTCCTTACAGATTATGTCAATATGGTCCTTCCAGAATTAACATTATACTTCCAACTGTCCTTGAGCAACCAATCTTTCGTAAACCTTAGATTGTCCTCGACAATTGCTTAATCATTTTAGTCATATCCAATTCTAGACCTTTTCCCTTCATAATGCCCCAGGCATTTGGAAAATTTTAGAAAGGATGAATATAGCACATGTACTCGATCCTATATCCGAAGCATATGGGACACGATTCATGATGTCTCACATAAAGACTAAACCAGTCTTTTGCTATAATATTTCCATTTCAATTTGCCAAGTTCTCAAAATTCAGATTATGAAAAGGGATGCCGTAATCATAATCGAATTTTAGAACGCAAATAATGGACCCATATATAGAATTTCCTTATGTTGAGCCATTCCAACATGAAATTTAGAATTTCCTTATGTTGAGCCATTCCAACATGAAATTCATATATATATATATATATATATATATATATATATATATATATATATATATATATATCCTTGATTAAATACGATTAAAATCTCAATCTAAGCTTTTAGAATTCAAATGAAGTATAATTTCCTCTCCCTTAATTATAGCAAAACAACTTTTTCAATCCCTGCAGCCACACGAATTGAAACTTTTGTTTTCTATAATTAACATTGCTAACTTGCAACACTAACAATAATTATCATGCTCCCACTAACATGATGATTATTAGCATAACACTTATGCTCCCACTAGCTTTGACATGTACTCAGAAATCAGCTGGACTTCTAGAAATCAATACTTTATTGACTTCCTTACCAAAGTTCAGATTTCTGATACGAGATGCTTTGATAAAACTTTATCAAAATCATACACCTTTCCTTAGATAGCATGCATGTGTGTCTAAACAATTTCAGAACTATGAAAAGGGATGCCGTAATCATAGTCTCAATTGTTTAGACCTTTTGCCATCTGCTTCAAATCTACTTGGTGGAAGTGTTTCCTCACCATCATTTTCATGAATCGGAGAGAAACCTTATGACCCTTAGATTTTATGGTGTATGTGTTCTTATCCATGTGAATCGTCAAAACCATAGTCACAAGACAAGGATAATGACAAATCCAAACTCATATGGACTGAACTTATGCAATCTTAACTTCTTGCCACCTGGCAGTACAGGGCCTGCCATTGCTTCCAAGTTGTTATGCAACCAATTGAGAACTTTCAGAACTCCTATGCAAAGCCAACTTTAACTGGAATGGGCACAGAATATGTCAACATGATAGGTTATAAACCTCAAGTCATGTGCTAGTGAAGAACCTCAGGTTTTATTCTTGATTAGTTCTTGAAATTCTTTCAGGATCTTTTAGACTCCCACTGTCTCCTTGACCTATAAGACTTTCTTGCCAAATATTCAAGAGATAGTGTGGATTCTAATCAACACAGACACTTAACACAATTGGCCTTAGTTGATCTTTGTTTTATCCAAAACATCACAAATTACCAATTTCAAATGTACAAGAGTAGAAAACTTTTACTCTTACATTTGACAAGTGTTTTTAAACATCTTTTAAGACATGTCACTCAAGTTACAATCTTAGAGTATAACTCTAAGAATTGTTTTTGGAACGATGTATGAATCATCTTCTTGATTTAACCACTTCAACAATTCATAACTCCTCTTCTTAACTATCAGAATGCACTTAGAGGATGAATTGTGATAAGGTCTCAAAATCATTAAGATGATCTTAAAACATGATACTAAAGTACTCTCCCATCTTTTCAGATTTGAGAAACTTTTATCCTTCTGCCTAATTTGATTCTTCTCATTCGTTCTGTCATACATTGAAACTTTTCTAATGTCTCAGAATTATACTTAAGCTTGTAAGTATAATCATATTTACTAAGCCTTAGTAAATCATGACGAATAGTCTTATCGATCTTTTATGGTGGACTTGATCAGTGCACAAGAATGTGTACTTGATCCCTTAGTCCTTCACTTGACTCACATATACATGTGAACAAGGAACTAGTCTTAATTTTCCAAAGTTGAAAATTCTCATTCATCATACTATACAACTTGCATGATTCCAAGTTTCTATCCAACTGAAACTTGGGTGATAAGAATCTTTCCTTATTTGGTAAATTTGGACACTACCACAAATGAAAGAATCAAATTCATATTTTCACTCTTGCTCTTAATGGAATCTTATAAGCAACAAAGATTTTCACAAATGCCATTGTAAGGATATTTTAAAATAAATAAAATCAAAAAATTTCCTTTTATTTTAAAATCTTTGCGGAAAAAACTATCCTTACAGTGCAAAAGCACATGAAAACTTTGTTGTTATCTATTCCTAAGCAATATATCATAACTCCTAAGAAGTAACTCAAGAATCCGATCTTCAAACTATGCGATAGAAATCCATCTACGCGATCAGATTCAGCATATTCTTTCTTTAAGTTTCTTCACTTTTCTTTGATTCTTCAAACATCAACATGTGACCCAGTCACATCATGTAATAAGAATCTCCAAGTAGGAACTTAATAGAGTTAGACAATGGACTTTACCTGAAGTAGAGTCAAACTTATTGACTTTAACATCCTTAGGTAAATTTGGTAGCTTCGCAACCAATGCCCCTTCCTTTGGCAATGGACCCTTGATAATGGGACAATCTAAGACTTAGCCTCTCTCTTTACCATTTGGTCAACCGAGTTGACTATGGCCGATCCCTTTCCATTGGGAAGAGAGAGCTTTACTGGATATCCAATGTCATCATTGTCAATGTCCATAAATTTTTAGGAAGTTGATCTTAGCAAATAGATAAGATCATTAAGGGTCTTGTCATAGTCTATTTCATAGGAGTCCCAAAGGAACTCACTATGTGACTTAGAAAGTAGTTGAGCCACCAACTTTCTCAAGACTTTGACACCCAACTCTCCCGGCTTGTCAATATGTGACTACATCTCCAAGATGTGATCAGACATAGACCTTTGCTTGCCAATAGGGCTTGAGTGACCTTAAACTTTTCAAGAACTTGTGGGTTAGGGAGAATAATTGGAGGAGGTGGAGGAAGTATGATATCCATGGGACATCATCTTCATTTAGGAAAGCTTGTTTCAAGAGATTTAGGAAGATCATAAATGTCTAGACCAGACATCTTTTTTGGGAGATATTCAAGATAGTTGATTTAAAGTCCTTAATATGACACCCAATATGAAATATTAAGGCTAGGACCCAATAAACTATTTTATAACTTAGAAGAGGGATGCCGTAATCCAAGCTATAAAATATTTGAAGGTAGGTGAATGACGATTCACCAATTTCCACCAAGATAAACGAAATAATTTATTAGGTTTTAATTGGATTTGAAAGTCCTAGATCTTTGAGATTCATTGAACTGTTCAAAGGCATGTTTCAATCTCGAGTGTGCCCTTCAGGTTTTGTAACTGGGATGCCGAGGATCACAAAACAAGGTGTGAATAACCATGCAAATATACTTGGTACCCTTAATATTTACCCCTTAATCAGTGTGCCGGTTAACCACACACGCTCCACCGATAATATGATAAATATTAAGTTACCCTTTGCCTACCTTGTTAAGTCCAGGTTAGTGTGCCGGTTAACCACACACGCTCCACTAACGACTTAAGCAAAGTGCAAAGTGTAATTTCATGGGTTAGCACCAAATTCACATTTTCCTAAGTAACTAAGATTGGGTATTAATAAGAGTTTAGTTACTTAGTATTTATCATTAATACTTTTAATGAAAGGAGAATTATAGTCCTTGTCCTACCCGTTCGGCTAACGACCCTCCACCAGTCAAGGAAGCGGTGGGTGAGAGTGGACACCCATTAAACTGCCATTTTATAGGCAGTAACCTTATACCCCCCTTATAGACCGGCTTCGTGAATGAGGTCTACTAACGGTAAGACTGACTTTACTCTTATACATATAAATAAATATTATTAACTTATAATATTATAAAGTATAAGGGTTGAATTTTAACTTTTAAAATTCTAAGGGCTAACTTGGAATTAAAGTATTCATAAGTGAAAACTTTTCAAATTCCAAAACTTGAGGGCAAGTTTTGAAACTATTCAAAACTAATTAATTCCATAACTTATGAGTTTAAAGTAGTTTTAATTAAAAAAAAAACTCTTCAAGTTCCATAACTTGAGGACAAGTTATGGAAGACTTTAAACTAATTAATAAAAAAAAATAACTTTTTTTTATTGTAACTTATGGAACTAATTAAGGTTACACTTTTTTTTTTAATTTAATGAAGAGACTCTTGAACCTCCATAACTTGAGGACAAGTTATGGAGTCATAAAACCATTTAATTAGAACTAGACTCTTCATTTTGTAACCTTTGCCAACTTTTATGAGTTTTATGATTCTTAAATGTGACTTTTCATATAACTTGAGGACAAGTTACAAAAACACACTTTGGAATCAACTCTTAGATTAAAATGGATTGAAAACAACTATTTCACACAACTTTTCTATTAATCTAATAACCTCATAAGAACAAGATAATTCAAATCATCAATCTTCAAGAAATTAGCATGAACATACAAACTAATACAAATCTTGAAATTATGACAATTATCTTAGAAATTGGATTAGCATGAACATTAGCACATCAAAAACAAGTTTATAAGTCCAAAAATATCTTAGGGTAATGTTCCTAGTCCAATTCCAGCCAAAACAATCGAATATATGCATCCAACTCGATTTTTCAGCTACTTTTGCAAGTATAACAAGAAAACAAACCTGGCTCTGATACCACTGTTGGGTTATGAGCATTCTAACACTCCTAAGTGTACATGCAACTCTAAATACCTTGGATCTATGTTTTCTCTATTATACATACAATTATGAACATCTAAGGTATTATCCTAATCTAGCATACAAAATAATAAATATAACAAGATAGAATACATACCTCTTTGATGTAGAATGTCTTCATGAAGCTTGAGTGCCTAGTGCCCCAAGTGTGACACCTCAAATGGTTCACACAACACCAAATATACTTGGAATAACTTGAGAGAAACTTGAACACTCCTTGAAATCGTCTAGCCCTCACACTCACACATTAGTGTACGATTTCTTGAGACATGAGATTCTTTTATATGGTGGCTATTAGGGTTACACCATGTAACTCATAACTTTACCCATTCCTTATGCTCCATGGATTTTAACCTCCATGGAGTATCCACGGGTCACCCCATGGACTTAGTCCAACATAAGGAATCTTGGATCACAAGCCCACATATATAAGAATGAATGACTTACACAATCAACCCATATATTTAATTAGTCTCCTTTTGATCACTTAATTAATTCCAAATTCATTCTTGATCAATACTAATTAAATAACCTTATTAATATATTAGAACTTATAATATATTAACCAACCTTAAGTGTTATTTCTCTCATTATAGTCTATCCAAATGCATGATGCCATGCAACCCAAATGGACCATACCGGGTCGGGTCAAGTCTTACCAATTATAGTTATGGACTTAGACATTAATCCAACAATTAGAATCATTGAAATTATGTTCAATTGGTTTATTTCACAAAGTAAGGATCATAGACAAACATAGAGTGCATACTTGGTGTATGGTAAAGCTATTGTTTAAGAAAAACATAGTGTACATGCTTGGAGCAAGGGACAACTAGTGTTTTTAATTCAAGTATAAAGTTGATAAAACCGAAACAATGAATAATGAGTAATCAGTATGGTGATAAATAAAAGTGTTTATTTATATTCATAGGGTTTGATACCATATTTGATTCATTTATTCTTGTGTTTCACTTTGCATATTTTGACTTCCAGAATAACTAAGTCGCTCTTCCTGAATGATTAAGTTATTCAAACCATCCACAGTCGGTCATATATTGGAAGTAGATATGAATCAAGACTGTCATGGGTTGGTTTGTAGAGGTCCAAGTTGGTGGACAAAGTGGTGCTACAACACTCATGAGTGCTCATAAGTTCTGAGTATTGGATTCAACCTGCGCTCATTTGAATCACTTCATGGATTTTATCACGAGTGATCATGAGACGATAATATCTTATATTCTTCAAACCTAGAGATATGAGTTGTTACTATGAGTTGGTTATACATTGATTGCACGAAAACGCATTTGGTAACTCGATGTTATAAAACGTGCCTTTGTGTATGATTCAACAAGTAGTAGAACAAGCCATATGAGTCGAAGTTTATCCATTCCTTTTACCTTCGTGATAAAAGCGATATATGTGGGCCCCTCGATGATTTAGCGATGACACATGTGAGTGCTTGGCCAAGCCATGACTGATTTGATTTGTTCAATCAGTCAGTCATCATAAATCGAAAATCGGGAAACATCAAATGGACAGAGAGAATGATTATAATCCATGTCTCAGTCCATATGATATCTAGAATGGAGGAATATATGATCCCTTATCTAATGGACAAGTCATTGACAAAGGTTAGAGTTCATTGACAAGATCAGAGTTCGACAGCGGCTTTAAGAGCTACGATTGCCAGTTGGTTTTTGAAGTCATACTCAATAATAGTTTTAGACTTATCCAAGTGGGAGACTGTTGGATTAATGTCTAAGTCCATAACTATATTTGGTATGTACTTGACCCGACCCGGCATGGTCCATTTGGGTTGCACTTCACCGACACAATTTATATGGATAGTCTTTTGAGAATAGTATATTTATGATTTATATTAATATATTATAAGTTCTAATATATTAATATATAATCATATTATTTAATTAGTATTGATCAAGAATTAATTTATAATTAATTAAGTGATCAAAAGGAACTAATTAAATATGGACTCTTAGATATATATATATATATATATATATATATATATATATATATATATGTGTAGTGGGCCAAGTTCATTTAGGTTGGGCTAAGTCTTCATGGATAGTCCGTGGAGCTTTAACCCATGGATCCTAGAAAATGAAAGGTCATGGGTATTAGGGTTTAACCCTAATCCTCCACACTATATAAAGGGTCTTATGGTTCATGAAATTATGCTAGTGGCTAGTGTGGATACACTAAAGAGGTCAATAACCGATTTCATAGTGTGAGCCAAGTATCCATATTCTCTAAAGGTTTTCCAAGGTGTTTTGGTGATTTGTGATTCCACTTGAGGCTTCCACACTATTGGGGCTAAGCTCTTAAAGCTTGAAGACATCAAGCTACATCAAAAGGTATGTCATCTAACTAGAACTTTGTAGTATAGGTGCTTCATAATATGCTCGTTAGGATGAAACCTTGGAATATTTAATATTTGCATGTATAATAGAGAAAACATAGATCCAAGGTTTATAGGGTTGCATGTACACCATAGGAGTGTTAGAATGCTCAAAAAACAACAGCCATAACCAACTTAAGTCTGCTGTTGCCTTCGAAAGAAGACATATAGCAGGTTTCCCTACTATCGGATTGATATCCAAAGCGAACATGTCACCTTTCCTTTTGGATTTTATTAACACTTCTTTTGTGTTGACATTCGAAATAACACTTCCTTCTTCGTTAAAAAGAACTTGATTGCCAGTGCCCACAACAAGTTGAGAAACACTTATCAAGTTATGTTGAAGACCTTCAACATACGCCACACGATTCACTATGAATTGTCCATTCGTGATCTTCCCATATCCTTTTACTTGACATTTTTTATTGTTCCCAAACTTCACTACCCCAGCATTTTTGAGACTTTGAAAATCACGTAAATTCTCCTTCTTCCCAGTCATGTGACGAGAGCAACCACTATCGATGTACCACTTGTTATCATATTGCTCGTCACATAGTACCTACATTCATTGGAAAAATTTAGGTACCCAAGGCTTTTTGGGTCCTTGGAAATTAGATTTCAATTTCGAATGCAATGAAGAACTTTTAACCCAATCAAAAACTTTTGTTTTGAGACTATCAATTAAGTTTACATCTTCATTTAAAGGAACCGAAACATAAGTTTTTGATGGTTTCGAATGTTCACTGACATTACCCTTCGAATTCTGAGTTTGTGAATGAACATTCTTTGCTTTTATTACTGGTTTCCAAGCTTTGACTGAAATGTTCGAATCCTTAGACGATGAACTGCCATTTGATGAATTATTCATATACTTTTCATATGCTTCGTGAATTTGCTCATCTGAAAATGTATTTGACTGATACATCTTTCCTTTGCCTTCAAGCCAATGATCAATGTTCTTCCTTGACGTTATTCATTTTTCTCGTGAAGTTTTCATAGTTTCTTTCTTCGTTTGATTTGGAAAATTTGGCTTTTTAGGAACAAAATCAACTTTTGGATTTGTTATAAAAGATTTAGCATATGAAGTATCAACTGTTGATTTAAAATGTTGACGTCGAAATAATTTTTGATTTGGATTTGAGTTATTTGAAAATTTTCTTGGTATATTAGTTTCTGAAACTTTCGAAAACCTTGGTTGATTATTCACTTCAGACTTTGAATGATTTGATTGAGATAAATGTTGAGGTTTTGTTGAAAAAGATGAATTTTTAGCTTTGAAAACATTTTTGGGTGATTGTGATTCAGATACCTTTTGAGACTCAACATTTTGCCAAAATATTTTCTTTCTTGCTTGTCTTTTTGAAATGTTGTTTTCCTTCGAAAATTTGTCAATTTGATCTTTGAATTCCTTGGAGTTTAATTTGACAACTTTTTCCCATTCCTTTTCAACTTGTTTTGAATTCTCTTTTTCAATTTTTGATTTTTCAACCCATTTTCTTTGTGGTTTTTGACGTTGGAAAACAGACGAATTCTTTGTTAAGTTGTTTTCAACTATGCTTTGATTTGCGAAAAAGCCTTCATCCGTTGTTTTTGAATTATCCTCTTCAACTAACTTCTTTAATTCTGGTTTGATTTTCTCAACATTTCCAGTAGTTACGAAAACTTGATTTGGAAAAATGACATCATCTGTACATTTGAAATTTGGATAAACCACTGTATTCGTTTCAAGATAGTGTTCACCTTTTTCATTCATCACTTTTTCGAACTTTTGTGTATCACCATACACCTGATCAACCACTATTCGTGGATTTTCTTCTTCCTTTGAAGATTTCTTTTCCTTCGAAATTTTCTCTTCATCTTCATCATCACTATCATCAGTTTGACTGTCTTTGATATCCACGAAGTTCACATCACTAACTTTCGAAGTTGAGGGTATATCAGTTTCATTTTCAACCATCAAATCCTTAATTTTTTCTTTCCCTTTAGATGTTGATGCAACATTAATAACAGACAACTGAGAACAATCAACATCTTCAAGTTCACTAATTTCACTAATATTGTCAGAATTATCTTCAATATCAGCAAAATTAGATTGAGAATCAGATGTTGAATTCTCAGTCTTTTTCAAAATTTGAATTTGTTCAGTTTTAGTCAAAGTATCATTCACGATGTTAACTAATTCATTTGTATCAAGACATTCATCAATTTTGACAATTCCATATTTATATCTATCATCAGGAACTTTGTTAATATCAGCTATTATTTGCTCAAAATCATACGAAATATTATCTACCTTAGCTCTTTCGAACGCTAGAAAAGGTAGTAATTTTCTATGTTGCTCTTTACTTATGTCTTTTCGCAGAATTACAGTAAATGTTTCTTTGTGCTAGCAAAAGTTTGACATCACTCGTTAAAGTATCTCTATCACACATAATGTTTGTAATTTGTAAGTCCAAACATTCAATTTTGCTTATTTTCAAGTCTAATCTCTTTTTGGTCTTTAACAACTCCATGGACAATTTGTTGGCCTTATTACTAGCAGACACAACAATTGAATCAAAATAAGTAACCGTTTCATCAAAAGATATTAGTTCAGAATCATAAGCATGAGTAGGAATATTAAAAGATTCGAGAATTTTACATACCTTTGTTGTCATTGGAGATTTGTCAGCCGCTTTGGATACGAAGCATCGTCCCCTCACTTCGAATTCCTCATCATCTGAGTCCTCCTCCATTTTCGCATACAATGCTCCATGTGTCGGATTTCGCATTTCTTCATCATCTGATCCAGATGACCAGATTTGATAAGTTCCATCTTCATCCTCATGCTCACCCTTTGCAACCAATGACAAAATCTTTGCTTTAGCACGAACCACCTCAAGCTTCTCTGCATAGTATGCCTCATCTTTGACTTTATTCTTCCTCTCATCCTTCTTTCGAAGCATACAGTCATTTGCAAGATGATTTGCACCGTTGCAATAATGACAATCTATTCCAACATCACCTTTCAGCTTCTTCTCACCCTTTCCTTCAGCTATCTTCGAATCTTCCTTCAGCTATCTTCGAATCTTGCTTCTCAACTGGAGGTAAAGCACCTCGCAGTTCCCTCATACACCTCTTCTCCAGTTTCATCAGACGATCAGATTGATTATCAACTCCAGAATTTGTAGAAGATGATCCAATTGGTTGAACATTCACTGGAACATTGACATTTCCAGTGATACATGACCATAATTCTTCATCCATACCATTCAGATAATCCTGCATACGATCAGCCCACTGATCATAGTATTCAGGGATTAGCATTGGAATTTTGGTTGATGAACCTAACAGATGAGAAAACGAGGTCATCGAATTGAGATTGAAACTCACCATTGTTGTACGGAAGATGATTTTGAGAAGTTTGTAAAGATTTGAGAATTTGAAAACAAACTAGATGAATCAAATCGAATTGATGAGAATAACATTCGATTCAACAATTCAAATGCAGAATCGAATCACAGACTAAGATCTAGACAATTTTTCACTTTCAAAAAGTGCGGAAACTTTTGAATCAAAAAGTTGATTCAAAAACCTTTTGAACAGCGTGAAAATCAGATCAGAGATATGATTCCTGCTCTGATACCAATTGATGAACCAATGAATCGAGTATTGAATTAATCAGAGTATGAATTCAAGTATGAATGCAAGATTGAACACCAGATGTAAATATGATCTTGTTTCAGCTTGATTTACGCTTTCGAATGTTTACAGAGAAAATAGACAGGTCTGTAAAAACTCTTATCTAGCTCTAGTAAATAACCCCTATTTATAGGAAACCGAAAGCGTACAAAAAATATAATAAGGCATTGACTCTAAAGCTTCGAATAAAAGTGCCCTAGTAAAATACATTACAAAACATTCGAAGAGTAAAAAATATATTTCGACTAATTACAACAATTCGACCCTTACAGCACTTTCACCAACGGTATCTCTTTGTTCCGCAAAATCTTATTCTTCTTCTCCAAAATGGCCACAGGCCTCTCCACATAGTTCAGGCGCTCATCGACCTGAATATCATCCAGTGATACCACTGCCTCCTAGTCCATAACACACTTCCGCAATTGCGAAACATGGAACGTGTTGTGGATCCGGCTAAGCTCCTCCGGGAGCTCCAACCGGTAAGCCACCTTGCCAACCCTGGCAATGATCCTGAACGGCCTTATGAAACGGGGACCCAACTTTCCCCTCTTCCTGAAACGGATCACACCCTTCCAGGGTGAGACTTTCAGAAGTACCATGTCACCCACCTGGAATTCCAACTCAGATCGGCATCTGTCGGCATAACTCTTCTGCCGACTCTGAGCGGTCTGCAAACGCTGTCTAACCTGCTGGATCTTTTCGGTAGTATGCAAGACTACCTCCGTCCGACCCATCACTCTGTGTCACACTTCACCCCAACAGACCGGGGTTCTACACCTCCGACCATACAACAACTCGAAAGGCGTGGCGCCAATACTGGAATGATAGCTGTTGTTGTAGGCGAACTCTGCAAGCGGTAGGTGGGAATCCCAACTCTCACCAAAATCAATAACGCACGCCCTCAACATACCCTCGAGGGTCTGGATGGTCCGCTCACTCTGCCCATCTGTCTGAGGATGGAAAGTTGTACTAAAATGCAGTCGCGTACCCAGTTCCTCATGGAACTTCTGCCAAAAACGGGAAGTAAACCTGACATCCCTATCGGAAACGATAGAAACTGGAACCCCATGGCGAGAGACTATCTCGCTGACATACATGTCGGCCAATTTCTCCGCCGACGAACTCTCCTGTATGGCCAAGAAATGGGCACTCTTGGTCAACCGGTCCACGATGACCTAAATAGCATCAAACCCCTTCGCCGTCCTCGGCAGCTTGGTAATGAAATCCATCGTGATCTGCTCCCATTTCCACATGGGAATCTCCAGAGGCTGCAGCTTGCCATGCGGCCTCTGATGCTCGGCCTTGACTATCCTACATGTCAAGCACCTCTCAACATACCCAACGATTTCTCGCTTCATGCACGGCCACCAGTAGCTCAAACTCAAATCCCGTTACATCTTGGTGGCCCCCGGGTGTATAGAAAAGTGAGACTTATGAGCCTCTTCCATCACTGTCTGACGGATCCCACCGGTCATCGGAACCCAAACCCGACCGTGTCGGGTCAACAATCTGCAGCTATCCTGAACAAACCGGGCGTTCTCGCCCTTAATCTGCTCCATCTTCCAGTTCTCTGGTCTTATGCCCTCGACCTGAGCATCCCTAATCAAGCTCACGAGCGGGGAATCCACCGTTATCCTCATACACCTTGTCGGGGTAGAAGACCCAGCTGACTTGCGGCTCAAAGCGTCCGTGACCACATTCGCTTTACTAGGATGGTAAAGGATCTCATAATCATAGTCCTTGACCACATCCAGCCACCTGCGCTGCCTCATGTTCAGGTTCGGCTGATCCATGATGTGCCTCAAACTCTTGTGATCCGTGTATATAGTACATCGGACCCCGTACAGATAATGCCTCCAAATCTTGAGAGCGAAAACCACCGCTCCCAACTCAAGATCGTGCGTGGGGTATCTCGTGTCATGCGGCTTCAGCTGCCGCGATGCATAGGCTATCACCCGTCCTCTCTGCATGAGGACCGCCCCCAGACCTGTGATGGATGCATCACAAAATACCACAAAATCCTCGACTCCCTCGGGGAGCGTCAACACTGGCGCCTCGCACAAACATTGTCGGAGGGTCTCAAACGCCCTCTGCTGCTCAGGGCCCCACCGGAAATCCACCCCCTTCCTTTTTAGACGAGTGAGGGATACTGCAATCTTGGAAAAATCTCGAATAAATCTCCAGTAGTACCCTGCTAATCCCAAGAAACTCCTGATGTCGGAGGGAGATTTCGGAATCTCCCACTGCATAACTGCCTCGACTTTGGCCGAGTCGACCAAAATCCCCTCCTGGTTGACGAGATGCCCGAGGAACTGGACCTCTCGTAACCAAAACTCACACTTCTAGAACTTGGCATATAGCCGTTCTCGTCGCAGAACCTCTAGCAGCTCCCTGAGGTGCTCCTCGTGCTGCTCTCGCGTCTTGGAATACACCAAATTATCGTCTATGAACACAATGACCGAGCAATCGAGCATCGGTCTGCAGACTCGGTTCATCAAATACATGAAAACTGTCGGCGCGTTGGTGAGCCCAAACGGCATCACCACGAACTCGTAATGACCATAACGAGTCCAAAACGCGGTTTTCTCCACGTCTTCCTCCCTCACCCTGACCTGGTGATATCCGGACCTCAAATCGATCTTGGAGAACCAAGATGCACCCTGCAGTTGATCGAAAAGATCATCTATCCTCGGGAGTGGATAACGGTTCTTCACCGTCAACTTATTCAACTCCCTATAGTCAATGCACATCTTGTGCGAACCGTCCTTCTTCCTGACAAAAAGGATCGGTGCTCCCCATGGGGAACTACTCGGACGAATAAACTGCTTACCCAGCAGCTCCTGCAACTGAGATTACAACTCCTGCATCTCTGGCGGTGCCAGTCGGTATGGCGCCTTAGTGATAGGGGCCACACCCGGCACTAGATCAATCCTAAACTCATCCTGCCTCTCCGGAGGCACTCCGGGTAACTCCTCCGGAAACACGTCAGCGAACTCTCTGACTACTGGGACCTCCGAAAACGTAGGCTGATCCCTATCCCGCGTATCTACCACATACGCCAAATAACCGGCACATCCGTGTTGAATATACTGTCGAGCCCTGGCCGCCGAACAAAACCCTGATCCCATCCTGGTGCCCTCGCCATATACCGCCAGTTCTCCCCCACTTGGGGTTCGAACTACCACTCGTTGTCCCTCACAGTCGATCATGGCGCCAAATCGACTGAGCCAATCCATCCCTACGATCACGCACACTTCCCCCATGGGAATAAGAATCAAATCTATCGGGAAGGGCACCCCGAAAATCTCCAACTCGCATCCCCGGTAGACCGAAGAAGCAGAAACCCCGTGTTCGTTGGCGATCGAAACTCGCAACGGACATTCAAGCTCATCTACCGGCACACTAAACCCTCTACTGAAAGTCTGAGATACGAACGACCGACTCGCCCCCGAGTCAAATAAAACCAAAGCAGGCAAAGAGTTCACTAAAAACGTACCTAATCACAGGTACAACCAATAAGCATAATACAAATACAATAACTGAGACAGAGAGAAGAAACATACCAGCAACCACATCCGGTGCTGCCTTGGCCTCCTCCGCCGTGAGCTGGAAGGCGCGAACCTGAGCCTTCGGAGGCTCCACCTTGACTGGCCTCCCATCTCCAATCCTCACAGTAGTTGACGCGGGACCCTGCGCCGGCTTCGCAGCGAGCTGCGGACAGTTGGTCTTCACATGACCAACCTGATGACAATGGTAACAAATCCTCATATCTACTGGAGGGGCGGACTGACGGCAGTCCCTGGCATAGTTCCCCTCCTTGCCACATTTGTGTCACCCACCTCCTGCTCGACAAACCCCCGAATGTCCCCTGCCACACTTCCCACAAGTGCGGCTCTGCTGTCCCCCAGTCCTAGTATCAGCGGTCTTAGACCGCTTAGGCGCCGGCTGAGACTGTGCCGGTGCCTGACGCTGCTCCCTCAACTGCAGCTCTATCTCCAACTCACGCCGCCTCGCGGCTTCCTGAAGATCCAGGAGGGTATCACATCGCTGTGTAGACACAAACTGTCGAATATCAGTCTTGAGCATACTTAGATAACGAGTCATCTGAGACTGCTCTGAAGCAAACTCCGGGCAAAACATGGCCCTCTCCGTGAACATACGGGTAATCTCCATCACACAATCCCCATCCTGTCTGAATGTCAAGAACTCCTGAGCAAGCCGCTCCCGCTCAACACGTGGAACATAGCGGGTATGGAACATATCCCGGAACTGCTCCCAAGTAACAGCAGCTCGCTGATCATCCGTGTACGACCCTGTCGTCAATCTCCACCAGTCCTTTGCCCCAAGCCTCAGCAGGTTCAGGGCACACCTGACCTTTTGGTCAGCAGGACATGAACACGTGAAGAAACATCCCTCCACGTCTGATAACCACCTCATAGCTCTGATCGCATCCTGTGTACCATCAAATGTCGGGGGCTTCGTATTATCGAAGTCCCGGTACTGGAAAGCCCTGCTGGCTCCTCCTCCAACCCCTGCCACAGTTACAACCGAAGTGGTTGCAGCGGAAGTCGTCTCTGCTAGAGATGCATATCGCTCATCAAAGTACTCAACCATCGCGGTCTTAATCGACCCGAACATCTCTGGCTGCTGCGCTCGGAAAGTCGCGGCAATCTCGTCGTGCATAATCTCCCGGATCCTGGCATCCAACTCCTCTGTCCCTATCTGTACCACGGGCTCAGGTGCTACCGGCACCTCCGACCCTCCGTCTCCCGACCCTAACCCCGATCCGGACCCGGATCCTGATCCAGGCCCAGCAGCAAAACGCCTCGTCACCACCATACTGAAAGATATACTCAAGTTATCAGATACATAACATAATATCGGGAGACCAAATCCACAAACCCTAGGGGTTGTGACTTCCTTGCTACGCGTATGGGTCTTGTGCTTTCAGTAGTGCGGGCCCATACTACCTTCCACACCTACCCATATTTGTCTCAAGTATCACCACAACACCCTAACACTAGCATCAACATAAAATGCGCTCAACCCTCACCCCTGGAGGAATATCAACTATCTCGCAACTGGTCTTACCGCTTCTCACAACTCGCACATCCATGAAACTTTCATCATCCCCTGCAGCGCTAGTGTATACTAGCTGCACATAACGCTGGACCCAATAGACTTTCGAATGTCCAATCCTACCCGATGGCCGAATCGACATTCTCAGGCTATGAGGTCTTTATTATGCACAGCCGTGATGAATACACTAAACATCTACAGTTATGATGTTAATTCCAAATACAAGAAACCCTAGGCTAATAGGCATCATATAATCAGGCAAATCTATCATGCGATTCTTGAAGATCCCTAGCCTAGCACTAGCATGTTGTTCTAACATATCAAAATATCAAATAACTGTATGGTATTTTGGGGTTTACTTACAGGCTCCGGCTGATCGTACCCTCTGCATCCTCCATCCTTTATTTTGAAAACCATTTTAAAATTTTTACTTTCCGAAAACCTCCTTGATTTGAGACTGGATTCACACGAGTGTTCCTCCAATTCACTCAAACCAAGACTCTAATACCAACTTGTAACATCAATAAATTTTACGCCAAATTTAAACTTTTCAAACATAATAAAACCAAATAGTATTTGTTTACAAAAGTGTTTTGTTCATTATTCAATCAGAGTGTCCCAAAAGCCAGATCATAAGGATGAGGAGCGGTACGGTCACGCCTTCGCCTTGCCATGAACTCCTGAAGTACCTGAAACAATAACTGAAAACTGTAAGCCCAAGGGCTTAGTGAGCTACCCCCAAAATACCAATACCATACTGATAATACCATGTCCATAATAATCAATCAACCAACATACATACATATTGGGCCAATGGCCTGACTGGACCGCCCTACCGGGCCTACAGTCCAACTGAATCTATACCGAGCCTTCGGCATGACTGGACCGCCACGTGGGCTTACAGTCTCCTCGGACCGCTCATAGGGTGTATTGGCCTTCAGCACAAAGCAGGACCGCCTCAACCCAAGCAACAAGCATATAATCATGTGCGCATAACTAACATATACTGGCATATACATTCAACAAACATATCTATCTCACTGATTACCAATCGTAGCAATCACTCATAACTATAGCACTGACCTAGCAGGTCACTAGCAAATTCATCCCTACGGATCATAAAAGCATAACATACTGTCTATCCTGATTCCGATCTAACAGATCATATCCACATGTAAAATACCATAACGATAACTGTTGGAATAGTGTCTAAGCCCGTAACTATATTTGGTATGTACTTGACCCGGTTGTGCATGGTCCTTTTGGGTTGCCTTCTCCAAAGCAACTTGACAAGGTAATTTAAGGAGAAAGAGAGAATATTATGGTTTATTAATATATTATAAGAATAATATATTAAAGGAGAAATCGTATTTATTTAATTAGTATTAGTCATAGATTAATTAGGAATTAATTTGGTGACTAAAAGAGATTAATTAAATAAAGGGGTATAAACTGTCAAATGTATGATAGTTAAGTTTTGGGTTAAGGAAACCTAATGGACTTAAGGGGGAATGAAATTATGATGGGGATCCATCATATTTTCGTCCAAGGCCTTATTCCAGAAGGTTCCTTGGGCTGCTTGGTGGCTAAGCTGTCCATTAGGGTTTAGACTGAAACCCTAGTAGCCTGCAAGTATAAATAAGACCCCTAGGCTGTGGAAATCGGCTAGAATTCATTCTAAGAGAACCCTAGGGCTGTGAAACCCTAGTAGCCTGCACCTCTCACCCTCTCTCATATTGCCTTCTTGCTTGTGGGGTTTGTGAACCATTAGAGGAGTTACAATTGTGACTCTAAGCTCAAGATCAAGAAGATTACAAAGGATTCAAGCTACTTGAAACAGGTAAACCACTTGGATTTGTTTTTTTTCTGATAATTTCGAATTATATATGATAGATCTAGTTTTGTAAGTCTTGGATTCAAAGCTAATACAATAGAGAAACCTAGATCCAAGCATTAGGGTTTGTATGAGCACATAGGATTGTTTCTTATGCATAAAACCCATCAGTGGTATCAGAGCCTTGATTGGTTTCAATTGTATGTGATGCTTAACTGTTTTACTTGCTGAAAATCGAGTTTTTTGCCTCTGCCCGACTCAACTCGGCGAGTCAGTATCTGGACTCGGCGAGTTGGCCCCTACTCGGCGAGTTCAGAGCTGACTCGGCGAGTTCGTGCGTCAGGCAGAGGGTATTTCGTGATTTAGTTGCTGTTTTGACTTGGATTTGATGCCTAAATCGTTTTTTGAAGTTAAAATCCGAATTTTATCTTAATTAAATGATTATCCTTGCCAAAACAATAGATAATTTCAAATCTTTTGAATATTGGTTGTTTATGTGATAAATATGGATTATTTAAAATTATTTGGTAATTATCTAATGACTAAAATAAGATTAGGTCAAATATAGATAATTATGAAATTAATTGTTTAATTTAAATTATTTGTTATTTGATTCCTTATGTTTTGGAAAGTTCAAAACTTGTCCTCAAGCTTTGAAATTTGAATTTTGTGATTAAAAGTTTAATAATTTAAATTTCAAACCCTTAAAATTTTACAAGTTTAAAATTCAACCCTATACTATTATATATTATTACAAGCTTAATATATATATATATATATATATATATATATATATATATATATATATATATATATATGTATAACTTAAAATGCTAGTCTTACCGTTAGTAGGCCTCATTCACGAAGCCAGTCTATAAGGTGGGTATAAGGTTGCTTCCTATAAAATGGCGCTTAATGGGTGTACACTCACACCCACCGCTTGCTTGACTGGTGGAGGGTCGTTAGCCGAACGGGTAGGATAGGGCAACCCTCTCCTCATTAAAAGTATGATGAAAAAAATACAAAGTAACTACATGTTTTACAAATTCTCAATCTTAGTTACTTTAGGGTAAAATGTGAAAATGATGCTAATCCATGGAATTACACTTCGTACCCTTATCAAACGTTGGTGGAGCGCGTGTGGTTAACCGGCACATCAATTTGGGGATGACATTGGTAGCGAAGGGTGACTCGATGTTTGTCATAGATCAATGGAGCGTGTGTGTTTTACCGGCACATTGATTAGGTGATAGAGACATTGAGTGCACCATGTTGATTCGCATGGTTATTCACAATTTGTTTGCGATCCTCGGTATCCCAGTCGCAAATTTGAAATGCATATCGAGATTTAAACATGCCATTGAAAAGTTCAATGAATCTCAAAGATCTAGGACTTTTCAATACATTTAAAACCTAAATTTCTTTTTCGCTTTTCATGGTGAGAATTAGTGAATCGTCATTCACTTACCTTCAAATTATTTACTTTTAGAGTACGGCATCCCTTTCTAAGTTGTAAATAATGTTGTTGGATCCTAGCCCTAATTTCTCATTTGGGTGTTTAATTAGGAATTCATTTCTAATCAAACTTTGTTCCTTTCTTTTTCAGATGTCTGCAAACAACAACAACAACAACGCTTCTGGGTCATTCTCGTTGATGAACCTGTGTCAGAAAGTGACATTTGATGGGTCAAACTTCAACGAATGGATGATGAAAAGCTATGTCCTCGATGAAAAGCTTGAAAAGATCATCCCAGATGTTGCTACTCCTGAAGAGTTGGCCGCCTTTGAGGCCCACGAGCGTGATGCTACGAAAGTTCACTGCATCATGCTGGCCACCATGAACCTCGAACTCCAAAAGTCCTATGAGGACATGTATCCGTATGAAATGCATCAGGATTTGCTGGACAGGTATCACCAGAGCGCGAGGCAAGAGCGCTATGAGATCATTACTAACATGATCACCGCTAAGATGGGTAATGGAGAATCCCTAACCTCTCATTTGTAGAAAATGCAGAGGTATGTTGATCGTCTTCTCAAACTTAATGTTAAGTTTGATGAGGATTTGGCTATCGACATAATCCTCCACTCCTTGACCCCCTGCTACAACCAGTTTAGGATGACCTACCACATGAACAAGGAGGAGGTCTCCTTGAGCAAGCTCCAAGGACTTTTGAGGACTGCTGAGAGCAACCTCAAAGACAAATCCGTTGCACCATCCCCTGCTATGGCCGCTCCTGTGATGGCAATAGGTCAAGGAAAGGGTAAAAAGAGGAAGGCTCCATGTAAGAGCCACCATAAGGGGAAGCCCCATGATGGTTCGTCCTCAAGTGGGACCAAAGCAGGGCCTGCTTAACCCTCATCCGATCCCAAGGAAGCAGAGTGCTTCTATTGTCACCAAAAGGGCCACTGGAAACGAAGCTGCCCTCAGTATCTGCAAGATATAAAGGATGGGAAGATTAAGCCCACCTTTGCAGGTATGTATTCTATTAAATCTAATAACTCATCATTTGCTACTTCATGGGTTCTTGATACAGGGTGTGGTTACCACATTTGTTCTGATATGCAGGGCCTAAAAAGAAGTAGGGAGGTGGAACATGGAAAGATGAACCTGATTATGGGAAACAGAAGATCGTCGCCTGTGACCAAAGTTGGTGTTTATTCTTTAGTGTTGAGTAATGGGTTAGGGATAGATTTAAACAATTGCTGCTATTCGCCAGATATGGCAAGAAACATTATTTCATTTCATGGGTTGTTTAGACAAGGGTTCAGATATTCTTTTGATAATAGTAATGGTTTTATTAATGTTTATTTGAATGGTGTCTTTTATTTCAATGCATTACCTTGTAATGGGATTTATGAATCTGTGATGGTTGTTGATAATTTAGGAAATAATGTTTTGAATATTGATTCGTCTACTAGTCTAGACAAAGCATGCTTGTGGCATTGTCGCCTTGGCCATGTCAACAAGAAACGCATAGCCCAACTCCAAAAGGATGGAGTGTTGGAGTCATTCGACCTTAGGGACGATGACACGTGTGAATCTTGTTTACTTGGGAAGATGACCAAGTCGCCCTTTACTGGCACTTATGAAAGGGGTGAGGGTCTATTGGATCTCATACACACCGATGTGTGTGGGCCCTTTAGATCCACCACAAGGGATGCTTGCCGCTTCTACGTGACTTTTACAGATGATTATAGCAGATATGGATATATCTACTTAATCAAGCAAAAATCGGAAACCTTTGAAAAGTTCAAAGAATTTAAGAATGAAGTGGAGAATCAGCTGGGCAGGAAAATCAAGATGCTTCGGTCAGACCGAGGAGGAGAGTACCTAAGTCTTGAGTTTCACGACTATCTAAAGGAATGCGGAATTGTTTCGCAATTGACGCCTCCGAGGACGCCACAATTGAATGGTGTGGCTGAGAGACGTAATCGGACCTTGTTGGACATGGTTCGTTCTATGATGAGTTGGACTTCGTTACCAATAGCTTTCTGGGGGTATGCCTTAGAGACTGCCGCACATATCCTTAACTTAGTTCCCACCAAGAAGGTTACGAAGACTCCTCACGAAATGTGGACAGGGAAGGCTCCCTCGTTGGCACATATCAAGGTTTGGGGTTGCGAGGCTTTCGTAAGACGTGAGACTCACGACAAGCTCGAACCTCGTAGTGAGAAGTGTTATTTCATCGGCTATCCACAGAAGTCTTTTGGCTACCTTTTCTATAGACCGAGTGACAATGTTGTCTTCGTTGCTAGAAGAGGAGTTTTCCGAGAAAGGGAATTGATAAGCCAAGAAGACAGTGGGAGGCAAATTGAACTTGAAGAGATTCAAGATCAAAGCGATGAAGGAACCTCTGACATTGGCACTCAACCTGAGGAGGAAACTCCCGTTGAACCTGTTGATGAGTCCTTACCTCTTCGACGTTCCACTAGGGCTAGTGTTCCACCCCAGTTGTATGGCTTTCATATTACTACTGAAGGGGATACATTTATTAGTGATAGTACACTAGTAAATTTGGATGAACCTAGCAGCTACAAGGAAGCCATGGCAGGCCCGGAGTCTGTGAAATGGATAGAGGCGATGGACAGCGAGATTCAGTCCATGTACGACAACCAAGTTTGGAATTTGGTTGATCATGTACCGGGTCGCAACACAGTCGGGTGCAAGTTGATCTTCAAGAAGAAGACGGACATGGATGGGAAAGTGCATAGTTATAAAGCGTGATTGGTTGCGAAGGGCTTTACTCAAACTCCCGGAGTTGACTATGATGAGACCTTCTCACCAGTTGCGAAGATAAAGTCTATTAGGGTAATTCTTGCAATAGCTGCGTTTCATGATTATGAAATATGGCAGATGGACGTGAAAACCGCTTTCCTTAATGGAAAGTTGGCTGAGGATGTTTACATGAATCAGCCAGAGAGTTTTGTCAATGCGAAGCATCCAAATAGAGTATGCAAGCTTGAGAAATCCATTTATGGATTAAAACAAGCGTCTCGCAGATGGAATCTTTGTTTTGACGAGAAGGTTAAAGAGTTTGGCTTTCTGCGAAGCAAAGATGAATCTTGTGTATATTTCAAAGCCAGTGGGAGTATAGTGAGCTTCCTCGTATTGTATGTCGACGACATACTACTCATAGGAAACGATATCCCAACCTTGCAGGAGGTCAAGTCCTGGCTTGGGAAATGTTTCGCTATGAAGGACCTCGGAGAGGCTGCTTATATTCTGGGAATAAGGATAGTAAGAAACAGGGAAAAGAGACTGATAGGACTCAGTCAGGATACATACTTGGACAAGGTACTAAAGCGTTTTAGTATGGAAAATTCCAAGAAAGGGGAGTTGCCAATCCAAAGCAATACCAAGTTGAGTAAGACTCAAAGCCCGAGTACAGAGGCAGAGATAGCTGATATGAGCCGAGTACCTTACGCTTCCGCAGTAGGCTCTATCATGTACGCTATGACTTGTACTCGACCTGATGTGGCCTTCGCTTTGAGCATGGTCAGCAGATATCAGGGGAACCCTGGTAGAGCCCATTGGATTGCGGTTAAGAATATTCTTAAGTACATGCGGAGGACCAATGAATGGTTTCTAGTCCTCGGTGGGAGTGATGACTTAAGGGTACGAGGGTACAGTGACGCTAGTTTTCCGACGGATCGGGATAATTTCCGATCGCAGTCGGGCTGGGTCTTTACCCTAAATGGAGGAGCACTGACTTGGAAAAGTTCCAAGCAGTAGACCGTAGCTGATTCAACATGCGAATCAGAGTACATTGCGGTGAGCGAAGCGTCAAAGGAGGGTATATGGTTGAAGAACTTCATTGGAGACCTTGGAGTTATGCCATCCATAAAGGAGCCGATGGAAATTTTCTGTGATAATGAAGGAGCGGTTGCCTTGACCAAGGAACCGAGAGATCATGGTAGATCTCGACATATCGACAGAAAATACCATTTTATCAGACATCGGGTAGAAGAGGGACTCCTCGTTGTGAAGAGGGTATCATCAGAAGAAAAACCCAGCAGATCCCCTTACGAAGGGACTGAGTAGGGTCAAACACTTGCAGCACGCTAGGAGCATTGGGCTGAAGGATGATATAAGTTTGGATTAGATAGGAAACGTGTAATAGATAGTTTGTACTTGACATTTGATGAATAAATAAAATTGTGTTATTTATGAGTAAAGCTACTATCTTGTGTTGGTTATTTATCTATTGTTTCAATTTTGCATGTTTTGACTTCCTGAATGATAGGATTATTCAAACAGTCCACAGTCGGTCATATTTTGGAAGTAGATATGAATGAAGACTGTCATGAATTGTTTGTAGATTGTCTAAAAGGTTTTGGGCATAGCAAAGGTTTGCTGCAAAGTTCATGAGTGCTTATGAATATGATTTGAGCATTGGAATAAACCCGCGTTTGTTGGTATCACTTCGTGGTGTTTTGCCTTAAGTGATCGCATAGCGATAATATCATATAGTCTTAAAACTCAGAGATATGGTTGTTGTTTGCTGGTTGGTTATGCATTGATGATGTGTAAACGCATCAGTAAATTGATGTTATAAAACGTATTATTGTGCATGATTCAATTAGTGAATAATAGATGCATATGAGTCGAAGTTGATCTGTTCCATATATTCTATGAGAATAAAAGTGATATCTTGGCCACTTGATGATTTGGTTTGACTTATGTGTCGGGCCCGGTCGGAGTGAAGTTGATGTGTTCAACTAAATTCTATGTCAAATAAATCGGAAATCGAGAAACAAGTGCTGGACAATAAGCATTGTCAGCATGATATCTAGAACGGAGGATTATACGATCCCTTATCTGAAGGACAAGTTGATCAGAGTTGACAGCGAAGTATAAGAGCTACGATTGCTAATCGGATTCTGAAGTCATATGTGAGATATAGTTACTAGACTTATCCAAGTGGAAGACTGTTGGAATAGTGTCTAAGCCCGTAACTATATTTGGTATGTACTTGACCCGGTTGTGCATGGTCCTTTTGGGTTACCTTCTCCAAAGCATCTTGACAAGGTAATTTAAGGAGAAAGAGAGAATATTATGGTTTATTAATATATTATAAGAATAATATATTAAAGGAGAAATCATATTTATTTAATTAGTATTAGTCATAGATTAATTAGGAATTAATTTGGTGACTAAAAGAGATTAATTAAATAAAGGGGTATAAACTGTCAAATGTATGATAGTTAAGTTTTGGGTTAAGGAAACCTAATGGACTTAAGGGGGAATAAAATTATGATGGGGATCCATCATATTTTCGTCCAAGGCCTTATTCCAGAAGGTTCCTTGGGCTGCTTAGTGGCTAAGCTGTCCATTAGGGTTTAGACTGAAACCCTAGTAGCCTGCAAGTATAAATAAGACCCTTAGGCTGTGGAAATCAGCTAGACTTCATTCTAAGAGAACCCTAGGGCCGATTTCTAGCACCTCTCACCCTCTCTCATATTGCCTTCTTGCTTGTGGGGTTTGTGAACCATTAGAGGAGTTACAATTGTGACTCTAAGCTCAAGATCAAGAAGATTACAAAGGATTCAAGCTACTTGAAAGAGGTAAACCACTTGGATCTGTTTTCTTTATGATAATTTCGAATTATATATGATAGATCTAGTTTTGTAAGTCTTGGATTCAAAGCATGTACAATAGAGAAACCTAGATCCAAGCATTAGGGTTTGTATGAGCACATAGGATTGTTTCTTATGCATAAAACCCATCAATAACAACTAAAGGGCCGGCCTTGGTGCCTTAGACCCTATCGATATAGTGAGAATAACTCACCTCGCAGATGTCGACTCGGTAGATAAAACCCAACTCTCGAATCACTTGACACAGGCTCCACCACCTATTACCATAGCACAATAAACTCATAAGTCCTTAACCTTATAAGGTACTCCATAACCCACTAGTCAACTCCTGGTCAAAGTCAAAGTCCTCAGTCAAGATCAACAGTCCATGTTGACCTTAACTCGCCGAGTACCCTCGGCTACTCGCCGAGTTCCTTTCCAACTCTCTGAGTCATTGAGGTGACTCGTCGAGTTCCTCCGATTCTTGATCAAACTTTAAGGCCACCCGTCGAGTGTCCTTCTTGCAACTCGACGGATACACACTCATACATATCCTGGAGAAACTCATCCGACTCGGCGAGTTGTTCATCCAACTCGTCGAGTCTACGACGATCTTCATCAGACTCGCCGAGTTGTTCATCCAACTCGTCGAGTTCAATGCCTATCTTCATATGACTCGTCGAGTCGACTTTGCGACTCGCCGAGTCTCTTCGGTCCTTTATCCATGCAGACACTTTCTAAGCCATTCCAAGGCCCCAAATTGCATATCCAACTTCCTTAGGCATGCTTATCACGTAAAGTTGCAAACTTTACGTGCATGTAAGGCTTTAAGACCCTAAAATGGCATAACTAAGCTTGCAATGAAGTCACATCCTTGAGAGAAGGCTCATACTAGACAAGGCTGATGGCTTTATGAATCAAGAAGCCAAGGGGAGTCCAGATCTGAAGTTACAACTTCAGATCTTGGCTTAAACACAAGAATCCTTTTCTAAACTTATGCATAAAAGGGGTTTAGAAGAGAATGAGCCAAGGGAAAATGATTTAATACCTTCAAGAGAGCCCTTTTCTGATGCAGAACTTGAATCCCACAAACTCTTGCTTCAACTAGCTTGCTTCCCAAGAGATTCCCTCACCAAAGATCTTCCTCCAAGCTCAAACTTCCAAAGAATACACACACACTCAAGATAGGGTTCTTATGGACTCTCAATGGACTGCAAAGAGGCCAAAGGAGGCGTATGATTCATTAAATAGGGTGCAAGACCCCGGAATTTAGGGTTTCATCTGCCAGCTCCTACTCGTCGAGTCCCTTAATGGACTCGGCAAGTAGGTCACTAAACCCGCGTATCAAGCTCGCTGCTACTCGACGAGTAGGGCAACCAACTCGTCGAGTAGGACTTAAAACCAAATGACCTTTTATTTAAATCCATACCTGGAATCGGGGCGTTACACATTAGGTAAACCAAAGTTATCCCAAACACATGTCATAGTATGTCAAACATCATATCAATGTATATGAAATTATTAGAGTAAAACATCCCAGGCTGAATAAACGATGGTGTGTGCCACGCGATCACCCCGAGCTCTTCCCTCCGCTACCGGAAGTACCTGAAACCAAAACTGAAAACCGTAAGCACGAAGCTTAGTGAGTTCCCCAACCTACCACATACCATATACATAACCACATACTGGGCCCCCGTCCGCTACATCGGGACTAGCCCGACATCAGACTCGCTCCGGCATCGGGTCCCGCTCGGCATCAGGCCCTGCCTGGCATCGAGCCCCGCTCGGTATAAAGATCTGTTTCTCTTAGGCCCCGCCTGTCTCTGGGCTTCGTCCGCTAAACATATACAAGAAAATAATATCACACATAACGCGTCAACTAAACATACTATACTGTATTTCTGTTCTAAGGCCTCGCCTATCTTGGGCCCCGCCCCTGACCTGCTGTTAGTGAGGTAAGGGCCCCCGCCCACACTCACCTCTCGCCTATCTCGGGCCTCGCCCCTGCTATACTACTAATGAGATACGAAACTCTGTCTGTACTCTGCTAATGGTGAGATACGGGACCTCGCCCACACTCACCTCCCTACCAGGCACATACAAGTATCACACATACAACAAGTATAATCGAACATACAACCATTCCTCGGGCTCCCGCCCGGTATCGGATCTTGGTCCGGAATATCATACTAGCATACGGTGCCTAGGGCTAACCCCCGGGTCTTCCTACTCATAAACTACATGGGTCGGCATTATGGCCTTAGACGCATTCACACAGTGAGCAGACTCACCTTGCACTGAAGAAACCCTGCTAATACTCCTCTGGCTGCTAACTGGCAATTCCCGAACTGCTGATCCTTCGGCTCCTCGAGCTATTGATACCAAAACATCACTTAGTCCAATTCAATAATCCTCCATAGGGTAGAATGACCATTCTACCCCTCCTAGTTCACTTGATACATATCCAAAATTCACTACCATGATACACAAAGCCCAATACTAGGTGAGCTTCCCAAGCCCGCTAGTGGCCCACTAATGGCCCAATTTGCTACATTGGGCCCAACCCCTTTAATGGGCCTTACCTTAAGCCCATAACATATGTTTGGCCCATAATAACTGACTCCTGATGGCCCACTATGACCTAAAGGCCCAAAGTTCATAGCACAGCCCACACCGAGGCCCAATGACGCAAAGCCCAAACTGGCAGAGTACGCGGGGCGTACCCCTATGTACCCTAAGCGTACTGGCTGGTGGCTTGTACGCCATAGGTACCTCCTTGTACGCCCAGCGTACAACCCTGTTAAGAAACTTTTCCGTTAAGTGCTTAATACTCTGTTCCAGAGGCTACAAACTCAGATCCAGGTCCTCTTCCACGCCTTAATCCATAAAGTTGCTTACTTGATGGCTTACAACTCATCAAATAAGCCCAAACTCAAAATGTGACAACCTACTTCCATGAAAATGGTCCTATCTCTTGCATGGCTCCATTAAGACCATCAAGGTATCAACTTTCTGTTCTAGGGAGTCATTTAGCACCAAGGGTGGCAACCATTGGCCTGGAAATCGGATTTAAGCTATAAAGCTTCCACCTTTGGACCAAAAACTAATCCATAACTAAACCACACTAGATCTAAGCACCCTTAAGTAAAGTTGTGAGCTTTATACCTCCAAAGAGTTCCAAAAGATGATGCTATCTCAGATCTATGCGCTCCAGCTTCCAAGGTTCCTCCTTGCCAATCTTCTTCTTTTCCTCTTCCAAGCTTACGCCACCAAAATGAGCTTCTTAGAGTCAAAATCACCCAAGGATGGAGAGATGAGGCGTTCTAGGGTTTCTCTGGGGTTGAGGGACAGATAAGGAGGCTAGGGTTTGGGCCATTATGTTCCTTATATGATGGTTGGCCCTAAAATTAGGGTTTCTGGACACTGGGCGTACTTCCTGTATGCTGGGCGTACGCCTTAAACACCCGTGACCCTTTTCCCTTTATACGATGGGCGTAACTCAGCTTACACTGGGTGTACCCACGCACCTTTCGATTTTGCATGCATGATGCTTTTTGCCAACTTTTCCATTAAGGGACCATTAATGTCAATCACTTCAAAGTACTATAACTCCTTCATTCTAAGTCTGTTTCCGACGAACTTTATATCCACAAAAAGGTGGCGAGAAGCCCTACGCTTCTAGCGGCACACCCTGGCCAGAAAACCTCTCGAATAACAACTCAAATCCCATAAAAGACCAAAACGCCCCTAGCCTTGGCCTCTGAAATCCATAGACCAATGCTTTTAGAACAGGGTGTTACACTTTATATATGACTCTATATTCTTATTTATTGTATTCACGCTTTAACTATTGTTTGTTACTTTAGGTCTATCTGATAAGGCTCCGGCCAGTTAGGACAATCGAAAGTGCATGATCATTTTAGCATAAAGTCGCTCTAGAATCCACCAACCCAAATCGACATGTATATCGTGTCACCGCTCCCGTAAGTAGTCCTTCAGTAGAATAATTAATAATATTTTTTAATGTAGGCTAAGGGATATACCTAAACCTAATAGAGTAAGACCTAAACTATAGACGTGCTTTCCTAAGAAAGTACTAGTTCACTATAGTTAATAGCTCTGATACCAATTCTGTCACACCCCCAGCTGTAGGCGGAAACACCGGGTGGTGTAACGTCATTCTTCGTATCACAGTTATATAACATACACTGAACAGTACTAAAGAAAATACATACCTTTATTGATGATTGAAAGTTACATTATTGTTTTCCTAGTACTTATTACATAATATCCGACTATGGCATACTTCTTAACGAACAGAAAGGTAATAGTAAAACTTCTCCTGTTCGACTACATACCAGCTTTTCAAGTTCTTGAAAACACATGCATTTTAAAATACGTCAACATAAAGTTGGTGAGTCCACAGGTTTTGACTCCATATAAAAATAATACATTTTCCAAGTTCAAAAGTATAGTTTTGAAAGTATCATTTGGACTCTCCAACGATTAGTAGATATACTAGGTGTAATAGTTTACTTAACAATTAAGTGATATACCTAAATGTTCCATGTACCTAGGGTATAAGTATGGGGAAACTTATACTTAACATTTATACTTGTATGACGACAAAGTATAATGTTTCTAACAATTTGCTACCATGAGCCTGTAACCGCTGCTTTGACATAATACCTCTGATAAAACCCACTCATGATTTCCATAAGGACAACCCACTCATGATTTCCATGAGGACAACCCACTCATGATTTGATTTCCATGAGGACAACCCACTCATGATTTCCATGAGGACAACCCACTCATGATTTCCATGAGGAACACCGCACGCTTCATCGATGCCAGAACAAATAACAAATAAAAGGATAGTTCGTCACTCGCTTAAATTTGATTGTAGCTAGCAACCGCGAGTGGGGTTGTCAACCCGTATACTAATTATACACGACTTCCTCGCTCACACGGGATTAACGGTTACAGTTCAGAGGATTTCTGCTAAGATCCCCAATCTTAGTTGATGAATACAATTACTCATGTAGACTTCAACGGCTTCCTATAGCTCTAACAACAAAAGCATTTTCGTGTTTAAAACCCTATGTTATTAGACTTTGCTTTTAAACAATACTCCTAAGTTCATATTACTTTAGGCAGTATAACAGCCATAACTTGAGGAAAAAAAACCAAGTTTTATCATAAAACCAACAACAACATATAACATACCAAGTTTTATCTTGTCATAAAACTAGCAATAACTACATATAGCATACCAAGTTTTATCTTGACATAAAACCAATAATAGCAACATACTTTATAAATTAACATATAGAACTTCCGAATATAACTTCGGAACTATATCGCACACAACATATATATAGAATCCTAAGTGTAACTCAAGATCTACATTAGTATAATAACATGCTAACAAGTTAATAATAGTTGTATATATTCAAAATATTATATTTAAACAACTATATCCCAGTTAATATAACTATCTACGTTGACACTAATATACTATCATATAGAGTTAATATTAACGTGTATACAATATTTAGCATGCGTTTTACCCCAAAAATATTAAAAAGTGGGGCCGTGAAACTCACCCTAGTAGCGTGATTTTATGTAATCTCAGCAGAAACGGTCAGCGGTACGAGGTCGTCGGGGCTTAGGATGCAAGAGGGCTTCAGCAAATGAGAGAAAGGAAAGAAGTTCAGGTGTAAGAATGGTTGGGGTCGAACTTGCTATTTATAGTCAGTTTTTGGACTCTCACGTCGTGAGTTTTATGAGACTCACGTCGTGAGTCAAGCATGATCATCTCGTAGACTTGCCATTTGCGTCCCTAGCTTCGGAAGGTGGCCAGATGAGTCCTCACGTCGTGAGATATCCTTGCTCACGTCGTGAGTTTGGAACTTATCCCTTCGTAGCCTCGTCACACACCTTCTAGATCCGAAATGTGGCAAATTGACTCCTCACGTCGTGAGTTTCTATGCTCACGTTGTGAGCTCAGTCGGATTAGGGTTTCTGACAGCTGTATCATCGGAAGGTCGTAACTTTCACATACGAACTCCATTTTTGATGTTCTTTATATGCACGCGTAGGTATTTACAAGTAATACAACTCTCTTTTAGACTCCAATAACTAATTCTAAGTCTATTTTAAATTCCTCGTATTATAGAGATTTATAGTGTTCGGTTTATCATAACTGCTTCATGCGAAGTCAGATTCAGACGTTCTCTATATTTTTGGAATCGTACGGACGTATACTTTGAGTTGCATCATAAAGAAAGTTCATACTTGTATTAGAATTTATCTTGAACTACATAGCACTTTTATCACATTACTAGTTTAAAAAAATCACATTATATGATTGGCATAATCACATGTGATTTTCTATTGACCTATTATGACTGGTGTTACACATGCACTGGACATGTATCTCGCATCTTGACACGTACGAAGCCCGGAAACCGATACACAGCCACGTATCACTGAACACGCTACGTACGAAGGAACGCGTTGCGCTCCGAAACGCGCTGCGTCCCTCCAAGGAAAGCCCTGCGCAGCCGAGGCCAGCCCCTATAAATAAGATCCGAAGCCAGCCGATTTCCTTTGCCATTTTCAAATATCGTTCACCTTCTACTTTCTTTTAAGCTACACTAAAACCCCGAAAGCCTAGGGTACCATCCTAGCATCAGAAGTAAACCCCGGAGAGCCCTAAGTCTCCGAGAAAAAGAGTTTTTCGAGTCGAAACTCTGCCCGCGTAAAGCCCGGTTTTTGAGCAAACCTCCCGGTTTCATCGAAAAAGATTGTTTTAAGGAACGAAGTACTGTCCAATCATCATCTTATCATGTGAGTGTATAGTCACTTTCATCTTACACATAGATATGAAGTATTTTATATAAAATACGTGCTATGTGTGTGTGTGTGTGTGTGTGTGTGTATATATATATATATATATATATATATATATATATATATATATATATTGTTTGTTTATTTGAGATGGATGTTGAATGAATGTTTTATGCATGTTTGGAATGATTTAAACTGTATATGTATTTTTATCTACAAATATATTGGGTATAACATGGGTAGATAAAATAGTTGATGTGTGATGAAATAAATGATGAGAGGCTTCGATGTTGTCGATGTTCCAGTCATCTAGCGGAGTATGGATGACGACCACAGACCTTTATAGATAGTCCGGTTGAACCCTAGCAGGCTCACAACCTGTAGGTGTTTGTGAACGATGTGTTCACCGGTATACTCCATCCCCCTCATGGTTACGTTACGGACATATATGGCTGAGGAATCCCTTTAGCAGTAGTGTCCATCCCGATAATGATCCTTAGGCTAGGTCCCTTATGATAGGTGTTTAGGGACGTAAAGTGAGGATAACGGGAATGGGTAACCAGGGTTATTATTGGTCCATGAAATTAATAAATGTATTCTTCGTTGATGAAATTAATAAATTTATTTATTGTGGGTTGAAAACCCTATGTGCTCACCAGGCTCCCAAGCCTAACCCACTCAGCTTTCTGTATTGCAAGTAGTGGAACAAGAGCATAGTTGGATGATGACGAGAGATTTTGGATTATAGGCCATTAGATGTAAATAAATGTTGTAAGGCCTATATCGTACTGTTTATGCTTTTGGTCTGTATCGGAACATGACATCCCGGGGTTTTGTAATATAATGAAAATACATTTCTTTAAGAAATGTTTTGATAAATTTTATCATATTTTGTTTTGGGAACAAATTCCGCAACACTTTTTGTAACATACACTTTCAGTTATCGTGTTATGTAATTTTAAAAGTGAATAATATAATCAAATATTATATGAATTTGAGCGTTGAGTTCTAACAGATAGTTTTTAATAGAAATGAAGTAAAACTATGTTTAGAATCGCTCGGAAAATATTGGAAGTCTTATGAGATTCCAATCAAAAGTCAAATATTGAAAATTTAACGAAAATATAAAATTTGAAATAAGTAAAAATAATGTTATTAAAAGTTGTAAAGAATCTCGTTAGAAATGTTCAGGCGAAAACCTCATCGAAATCTGAGTTATAACGAAGAAGTTATGACTTAATGAAAGTCGTAGTATTCGTTAAACCGAGAATTTTCATAGAAAGAACATCCAAATCTGACTTCGTATGAGGAAGTTATGATTTTTTAAGTTTCGGAATAGTAGTAGACAGCTAAAAACTCGAAATAAAGATCGAGTAGTTTTTAGCCGACACAACCTAAACGAGAATCGAAGATCTCGTCGATTGTATTTCAACGGTAAAAAGACAGAAGAAAACGGACGTCAGATGAAGAAGTTATGAATTTTTAACGGACTTTTCCTATCCCGGTCCGTTAAAAATATAATATTAAAAATGAAATCAAAATTAGCCGACGGAGTCTAAACGAAAAATGTAGAGCATAATATTACCTACGCATGGATATAAAGAACGTCAAAAACGGAGCTCGTACACAAAAGATATGAATTTTAGAAGTTTTTAATAAAAATACATGAAAATTTGAAGCCTTATCCGAAGGGTACGCCCAGCGTACTTCGCACTTGCAGGGCCTCAGATCAGCCACGTCGCCGGTCTTCGCTCGGATGCCACGTATCCCGTATATTATACACGTCCGAAGACATTAAGCCTTTACGCCCCACGTACGAGGGGTACGCTCAGCGTACAGAGCCGCCTCGCAGTACGCCTAGCGTAGTCAGCAGCTTCGCTGTAGGGTTTTGAGCATTGTAACACTCCTAAGGTGTACATGAAACCCTAGAAACATTGGATCTATGTTTGACTAAGATACATGCAAATTTGATTTTCCAAGGTTCTTCAACTATCTAACATAGCATGGGGAACTTTTAAACATAAATGCTAGAAGAAGAACATACCTTTTGTAGTTTGAATTCCTTGAGAACCTTGTGAGCCTAGCACCTCAAGTGTGATGCCTCAAATGTGTCACACAATACTACAACACTTGGAATAACCTTGAGAGAAGTTCACTAAACCTCAAAATTGGATTGCCCTCTATCTTGTGCAAGTAGTACCGATTTTGCTAGACTAGGGGTCTTTATATAGTTATGACACAAGTAGGGTTACATCATGTAAACCCTAATTGTCATGGCTTTCCATATCCCATGATCCATGGGTTTGTAACCTCCATGGAGCATCCATGGAGTACCTTATGGATTTAGCCCAATCCAATAAACCATGGATCATTAGCCCACTATAAAAGAATAGATGATTTACACAATCAACCCCAAATTAATTCTTTGATCAATACTAATTAAATGATATTATTAATATATTAGAACTTATAATATATTAATAATCCTTAAGTGTCATTTCTCGTTTTTAGTCTATCCAAGTGTTGCAATGCCATGCAACCCAAATGGACCATGCCAACCGGGTCAGGTACTTTCCAGAAATAGTTATGAACTTAGACACCTAATCCAACAGTCTCCCACTTGGATAAGTCTATTAACTATATCTGCAAGAATAACTTCAGGAACCGATCAGCAATCGTAGCTCTTTCAAGGTCTCGCGGAACTGAGATGATGATGATACGCCATTTAAGTTAAGTGATCATATAATCCTCTGTTCTAGATATCAGCCGGACAAATACACGGAACAATGTCTTACTTATTGTCCAACAGTTTGTTTCTCGATTTCCGATTTGTTTGACATAGTACTTAATTGAACACATCAACTTAGTTCTGACCGGGCCCGGTACATGGGTCAACACACAATCATCGAGGGGCCCAGATATCACTTCTAATCCAAGAAGGAACATATAGACTTCGACTCATATGCTTGTTCTACTACTTGTTGAATCATACACAAAGGCACGTTTTATAACATCGAGTTACCAATGCGTTTTCGTACAATCAATGTATAACCAACTCATAGGCAACAAGTCATATCTCTAGGTTTGAAGACTTATATGATATTACCGTCTCACGATCACTCGAGATAAATTCCATGAAGTGATACCAGTGAGCATGGGTTGAATCCAATACTCAGAACTTATGGGCACTCTTGAATGTTGTAGCAACTCTTGCTATGTCCCATACCTTGTACATCTACAATCTAGCTTCATGACAGTCTTGATTCATATCTACTTCCAACATATGACCGACTGTGGATGGTTTGAATAACTTAGTCATTCGGGAAGAATGACCTAGTTATTCTAGAAGTCAAAACATGCAAAGTGAAACACAAGAATAATCGAATCAAATATGGTCTCAGAACTTATAAATATAAATAGAACATCTTTTATTTATCACCATATTGATTACACATTATTCATTGCATACTGTTTCAAACTATCAACTTTATACTTGAATTAAGACAATAGTTGCCCCATGCTTCATGTAACGCCCGTAGATCCGGGATAGTCAATTTAGAGACGATAAGCATCAAAAATGACTTTTTGATGGAAGATTATTTAGAAGGATTAATCTTAACTAAGGTATAGTATATGCTACAAGGATTCCGTACATATAAAGAACGCCGGAATCCGAGTTATAACGAAGAAGTTATGACCTGTCGAAGTTTCGCGACAGAACCGGCACGACACAGCGCGACGTAAATAGTGAATTTACGTTAGAGCAATATTTGGCCTTAGCGATATAAATGAAAGTCGTAGAATACGTTAAACCGAGAGCATGCATAAAAAGAACGTCTAAATCTGACTTCGTATGAGGAAGTTATGATTTTTCGAAGTTTCAGCATTAGCAGTATGCAGCCCGAAACTCGAGATTGAGGTCGAGTGATATTTAGCTAAAAATTTCTAAATGAGAATTGAAGATCTCATCAATAGTAGTCCAACGATAAAAAGACAGACGAAAACGGAGTTCAGATGAAGGAGTTATGAATTTCGAACGGAGTTTTCCTGTCCCGGCCTACTAAAAATAATATATTAATAATAAATTAAAATTAAAGTCAAAATTAGCCAACGGAGTCTAAACAAGAGTTGTAGAGCATAATCTCACCTGCGCGTGGATATAAAGAACGTTGAAAACGGAGTTCGTATGCGAAAGTTATGAATTTCTGAAGTTCGGGGCGCGAAACCCCAAAACTGTCAGAGTTCACGACGTGAATACAGTGTTCACGACGTGAACTCAATATTTATGACTTCTGGAGCCTGACAGATGCAAGTGGCGATGACGCACCTGATGACTATTGAATTCACGACGTGAGAACTTAAAATTCACGACGTGAGAGCTGAAAAATGACCCTATAAATAGAAATCGAGGGTCAGCCGATTTTGGTTGCTCTATCTCTTCTCTCCCACTCCCGATACTCTCTCTAAGCCCTATTTTAACCGCCCCGAAGCCCCGGTATCATCCCGAGACACGAAGCAAGTCCTGAAGCCCGAAGATCCCGAGAAGAAAAGAGTTTCCGAGCCGAAGCTCTGCCTACGAGAAGCCCGGTGTGTGAAGATCTTCCAGTTTCACCGAAGAAGTACTACTCTTAGAGCCGTAGTGCTGTCCGATCATCTTCTGATCAAGTGAGTTTATAGTCCCTTTCATAAACACGATAATAATACAAGTATTGTTTGAATGTATTAAGTATATTGTTGTTTATATGTGTAAGTGCGTAGTTACTTTCTTCTAACACATAAATACGAAGTATTTGCTATGAAATACGTGCTATGTGTTTATATATTGTTTGTCTATTTGAGTTGGGCATAGAATTGATGTTTTATACAAGTGTTAAATGATTTAAACTGTGTAAGTATTTGTATCTACAAAAATGTTGGGTAGAACATGGGTAGATGGGATAGTTGGCGACTATGGAGTTAGCGCCTATTGTATAAACCTTGGTGACTATGGAGTTAGCGCCTACTGTTAAGTGAACCCTGGTGACTATGGAGTTAGCGCCTACTGTTAAGTGAACCCTGGTGACTATGGAGTTAGCGCCTACTGTTAAGTGAACCCTGGTGACTATGAAGTTAGCGTCTACTGTTAAGTGAACCCTGGTGACTATGGAGTTAGCACCTACTGTTAAGTGAACCTTGGTGAGTATGGAATTAGCGCCTACTGTTAAGTAAACCTTGGTGACTATGGAGTTAGCGCCTACTGTTAAGTAAACCTTGGTGACTATGGAGTTAGCTCCTACTGTTAAGTAAACCTTGGTGACTATGGAATTAGCGCCTATTGTATAAACCTTGGTGACTATGGAGTTAGCGTCTACTGTTAAGTGAACCTTGGTGACTATGGAGTTAGCGCCTTATAGCTATGGATTTAGTACCTGATAGATAAACTTTGGCAGCAATGGACTTCGTGCCAATTCCTTAGGTCAATCCTTAGGAACGAATGAATAAAGGATAGTTGATTCTTAGGGTAAAACCTTAAGAAATAAAGAAGATAATGGGGATGGGTAATTGGGTTGATTGTTTGATGATTAAATATAATAATTATATTATTGTGGGTTGAAAACCCTATATGCTCACCAGGCTCCCAAGCCTGACCCACTCAGTTTTCTTTGCATTACAGGTAATGGCACAAGAGTATAAGTTGGTGGAGTTGACGAGAGATTTTGGATTATAGATCAGTAGTTATAAATAACTGTTGTAAGGTCTATTTTATATTGTTTATGCTTTTGGTCTGTATCGGAACATGACATCCCGAGATTTTGTTATTTAATGAAAATACATTTCTTTAAAAAAATGCTTTGATAAATTCTTATCACATTTTGTTTTGGGAACAAATTCCGCAACTGTTTTCTGTAAACGATTACTCTGATTTTAAAACAAAGCATAAACAAATCGGTCTTTTCTGATCGTGAAAATGGGGATGTCACACTTCAAGCATGTACACTATGGTTTTTTCTAAACACTAGTAATGCCATACACCAAGTATGCACACTATGTTTTTCCAAACATTAGTTATGCCATACACCAAGTATGCACACTAAGTTTGTCTATGACCTTTACTCTGTGAAATAGATCGATTGAACATAATTCTAATAATACTCATTTCACAATCCCAAATCCTTACCGCAAATGCAAGAATTCCAAATTCCCGCCATTTACCTAAATTTGTTACATTCTAAACTTATATGCATTGGTCCTCTTGTAATGATTATGCACAAAATCACAAAGACTTGTCAACAGACATTACAGAGTATTCCAGTGGATATCAACTCCATGGAAATGAAGTCTCATATTCAAAGTTCATTGCTTTGAACATTCTTCTTGCATTAAGTTTCCTAATCATACACAGATGTAATGAATAACTTCCACCTATGGGAACATTTCCATATTCCCCTTTTGACTATTACTCCTCAACAAGAGTTGCCTCTTTTCAGAATATGTCAATATGGTCCTTCCAAAATTAACACTATACTTTCAACTGTCCCTGAGCAACCAATATTTGGTAAACCTTAGATTGTCCTCGACAATTGCTTAATCAAATTAGTCTTATCTAGTTCTAGTACTTTTTCCCTCTTAATCCTCTGGGCATTTGGAAAAATTTAGAACAGATGAATATTATAGCACATGCAATCGATCCTATATCTGAAGCATATGGGACACGATTCATAAAGACATGATACTAGACCAGTCTTTTGCTATAATATTTCTATTTCTATTTGCCAAGTTCTCATAATTCAGATTATGAAAAGGGATGCCGTAATCATAATTGAATTTTAGAACGCAAATAATGGACCCATATATAGAATTTCCTTATGTTGAGCCATTCCAACATAAGATTCATATATATATATATATATATATATATATATATATATATATATATATATATATATATATATATATATATATCCTTGACTAAAGTTGATTAAAACCTCAATCTAAGCTTTTAGAATTGAAATGAAGTATAATTTCCTCTCCCTTAATTATAGCAAAACAACTTTTTCCCAATTGAACTTTTGTTTTTCTATAATTAACATTGCTAACTTGCAACACTCATTATAATTATCATGCTCCCACTAGCTTTGATATGTACTCATAAATCAGTTGGACTTCTAGAAATCAATACTTTATTGACTTCCTTACCAAAGTTCAGACTTCTGATACGAAATGCTTTGATAAAACTTTATCAAAACCATACACATTTCCTTAGATAGCACACATGAGTGTCTAAACAATTTCAGAACTATGAAAAGGGAATGTCGTAATCATAGTCTCAATTGTTTAGACCTTTGCCATTTCACACAAGTCCATGTTAGTGTGCCGGTTAACCACACACGCTCCACTAACGACTTTGAGAATGCATATATCACAATTGCTATCTACTTAAAATCTACTTAGTGAAAGCGTTTCTGAAAGAACCCTTTCTATACTTTCATATTTCTGAAAGACCCAACGTTCATACTTGACAATATAGTTACTCCAAAACATGCTACATGCATATTCATAAAACAATATTTTATATTGATAAAGCGGTTACAAACTATTGGATACAAACCCACTATTTCATAGTGTTATATATTACATAACTTCCCAGGATTCTATAGATTTATACATATGGGAGTGCAAAATACAATAGTTTCAAACTATTCAAAAATCTTCTATCAATACAGTAGTTTCAAACTATTCAAAAATCTACTACCAGTATATAACTATACTGGATGCTTATCTCCTGCAAATTAGTTAAACATTGAGAGGGGTAAGCGGTGGCGCTTAGTGAGTTCAATAATAGATACAATATAACGTTATGCCATATATATTGTAATATGCCAGAAACAAAGAGGAACAAGGAACAACAAGGCATAATGCGAAAAGTTTTCCATATTAATCAATGAGACATAACAAATTCCATACTTGATATAAAATCAATAAAGTTTCAGCACAAATGGCACAGTAAATACTCAAGAATATCATTTTGCTAGAATATTTAGGCTTTCAGCCTTATCTTAGCATACTACCGAAGCGAAAGTGATGCCTATGTCATACACTTCATGGTCAACGGTTCATACCAATACCCAAGTGATGCTTATGTCATACACTTCAAGTCAGAGGTACAGCCTTGCTATAAAATAGCAGATACAACAACTCGAGATGATAACATGGAAAAGCACATAGCACATATAACATATAACATACAATTGTTTCTACATATTAAACTCACCGAGAAATAAACGGGGGTCAAAATAGTAATTTGGGCAGCACTTCGGCTTTAAATATGACTTTCTTCGTTGAAAACCGGGAGTTTTCTTGAAAACCGGGCTCTGCGAAGGTAGACCTTCGAAACCGAAAAGATAAATTTTTCGGGCTTCTCGGGAATCTCGGGGTGCGCTTCGGGCTTTGGAATAAGTACCGGGGCTTCGGGGAAAGTCGGAATGTAAGAAAATGTTGAAAAGGGGTGAAAAAGACCAAAATTCAAACATGTAACCGGGAGGTCTCGCACCCTTTATATAGGTGCGAGCCTCGGATCCGAAGCCAGGAGAGGAGGGCATGTGTGCGAGGCTCGGAACACGCGGCAGCAGGGCGAAGCTTCGGCCGGAGAGCTGGCTGCTTCGGATTGGGTTGGCTGCTTCGGTCCAATGGGAGGAGGACACGAGGGTCGGATCACGTGTTGCATGCGAGGATCACATGTGGCATGCGAGGATCACGTGCTTCTTCGGACACCTGTGCGACACGCATCGCTTCTCGGACATGCCACGCAGCAGCTTCGGACACGTGGCCAACTCCGAGCGAGGGTGACGTGGCAATCACTATTCATGTGAAATTTCTCGAAGAATGTGCCCAATCTTGTAAAATCCATAACTTTCTCATACAGACTCCGTTTTTGACGTTCTTTATATGCACGCGTAGAGAAAATTATGCTCTACAACTTTCGTTTAGACTTCGTTGGAAAATTTTGACTTTATTTTTATATTATTATTTTTAACAGACCGGGACTGGTAAATCCGTTAAAAATTCATAACTTCTTCATCCGACGTCCGTTTTCGTCAGACTTTTTACCGTTGTACTACTAATGACGAGACCTTTTATTCTCGTTTAGGTTGTGTCGGCTAAAAATCACTCGATCTAAAATTCGAGTTTTTAGCTGTCTATTGCTAAGCTGAAACTTGTAAAAATCATAACTTCCTCATACGAAGTCAGATTTTGGCGTTCTTTTTATCGAACTTCTCGGTTTAACGAATACTACGACTTTCATTTAGATCACTAAGGCTAAAAAGTAGTTTATCAAAAACTCACTTTTTACGTCATTCGGCACCGTGTCGGTTTTATCGCGGATCTTCGATTGGTCATAACTTCTTCGTTATAACTCGGATTTCGACGAGGTTTTCGCCTACGTGTTTCTAACGAGATTATCTACAACTTTCAACAATAAAATTTTACTTATTTCAAGTTTTATATTTTCGCTAAATTTCACTATTTAGCTTTTAATTGGAATCTTATAAGACTTCCAATAATTTATGAGTGATTCTAAACATAGGTTTACCTTATTGCTAGTAAAAACTATCTGTTAGAACTCAGTACTCAATATCACATAATATTTCATAATATTATTTATATAAAACACGATCTCAAAACGTGTATGTTACAGTTTCCTCACCATCATTTTCATGAATCGGAGAGAAACCTTATGACACTTAGATTTTATGGTGTATGTGTTCCTATCCATGTGAATTTGTCAAAACCATAATCACAAGACAAGGTTAGTGACAAATCCAAACTCTTATGGATTGAACTTGTGCAGTCTTAACTTCTTGCCACCTGGCAGCTCAAGGGCCTACCATTGCTTCCAAGTTGTTATGCAACCAATTGAGAACTCTCAGAACTCATATGCAAAGCCAACTTTAACTGGAATGGGCACAGAAATAGGAATATGTCAACACGATAGGTTATAAACCTCAAGTCGTGTGCTAGTGATAAACTATAGGTTTTTCTTCTTGATTAGATCTAGAAGCTTGTTTAAGATCTTTAAGACTCCCACTGTCCTCTTGACATATAAGACTCACTTGCCAAATATTCAAGAGATAGTGCAGATTCTTTATCAAGACAAACACTTCACACAATTGGCCTTAGTTGGTCTTTGTTTTATCCAAAACATCACAACTTACTAATTTCGAATGTACAAGAGTAGGACACATTTTACTCTTACATTTGACAAGTGTTATAAACATTTCTTTAAGATATGTCACTCAAGTTACAATCTTGGAGTATGACCCTAAGACTTGTTTTGGAACGAAGTATGACTCATCTTCTTGATTTAACCATTTCAACAATTCATGATTCCTCTTCTTAGCCATAAGAATGCACTAAGATGTCCTTAGAGGACCAATTGTGATATGGTTTCTTAATCATTAAGATGATCACAAAACATGATACTAAAGTACTCTCCCATCTTTTCAGATTTGAGAAACTTTTGTCTTTCTGCCTAATTTGATTCTTCTCATTCGTCCTGCAATACATTGAAACTTTTCCAATGTTTCAGAATTATACTTAAACTGGTAAGTATAACCATATTTACTCAACTTTAGTAAATCATGACGAATAGTCTTATCGATCTTTTGTGGTGGACCTTGACCAGTGCACAAGAATGTGTGTTGGATCCCTTAGTCCTTCACTTGACTCACATATACATGTAAACAAGGAATTAGTCTTAATTTTCCAAAGATGAAAATTCTCATTCATCATACTATATAACTTGCATGATTCTAAGTTTCAGCCCAATTGAGACTTGGTTGATGAGAATCTTCTTTATTTGGTAACTTTAGACACTACCACACATGAAAGAATCAAATTCACATTTCCAATATTGCTAGAACCATACAAACATCAACTTTTCATAAAATGTCATTGCAAGGAGATATAATAAAATAAAACAAAATTTTATTTATTTATAAATGCGGAAAAACTTTTTCCTTACAATGCAACTTTAAATGAAAACTATGCTATTACATATTTTCTAGCAATCTATCATAACTCCTAAGTAGTAGCTCAAGAATCCAATCTTCGAACCATGCGATTGAAATCTATCTCCGCGATCAGATTCATCATACTCTTTTTTAAGTTTCCTTCCCTTTACTTGATCCTGCCAAACACCAAAACGTAACCGAGTCACATTTTGTATTAAGAATCATCAATAAGGAACTTAACAGAGTTAGATAGTGGACTTACCTGAAGCAGAGTCAAACCTTTTTGATTTTTCCTTTTCTCTTAGATCTTTCAGGTAGTTAGGGTAGTTTCGCAACCAATGCCCCTTCTCTTGACAATGAAAACATATAGACTCTTTGGGAATGGTACACGGGACTATCACAGACTTAGCTTTTCCCTTTACCTTTTGGTCAACCGGGTTGACCAAGGCCGATCCCTTTCCATTGGGAAGAGAAAGCTTTTCTGGACTTCCAATGTTACCATTGTCAATGTCCATGGAAGTTTGAGAAATAGACCTTCCACCCATATTTGCTTGACCATTGCGCCATATCATTTCTGACTCAGCAGCAACAAGCAAATAAGATAGATCTATTAGGGTCATGTCGTGATCTGTTACATCATAGATCTTAATGAACTCACTATATGACTCAAGAAGTGACTGAAGAACCCAGCCAATAGCCAACTTCCTTGGGAAAACGACACCCAAAATTCTCAACCTGTCAATGTGTGACTTCATTCCTAAGACATGAGTGCACACAGGTCTTCCATCTTTATGTTTCATTGCTAGTAGTGCTTGAGTGACCTTGAATTTTTCAAGTCTTCGAGCTTGTGGGTAAGGGAGAGTAAATGGAGGAGGTGGAGGTAGAGAAGTGTGATTTCCATGAGATTTGGGAAGATCATAGTTGTCTAAACCAGACATCTACAATGGGAGATATTCAAGTTAGTTTATTTAAGTCCTTAATATAACACCCAATATGAAATATTAAGGCTAGGACCCAACACAATATTTTATAACTTAGAAGAGGGATGTCGTAATCCAAGCTATAAAATATTTGAAGGTAGGTGAATGATGATTCACCAATTTCCACCATGAAAAACGAAATAAATTATTAGGTTTTAATTGGTTTTGAAACTCCTAGATTCTTTGAGATTGATTGAACTTTTCAATGGCATGTTTCAATCTCGAGTGTGTCCTTCAGGTTTTGTGACTGGGATGCCGAGGATCACAAAACTAAGTGTGAAGTAACCTTGGAAATTACTTGGTACCCTTAATGTTTACCCCTCAATCAATGTGCCGGTTAACCACACGCACTCCATCGATACTATGATAAACATTAAGTTACCCTTTTCCTACCTTGTTAAGTCCAGCTAGTGTGCCGGTTAACCGACTTAAGCAAAGTGCAAAGTGTAAGTTCATGGGTTAGCACCTTATTCACATTTTCCTAAAGTAACTAAGATTGGGAATTTATAAAAACATTTAGTTACTTTATATTCATCATACTTTTAATGAAGATTTAAAGTCCTTGTCTTACCCGTTCGGTTAACGACCCTCCAACGATCAAGGAAGCGGTGGGTGAGAGTGGACACCCATTAAGCTTCCATTTTATAGGCAGCAACCTTATACCCCCCTTATAGACCGGCTTTGTGAATGAGGCCTACTAACGGTAAAACGACTTGTTCTTATACATATATATATATATATATATATATATATATATATATATATATATATATATATATATATATATATATATATATATATTATTAAACTTATAATATTATAAAGTATAAGGGTTGAATTTTAACTTTTAAAATTCTAGGGGTTGGAACTAAAGTTTTTAAAGAGACTTTACATGTTCCAAAACTTGAGGGCAAGTTTTGTAACTTTCAAAACTTTTCATCTTTCATAACTTATGAGTTAATGGATTAATAAAATGAGAGAATTTTCATTTTATGTAACCTATGTGTTTAATAATGGACTTTAAAAGAGTGAATTTTGGTAATTTATAACTTGAGTACAAATTATGGATTCCATTAAAACACATAATGATCAAGAATTAAACTAACAATCAAGTTACAAATAATTCCTATGATCTTCTAAACTCATAAGTGCATGAATGTTCATATGAACAATTTCAAGAATTATAAATAAACCATATAAAACTTGAAATTTTGATAATAGCTATTGAAAATGGATTAGCATACCCATTACACCATCTAAAACAAGTTTTATAACACCAAAATAGTTTAGGGTAATGTTTCTAGTCCATTTCCAGCAGCAAAACTCGAAAATCTGCATTCAGGGGCTCCTACTCGTCGAATGCATGAACATACTCGACGAGTAGGATGAATTTGGTCATGGACTCATCGAGCCCCCCCCCCCCCCCCCCATGGACTCGGCGAGTTCATGCTGCAGAGTGCAAAAAAACTGAGTTTTTTTCACAATTTTTCATCAAGTATCAAACAAACAAGTCTATGCTCTGATACCACTGTAGGGTTTTGAGCATTCTAACACTCCTAAGGTGTACATGCAACCCTAGAAACCTTGGATCTATGTTTGACTAAGATACATGCATATTTGATTTTCCAAGGTTTTTCAACTATCTAACATAGCATGGGGAACTTTTAAACATAAATGCTAGAAGAAGAACATACCTTTTGTAGTTTGGAACAATTGTATGTTATGTTTTATATGTTCAATGTGCTTTCCCGTGTTACTATGATAATGAGTTATACCTTAGACCACGAAGTGTATGACATAAGCATCACTTGGGTACAGGTATGTAGCCTCTGGCCGTGTAGAGCATGTCTCGTAAGAGAATGACTTCTACCATTATGGCATTGGCAGAAGGCTAGGCAGGGCTGAAAGCCTATAACTTGCTAGCCAAAATGTTTATTCAGAAATTGGTTATTTTTTTTTCCATGCCATATGGGCAAAAGTCTTATTGATGTATATCAAGTATTGAAATTGTTATGTCTTATTGATTGTATATCTTTGAATCAGATTATTCATTGATATGGAAAGCATGTCATATGATACTCATCTGCCTTTGTTGTTCTTTGTACCTCTTTGCTTCTGTCATATTGATATGTATATGGCATAATGTTATATTGTATCTATTATTGAACTCACTAAGCGTCACCGCTTACCCCTCTCAGTGTTTAACAATTGCAGGTAATGAGAATCCATTATAGTCATATACTGTTGGAAAATTTAGAATAGTTTATACTATTACTTTTGTACTTGGGTTTATGTATGTATAAAACTATAATATCCTGGGTAGTTATGTTATAAGTATAACACTTTGTAATAAACTTAGTCGGTTTGTATCCAGTCTTATCTAAATAAATTATCAATGTAAAATATTGTTTATAAATATGCATGTAGCATGTTTTGGAGTAGTAATATTGTGAAGTATGAAAGTTTGGGTCTTTCAGAAATACGATAGTTTAGAAAGTTAGGGTCTTTCACTTTTCTTTGAAATATTACTCTGATTTTATTATAAAAGCATAAACGAAATTGGTCTTTTCTGGCCGTGAAAATGGGGATGTCACACTTGGTATCAGAGCATTAGTTTAAGCGAACTAGGAATTTGTAGGATTTCTAGAATTAAACTTAGAATGCTAAGTGATGATCGTGAGATGAGTGTCTCCCATATTTTAGACACGAGCACTAGTATATTTTAGGAAAGATACCTAAAATGTTTTTATGTGCTAAATGACATATGTTTGCCATATATGCTATTATTTGTGTGGATCTATGGTCTATTGCCGACCAGATCTGGAAATCTTATGTGTTCAGGATTCTAAGCGTATGACTACGATATTAGAACTAGCATGTAATCATTTTGGAGTGATAAGGAGAATTTAAATATATAGCGTGAATAAAGATCTAAATTCGCCTAATTTTGGTGTATAGATCAAATGGAAAGAACCCGAAGTGGAGCCGGAAATGCGAATAAGAATTAGCAACCTCAACCCCGAGTGGTTGAGCAGGTGCCAATAGTAGAAGCTGCACCAGAAGCAATCACAATGGTTGGAGTACAATCCATGATTCGGGCTATGATGGCCGAACAAATGGAAGATATGAGACAGCTGTTGCTGAATAATAGGGACGAATCCTTAATGCATGTCGAACAACCTGAACTGAACGACGGACGGTCACAATAAGAGGACGATAGTAGGACTGTCAGTCAAGCGGAACCCACAGTGGCAGAAAGGAATAACCCGGAGAGGGAAATCAACAGAGATGGGCGTATGTATAAGAATTTCTTGGGCGCCAAACCACCAAGTCTTTCTGGAAGCCCAAAACCTGTAGAGATTATGGACTGGATCTCCTAAATGGAGATGGTATTTGAAAGCTGCGACTGTAGCGACAAGCACAAAACTATTTTTGCGGTCAGAAAACTGAAGACCAGAGTTTTAAGCTGGTGGAAGCTATTAGCAGACACGATGCCACATGGAGAAGCCATGAAAATATCTTGGGAAAATTTCTTATAGCAGTTAAAGATGCAGTACTGCTCAGAGATAGATCTGATAGATCTAAACAATGAATTTCAGAACATGAAGAAAGGGAAAATGAGCATTGACGACTATGCTACAACGTTTACCGAAAAGATGAAGTTATTTCCATACTTAGTGCCAACTGAACTCTCAAAAATTGAGAGGTCCGCAAACGGACTGCCAACCGACTTTGGCCCAACGGTTAAAATGGCAACTACTCTGAAGATAGCAGTCCGAGCAGCTAAAAATGTGGAGACCCAGTTAAAGGAAAAGGGCCAGGAGAGGGCAGAGGTTGGTGAGAAAAGGAAGTTCGATGGATCTTCGAGATCCAACAAGAAAAGTAAATTCTCGAAGTCTGGTTCGAGAGGAAGAGGAGGCGAAGCAAAATGGTGTGACAAGTGTAAGAAGAAACATGTTGGGAAATGTGGCGAGGAGGTCACTTGTTTTAAATGTGGAAAGCCTGGGTACTATGCCAATGAATGCACCTTCAATAAGAAAATATGTTATGGGTGCAATGAAGAGGGGCACATTTTGAGGGACTGCCCGAAGAAGAAAGAGGCAGCAAGGCCCAATCTCCCACCAAAGCCGAAGGCGAGAGCTTTCCAAATGAAACTAGAAGCCGAAAAGGATGCAGCAGATGTCGCTTCAGGTACCTTTCTTGTAAATGGCTTGTTTGCCAATTTGTTGGTTGATTCCGAAGCGAATTACTCCTTTATATCACGTAAATTTGGTGAAAGACTAGCATTGCCTTTAGAAAAACTTGATGATGCCCTAATTGTAGAAGTTGCTAGTGTCAAATTCATACCTGTTAGCAATGGCATTAAGAATATCGTCATCGACTTGAATGGAAACAAATTCCTCGAGGAGCTGTTACCCATTTAGTTGAATGGTTTCGACATAGTACTGGGAATGGATTGGCTTAGCGCCAATGGTGTCGAGATACTATGCAATAAAAAGATAGTGAGGGTAAACTCGCCTAGAAAAGAGTCATTTATGGTGTACGGAGACAAGCGCAGAGTAAATTCTGGAATCATTTCCCTAATGAAAGCCATAAAATGTTTAACTAAAGGATGCACCTCATACTTGGCATTCGTGATCGATGCTAAGAAGGAGAAAAAGGATATGCAAAGTATACCAGTGGTGTGTGACTATCCGGAAGTCTTTCCCGAAAATCTTCTTGGATTGCCCTTGATAGACAAGTAGAGTTTCGAATAGACTTGTTACCAGGAACAACACCGATAGCAAAAGCACCATACCGATTAACACCGACGGAGATGAAGGAGCTCATGATGTAACTTCAGGATTTGTTGGACAATGGTTTCATTAGACCTAGTTCATCACCGTGGGGAGCTCCGGTGTTATTCGTAAAGAAGAAGGACGGGAGTATGAGGATGTGCATAGACTACAGAGAGCTGAATAAGGCAACAATAAAGAACAAGTACCCATTGCCAAGGATTGATGACATGTTCGATCAGCTGCAAGGTTTGAGCTATTTCTCGAAGATCGATCTTAGGTCAGGATATCATCAGCTAAAGGTGAGAGAGCAGGATATTGAGAAGACTGCATTCAGAACAAGATATGGACACTACGAGTTCTTGGTTATGTCGTTTGGACTAACCAATGCTCCAGCAGCATTCATGGATTTGATGAGCAGGGTTTGTAAACCATTCCTCGATAAATATGTGATAGTGTTCATAGATGACATTTTCATTTATTCAAAAAGCAAGAATGAGCTTGACAAGCATCTGCGAGAAGTGTTAGAAGTTCTAAAAAAGGAGAAGTTGTATGCAAAGTTCTCCAAATGTGATTTTTTGATTCAAGAAGTCCAATTTTTGGGTCATGTGGTTAACCAAGAAGGGATCATGGTTAACCCAGCTAAGATTAAAGCTATAATAAAGTGGGAACAACCAAAGAGTCCCACGGAGATCCAAAGCTTTCTGGGATTAGTCGGATATTACTGAAGATTTATCCAAGGCTTTTCTTCGATAGCTGCTCCATTGACAGCTTTGACCCATAAAGGAGCTACTTATACTTGGAATGAGAAGCACGAGGAAGCATTCGAGAAGCTAAAGAAGAAGTTGTGTGAGGCACTGATTCTTTCTTTACCTGATAGAGTTGAAGACTTCACAGTTTATAGCGATGCATCTAGAGTTGGGTTGGGTTGCGTTCTGACCCAAAGGGATAAAGTGATAGCATATGCATCGAGACAATTGAAAGAACATGAAAAGAACTACCCCACTCATGATTTGGAGTTGGAAGCGGTAGTATTCGCCCTAAAGATATGGAGGCATTATCTTTACGGCACAAAGTGCAAACTTTTCACTGATCATAAGAGTCTTCGGTATCTCTTTAATCAGAAGGAATTGAACATGAGACAACGACGCTGGCTAGAGTTGCTTAAGGATTCCGATTGTGAAATACTTTACCACCCTGGTAAAGAAAATATTGTAGCTGATGCTTTAAGCCAAAAAATGAGCCTTGAAAGGAAGGCCAAGGACATTAAGAATCGAAGTTGTCTCAACGATTATAGAAAGTATCAAGAAAGCTCAGGAAGAAGCTTTAGATAAAAATGACTGAAAGGAAGAACGTTTGGGCAAAACGTTAGTGTTCGATACAAACGGTCAAGGACTGAAGGTATTCCAAGATAGGATTTGGGTAGCTAAGATGGGAGGAATAAGAGATCTTCTAGTGGAAGAAGCTCACAAGACCATTGACTCGATTCATCCCCGCAGCACGAAAATGTATAGGGATCTGAAACCCTACTACTGGTGGCCGACGATGAAGCTCGATGTTGCAAAGTATGTGGCCGAGTGTGTGACATGTGCAAGGGTTAAGGCACAACATCAGAAACCGTATGGGAGTTTAGAACCTTTACATGTACCTATGGGTAAATGGGAAGACAACACCATGGATTTGGTGATTAAACTGCCTAGAACGAAGAGCGGTCATGACATGATTTGGGTGGTCGTTGATCGGTTTACTAAAAGTGCACACTTCATAGCAGCCAATGAAAAGGGGAAAGTTGAGTCCAAGGTTTATTGGACCGTTTAAAGTTCTTCATAGGATTGGGAACCAAGCTTACAAGCTAGAACTACCAGAAGAACTAGATGGTATTTATAACACTTTTCATGTGTATTATTTGAGGAAGTTCACGGAAGAAGTTCCCGACATAATTCCAATTTCTAAGTTAAGGATGGATGAAAGCAAGAGGCCAATTGAAGAACCAGAGGCAATCGTTAACCGTAAGACTAAGAAGTTGCGACGCAAGATGGTCGATTTAGTGCTTGTGCGATGGAAACGTACGAATGGGCCAAATCTCACCTGAGAAACAGATAAGTTGCTATCCGCATTTGTTTGCTGATGTATGATTCCGGGGACGGAATCATCCTAAGGGGGAAAGAATTGTAACGCTCGTGTTTCTGGGCTAAGCATTAAAGATGATGTAATAGTCTTGGTCAACTATTGTAACGTGTTTTGAAGTAATAAGAATGAATTATGTGAATTTATGTGTCTTATATTTAAATGATGATGATATAATAAATTAAGGATAAAAATAAGCGTCAAAAGTAAAATGTTAGATAAACCCGATATCTATGAAGAAAGTTTTAGTGGTCGTAACAAGGATTCCGGAGATAAAAAGAACGCCGAAATCCGAGTTATAGCGAAGAAGTTATGACCTGTCGCATTTTCGCGACAGAACCGGCACGACGCTGTTTGACGTAAAAAGTAAGTTTACGATAAAGTTCTTTTTATCCTTAGCAATCTAAATGAAAGTCATAGTATATGTTAAACCGAGAGTGTGCATAAAAAGAATATCCAAATCTGACTTCGTATGAGGAAGTTATGAATTTTCTAAGATTTGGCACAACAGTATGCAGCCTGGAATTCGAATATTAGACCGACCAGTTTTTAGCCGACACAACCTAAACGAGAATCGAAGATCTCGTCGATAGTAGTTCAACGGTAAAAAGACAGATGAAAACGGAAGTCGGATGAAGAAGTTATGAATTTTTAACGGACTTTTCCTGTCCCTTCTACGCGTGGATATAAAGAATGTTGTAGAGCACGGTCTCATCTACGCGTGGATATAAAGAATGTCGAAAATGGAGCTCGTATGCAAAAGTTATGTATTTTTGAAGTTTTAGACACACACTTTGAAGCTTATCCGAAGGGGAACGCCATGCGTCCGAGGGAACGCCCTGCGTTCGCATGCAGTGGACACGTATCTCGCATCTTGACACGTCCGAAGCCCGGAAACCAATCCACAGCCACGTATCACCGAACACGCTGCGTACGAAGGAACGCGCTGCGCTCCGGAACGCGCTGCATCCCTCTAAGGAAGGCTCTGCGCAGCCGAGGCCAACCCCCCTATAAATAAGATCTGAAGCCAGCCGATTTCCTTTTCCATTTTCAAATCTCGTTCACCTTCTAGTTTCTTTTAAGCTACACTAAAACCCCCGAAGCCTAGGGTACCATCCTAGCATCAGAAGTAAGCCCCGGAGAGCCCTAAGTCTCCGAGAAAAAGAGTTTTTCGAGTCGAAACTCTGCTCGCGGAAAGCCCTATTTTTGAGCAAAACCTCCCGGTTTCATCGAAAAAGATTTTTTTTAAGGAACGAAGTGTTGTCCAATCAACATCTTATCATGTGAGTGTATAGTCACTTTCATCTTACACATAGATATGAAGTATTTTATATAAAATATGTGCTATGTGTGTGTGTGTGTGTATATATATATATATATATATATATATATATATATATATTGTTTGTTTATTTGAGATGGATGTTGAATGAATGTTTTATACATGTTTAGAATGATTTAAACTGTATATGTATTTTTATCTACAAATATGTTGGGTATAACATGGGTAGATGAAATAGTTGATGTGTGATGAAATAAATGATGAGAGGCCTCGATGTTGTCGATGTTCCAGTCATCTAGCGGAGTATGGATGACGACCACGGACCTTTCTAGACAATCCAATGGAACGCTAGCAGGCTCGCAACCTGTAGGTGTTTGTGAACGATGTGTTCACCGGTGTACTCCATCCCCCTCATGGTTGCCTTACGGACATATATGGCTGAGGAATCCCCTTAGCAGTACTGTCCATCCCGTTAATGATCCTTAGGCTAGGTCCCTTATGATAGGTGTTTAGGGACGTAAAGTGAGGATAACGGGAATGGGTAATCAGGGTTATTATTGGTCGATGAAATTAATAAATTTATTCTTGGTTGATGAAATTAATAAATTTATTTATTGTGGGTTGAAAACCCTATGTGGTCACCAGGCTCCCAAGCCTGACCCACTCAGCTTTCTGTATTACAGGTAGTGGAATAAGAGCATAGTTGGATGATAACGAGAGATTTTGGATTATAGGCCATTAGATGTAAATAAATGTTGTAAGGCCTATATCGTACTGTTTATGCTTTTGGTCTGTATCGGAACATGACATCCCGATGTTTTGTAATATAATGAAAATACATTTCTTTAAGAAAGGCTTTGATAAATTTTATCATATTTTGTTTTGGGAACAAATTTTGTAACACTTTTCTTTGAAAGATTACTCTGATTTTATTATAAAAGCATAAACGAAATTGGTCATTTCTGGCCATGAAAATGGGGATGTCACACAATAACTCCAAAATCCCATCCTTGACAGAACAAAATAGCACAGGAGTCTGCTCCAGAATACTGCGGGTAATCTCCGATGAGATGAACTCTCGCATCTGCTCGCTAATTGGCTCAGTACCTTCACCTGATCCGGAACCAGAACCAGAACCTCCTTCCTGAGTGCTCATCACCAAACTGAAATACGACAAGCAAATGATCAGAACATACCAAAGAATCCTCCTCCCACAAGCTTCCTATATTCTCCAAGACTCTCCCCGATTCGAGTATGGATCCTGTGTTTTCAGTACTACAGGCCCAATACTACTTTCCACACATATCCATACTTTCCTCAAGAATCCTCCCGAATCCTCTAATTCACCTTCTCAAGCTGATGCACCAAATACTCACTAAACAACACAACTAAACCCACTGAAGCACTTCCTAGGTTCTCCTAGGTTCCCGATCTCACCCAGCCCTCAGCTGCTGAAAGACTCCCACCAATTTCAAATAGCTACCTCATGAATATAGTCACATGCAACAGAGATTAGATAATCCTTCGAGTAAAAGACTCAATCCTAGAACGGTTGGACTCAAACGAGAGCTGAGCAATATGGAAAAATCTATCACTCTGAGATTATTTAACCCGTGTCACATGTGACTTAGCATGTTCACTTAGTAGCTAATTCACATAACTAAGGGTCCCATAAAGCACAAAGCAAGCAACATTCAGGCAACAGAAAATCTAACCTAACACACACTAATCAAGCCATTCTACCCACTTATCTCAAAATCATACTAGCATGCAATTCTAAAAGCTCATACAATCAGGCATAAAAAGGCATCTCTCCTATCATAAAATCCTGAGCAGATCCTTAGCCCTAACTATCATGTAATTCTCATAATCATAACATATATCATAGTAAACATGTACTGGTATTCTAGGGACCACTTACTTGAGCTCGGTTGATTGCACGCACCACACCCTTTCTTATATTAGAAAACTCTTTTCTTAAAGATAATTTTCTTTTTGAAAACTTTACCAAATCCTCAGTTTGATTTCAGACACACCCGAGAGTATGTCTAAATCCCTTAAACCAAGGCTCTGATACCAACTTGTAAGATCCCAAAAATAATGACATAAAATTTTCGTTTTTAGATAAATAAATCATTAATACATATCATTTCCATAAAACCAAGGTAAACAAGATTTATCAAAACATCATTAATTCAGAGTAAATCACAGAACGCGGAAACAAGTGGTGTATGCTCTGTAATCATCTCGAACTCTTCCATTTGAAAACCGAAGTACCTAAAACATAAACTAAAAACCGTAAGCACAAAGCTTAGTGAGTTCCCCAAACTACCACATACCATACATACACAAGTAAACACATAATGGGCCCCGCCCTATCATCGGGCCCTGCCCAGCATCGAGGCCCGCTCGGTATACAGATCTGTAAGTCGTTGGGCCCCGCCCAGTATACATATAAAACATATAAAATATAAACATACAAACATATCAATACATAACATATGCAATAATGACAAAGATACATAGCATACAGAATGGTCATCAGGCCCCGCCCGGCATCGGGTCGTACCCGGTAATCATAAAACACATACCGATAAATAGCATATAATATACTCATCAGGACCCGCCTGGCATCGGGCTCCGCTCGGTAAACATAAACACATAACATATACAAGAGTCACGAAGACAACAAACATATTAAACATAACAAACCATGGGCCGGCACTGGTGCCTTCGACCCGCTAAATACAGTGAGGAACTCACCGCGCACTGCCAAATCGCACAAAAACTCCCTGGCTGCTGACTCACAGATCTCCGAACTATCAATATCAAAACAACACCCGATCAACATTTGGGTCCCAATCCATAACCATAAGTCCAACAGTCCATTCTTGGGGTAAAAATAACATTCTACTGCTCTCCTAGTTTGGCCCAAGACTAAGGCCCAAAATCAAAATATAAAAGGGCCCAAAACCAAATAATCACTCAAGCCCCATACGTGGCCCAATTTTCCAAATTGGGCCCAAACCCCTTACATGGGCCTTACTCTAAAACCCAAACATAGCCCAACATAACCTTGGTTAACCCTAATCAAACTTCTGGTGAAAGTCAAAGTCAACAGCCAATGTTGACCAAACACGTTGTGTTGCCCCTTGGACACGTCGTGTTCTTCCCTCATCCAGATAATCGGGAAATCCCTAGCCAACACTGAAACATCCCAAAAATACAGTCCAAAAATTTCGGTTTTAATTATTAAGAAAACCATAGTCATCAAACGTCATATGAGAATCATAAATAGTGTATCTCAAAATATCATAACATCTGTCAAAATATATCATAGTATAAACATCCCAGGCTAAACAAATGGTGTGTGCACTGCAATCATCCCGAGCTCTTCCTCTTGCTTGTGGAAGTACCTGAAATCAAAACTGAAAACTGTAAGCACGAAGCTTAGTGAGTCTCCCCAAACTACCACATACTATACACATAATAACATAATCACATACATTGGTCCTTGCCCGCTACACCGGGTCCCGCCCAGCATCGGACCGAAGTCCGGTATACATATAACATATCAACAAGCATATGACATAAACACATAACATAAACATATAAACAATCCTCGAGCTTACCCCGACATTGGACTGGAGCCCGGAAGATATAACACATAACATATAAGCTAAACATTCCTTGGGCTAGCCCCAGCATCGGACCGTAGTCCGGAACACATAAACAAACACATGCAAGAATCACGAAGACATCAAGTATACAAAAATTCCTCGGGGTTGCCCCGACATCGGACCTATGTCCGGAAACATATAAACTACATCGGGCTAACCCCGGCATCCCTAACATACATAAACGGGCCGACATTGGTGCCTTAGATCCGTTCCTAGGAGGAAAACTCACCTCAAATGTCGAGTGAAGTAGTTGAACATCTCTGCTCCTGCAACCGGCTCTACTCACTCCTTATACAAAACAATCCCTTAGTTATCATTCCTTATGTCAAGACCCTTCACGGTCAACCTTGGTCAAAGTCAATGTCCCAGTCAAAGTCAAAGTCAACAATCTGAGTTGACTCAACTCGTCGAGTCATCCCCCTGACTCGCCAAGTTCCCTTGCTACTCATAGTCATGATAACACGAGCCAAATCATCGAGTCCCTTCATAGACTCGTCAAGTTCCACCTATACAAGATCGAGACAAACCGACTCAACTCGTCGAGTCCCTCTATGTACTCGCCGAGTTCTTCTGTCTGTTTGAGCCATCTCAATGGATTAAGCTCCTATCCTTCATATCCAAACTCCACACTTGATTCACATACTAGAAATACACTTTTAAGGGTAAAGTTTCCAACTTTACCCGTTATTAGTCCTTCATAAAGCCTTTATCTCAAACCCTAGCTCTCTAGAACATATATCTTGGTCCAAAAGCTATAATACTCCAAACTAAAACATACTAACGTAGATATAGGCCTTAGACGTCATTTGGACACATAAAGCTCCTATATTTCCTTTCATGCATGGCCTTTTGGGGCATAGAAGGCCAAAATAACATCTTAGAGGTTGCATGGGGATTCCAATGGCATAAAGTTTGCACCTTTATGCCATAACAACCCTTAATGATTCCAGATCTAAAGGGATCCTTGCTCGGGACGTCCACATCACAAGGGTTAAGCTTCTTAAACCCAAAAACCCCCATAAGTGAAAATAAGAAGATCTAAGAAACTACTAGACAAGTTAGAGGCTTGATTACCAGAAAATAAAGAGGATGAGATGTTGCTTCTGGATCTAGAATATTCTCCTGGAATCCCTTAGCTTCATCTTCTTCTACAAGCTTCAAATCACACTAAGTTCACTCAAAAATGGCTCACACACTCACACAAAGCTCTAGGGTTTCATGGATTAGGGTTTGGGACTTGGAGGCTGGAAATGAGGCCATAAAGTGAGGTTTAAGATGCTTAAATAGGGTGTAAAACCTTGAAATTAGGGTTTCATTCTGGCTGACCAACTCGCCGAGTCGAGGCTCTCAACTCGTCAAGTTGGTGGTTTAAGATCCTGCGTCCAAACTCGTTTCTACTCGACGAGTCTGGGGCTCCCAACTCGTCGAGTACCTCTTTAAAAATGAATAAATTATAAATAAATGTGTACCAGGAATCAGGCGTTACAAACACATCGTGTTTTCCCGAGATTCAACAGCTTAGTACAATAAGTTGTTTTCTCTGATTCTAAAAGCCCCAGAACATAGATCAGACTTCCTTGAGCTGGAAAACCACATAAAGTTGCCAACTTTACATTCATGCATGTCTAAATGAAGCTCTTAAGCTTAAAAAGGAATTAACATATGACTTAATTCATGCATGACACCAAAACCCTCATAAAGCTTGCACCATTATTATCAAGGGTACCAAAACAAACTCAGATCTGAAGGAGCAAGCCCTTAAACGACCTAACTCATACATTAACCCAAAAAGGGACCAAAAGAACAACAAACTAGCTGTGAAGAGACCTAAAGATATACAAGACAAGATACAAAGTTGATAGCTTAGAAAGCTTCCCCGCAAGATGATGATTATGGATCCAAATCCCTTCCACCAAGCAAGAAAACTTCAAATCCTCTACTTCCTTTACAAATGCACAAGAATGGCACCAAAGACTTCTTAATAGCTCAAGAACACCACCAAGGGACCAAGGGATTGATTTAAGGGTTTTATTGACAATGGAGGCTGGTAAGGAGGCCAACCATGAGGACTTAAGGCCTTTAAATAGGGTGCAACACCCTAAAAATGAGGGTTTTATCCACCTGCCGCCAACACGTCGTGTTGCTCCATAAACACGTTGTGTTGGTCTTAAAGAAAGCATTGATTCTTCAAGTCTAGACATGCCGTGTCCAATCCTCTAAATGGAATTTATTCCCAACAATTGGTCCTCAGGATTCCGAGTGCTACAATATATATATATATATATATATATATATATATATATATATATATATATATATATATATATATATATATATATATATATACATATATATATATATATATATATATATATATATATATATATATATATATATATATATATATATATATATATATATATATATATATATGTGTGTGTGTGTGTGTGTGTGTGTGTGTGACTAAGTTCTAGTAAACCATATGATCTAAACCTTTAGACTCGAAACGAAGTATGAGTGCCCTCTATGGAGAAACAATTCCCAAACTTTGCAAACTAGAGACATCGTTTCCTACTAATAGTACTGTCAGCATGCAATACTAGTATAACTGTTATGCTCTCACTCGATTTGATATGTACCCAGAAATCAACTGGACTCCTAGAAATCAATACCCTTTGACTTTCTTAAGGAAGTGCAGATTTATGTTACATGATGCTTCAATAAGTCTCCAACTAGACTTCTTAAGCTTATACACCTTGGTTGGATAATGTGTGTGTGTGTGTGTGTGTTTAAATACTTTCAAGACTTGATAGATATATCTCTTGAAAATTCAAATAGTTCATTTCCATTCCTCACTATTCGAAATATAAAGAGGGATGTCGTAATCATATTCTGAATTTGAGAATGCAACTAACACAACCAATATCCATTTGGATCTTTATCAGATCTTTAAAATCTATCAGCGAAAGCATTTCCTCATAACCATATTCATGAATTAGAGCGAAACGTTTTGCTACTTGGATTTGATGATGCATATGTTCCTATCCATATGAATATATCATTTCCAACCTACATTCACAAGACAAGGTTTAGGATAAACCAAATTTAAATTTAGTTTTCCTTCACGGAATGAACTTCACTATTCTAAATTTCTTGCTTTTTGGCAGCTCAAGGGCCTACCAGTGCTTCCATGTCAATAGCACCTCACCCATATTTATCGGTGTACTTTCACTGACCAATGTGCTTTGCTTTTGTAGTTAAATGAAGAACACATAATTCATAAGCATGGCCAACTCAACTGGAAGTGCACATAATTATGAATATGTCAACTAAAACACAACAGGTTATCAACATCGGGTCGCGTTCTAGTGATAACTAAAAGGATCATTGTCGGTTGACTCTTGCAAGATGAAGATCAACATGACTCCTACTGAATTCATGAGATATGAGTTTTCTCTCGAGGAACATTCCTAGACGAGCTAAAACAAATATTTAAAAGTTTGTGTGGATTCCCGACAAGAAAACACTTCATAGAATAGGGCTCAATTTATTTTTTGTTTCTTGATCAACGAAAACATCACAACTCAAATTCTAAATGTGCTAGAGTAAGGAAAACATTATTACTCCACATATTACAAGGTTTTATCGACCTTTTTAGTTTGAAATGAGTTTCAAGATATGATTCATAGTTACTAGAGCATAGCTCTGATTGAAACAAATATTGACTTGTCAACGATCGAACCATATCCAGTAATGTTCGATTCCTCTTTTTAGTCATAAAATTTCACTAAGATGTTCTTTAAGGATTAATTGTGATACAATTCCATAATTACCACGATGATCATAAAACATAATAATTGCGCTATTGATAATTTCGCTACATATGAGTTGTGTACTTGATGATATAAATCCCCAACAGTGTTATCAGAACCTAATTGTTTTAGTTAATGGAGCAAAACTTAGTGAAAACGAAAAACAAAGAGAAACTTGTCTAGTCGGTTGCATTGTCGTTGAATCGCGACTAGACGCACTCACTCTAATACTGTTTTAAGGAAGTCTCTTTGATTCCTAATGAGGTCGGTTTTAACACCACATGTTTCCACATATGTTAATAAAATACATTGTCGTTGAATCACGATTAGACTCACTCACTCTAATACTCGTTTAAGGAAGTCTCTTTGATTCCTAATGAGGCCAGTTTTAATATGCTTCACGTTTACCCCCACCCTCATCCCCCCACCCACCGCCACCACCATAACTTCAAGCATCATTGGCCTAAATGCATACAATTAAGATAAAATTTTGAAATGTTTATATAAAATTTGACCTGTTTCATTTTATGGTTGCATAATACAAAAAATACAATTATTTTTATGTTTTACAAATCGAGACGAAACCATCTGTATTATAGTCATGATGTACCAATTTGTACAATATAGGTAGAATTATGATTGTGTTGTTGTATTGTAACCTAGATCAACCAATTAAACATAATACATATTTCTCTATAAGTTCTAATACAAATGGTGACATTCTTTATGAGTAGCTTCATATTGTTGCAAATTTGTTTTGTTATCTAACACCTTTTATGATTTCACAGCAGAGGTTGTCACTATACAGACCTTTTAATGGTCGAAATATGAAATCCAACTCTGATGTCTGGATGTTCGCCATCTGTACCCAGAAATCCTAAATGTTGGTATGTTACAAATTCCATTTTCTTTTTGATTTTTCTTATTTTTCACAAGCATTTTCTACTAATTTAATTATATTTATAGATTTCAAGAAGGAATTGAGGTCACTAAATAGAGAATTGTAGCTACATATTTTGGAGTTAGCTAACATTTTGATAGAGAGGCCATTATACTATGTAAGGAGAATGGAAAACATTTCTCTTATATTCAACAATTTGCATGACCTTCTTAATTCATTAATGCCACATCAGGTAGAATTATGTATGATTAAAATTTTAGTTGACTTAATTTGTTAATATTTTGAAGACCAATTTACTTAAACACCCAAAATACCCCTTTCTTTTCAGGTGAGAGCAACACTTATTCACATACTTGAACTCCCTAGTAGTAGCTCCAAATTCTGACCATCAAACCAAGTGACAAAAGTCCATTTCCCATGATCAGATTTATCTCACTTTTGTTTAAGCTTCCTTCCTTTATTTAGATCCTGAAATACCATCAAAATTTGATCATCACATTACCTATTAAGAGTCTAAGAAAATGAACTTATAATGGAGTTAGATAATGGATGTACCTGAAGTAGAGTCACACGAATTGACTTTACCATATTCAAGATCCTCCAGGTATTTTGGGAGCTTCGTTTCCAATGTCCCTTCAACTGGAAGTAGAAAAAAATGGACTCAATGGGGTCAACATGTTGAATGATCTCAAAATGAGCCTTTCTCTTTACCATACGATTAAACTGTTTGACCTTGTCTGATCCCTTTCGATTGGGAAGAGAAATTTTTTCTTGATCATCAATTTTACCATTGTTAATATCCATGAAATTATTGGGATTAGACCCTATAAGCATTTCTGCTTCATCAACCATCAACATACGGTTCATATAAATTAGGTTCATATCGAGATTTCTCATATGAAAGTTCTTAATGAGCTGGCCATATGACTTTGGAAGCGAAAGAAGAACCAAATCATTGGCTTGCTCCTTTGGGAATACGACACTCATTCACTCCAATTAGTCAATGTACGGTTTCATTTTCAGAACATAAACACACACATAATTTCTGTATTCGTTTTACATGCCAATAGGGCTTGAGTAGTCCCATATCATTCAATTTGAAGAAAATGTGACGTTGGGAGAGTCACAGGAGGAGGTGGTGGAAGACTTGAAGAAGGATGATGTCCATTTCCACCATTTCCTAAGGAATGGAAGACAATTTCACCTTGACTCGAATGTGCCAAATGATTGAATAAAATTATTTCCATACGAACAAGGAAGACCATTTATATCTTCCTAAGACATCTAAAATTGGGAGGAGAGTGAATTCAAGTTAGTTGATTTTAATCCTTAATTATTAACCCATAAATTAAATTAAGGCTAGGATCCATATTTTCATTTAGTAATATGAAGAAGGATTTTATAATCTTATCACGAAACTATTTTAGGTAGGTAGAAATATTTCACCAATTTCAATCCCATGAAATTCCTAGGCCTTTTTTGAGATTTTCATTGAAACATCAACGACATGTTCAATCTCAGATTATACTCTTACCAATTATGATTGAGATGCCGAGGATCACAATTAAGATATAAATAACCATGAAAACCCGCTCAAACACCTCCGATCGATTTCTAATCTCCCATTGATGTGTCAGTTAACCACACACACTCCATCAATAATTATAAACATGAGTTGTTTCATCATGTCATCTTTATTGTCCACCATTAGTGTGTCGGTTAACCACACACGCTCTACTAACGAATCATAAAGAAACGATGTGTGTTTTTATGGATTAGCATACAACTTCATATTTTTTTTCCTAAAGTAACTAGAGTTAGATTTTAAAGAATGTTTAAGTACTTTATAGATTTTACTTTTAATCCTTTATGTCTTATTGAACCGGTTAGGCTAACGCCCCTCCATCACACAAATGAGCAGTGCGTGAAAAGGACACTCATTCAATGGTCATTTTATAGGTCATTTCCTTATACCCATCTTAGAGCATGACTTCGTGAATGAGGTCTATTATTGATTTGACTGACTTTTAGTTATACATATGGTATTAAACGTTTTAATATATATAAGGGTGTATTTTAAATTTTTTTAAAACATAAGGTTTAAATATTATTTATCTAAATTAATTGTATAATTAATTAATCAATTTAAACCTATCATAGATTTATAATTATCTTCTAATTAATCTTATAATTAAATTTATTATTAAATCTATAAGGATAATTCATTTAATTAATCTTATAACTAAATATTATATATTCAAGATTATCTCCTAGTATTTAGGGTTTTTATTTTAATTATCCAAGGCATTAGAAAAATAAATTTTGAAAAATTTAAAACCAGATAATTACCAAAAATAACCACAAAAATCAGATTAGGCAGAAAATCCTGAGTTTTCGTCTTAAGCTAGTTTCATGTCGTGACAGGCACTATGTCACGACGTGACAAACAGATTTTTCAAAAAAACGATTTTGTTCAATTCATCTAATGTACAATCAATGTTAGACACAACCAAGCTTTGATACCACTGATGAGTTTTATAGGTTACAAGAACTATGTGCTTGCGGAATTTCACTTAACACTTAAGGGCACATGCAACCTAAAAGATCTATGTCATAACACACTGAATGTAACATACTATGAACAAAAAAAATAACATGAACCATACTTGAAACCCTAGTATAATCAAAACACAAGAATTAGGGTTACATAACTGTGATTTGTTGTAGTAAACAAATCACTTCAATCCCTTGTAGTTGTTGGACTTGTAAAGCTTGGCACCAAAAGGATGATGCATCTAATGGTTCACATCCAAACCCTAGCACTAGAATACAAGTGAGGAGAGAGGAGGAGAATAAGTTTTCGTTCACAACCCTTTAGGAAGTGAGAGCCACGAAGTTTGATACCCAATGGAAGGTATTTATAGTTAGGGGATCTCCAAGATAAACCATGATTTGAATAATAAAATATTCAGATTTTATCTGTTTAATGCAGTTATCCTTATCAGCTCCAGGAGGCTTCCAGAAACCCTAAAAGCCCCACAAAAACCGTCCACCTTATAAAACCCTCTGGAATTGTCTTACCTTGCTCAACTATGAACAATTACAATTCAACCCTTGCACCTTTAATTAATTTCAATTAATCCCGAATTAATTCCATATTAATTTAGATCAATAATTAATCAATTCTAATTGATTCCATATTAATTTATGAATCATATAAGTTAACAAATCAATTATTTAACAATTGATCTCATATTAATTTATTAATCACATAATTAACAAATCAACTCTCTATTTCCAATTAATATTTAATATATTAATCATAAAATATATCAACAAATCATTTATTACAATTTATTAATCATATAATAAACTAATAATTTTATCTTCTCTCTATAAATGTCATTGTAATCGAGTTCTAACTATGAGGGCAACCCAAAAATGAATTTGCTTCTAATTACAAGTTTATTCCAATTTAGTTATGAGCTTAGACACCTTAATCCAATAGTAAAACCCTTTACCTAGTTATTTATTCTCTTAAATTCGTTAATATTTTGTCTCTTCATCCCCTTGGATGAAAATTACATCCTCTCTTCTAGGGTTAGTGATTTTTTATTAAACCCCAGCTTGGTTTAATATCCTTTTGATTTTTGTTGTTGTGGGTCTGATTCCATTAGAGGCATGGTCTTTTAGACCCTTCATCACTGTAACAAGATGGCACATACAAGATCATAAACAAGTGAAACTGAGGTTAGTAATCTCTTACTTTTGCTATTTTTTAAAGTAGGTTGCTATAATTGTTGGATTAGATGTCTAAGCCCATAACTATTATTGTTATGTACTCGACCCGAGAGTAGCATGGTCCATTTGGGTTGCATGGCATCAGAACAATTGGATAGACAAATGATAAAAAAGGTTATTTATGACTTATATTAATATGTTATAAGTTCTAATATATTAATATGAAATCATATTATTTAATTAGTATTGATCAAGAATTAATTTGGAATTAATTTTGTGATCAAAAGAGACAAATTAAATATATGGGGATTGATTATGTAAATCATTCATTCTTATATATATGGGCTTGTGAACCATTGTCCTTCATGTTGGGCTTAACCCATGTGGTAACTCATGGATACTCAATGGAGGTTAAAACCCATGGATCATGAAGGAAATGGAAAGTCATGCACATTAGGGTTTACATGGTGTAACCCTAATGAGCCACACTATATAAAGGATCCTATGGTTCATGAAATCGCACTAGTGGAAACACAAAGAGAGGGCAAGGGCCGATTTTCATAAGGAAAACCAAAGTAACCTTCTTCTCAAGTTATTCCATTTGTTGGTGGTGTTGTGTGATTCCATTTGAGGCCTCCACACTATTGGGGCTAAGCTCTTAAAGTTTCAAGACTTCAAGCTCCATCAAAGGGTATGTCATCTAACTGGACTTTTGTAGTATAGTTGCTCCATAATATGCTAGTTAGGATGATGCTTTGGAATTTTGTATATTTGCATGTATAATAGTGAAAACATAGATCCAAAGCACATAGGGTTGCATGCACACCATAGGAGTGTTAGAATGCTCAAAACCCATCAGTGGTATCAGAGCCTAGGGTTGTTTTCAATTATACTTGATGCTATTTGCTTGAAATTGCTGAAAAAATCAAAAAATTGGCTTTCTGGACAGTGGACTCGCCGAGTCCACTGGGGGACTCGCCGAGTCCATGAGTAAATTCATCCTACTCGACGAGTAGGTTCATACACTCGACGAGTAGGAGGCCCATAGTGCAGATTTTCGACTTTTAAGGCTGTAATTGGACTAGAATCATTACCCTAAGCTGTTTTTGAACTTATAAACCTGTTTTTGATGTGGGCTAATTACATGAAAATTGTTTGATTTAAATTGTCTTGTTCATATGAGTTTAATCTAGATCATAGAATTTTTTTTGACATGTTTGTTAGTTTATTAGATGATCTAAATGGCCTTTAATGGATTCTATAACTTGTCCTCAAGTTATGGAAAACCAAAAGTCTTTCTTGTTAATGAGTCTTTAAAAGTCATAAGTTATGCAATTGAAGAGTCTTTTCCCATAAATTGTTTTATGAGGTCCATAACTTGTCCTCAAGTTATGGATTTTCAAGAGTCTTGCCATTAAAAGTCATATTAAACTCATATTTTATAGATTCCAAAAGTTTTTGAATTGTTCAAAACTTTCCCTCAAGTTTTGGAAATTGTAAAGTTACACTTTTGAATACTTTAGTTCCAAACCCTAGAATTTTAAATAGTTTAAAGTTCAACCCTTATACTATTATAATATTATAGGTTTAATATTTATATATATGTATAAGAGTAAAATTCAGTCTTACCGTTAGTAGGCCTCATTCACGAAGCTGGTCTATAAGGGGGGTATAAGGTTGTTTCCTATAAAATGGCAGCTTAATGGGTGTCCACTCTCACCCACCGCTTCCTTGACTGGTGGAGGGTCGTTAGCCGAACGGTTAGGACAAGACTCTAATCTACCTTCATTAAAAGTATAATGATAAATACTAAGTAACTAAACACTTATAAATTCCCAATCTTAGTTACTTAGGAAAATGTGAATTTGGTGCTAACCCATGAAATTGCACTTTGCACCCTTGCTAAGTCGTTAGTGGAGCGTGTGTGGTTAACCGGCACACTAACATGGGACTGACAATGCGTGGCAAAGGGTAGCTTGATGTTAATCATAGATCAATGGAGCGCGTATGGTTAACCGGCACATTGATTGGGTGGTTGTAACATTGGGTGTACCAAGTTAATTTGCATGGTTATTCACACCTTGTTTGTGATCCTCGGCATCCCAGTCACAAACTTGAGAGGGCACAATCGAGATTTAAACATGCCATTGAAAAGTTCAATGAATCTCAAAAGATCTAGGAGTTTCAATCCAATTAAAACCTAATACCTATTTCGTTTTTCATGGTGGAAATTAGTAAATCGTCATTTACCTACCTTCAAATATTTTATAGCTTGGATTACGGCATCCCCCTTCCAAGTTATAAAATATCGTGTTGGGTCCTAGCCTTATTATTTCATATTGGGTGTTATATTAAGGACTTAAATCAACTAACTTGAACTTCTCCCATTGTAGATGTCTGGTTCAGACAACTATTGTCTTCCCAAATCCCTTGGAACAAGCTTTCCTAATGAAGATGATGTCCCGTGGTTGGATCATGGAAATCATACTTATCTTCCTCCACCTCCTCCAATTATTCTCCCTGACCTACAAGCTCGAAGACTTGAAAAATTCAAGGTCACTCAAGCCCTACTTGCAATGAAACATGAAGATGGAAGGTTTGTGTGTACTCACGTCTTGGAGATGAAGTCACATAGCGACAGGCTGAGAGTGTTGGGTGTCGAAGTCTCAAGGAAGTTGGCTGTTGACTGGGTTCTTCAGTCACTTCCTGAGTCATATAGTGAGTTCATTAAGGACTACTATGTGACAGACCACGACATCGCCCTTATTAATCTTACGTATTTGCTTGTTGTTGCTCAATTAGCAATGTTTTGGCGCACTGGAAAAGTAAATTTGGGTGGAAGATCTACTTCTAAAACTTCCATGGACATTCACAATGGTAACATTGGAAGTCCAGAAAAGTTTTCTCTTCCCAATGGAAAGGGATTGGTCATGGTCAACCCGGTTGACCAAATGGTAGAGAGAAAGACTAAGTATGTGATAGTCTCGTGTACCATTCCCAAAGAGTCTGTATGTTTTTACTGTCAAGAGAAGGGACATTGGAAGCGAAGCTGCCCTGACTACCTGAAAGATCTGAAAGAAAGTAGAGACAAAATGTTTGACTCTGCTTCAGGTAAGTATACTGTCTAACTCTATTAAGTTCCTAATTGTTGATTCTTAATACATGATGTGACAAGGTTGCATTTTGATTTTTTGTAGGATCATGCAAAGGGAAGGAAGCTTAAAGGAAGAGTATGTTGAATCTGATTGCGAAGATGGATTTCAATCGCATGGTTCGAAGATCGGATTTTTGAGCTGCTGCTTAGAGTTATGATAGATTGCTAGGAAATATGTAATAACATAGTTTTTTTCACTTGTAATTGCATTGTAAGGAAAAGTTTTTTCCGCATTTTATAAATAAATAATTTTTTTTTGTTTTATATCTCCTTGCAATGACATTTATGAGAAATTGATGTTTATATGTTTCTAGCAATATTGGAAATATGAATTTGATTCTTTCATTTGTGGTAGTGTCTAAATTTACCAAATAAGGAAGATTCTTATCACCCAAGTTTCAATTGGACCGAAACTTAGAATCATGCAAGTTGTATTGTATGATGAATGAGAATTTTTATCTTTGGAAAATTAAGACTAATTCCTTGTTCACATGTATATGTGAGTCAAGTGAAGGACTAAGGGATCGAGTACACATTCTTGTGCACTGGTCAAGTCCACCACAAAGATCGATAAGACTATTCGTCATGATTTCCTAAAGTTTAGTAAATATGGTTATACTTACAAGTTTAAGTATAATTCTGAAACATTGGAAAAGTTTCAATGTATGGCAGAACGAATGAGAAGAATCAAATTAAGCAGAAAGATAAAAGTTTCTCAAATCTGAAAAGATGGGAGAGTACTTTAGTATCATGTTTTATGATCATCGTAATGATTATGAAACCATATCACAATTGATCCTCTAAGGACATCTTAGTTCATTATTATGGCTAAGAAGAGGAGTCATGAATTGTTGAAGTGGTTAAATTGTGACATCCCCAAATTCACGGCCAGAAAAGACCGGTTTAATTTATGCTTTTAAAATAATTTCAGAGTAATCCGTTGATTAAAAGAGTTGCGGAATTTGTTCCCAAAACGAGATATGATAAAATAAGATTTACCAAAGCATTTCTAAAAGAAATGTATTTTCATTATATAACAAAACTCGGGATGTCATGTTCCGATACAAACAAAAGCATAAACAGCACATTATAAGCCTTACAACAGATATTTACACAACAAGCCTATAATCAAAATATCTTGATAAGTCATCCAACTTATGCTCTCGCGCCACTACCTGTAATACAAAGAAAACTGAGTGCGTCAGGCTTGGGAGCTTGGTGAGCATATAGGGTTTTCAACCCACATTAAATAGTTATATTAATTTCATCAACCAACAATAACCCAATTACCCATTCCCGTTATCCTTACTTTACGTCCATAAAGCAACTATCACAAGGGACCTAGGCTAAGGATTTTCATCGGGGCGACAACACATGCTTCGGGGTTTCCTCAGAAATATAAGTCAAACAAGGCAACCATGTGGGGGATGGAGTACAGCAAATGAACACCCAAGTTCATTAACACCTACAGGTGGCGAGCCTGCCAGTGTTCCACTAGACTGTCTAGAAAAGTCTGTGGTCGTCATCTAAACTCCGCTAGATGACTGGATCACAATAACATCGAGGCCACTCATCATTTTATCACACGTCAACTATCTACCCATGTTTTACCAAACATTTTAGTAGATAACAATACATATACGATTTAACTCATTTAAAACCTATATAAACACATAGCACGTATTTCATAGCAAATACTTCATATCTATGCGGTAGAAGAAAGGGATTATACACTCTCTCAAAATGTATACTTAATACATTAAAACTATACTTGTATTAAAATCGTGTTTCTGAAAGAGACTATGCACTCACTTGATAAGACGATGCTCGGACGGCACTACAGCTCTTCAAGTAGTAATTCTTCGATGAATCCGGGATATCTTCACACACCGGGCTTCTCGCGGGCAGAGCTTCGGCTCGGAAACTCTTTTCTTCTCGGGATCTCCGGAGCGTCGGGACTTGCTTCGGGTGTCGGGATGATACCGGGGCTTCGGGGGGCTAAAAGTAGGCTTAATGATGAGAAAAGTAGGAGGGAGGTTGAGAAATTAGCAACCAAAACCGGCTGCCTTCGATTTCTATTTATAGGGCCATTTTTCTGGATTCACGTCCTGAATCTCAAATATTCACGTCGTGAGTTCAGTAGTTATCAGGTGCGTCATCGTAACTTGGGTCTGTCAGGCTTCAGAAGACGTTATTACTGAGTTCACGTCGTGAACACTGTGTTCACGTCGTGAACTCTGACACAGTGTCGGGGTTCGTGCCCCGAACTTCAGAAATGCATATCTGTCGCATACGAGCTCCGTTTTCGATGTTCTTTATATGCACGCGTAGGTGAGATTATGATCTACACCTCTCATTTAGACTCTGTTGTCTAATTTTGAATTTATTTTTTATTATATTATTTTTAGTAGGCCGGGACAGGAAAACTCCGTTAGAAATTCATAACTTCTTCATCTGACGTCCGTTTTCGTCTGTCTTTTTACCGTTGCATTACTATCGACGAGATCTTCGATTCTCGTTTAGATTGTTTCAGCTAGAAACCACTCGATCTCATATTCGAACTTTGGGTTGCATACTGCTAAGTCGAAACTTCGAAAAATCATAACTTCCTCATACAAAGTCAGATTTAGACGTTCTTTTTATGCACGCTCTCGGTTTAACGTATTCTACGACTTTTGTTTAGATCACTAAGACTAAATATCGCTCTATCGTAAATTCACTATTTACGTCCTACAGCGTCGTGCCGAATCTGTCGCGAAACTTCAACAGGTCATAACTTCTTCGTTATAACTCGGATTTCAGCGTTCTTTATATGTACGGAAACCTTGTGACATATACTACAACTTGGTTAAGATTATTTATTCTAAACACTCTTCTATCAAAAAGACATTTTTTACGCTTATCGTCTCTAAATTGACTACCCTGGATCTACGTGCGTTACAATTATCTCCCCCTTAGGATGATTACGTCCCGGAATCATCAACGAAAATAGGACTTGTATAATGATTCCATACGTTATCTTTTCATCCTAGGTAATAATCGTAACTTCTATGTTTCTTCGAATGAGTATCTAACTCTTGGACTTCTTGACCGCAGGCGATGCTCAATCTTGCACCTGCTCCTCATACTATGTTGGACGCTCAATCGTAAACTTCGAGTTACAAAATAAATCCTTATTGAGGACTCCTTCTTCTTCTTAGGATAAGTACTTTCCTTTATCTATTGTAACATATCGATGGGTCATGCTCTAATGATCTCTCATTGTATGATGCAACGCTTAGACTCAAGTCTCTTAGAGTCAAATTCCAGTATGGAATATACCTTCCTTCATACTCTAATGTGATATGATCACATTTTAGCATGTAGTATCTCTAGCTACTAACTTCTTTAACAATGAGCGCGATACAATTGATCGCTTTGATTTCAATCTTCCGGATTAAGTCAGATGCTACATCGAACTTGGTTCCCCGAACCACGTAACAAACTCATCGTAGTCGGAGTCAATTTTATATGACCACTAGGGTCAGAATATCAATCATCTTCTTAGTCATTACCGAAAAGTTGGTAACGACATACTTGAATAAAAACAGAATCAATCACTAGCTTCTTGGTAACTTTGTGACTTTCCCTGATCCAAGCGTGAGTCATGTGCTTCCAGTAGTATAGATCTCTACTACTATTCACACCTACTGATACTCGTCCCAAGTATTTCTCGCAGTTCCCAAGTCCTAAAATCATGAAACAATTTAACACATACGAATGTGTCCAATTAATCATAAAATTTTCCTAGACTCTACTAGGACTTCTTCCATGCGTATCTTCAATCATCAATTCTACTTCAACTCGGTTGGTGATGGAAATTCCAGATGATGGGTCAACTTCAAGAATTACACCAATCGTTCCATCATCCTGCCAATCGAAGGTGTACTTCAGACGTATCGTACTCCTCTAAACATTCCGTTATTTTATCAGTCATATTCTAAAGGCAAGATACCACTCTTACGATATCTTCTGATAGGTGTCATTCACTATCATAAGCCTTTCATTTCCTCCATTTACTCAATTCTCTACGAGTCTTCACCATAACGTTTTGTACACCCAAGCAGACGTTCGGTGTACCGGGCGAGAATTTAAGATAGGAAGGCTTTATTTACGATAGACGTATAAATCTCCTTATCACTCCGAAAGGTTTACATGCTAGTTCTAATATCATAGTCATACGCTTAGAATCCTAAACACATAAGGTTTCTAGATCCGGTTGGCAACGAACCGTAGATCGGAACAAATAACATCATATATGGCAAACATATAACATTTAGCACATAAAAGCATTTTAGGCTTCTTTCCTAAAATATACTAGTGCTCGTGTCTAAAATACAACAGACACTCATGTCACAATCTTTACTTAGCATCCTAAGTTTAAGTCTAGAAATCCTACAAATTCCTAGTTCGCTTAAACTGATGCTCTGATACCAACTGTGACGTCCCCAAATTCACGGCCAGAAAAGACCGGTTTAATTTATGCTTTTAAAATAATTTCAGAGTAATCCTTTGATTAAAAGAGTTGCGGAATTTGTTCCCAAAACGAAATATGATAAAATAAGATTTACCAAAGCATTTCTTAAAGAAATGTATTTTCATTATATAACAGAACTCGGGATGTCATGTTCCGATACAGATAAAATCATAAATGGCACATTATAAGCCTTACAACAGATATTTACACAACAGGCCTATAATCAAAATATCTTGATAAGTCATCCAACTTATGCTCTCGCGCCACTACCTGTAATACAAAGAAAACTAAGTGGGTCAGGCTTGGGAGCCTGGTGAGCATATAGGATTTTCAACCCACAATAAATAATTATATTAATTTCATCAACCAACAATAACCCAATTACCCATTTCTGTTATCCTCACTTTACGTCCCTAAAACAACTATCACAAGGGACCTAGCCTAAGGATTTTCATCGGGGCGACAACACATGCTTCGGGGTTTCCTCAGAAATATAAGTCAAACAAGGCAACCATGTGGGGGATGGAGTACAGCAAATGAACACCCAAGTTCATTAACACCTACAGGTGGCAAGCCTGCCAGGGTTCCACTGGACTGTCTAGAAAAGTTCGTGGTCGTCATCTAAACTCCGCTAGATGACTGGATCACAATAACATCGAGACCTCTCATCATTTTATCACACGTCAACTATCTACCCATGTTTTACCCAACATTTTAGTAGATAACAATACATATACAGTTTAACTCATTTAAAACCTATATAAAACATTCATCCAACACCCATCTTAAGTAAACAAACAACGTATAAACACATAACACATATTTCATAGCAAATACTTCATATCTATACGGTAGAAGAAAGGGATTATACACTCTCTCAAAACGTATACTTAATACATTCAAAATATACTTGTATTAAAATCGTGTTTATGAAAGAGACTATGCACTCACTTCATAAGACGATGCTCGGACGACATTACGGCTCTTCAAGTAGTAATTCTTCGATTAATCTGAGATATCTTCACACACCGGGCTTCTCGCGGGCAGAGCTTCGGCTCGGAAACTCTTTTCTTCTCGGGATCTCCGGAGCGTCGGGACTTGCTTCGGGTGTCGGGATGATACCGGGGCTTCGGGGGGCTAAAAGTAGGCTTAATGATGAGAAAAGTAGGAGGGAGGTTGAGAAATTAGCAACCAAAACCAGCTGCCTTCGATTTCTATTTATAGGGCCATTTTTCTGGATTCACGTCGTGAATCTCAAATATTCACATCGTGAGTTCAGTAGTCATCAGGTGCGTCATCGCAAATTGGGTCTGTCAGGCTTCAGAAGACGTTATTACTGAGTTCACGTCGTGAACACTGTGTTCACGTCGTGAACTCTGACACAGTGTCGGGGTTCGTGCCCAGAACTTCCGAAATTCATATATATCGCATACGAGCTCCGTTTTCGATGTTCTTTATATGCACGTGTAGGTGAGATTATGCTCTACACCTCTCGTTTAGACTCTGTTGGCTAATTTTCAATTTATTTTTTATTATATTATTTTTAGTAGGCTGGGAAAGGAAAACTCCGTTAGAAATTCATAACTTCTTCATCTGACGTCCGTTTTCGTCTGTCTTTTTACCGTTGCATTACTATCGACGAGATCTTCGATTCTCATTTAGATTGTTTTGGCTAGAAACCACTCGATCTCATATTCGAACTTTGGGCTGCATACTGCTAAGTCGAAACTTCGAAAAATCATAACTTCCTCATACGAATTCAGATTTAGATGTTCTTTGTATGCACGCTCTCGGTTTAACGTATTCTACGACTTTTGTTTAGATCACTAAGACTAAATATCGCTCTATCGTAAATTGACTAGTTACGTCATACAGCGTCGTGGCGAATCTGTCGCGAAACTTCGACAGGTCATAACTTCTTCGTTATAACTCGGATTTCAGCATTCTTTATATATACGGAAACCTTTTGACATATACTAAAACTTGGTTAATATTATTTATTCTAAACACTCTTCTATCAAAAAGTCATTTTTGACGCTTATCGTCTCTAAATTGACTAGCCCGGATCTACGGGCGTTACATAAAATCAAGAAGATGAGTCATACTTCGTTCCAAAACAATTCTTAGAGTCATACTCCAAGATTGTAACTTGAGTGACATATCTTAAAGAAGGCTTATAACACTTGTCAAATGTAGAGTAAAATTTTTTCTACTCTTGTACATTTGAAGTTGGTAAGTTGTGATGTTTTGGATAAAACAAAGACCGACTAAGGCCAATTGTGTGAAGTGTTTGTCTTGATAAGAATCCGCACTAACTCTTGAATATTTGTTGTCAAGTAATGGTATTTGACAAAGAGAAACTTATATTTCAAGAGGTCAGTGGGAGTCTTAAAGATCCTGAAATAGTTTCAAGAACTAATCAAGAATAAAACTTGTAGTTTATCACTAGCACACGACTTGAGGTTTGTAACCTATCGTGCTGACATAATTCTTGTTTCTATGCCTATTCCGGTAAAATGCGAGTTCTATGAGTTCTCAATTGTGTGCATAACAACTTCAAAGCAATGGTAGGTCCTTGTACTGCCAGGTGGCAAGAAATTAACATTGAACAAGTTCAGTCCATATGAGTTTGAATTTGTCACTAACCTTGTCTTGTTATTATGGTTTTAACAAATTCACATGGATAGGAACACATACACCATAAAATCAAAGTGTCATAAGGTTTCTATTCGATTCATGAAAATGATGGTGAGGAAACGCTTTCACTAAGAAGATTTTAAGGAGATAGTAATTGTGATGTTTGCATTCTCAAATTCGATCATGATTACGGCATCCCTCTTCGCGGTTTGAATTGTGATAATAGCAAAAGGTCTAAACATTATGATTACGACATCCCTCTTCATAATTGTGTAGACACACATGTGAGCTATCTAAGGAAAGGTGAATGATTTTGAGAAGCTTAGATAATGTTTTATCGAAGCATCTCGCATCAGAAATCTAAACTTTGGTAATGAAAGTCGATGAAGCATCGATTTCTAGAAGTCCAGCTGATTTCTGAATACATGTCAAAGCTAGTGGGAGTATAAGTGTTATGCTGGTAAGATAATAATTATTATGCTAGTGGGAGCATAATTAATTATGGTAAATATTGCAAGTTAGCAATGTTAGTTATAGAAAACAAAAGTTTCAATTCGTGAAGTTGTAGGGATTGAAAAATTTGTTTTGCTATAATTAAGGGAGAGGAATTATACTTTATTTCAAATCTAAAAGCTTAGATTGTGAGATTTTAATCAAATTTAGTCATGATTACATTATTTGCGTTCTAAAATTCGATTATGATTACAGCATCCCTTTTCATAATTCGAATTATGAGAACATGGCAAATTATAAGAAATATTGTAGTAAAAGACTGGTCAAGTATCATGTCTTTATGTGAGACATTATGAATTGTGTCTCATATGCTTTGGATATAGGATCGATTGCATGTGCTATAATATTTATCCGTTCTAAATTTTCCAAATTCCTAGGACATTAAGAGGGAAAAAGGAATAGAACCGGATATGACTGAAATAATTAAGCAATTATCGAGGACAATCTGAGGTTTGCCTAAGATTGGTTTCTCATGGACAATTGGAAGTATGGTGTAAAATTTTGGAGAGGGACCATATTGACATATTCTAAAAAAAGGCAACTCTTGTTTAGAAGTAAGAGTCAAAATGGGAATGTATAAATGGTTCCGTAAGAGGAAGTTATTCTTGAAATCTGTGTAAGATTAGAAAAAAACTTAATGCAAGAAGGACGTTCAAAGGAATGTACTTTGAATGTGAGACTTCGTTTCCATGGAATTGATCTCCATTGGAATATTTTGTAATGACTGTTGCCAAGTCTTTGTGACTTTTGTGCACAGTCATTACAAGAGGATCAATGCATATGAGTTTAAAATCTAACGGATTACAGTAAATGACAAGAATTTGATATTCTTACATTTACGGTAAGGATTTGGGATTGTGAAATGAGCATCATTGGAATCATGTTCAATTGATCTATTTCATAAACTAAGGATCATAGACAAAACATAGTGTGCATACTTGGAGTATAGCATACCTATTGTTTAGAAAACATAGTGCGCATGCTTGGAGCATGGGAAAACTATTGTTTTAATTCAAGTATTAAGTTGATTATTTGAAACATTATGCAATGAATAATGTGTAATCAATATGGTGATTAAATAAAAAGTGTTTTATTTATATTCATAAGTTCTGAAACCATATTGGATTCGAGTATTCTTCTGTTTCGCTTTGCATGTTTTGACTTCTCGAATAACTAAGTTATTCAAACCATCCACAGTCGATCATACTTTGGAAGTAGGTATTGAGGCAAGACTGTCATGAAGGGTCTGTAGTTTGTCTGGGACAAAGTGGCTGCAGTGTTCATGAGTACTCATGGAATGAGATTCGAGTATTGGATTCAACCCACGCTCATTTGAATCACTTCATGGATTTTATCATGAGTGATCATGTGACGATAATATCTTATATTCTTCAAACGGATACGTGTGAGTTGTAATTGCGAGTTGGTTGCACATTGACATATGTAAACGCAACCAGTAACTTGGTTGTTATAAAACATATCGTTGTGTGTGATTTGATGAGTAAGTACAAGCGAGCATTTGGGTCGAAGTTTATCCATTCCTTTTACCCTTGGAGGGTTAAAGCGATATCTGTGGGCCCCTCGATGATTTAGTGATGACACCCTTAAGTGCTTGGCCAAGCCTGGACTGATTTGATTTGTTCAATTAGTCAGTCGTCATAAATCGAAAATCGGGAAAAAACAAATGGACAGAGAGAATGATTATAATATATGTCTCAGTCCATATGATATCTAGAATGGAGGAATATATGATCCCTTATCTAATGGACACGTCATTTGACTAGGTCAGAGTTCGACAACGGCTTTAAGAGCTACGATTGCTAGTCGGGATCTTGGAGTCATACTTGAATAATAGTTTTAGACTTATCCAAGTGGGAGATTGTTGGATTAGATGTCTAAGCCCATAACTATTATTGTTATGTACTCGACCCGAGAGTAGCATGGTCCATTTGGGTTGCATGGCATCGGAACAATTGGATAGACAAGTGAGAAAAAGGTTATTTATGATTTATATTAATATGTTATAAGTTCTAATATATTAATATGAACTCATATTATTTAATTAGTATTGATCAAAAATTAATTTGGAATTAATTTTGTGATCAAAAGAGACTAATTAAATATATGGGGATTGATTATGTAAATCATTCATTCTTATATATGTGTGCTTGTGATCCATTGTCCTTCATGTTGGGCTTAACCCATGTGGTAACCCATGGATACTCCATGGAGGTTAAAACCCATGGATCATGAAGGAAATGGAAAGTCATGCACATTAGGGTTTACATGGTGTAACCCTATTGAGCCACACTATATAAAGGATCCCATGGTTCATGAAATGGCACTAGTGGATACACAAAGAGAGGGCAAGGGACGATTTTCATAAGGAGAACCAAAGTAACCTTCTTCTCAAGTTATTCCATTTGTTGGTGGTGTTGTGTGATTCTATTTGATGCTTCCACACTATTGGGGTTAAGCTCTTAAAGGTTCAAGACTTTAACCTCCATCAAAAGGTATGTCACCTAACTGGACTTTTGTAGTAGTTGCTCCATAATATGCTAGTTAGGATGATGCTTTGTAATTTTGTGTGACAACCCGAATCTTTTTCCGTTTCCGTTACCCGATTTCCGTTAATAAAATTTGAATTTTATTAAGTTTCCGTCAAACTTCTTGGTTTAGAAAATCATCTAGTTTTATCTAATTAAATTTTATATGACTCGGAACCAAAACTTCACGAAATCTCGAATTATCCTCCGATCAAAACATTGGTTTTCGGCCTAAGTGAGTTTACGGTCGTAAACCCGTGTACGGCCGTACACTCGTTTACGACCAACGTTGGGTGGAACCCTCCACCGACCACGAGAAGCCCTATAAATACGAAACCCTACCCCTCATTTACACTTTTCTGGCTAGACACTCTCTCTTTCTCTCTCTAAACTCTTGGCGGTACACCCCAAAACACCCGTATTCTTCCAAAAATCATCGAGAATCGTCATTGGGAGTTGATTTGGAGCATCTAGAACACGTTTCTCATCGAAATCTGGCATCCTTGATCTTGAGTGTACGACCGTACACAATTCAAATCTTCAAATCTTCATTGACCGCACACCAGTTCACGGCCGTACACCCTTCAAACATTCAAAGGCCGTACACCCTTCGAGAGGCAGTTCACGACCGTAAACCCCATTCACGGTCGTACACATTTCCTAATTGGTGCATTAGACTGAAAACCCACTTTTCTCGATTCAATCAAGTTCCGGTAACATTCCTTAACCGAAAGCAAGTATTTTTCTAACACTTTATCTAAAAAAAATCGCAAATTTAGATACATATATGTATTTAATTGTTATTAGGATTTCGTTAAGTGCCACACACCACAACTCGAGGGTCTCCATTCCAGTCCGTTGATTCTACGCTTGTACACAACTATCTGTGAGTTCATACCCCTATGCCTTTACTTTTTTTAACGTTTTCAGGGGGAATACAAGCCAAACATAAATGATTTTGTGAAACTTATACAAAAAGGATTTCAATAAACTTAAAATGGATGCAATTGATACAATCATACAGTTTCTATACTTTTATAAAATATATAGATATTTTATCCCTTTTGTATTATGCAGAGCATAAGGGAAGTTTTCATCAGAATCACAGAACTTTCAATGCAAAACATGAATTGAATGCATGAATGAACATATAAACTATAATAGGTATAGTTTATGGAACAACTAACATATCAATATACAAAACATAGATTCAATGTAATCAAATATATAAACTATATAATGTGTAGTTTATGAGATATATAGACAGAAAGTTAAATTCAATGGATTCATTTTATTCTACACCTAGTTGTTAGTATAGCATTTTATGAGTGAGCATTCTTCGCGTACTTACCTAAGTACTAACAAAAGTCCTGAGATTATAACCAGAGTCTCCTTGTGGGAGACCGTGAGTTTGTGTATAGATCTATACGGGATTGACAATCTCGCACCATAACTGCTAGCTACAGTTAGGCAGCAGGCCTGGGTGACAAAGTCATTTCGATTCTGACACCTGAAGAATGTCGTTCAGGCAATTCAATGGTCAAGTATGGTTATAACAACTCATAAATTTGGTACTAAGAATATACGATTAATGTATGAATGGTAATAACTTTAATTATTGTTATTATAAAGTAATAGAACTACTATACATATTAAAGTTTTCAAAGCTTTACAAACTTACTATACATACTGGTGATAACCAGGGTTTTTCATGTAAAAAAGAGGTTTCTTATTCAATCAAACAATGCACAACACATTCAATGGTAACTAGACATATGAACTATTATGATATGAGATTCAGTTTCAAAATACACATGTTAGAAAATAATGGATTTTCTTGGAAGCATACGAATACATTCATTGATTCATTAACCGATTTTCCTCTCAAAAACATGCTTATGAATTCACCAGCTTTAGGCTGATACTCTTTCAAAACTGCTTGTACTCTCAGGAAATCAGTAGACAGGTACCTCCTGGAGTTTTGAGAAGACGGAGCGTATAGAGTTTCGTCTTTTACTTTTGTCATACTTTTGATGTATATAAATATGAATCAAACAGATGTAAATGTTTTACTTAATCAATGTAATGGTTGTGTTAACTTTGATTACTATGATGCAATTGTTGTGATACTACATATGAAAATCATCCACCCCCGAACGTTTCTGCCGTTCCGGTTTGGCGGTGTGACAGATTGGTATCAGAGCTCTTGTTTATAGTGAACTAAGTATACTGAACCTTACATGGTATACAACTATAAACACTAAGGGGCCGAAGTGCTCTGAACTAAAAGTATACTTTTAAAATATAAGTATTTTATAAGAAGTATACAAGTATACATAAGTACCAGAAACAATATCATAAGTAGAACAAAAAAAAGTATTTGAATGTTGGACACTGTGGTTAAACCTGGATAGTTATGTAATCATGTATGGGATCAACTATATTTATTTGAGACATGACCAACATGTGTCTGGGAGTGATCATGGTGTTGCAGCAAGCCTAAAACTTACCAAGCTTTATACATCAAGATATCGATAGAACAGAGCATACAACTTAAAATACTATAGGAGTATTTTAGCTAGAGCCGAATACAGTATAAAGATTCATTCCAAGTGTTGCTACATATTTCTTCCTAGCGATAGTTTACTTGCATTAGTAACCATTCTCTGTTTATCGCTTAGTAGAACACTTTATCTATCAGGATGAGATATATCTTGTTTCATATCTCTTGATTTAAAGATCTAGGGGACTTGCCATCCTCTTCTTCCTGATTATTTTTAGAAAAAGATGCCTCCCAGAAAGAGACCCAACAGAAAGAACAACGACCCTCCGCCGCCACCACCTCCTCAGTTCGATCCTGCCATGTTCCAGGCAGCAGTTACGGTCACTATGTCTGCAGCAATGGCGCAAATAAACCCCGGTGGGGATAGCGGATCCGGAGGTGGTACTCATCCCCAGAATCTCGGTGATCAGGGACATCAAAAGGAGTGTTCCTATAAGGACTTCATGAACGCGAAACCCAAATCCTTCGACGACAATGGAGGAGTCATTGCCTTAAGCCGATGGTTTGAGAAGATCGAATCCATTTTCGAAATTTGCGCTTGTTCCGAGGCAAACAAGGTGAAGTTTGCCGCATGCACCTTCACTGACAGAGCATTGACCTGGTGGAATGGTCGAATCAAATCCCTAACCCTACCGGTAGCGAATGCCATGGGTTGGGAAAGCTTAAAAGAACTCATGCTTGCTGAGTACTGCCCAAGGGGCAAGATGCAGAAGTTAGAGCACGAGCTCTGAAACCTGAAGATCAAAGGTTCCGACATTGCCGCTTACACAGCTAGATTATGCGATTTGGCTCTTCTCTGTCTGGGGATGGTCACCCTGGAAAGCAAGAAAATAGAGAGATACATTTGGGGATTGACACCCCCAACACAAGGAAATGTCTTGGCTGCTAAGCTTACCACTTTTGACAGCGCCAAGTGTCTGGCGCAGACCCTGATAGATCACGGGGCTGATCTTGATGAAGTGACAGCCGCTCCCGAACCACCAAAGGAGAGTGGTGGGAAGAAGAAATTTTGGAACAAGTGTAAGGGCCAGTCTCCGCAGGAGCCCTCCAAGAAACAACAAACAGTGGCAGTCCATGCTGCTACTACTCCTGCTGCTGTTCCCACTACTCCAACAACTCCCAGCCGCTATGCTGGAAAACTACCTTTGTGCAACAAATGAAACTTCCATCATTTGGGAGTTTATAGAGAAATGCAATGCAACAAATGTGGCAGAAAGGGGCATACAGTGCGATTCTACAAGACGCTAGCTCAACCGACCAATCAGGCTATTGAAGCAGGCGTGGGACAAGCCTATTATGGCTATGGGGAGGTTGGGTACTTCAAGAGAAATTTCCCCAAGGCAACAACAGGTGGTAACACAGGGAAGGTGCTGGCGATGGGCCAGGAGGAGGCAGTTGCTGATCTCACAGTTGTTACGGGTACGTTCCTCCTTGACAACTCTTATGCATGCATTCTTTTCGATTCTGGTGCGGAGATAAGTTTTGTTAGTCATGCATTTAAACATCTACTCAAGTGTAAATCCCAACCTTTAACCGAAACATTTATCGTTGAGATGGCTAGCCGAAATAAAGAGAGCACTAACGACGTATTCATAGGCTATACCCTTACCCTAAACGACCATTCCATCCCCATCGACCTTATGCCAGTTTGCATAAAAAGCTTCGATGTTATCATCGGAATGGATTGGCTGAGCCCCAATCGTGCTGATATCCTTTGCTACGAAAAATCCATCCGTCTCAATCTTCCCTCTGGCGAAGCCCTCGTAGTTTACAGCGATAAACTCAGCTCAAACCTTCGTATCATTTCCTGCATTCAAGCCCAGAAATATCTGCGAAAGGAGTGCCATACATTCCTAGCTCATGTGGTTAACGAAAAGCAGGAAGTTAAAGACCTCGACAACATCCCCTAAGTCTGCAACTTTCCTGATGTCTTCCCTGAAGATCTTCCACGAATCCCTCCCGGGCGCCAAGTCGAGTTTCGTATCGACTTAATTCTCGGAGCTACTCCCGTAGCTAAATCCCCATACCGTCTAGCGCCGGCAAAAATGCAAGAATTATCCAGCCAGCTCAATAAGCTGCTTAGCAAGGGATTCATAAGACCAAGTTCCTCACCCTGGGGAGCCCCGGTCTTGTTTGTGAAGAAGAAAGATGGAACCTTTCGGATGTGCATAGATTATCGTGAACTGAACAAGCTTACCATCAAGAATCGTTATCCCCTACCCAGAATCGACGACCTCTTCGGTTAACTTCAGGGAGCTAGTTACTTTTCGAAAAATAGACCTAAGATTAGGGTACCATCAGTTGCGAGTTCATGAGAATGATGTTCCCAAGACAGCATTCCGAACTCGTTATGGACACTACGAGTTTGTAGTAATGCCCTTTGTTCTAACCAATGCACTGGCGGTATTCATGGATCTGATGAATCGGGTGTGCCACCCTTTCCTAGACAAGTTCATGATAGTGTTCATTGATGATATACTTGTCTATTCCCGAAGCGAGGAATATCATAGACAACACTTGAGGCTAGTGCTAAAAACACTAAGGGCGGAGAAACTCTATGCAAAGTTTTCAAAGTGCGAATTCTGGATCAGAAAAGTAACCTTCCTTGGTCACGTGGTTAGTGAGGAAGGAATACACGTAGCCCTTCCAAGATCAAAGCGATTGAGAATTGGTCAGCATCGAAGACACCCACATAAATCCGTCAATTCTTGGGTCTTGCTGGCTACTATCGCAAATTTATCCAGAATTTCTCTAAAATTGCTAAGCCCTTAACCACCATGACGCAGAAAGGTGTAACCTTTAGTTGGGGAGAAAAGAAAGACACTGCGTTTCAAGCATTGAAGCAGGCCCTATGCAGCGCACCTATCTTGTCCCTGCCCGAAGGGACGGAGGATTTCGTTGTCTACTGTGATGCATCCAATCAGGGCCTAGGTTGTGTGCTCATGCAGCGAGGAAAGGTTATTGCTTATGCCTCGAGACAGCTGAAAACACACGAAGTCAATTACATAACTCACGATCTAGAGTTGGGAGCAGTGGTCTTTGCGTTAAAGATTTGGAGACATTATCTCTACGGAACCAAGTGAATTGTCTTCACCGACCATAAGATCCTACAACATATCTTCGATGGGTAGAGTTACTCAGTGATTACGAGTGCGAAATACGCTACCATCCCAGCAAGGCCAATGTGGTAGCGGATGCCCTCAGTCGGAAGGAATATTCAGGTCGTAGAGTGAAGGCACTGACAATGACCATCCATTCCCATTTATCCGCTCAAATCAAAGAGGCTCCGTTGGAAGCCTTAAAACCAGAGAACATGTCGGATGAAGCCTTGAGAGGAATGGAAAAGAACTTAAAGGTCAAGGGAAACGGAGTTTACTATTTCATGGACCGGATCTGGACCCCAAAGTACGGCGGTTACAGGGAGGTTGTCATGTACGAAGCTCACAAGACTAGATACTCCGTTCACCCAGGTTCAGATAAGATGTATCTGGATCTCAAACAACTCTATTGGTGACCGAACATGAAAGCAGAGATCGCTACCTTCGTGGGCAGGTGCCTGAGTTGCGGCAAGGTGAAGGTGGAATATCAAAAGCCCTCAGGTCTACTCCAGCAGCTAGAAATACCTGAGTGGAAGTGGGAAAGGATTGCAATGGATTTCATCACTAAGTTGCCCAAGTCTCCGAGTGGGCACGACGCCATCTGGGTAATTGTCGATCGACTAACTAAATCCGCCCACTTCCTGCCAATCAAAGAAAACTTTAAAATGGAGAGGTTAACACGAATCTACATTCCAGATATAGTTCGTCTGCATGATGTACATGTGTCCACTATCTCCGATCGGGATAGCAGGTTTACCTCGAGATTTTGGCAGTCACTGCAGAAGGCTCTTGGAACTAAGTTGGATATGAGCACAGCATACCATCCACAGACAGATGGGCAGAGTGAGAGAACCATTCAAACATTGGAAGATATGTTGAGAGCATGCGTCATCGACTTCGGCATGTCATGGGACACTCATTTGCCCTTGGTCTAATTTTCCTACAACAACAGCTACCATACCAGTATCAAGGCTGCGCCGTTCGAAGCCCTCTACGGCTGTAAGTGCAGATCCCCTCTGTGCTGGGCTGAGGTGGGTGACACGCGTCTAGTCAAGGGTCAAGTCCCTGATAGCACTCTCACATGCCCAGAAATCATCCGAGAGACTACTGAAAATATCGTACAAATCCGGGAACGACTAAAGGCTTCAAGAGATAGACAAAAGAGCTATGCCGATAAGAGACGAAAACCCTTGGAGTTCCAGGTTGGTGACCGTGTCCTTTTGAAGGTCTCACCCTGGAAGGGCATGATATGCTTCGGAAAGCGTGGAAAGATGAATCCAAGATACATAGGACCATTCGAGATCCTCGCTAGGATCGGTCCCGTAGCATACAAACTTCGCCTACCACAAGAACTTAGCAATGTACATCCCGTCTTCCACGTGTCGAACCTAAAGAAGTGTCTGTCCGATGAGACACTTGTGATACCCCTCTATGAGATCGAACTAGACGAGGGCTTACATTTCGTGGAAGAGCCCGTAGAAATCATGGATCGGGAAGTCAAACGAACGAAACAAAGCCGTATTCCGATAGTGAAGGTTCGCTGGAATGCCAAGCGGGGACCTGAATTCAGTTGGGAGCGCGAAGATTCAATGAAACAGAAGTACCCTCATCTATTTCCGAGTCCATGATTTGTATTCAGTGTTTGAAATTCGGGACGAAATTCCATCCAACGGGGGGATGATGTGACAACCCGAACCTTTTTCCGTTTCCGTTACCCGATTTCCGTTAATAAAATTTGAATTTTATTAAGTTTCCGTCAAACTTCTTGGTTTAGAAAATCATCTAGTTTTATATAATTAAATTTTATATGAGTCGGAACCAAAACTTCACGAAATCTCGAATTATCCTCCGATCAAAACATTAGTTTTCGGCCTAAGTGAGTTTACGGCCGTAAACCCGTGTACGGCCGTACACTCGTTTACGGCCAGCGTTGGGTGGACCCCTCCACCGACCACGAGAACCCCTATAAATACAAAACCCTACCCCTCATTTACACTTTTCTGGCCGGACACTCTCTCTTTCTCTCTCTAAACTCTTGGCCGTACACCCCAAAAACACCCGTATTTTTCCAAAAATCATCGAGAATCGTCATTGGGAGTTGATTTGGAGCATCTAGAACACGTTTTTCATCAAAATCCGGCATCCTTGATCTTGAGTGTACGGCCGTACACCCTTCAAATCTGCAAATCTTCATTGACCGCACACCAGTTCACGGTCGTACACCCTTCAAACCTTCAAAGGTCGTACACCCTTCGAGAGGCAGTTCACGGCCGTAGACAGTTCACGGCCATAAACTCCCTTCCCGGCTGTAAACCCCATTCATGGCCGTACACATTTCCTAAGTGGTGCATTAGACTGAAAAGCCACTTTCCTCGATTCAATCAAGTCTCGGTAACATTCCTTAACCGAAAGCAAGTGTTTTTCTAACACTTTATCTAACGAAATCGCTAATTTAGATACATATATGTATTTACTTGTTATTAGGATTTCGTTAAGTGCCACACACTACAACTCGAGGGTCTCCATTCCAGTCCGTTGATTCTACACTTGTACACAACTATCTGTGAGTTCATACCCCTATGCCTTTACTATTTTTAACGTTTTCAGGGGGGAATACAAGTCAAACATAAATGATTTTGTGAAACTTATACAAAAAGGATTTCAATAAACTTAAAACGGATGCAATTGATACAATCATACAGTTTCTATACTTTTATAAAATATATAGATATTTTATCCCTTTTGTATTATGTAGAGCATAAGGGAAGTTTTCATCAGAATCACAGAACTTTCAATGTAAAACATGAATTGAATGCATGAATGAACATATAAACTATTATAGGTATAGTTTATGGAACAACTAACATATCAATGTACAAAACATAGATTTAATGCAATCAAATATATAAACTATATAATTTGTAGTTTATGAGATATATAGACAGCAAGTTAAATTCAATGGATTCATTTTATTCTACACCTAATCGTTAGTATAACATTTTATGAGTGAGCATTCTTCACGTACTTACCTAAGTACTAACAAAAGTCCTAATATTATAACCAGAGTCCCTTGCGGGAGAACGTGAGTTTGTGTATAGATCTATACGGGATTGACAATCCCGCACCATAACTGCTAGCTACAGTTAGGCCGGCAGGCCTGGGTGACAAATTCATTTCGATTCCGACACCTAAAGAACGTCGTTCAAGCAATTCAATGGTCAAGTATGGTTATAACAACTCATAAATTTGGTACTAAGAATATACGATTACTGTATGAATGGTAATAACTTTAATTATTGTTATTATAAAGTAATAGAACTATTATACATATTAAAGTTTTCAGAGCTTTACAAACTTACTATACATACTGGTGATAACCAGGGTTTTTCATGTAAAAAAGAGGTTTCTTATTCAATCAAACAATGCACAACACATTCAATGGTAACTAGACATATGAACTATTACGATATGAGATTCAGTAACAAAATACACATGTTAGAAAATAATGGATTTTCTTGGAAGCATACGAATACATTCATTGATTCATTAACCGATTTTCCTCTCAAAAACATGCTTATGAACTCACCAGCTTTATGCTGATACTCTTTCAAAACTGCTTGTATTCTTAGGAAATCAGTAGACAGGTACCTCCTGGAGTTTTGAGAAGACGGAGAATATAGAGTCTCGTCTTTTACTTTTGTCATACTTTTGATGTATATAAATATGAATCAAACATATGTAAATGTTTTACTTAATCAATGTAATGGTTGTGTTAACTTTGATTACTATGATGCAATTGTTGTGATACTACATATGACGTTGTTGTGATACTACATATGACGTCATCCAGTTGTTGTGATACTACATATGACGTCATCCACCCCCGAATGTTTCCGCCGTTCAGGTTTGGGGGTGTGACATTTTGTATATTTGCATGTATAGTAATGAAAACATAGATCCAAAGCACATAGGGTTGCATGCACACCATAGGAGTGTTAGAATGCTCAAAACCCATCAATAACTAGTAAAACATAGATCTTAAGATGCATGTGCACTTAGGTATATATATATATATATATATATATATATATATATATATATATGATATTTTCGCTACCCATGAGTTGTGTACTTAATGCTATAAATCCCCAATAGTGTTATCAGAACCTAATTGTTTTAGTTATGAGAACAAAACTTAGTGAAAACGAAAAACGAAGAGAAACTTGTCTAGTTGCAGGCATTGTCGTTGAATCACGAGACTCACTCATTCTAATACTGGTTTAAGGAAGTCTCTTTGATTCCAAATGAGATCATTTTTAATACCACATGTGTCCTCATATGTGATTAAAAGACATTATCGTTGAATCACGACAAGACTCACTCATTCTAATATTGGTTTAAGGAAGTCTCTTTGATTCCTAATGTACCAATTTGTACAGTATATGTAGAATTATGATTGTGTTGTTGTATTGTAACGCAGATCAATCAGTTCAACATAATACATATTTCTCTGTAAGTTCTAATACAAATGGTGACATTCTTTATGAGTAGCTTCATATTGTTGCAAATCTGTTTTGTTATCCAATACCCTTTACAATTTTACATAAGAGGTTGTCACTATACATATCTTTTAGTGGTCTAAATATGAAATCCAACCCTGATGTCAGGGTGTTCGCGAGCTGTACCCAAAAGGCCCAAATGTTGGTATGTTACAAATTCCATTTTCTTTTTGATTTTTCTTAATTGTCACGAACATTTTCTACTAATTTAATTAATTTTATAGATTTCAAGAAGGATTTAAGGTCACTAAATAGAGAATTGCAGCTGTATATTTTGGAGTTAGCTAATATTTTGATAGATAATCTATTATAATGTGTAAAGAGAATGGAAGACATTTCTCTTATATTCAACAATTTGCATGACCTTCTTAATTCATTAACGTCACATCTGGTAGAATTGTGTATGATTAAAATTTTAATTTACTAAATTTGTTCATATTTTAAAAACCAATTTACTTAAACACCCAAAATACCCCTTTCTATTCAGGCGAGAGCAACACTTATTCACATACTTGAACTTCATATACAAAGATGAAAGCAAGTTGTGGAGGACATCAAAAAGTTTGTTTTGTACATTTTATGTAAACACTTAGGAATGGAATAATGAATGGAATGGAATGGAATGAGATAAAAGGGGTAATATAATAAGCAAGGTAATGGAATAACTCATCACATTCCATGATCATGTTTGGTCAGTGTATTTTCCATTTTTAGGTGGTGCATGCACTAAATAGCAATGTACTTTGATTTTACACATTTTTTTTGTGCAGCTTGTTTTAATTTTTTTTTACCAAAAACCAAAGTATATTTTCATTTCGTGCATTTTCCACTTTTAGGTGTTAAATGCACTAAGTGAAGTAATTGTTGGCATTAAATTAAAATCTAAACACCCGACCCATGCAAAGCATAGGAAATCATTCTAGTTAATATAAATTCACAAATAGAGTCTAGATCTGAAAACACACAATGTTCCAAACCCAAATTAGAACATGAAAAAAAACGATGTGTATTAAAGAAGAATACATGTGCAGCTTGATACCACGTTTGGTGGTAAAAATACACATTAGGGTTTGTATTGTATTCCACACCTTTATATAGTACAACCAGATTGACATTCGCTGAAAGGAATAGAGTATCGACTGGAATAGGAAAAAAACGATATGTATTAAGGAAAAATATGTATGTGGCATGTTTGGTGGTGAAAATACCCATTAAGGTTTATATTCATGTTACATTTCTTAATATAGTACAACCAATAATATATTACCCACATGACCAATATGCTATACGACACTATAAAAAACTATACATAATAAATAATATTCTAACATAATCAACTGAACATATGATAGATTAACTTGATCTGTTATAATGTTGAACATATGATAGATTAACTTGATCTGTTATAATGTTAAGTCCTCGCTTAGAGGAAAGAAAACTCTCTGAAAGTATAATTCTAGCATTGAACACATAATTTCTAAACGCTTCTGTGAAGAATGTATATCTGGATCGATACACAAGCATATGATTATTATGAACTATTGACATAGAATATAAGTTCCAAAGCTTGTTGAGCGAATTTTATACCCATATTGTTTTGGGAAAAATACTATAGGTTAATAGAAATTATTTTTCATCTTTATCATGAAATATATGTTGCAGTTGAAACAATCAACTTTTTTGTTTGTTTATACTATTCACCCATGCTCTTTCTATGTATAAATCATATGGATGATATGTTGCATCAAATATTTGTTTGGTTGTATACTCTTTGTTTTCATTAAATCTAGAGCATTTTATTGAGATACAAAAAACTATGGTGGGTTTTAAAGCATCAGAAGACTAAGAGCTCGTTTGATAGTTGTTGTTTAGGAAAGTCATGTCTAGGAAAGTGTTGACTGGAAAGTTTACAGACTGGAAAAGAAATCATATTGTTTGATTGTACATCTGACTGACTGTGCTGAATGATGAAAAATAATCATTCGGCCAGAAATATATGACTTTGAGGCTTTTGGGAAAGACATATTTTTACCGGGAAAAACCCTCTTTTTTGTGCAAATCACACAGTTTTTCTAGAAATGTCTTTTTAGACCTGTAAATATATCTATCAAACTGGGTCTAATTCAGTTTTTGAGTTATAGAAAGTTGATAATTATCATAATCTTTTGTAGGTGATACATTTTCTTATATTAAAAAATTGCATTGCCTTTATTTTGCTAGCAAAGCTTGTACACATTAAATATTTAATGCATAAAATGTGTTCTAATTCTTGTCATACAAGGAATTATATAACACTCGTTATGTAGGGTTAGATGTTTTCGACCTTTATATGTGTAAATTTAATAAAAGGATATTGAATTGACGAAACATGTATTATGGATTAAATTCTTATAATAATTTTGTCACAGAGAGTATATAGTTATTTTCAAGTTATATAGATTTTTAGTTAAATTTAATTGAGAAATTTTTAAAATTATTCTATTTAATCGTATTTATTTTAAAATTATATTATTTACATTTTATCGTCTCTAAATAATGATCATTAATCCCAGTTAAACCAGATAATTTTTAGTATCTAATCATACTAATCTAGTATAGTCTAATGCAAAATTATTAACTTTTTTTTAAAATTAAGTTGAAAATATAAATTTTCTGGCTTGCTTAATATTCTATTCAACTTTCATACTTAACTAGAAAGGTTACCCCCGCTACGTGGGGGCCAGAAGCTTTCAATGTTGTTTCCGAATTGATAAATATGACAGACATAGAAAGTGCAAGGATGAAAAGTCCGGGCTTTCCCCCGGAAAAAAATGTAAAAGTTTTGACTACAAGGACCAGAAGTGTGAAAATGGCTAAAGAATTAAAGGGGTAGGAATTAGCAACTTTTTAGAAAAGGGATCAAAGTTGTCAAACCGTTAAAGTTTTGTGGCCAAACTTTAAATATTAAAAGGTTCCAAAAAAGTGTAAAAATATTGATTGCAAGGACCAAAAGTGTCAAAATGGGTAAAGAATAATGACCAAAGTTGCCAAAAAACATCCAAATTTAGTATTCCTAACTTCCAACAATAATACAGGGACCAATTCTGCCAAAAAAATGGGAAGTTGAATGGAACACAAACCCAACAATAATACAGGGACCAATTCTGCCAAAAAAATGGGAAGTTGAATGGAACACAAACAAAAGACATAAATAAATTAATTAAAGAAGTACAGGGACCGGATATGTAAATCAAGGGACCAAACATGGACAAAGTATCCCAAGTTTACTATTCCTTTCTTCCACAACTTTAATATATATATAATAATTCTGCCAAAAAAATGGGAAGTTGAATGGAATACAAACCCAACAATAATACAAGGACCAATTCTGCCAAAAAAATGGGAAGTTGAATGGAACACAAACAAAAGGACATGAATAAATTAATTAAAGAAGTACAGGGACCGGATATGTAAATCAAGGTACCAAACCTAGACAAAGTATCCCAAATTTACTATTCTTTACTTCCACAACTTTAATATATATAATAATAATATTCTATTCACCTTTTCATTTCCGAATGAAACGTAGATCCTCTTAAATTAAAGTAAAAAAAAAACTATTATACTTGAAACAAAGTCACAATAAATAAAATACTAAATCCGATAAAAAAAATTATATTTATTTTGCTTATTTCAAAAATATATACTCTATCCGTCTCAAAATTATTGTGTACAGTAAAAAAATACGATTAAAGGAACATTAACTTTATCAATTAAAATGATAGTTTTATCTTTTCTTCCATTTAATTCCACCATTAAATGTTTTGGTTGGTTAAGTAACAATGATGAACAGTTTGATAAAAATAATATTTATCTTAAACAGTTGGTTATTATTTTGAGACAACTCAAAAAGAAATAGACTATAAATATGGAACGGATGGAGTATTAAATTAATAAAATGATACAAATATTAAATTAACAAGGGTATCAATGTTATTTTGACAATGTTTACAAGATTTTTTTCTTAATGATATAAGTTATTATAATTAATATATATTATTATTATTTTTCTATACAAAATTTAAGTTTAATATATAAAAATAAATCTAAACTAAAATTTAACATACTTATGTTTGATTGGTGGTGCTTCATCAAGAATTTTGACTATTCGTGCCATTTGGTATAATTCGTACTTATCCATGTCAAACTAAGGTCCCGTTTGATAGTTTCTGTCTGGAAAAGTGTTGTCTAATAAAGTGCTGTTTCGGAAAGTTTTCTGTCTGGGAAATAAACCATGCTGTTTGATTGTACATCTGATTGACTGTGCTGAATGATGAAAAAAAAGTAATAATTCAATAAAAAATAAATTTAAAAAAGTTATTTAAAAAAAATTAATAATCCAAGAAAGAAAGAAAGAGGCGGGGTTTGGTGCATAGTTGTCTTTCCAGCCCATTCAGCCAGAAAGATATGATTTTGGGGCTTTCTGGGAAAGATATATCTTATCGGGAAAGACCCTTTTTTGTGCAAATCAAACAGTCTTTCCGGTCCATTCAGCCAGAAAGATCTGTTTGGACCTCGAAAGATGCGTATCAAACGGGGCCTAAGTCCACAATCCTTCCCCCCTTTCCCTACTCTCCTTCTCAGTTTCCACTTGAACCCACCGATCACCGATGATATATTAAAGGGAAAATGACAAAAATGCCCTATGTATTTTCTAGGATTGACCCTTTAAGTCCTTAAATTAATTTCGTGGCTTTATGAGGGAACGAATTGGTATTTGTCGGGTCGATTAAGTCCATTTTTCAGTTTTGAAGGGATAAACCGGTAACATTTTTTCCAGCTCACCACATATATGTTGATTGTCGCATTGACCAAAAAACCTTCGCCATTAAAGCACTCCTTCACCCATTATCTCTTCAATGAAACCGATTTAGTGTTATATCAGGATGTTGGAGATCGAAACTTTTGTGATCTAACCCGTCTTGTAGATCCCATATTCCCTTGTACACTAATTTCCAAGACTATGCGACAAATTTTGCCCCATTCTTTATGTGTCGACTGCTTCAATCTACTTCTGGTGCGTCTTCTTCTTCCTCTACTTTGATGCTTAAATCCCTAATTTCTCGTTGGTTTATCTCAAATTTCATCAATCAATATCTCTCTTTCGTTTTCCTTCAATGCTTCCCCCAAGCCTCAATTGCAATGATTTTATGATAGCAAATCATAGATAAAGAATAAACCAGGTCATCTTCTAATTTCTACTAGTAGGTATTGATGTTATGTATTGATCTTTAGTTTGCGATTTTTTTTTTGTTTTTGATTGGTTGATAGCTTTTATAATCTGGTTTACTCTGCTTAAATTGATAGCTTTTTCGATTGGTTGTACTACTGAAGCAAATCATAGATAAAAAACAAACTAGGTCATCTTCTGATTTCTAATGGTAGGTATCGATGTTATGTTTTGATTTTTAGTTTGCGATTGTTTTTTGTTTTCGATTGGTTGATAGCTTTTATGATTTGGTTTACTCTGCTTAAATTGAAGGGTTGGGTGTAAACAGGGGAACGATGGCCGAGTAGTATCAATTGTACAGTGAGGGAATTCAAGATTTAGAGGGAAAGCAAAAGCTTTTTGGCTGTGTTACAATGAGGGAAAGAGAAGAGGGAGTGGTGGTGAGAAGAGAGAATCCATTATGATCAAAAAATAGATTCGAAAATAGACCAAGAAATATCAAAGATTATACATGTGGCACACTAAACCCTTTAAGTTTGACTATTTGGCTGACTATGTACATGTGGCACACTAAACCTGCTACTTCAGGTAATGGGGACTAAAAAAACAGGTTGCTTACCATTTGGTGCCCTCATAAAGCCATGAAATTAATTTAGGGATTTAAAGGGTCAACCCTAGAAAGTATACTCCCTCCGTTCCAAAATTATTGTCTACAGACAAAGAAACACGATTAAAGAAACATTAACTTTATCAATTAAAATGATAGTTTTACCTTTTCTTGCATTTAGTTTCACCATTAAATGTTTTGGTTGGTTAAATAACAATGATGAGCAGTTTGGTAAAAATAATATTTATTTTAAAAATTAGGTTATTATTTTAAGACAACTCAAAAAGAAACATTGATTATAAATATGGGACGGATGAAGTATTAAATTAATAAAATATACAAATATTAAATTAACATCGGTATCAATATTATTTTGACAATGTTTACAAGATTTTTTTCTTAATGATATAAGTTATTATAATTAATTATATTATTGTTATTTTTCTATAGAAAATTTAAGTTTAATATATAAAAATAAATCTAAACTAAAATTTAACATACTTGTGTTTGATTGGTGGCCTTCATCAAGAATTTTGACTATTCATGCCATTTGGTATAATTCGTACTTATCCATGTCAAACTAAGTCCAAAGTCCTTCTCCCCTTTCCCTCCTCTCCTCCTCAGTTTCCACTTGAATCCACCGATCACCGATGATATATTAAATTATTTCCAAACATCCTTAAGTTTCTCAAGATAATAAGTCACATAACATTATAACAGAAATTACAATAACGAAAACAACAATCTTCAAGTTTACTCTAAATATTACACATCAAGAACATGGAGAATGAGCTCAAGAGTATTCCTTCAGAAGCTTGGCTTTCTCGATGATGAATCTTCCAATTTTGTATCTCTGTGAATCATCCAGAGATTTTAAGTACTTCCACCCCAACACCTCCCCGCACTTGTTGCACGACACATCCGCCACCACATACCTCCCTGTTATCAGCTGTTGCTCTCTCTTTCCCCCCAAGACAACATTCATCGCCTCCGAAAACATATATGCTTGCCCCGATCTTGCCTGATAATCCAAAAACAAGCAAAACCCTATTTAATTTCAACACATAGAGTATGTAATCGAGTATTTAATACGGATGGTTCTTGCCTTCCGGCAATTTTGCTCGATTTTATTATGAGCGCGATTATTGAAAAGATGATGTATGTTACCTTGAAATCTTTCGAAAGAAGGTTGAAACGGAGTGCGATTGGATTCCGGCAACGGTTACAGCTGTACAAGGGATGGCCATCCAAATCATCCATTGAAATTAACAGAGAACTAGAAACAAGTAGGTGCTTCCCTAGAACGACAAGGTTATAAATATATAGACTAAATTACAGAAATGGTACCCTTTATTTTGGTGAAACTCTCATTTTGAGTCCAAATTTAAAAAATTTGGAGAAGCAGTTCTTCTCTAAATTGTTAAAGTTAAGATTCCATATCTTATTTTTCATATATGATTTTCCATAGACTAAATTTGTAATTATTTACAGGAAAATATGAAAAATCTTATATTTTCTAAAGGAACTACTAGTGGTTTAAAACCTACCTACTAATGGTCTATGAGGACCATATGCTTATGATATATATATATATATATATATATATATATATATATATATATATATATATATATATATATATATATATATATATATATATATATATATGATCTTAGCCAAAATATGTTATGAGTGGAGTATCATAATATCCATAATATTACTTTATCATTCCATTATTTTTTGGTTGATAATATATGTCTAGTTTATTGTAAGGCATACTTGGACTTTTTTAGGGAGCATGGAGGACATTGTAGATAGCTCTTGAGATTCAAGTATTGACACAATATGGTTAGGGACATTATTTTTGACTTATTTAGGCACACTTGGGTTTTTGCCAAGAAAGATGGACTTGTGAACTTCTTGGATGACCCGTTATAAAGAATATCAACACTTGATGTTTTATTTTTTGGATGGGTAGAATGAAAACATTCCATGTTTGGTTTTAACACGACTTTCCCTTTTCATGGGCTTGAGAAGTGGGAGTTTCACAGCAAGGTGAGTTTTTTTGAAAGTTGTCCCATACAAAGTGACAAAAATTGGAAACTATGGAAGGAAAATCAACATGTGTTTATACAATTCGTGTTTGATACTTTTGGTTTCCTTGTGTAAAATGTTGTGTGTGGTAATGTTATGACCCAAAGATCTATAAATGTAGTTTATAAAATAATTAATTGTGTCATCCAAAAAGAGATAATGACACAACTTGTTGTTCGTTTGCCATCTACCTTAATGTAAAAGTTTTTATATCAAGTTAAAACAATTCCCAATAAGTACAAAAAAGAGTAATATCTTTATCATTGATCATATAACCTATGGGATTCATTCATTTAGTCATGGGGCAGTTTTTACACATTAAACAAAATTTTTATCTATGATTATTTATATTAAGTCGATACCAATTAAAGGGGTGTTTAGGATTGCTTATTTAAAATGATAAATTTTTTCAACTTATTAGCTTATAATGCTACAATAATAAAAATTTTAAAGAAATGTTTGGGAGCTTTTGATAAGTCAGGAAGGAATAACTTATCAAAAATTATTTATCTCCGGTGTGAAACCGCTCGAATTTGTATTTAAAAAAGTTTATATACAAACACTCGTTTTAACTTATACTAATGAAGAACCGGTAATAAGTTAAAAAAGTTTTTTTAAGCTTTTCCAAACACCCTCTAAATAGGTTTAAGATAAAATGACTAAAACACTCCTAAAAGATATATAGGCAATGACAAAACATTTCCATATGAATTGGCTAAAAGAATTTATCCAATGACTTGAATCCTAAAACTCCAATAGTTAATGACTTAAACAATCCTTACTAAAAAAAATCTAACAGATACTTAACTTAATATGATGTCCAAATTATTAGAATAGTAAAAGAGGAAGTGGTTAGGATTTGCGAAGAAGTTGTTTATAAGGATTAGACATGACAAATAGATATAAAAAGACAAGAATAATTGGCTTCCATGAAGTTTCTTCAAGTAGTAGATATGACTTTACAATTGCATTCTCCATAGACTTTGACCAAAAAACTAGTCCAGTTGTTTGCCTAAAAACACAGTGATATCTGCACCTTTTGAATTGATAATTTGTTTTTTTATGTTTGCTTTTGTTTTTATTATCTTTGTTGTATATGTAGAGAATTAATGGATTTTGTATGCTACAATGGCAAAATTAAAAACTTTTTTTAAAGGGTAATACAAAAAAAATACTAACAAAAAATAATAAGATAATTTTTTTTAAAATTATGATTTCACTAGACTGGTCTACCGCTGCTAATATAGCAAATACATCCTTATCAATTTTTTCACAAATGAACTTGATTATCTATTTTGAAAAGCATTGAATAATTTCTTTTTAAATCTTTGAAGACGTCAATTTTTATTTTTTGGAGCATTTTTTAAAATAACATTATAAATGTTTTAATTATGTTCCCCAATGAAAGATAATTCTTTAATGAAAAGGCATCTACAAATACAATTACAAATTTAAAATTCATAATTTAAGATTTAAACCCAATTTCACCAACAACATAACAAGTGAACAAATAATCGGATAATTTTAGGCTTTCAATTTAAACAACTAAATTAAACTAAAGTAATAAAGCATTAAAAATCAAAGTAAATAAGTAATACTTGTATCATTCTTGCAAGTGAAAAAACAAGTCAAGCCAAGTTGAAGTGTGGGAGAACCAGAGAAGAAGTCACACCAATCTGCCTATGTGTTGTCGCAAGTTGTCATGAAGCAGGGGCAAAGAAAAAAATAAAGAAACCCAATTTTTTTTCCTTTTAAGTTGAATTGATATGATGTTGAAATTGGTCAGAGACTCCATTTTCATTTAGTAGGTCATTTGTTCCATTTAGTGCAACATCCATATTTCAGGTATAAGTCTTTTATCTTTCTAAGTATAGGTTTTGGGATTTTGTCGCACCACGGTGCGGGACACGTCAATAAGTGGCGGCACAGTGGGGTCCTCACCACATCACAGTGGCGGCTGGGTTCAAAACCCTAGACTTCGGGTTTGGGCCCTATTTAAGGGATCTAACTTCTAGGGTTGCCTCATTTGGCAGCCCATATTCTCTGAGAATCTCATTCTTGAAAACTCTAGCCCTTATACTTGATTCTTGAGCTCCTGTTCTTGTTTTGGTGAAGCTTCAAGAAGAAGGAACTCCATTTTAGTGCAATTGAGAATTGCTCTAGGCTTGATCTTGATTCTATATCATATATCTTGTCTTTTAGAGGTATAAATTTCTAACCTTGATCTTGCTTTTCTAGATCTAGGTTTATGCATCTTTTAGGTGGTTTTGAGCCACTTTTCTATATATCCTTGGAGTTGATCAACTCTAGGACCTGTTAAGTAACCCGAATGATTTTTGGAATATAGTGTTGATATAAAGTTGTGTTTATATGCTTGCTCTTCAGGGAAAGCATCTTTCTTGCTCCACTTTAGAATTACGTTTAGAGTTTGGGTGCATTTAAGACAAGAGAATGTATGAAGTTAGAAACTTTATCTAATAAGAGATTTGGAGTTATCAGATATGAGCTTTTGAGCTCTGGAGATTAAGGGTTAAGTGCTTAATCTATTAAGTAGTTTTGGACGCTTACCATGACATAGTGAGTGGATAGTCACAACGTGGCGATGTGGTTTGGTAGCATCTATTTTTTCATCTAGTTACCAGAGCGCGGCTATGGTGCTGGCCACGGTATGATGGGTCAACCGTTGACCGTTAACTTTTGACATGTTTGAATTTTGGTCAAACTTTAGGGTTTTAGGTCATAGGCTGAGATTTGACCTTTTATTTAATGTTTAGGTGGTTCATAGTACCAGCCCTTACGTTTCCTATGAGTTGTGGTGTTTGTCTGTTTGACTGTAAGGTGAGTTTTCTCATTATACTATGATTGGATGTGGGGTATCATTATATGTTTTTTTTGTCTTTGTGACTCTTGCTAGTATGTTTATATGCTTGTTGGGCGGGGCCCGATGTTATGTTATGTTGGGCGGGGCCCATTATTCAGGATAGGGTTTAATACTCAGGCTGGGGGCCATCTTTGAGGACGAGATCCATTTTTCAAGGTGGGGCCTATTATTTTTGTTGTATGTGGTATCTTGGGGAAATCACTAAGCTTTTTTCTTAAGATTTAAGTTTTAAATGTTTTAGGTACTTCTAGTAACAAAGGGAAGAGTCCGACCTGATTGCATCACGTCCACTAGAGATTTTGCACTATCTGTTTTTATGATTTCACTCTAATAATTTATTGGAACTCGTTTCTCATGTTTTTCATATTATTGGTTTGGAATGATATCGAGTGGTTTCACTTTATTTTAAAAATGGAAAATTTACTCTATATTTTGGGATGTTACAAGTTGGGATCAGAACCTTGGTTTGAGGGATTCGGGCTAGCACGGTGTGCGTTTGAACTCAAATTGAGGACTCAAAAAACCTTTTTTCAAGAAAATGTTTTTCTAAAAGAGTTTTTAAAAGAAAAGGGTGTGATGTGTGCAATCACCCGAAGCTCAAGTAAGCAATTCCTAGAATACTCATGCATGAATGTTATGATTATGATGTGATCTTATTTGTATGATAGAGATAGGTTAAGGATCTGCTCATGGTTGCATGTTAGAATGGTTGTTTAGGAGAGATGCATGACTATGCCTTTTGTATGTCTACTTTGTACTTGTTAAGGACTATGCTAGTATTGATAAACTGTTTGATGGATGTTGTATGATGGTACATGGCTAGGACTAGATAGGCTTATAATCTTTGAATCAACATTATTATTTGTTCTTGGTTAATGAAGGTAGTACGGTAGATACATCCATTTGAATGTCTATCTTGTCTTAATCATGTACGATCTACATTCATGTGGTGATTTATTAGCATTAGCAAAGACCTTTTTGGCAAACGAGTAGTGGGAGGAAGTCCTGGGAGTGCCTAGGAAGTATCTTAGTGTGTGGGTACATTGTTACATAAGAGAGTGTAACACCCATAAAATTTGAGCCAATTTAAAACATTTTAAATCATTCAAAAACCATTACGTTCATACAATTCGTTTTCAAAATAGTTTAAACATCAGAGTATCCCCAGAACCATATCATATAAATCATAAAACATGAGGAGCGGTACGATCACGCCTTCGCCTTGCCACGATCTCCTGAAGTACCTGAAACAATACACTGAAACTGTAAGCCCGAAAGCTTAGTGAGTTACCCCCAAAATACCAACCACACATATCATACTTATAACATATCACAAATAGAACAGCCATGCACATCGGGTCTACTATGTGACTGGTCCGCCCGCACCGGGCCTTCAGTCCACCTGGTCCACCCTCCGAGTCTAGCCATGTACGTCGAGTCTACAGTGTGATTGGTCCGCCCGCACCGGGCCTTCAATCCACCTGGTCCACTCTCTGAGTCTACAGTATGACTGGTCCGCCCGCACCGGGCCTTCAGTCGGCCTGGTCCACTCTCCGAGCCTCGGCACGTCTGGTCCGCCCTCTTGGGGCCTTCAGCCTATCCGGACCGCTCGCTGGGCCTTCGGAATATCCGGTCCGCCCTGGGTATATTGGCCTACAGCACGAAGCAGGACCCGCCTCAACCCAACCCCCGTCAAACAACCATGTGCACATAAAACAATCAATCACATAACAAATCCTTAACCAGACTATCAGTCTAACAGATCACATAGCATATCAACATCCTAACCAGGATTCCGACCTAACCGGTCACTAGCATAACATTACCATATATACCGGGTACCGACCTTAACCAGGTCACTAACATAAAACCATCCTAAATACCAGGATGCAGATCTAGCAAAGCAATAACATAACAAACAATACCCGGATTTCCATCCGATAAAGGACCGGCCTTGGTGCCGTAGACCCTGTCGATATAGTAAGGATAACTCACCTGCAATTGCCGACTAAAGAGATACGACCAAGCTGCTCCGACCACCGACACGAACTTCACCACAGCACACTACCAAAGAACCAATACCATAATTACCAAAATACACTTGGAAGTCAAACTGGTCAACTCTTGGTGAAAGTCAAAGTCCTCAGTCAAAGTCAACCTTCCTGGTTGACTCTACTCGCCGAGTCAACCCGTCGACTCGTCGAGTTCTTATACTCAGAAAACTCCCATAAGACGACTCAACTCGCCGAGTCAACCCGTCGACTCGTCGAGTTCAACGATTTCGGAATCCCATCCTGTCCAACTCACTGAGTCGCCAACCGACTCACTGATCCAAGGCTTTAACCGAAAGAGGTTGGGTTCTGCGACCAGACTCGCCGAGTCCAAGAACAGACTCGCAGAGTCCAAGACAATCTTCAACAGACTCGCCGAGTTGTTCTTCAACTCGCCGAGTCCATGCCTATGTTCATACAACTCGTCGAGTACACCCATGTGACTCGTCGAGTCTCTCCAGTTCTCAATCCATACAGTTGCTTTTCGAGCCATGCAGGGGCTCCAATCCATAGATCCACTCTTCTACAGTCTAACCCTCACATAAAGTTGCAAACTTTACGTGAGACCAAGGAGATATAGGCCCAAAACACATTAAGGCTAGGGTTAAGGACTATGGGGCTTCACCAACAACTCTTAGACAGATACTTTATGACATTCTGGACCAGCTCAAGTCTAGATCTGAGGTAACAACCTCAGATCTACCCTCCAAACCCGAAATAATCTTCAATCCTACCAAAAATGCCCCAAATGTCAAACAATACTTGATCTAGATGCAAAAGAGCCCAAGCAACAGATTATTACCTCCAATATAAGCTCTAACTGAAGTAGATCCCGGATCTACACCACTCCTTTGCAGCAAGCCTCTTGATCTTCAAGCCTCTTTTCAAGATTTCCTCCTCCAAAGCTCTATTCTCTCTAATAATGAAGGCTCACTCGATTTCTAGGGTTTACAGGCTCTCAAGAGTGGTAAGGAGGCTGAGAGAAGGACATAAAGTCCTTTAAATAGGGTGCAACCCCCGAGATTAGGGTTTTCTCATTCCAGCACCAACTCGTCGAGTCCAAGCCGCTGACTCGGCGAGTTGGCCACTTAATCCGCGACCCAAACCCGCTCCGACTCGGCGAGTAAGCGTACCTACTCGTCGAGTCCCTTCTTCGAATTTACACTTTGCACCCTTCAACTTCTTGCATCCGAACTTGGGAAGTTACAATTCTCCCCCACTTAAATTAGGCTTCGTCCTCGAAGCCTACTTCAGTGTACGCTTCAGAACAAACCCCTTGCACTGCAGACTCCGATATCTCAATTAACTCAAGTTCTTGCCAACCCTACTACTGCATCTCTCTTAACATAACCTCTTCTCGCCTGGCATCCCTGCCAATACTCCAAGCCGACAACCGGTCTTTTCTACTCAATGTCGCCACATATCAATCACGTATCACTCGATAATACTAACCCTTCATATCAGGGACTCGCTTCCGCGCCCTGCAACGCTAGATCCCACAGACACCCACTGCGCTCTGCCAAAACACTAATCCATCTTCCTTCGCCCAAAATTGGCGATAACCCTGATAACTTGCAACCTGGAACGAATCCTCATGATGGAATACCCCAGATTGGAATGACTCCACATACATAACTCAATCCTACAACCATACTCGGAACTAAGGACCTTGTCCTTGCGTCACCCTCGAACCCTTCGGTTCGACACCACAGAGTGCAACCCACTCACACCTCCCTATCACGATCTCTAGGTCCTTGACCTCCGACTGTAATATCCTTATACAGTCCTCAGCACCGGTCCAGACTACTCTCGAGTCTGTTATCCTGCTAACTCACCTTCCTCTGTCCCAATCTCCAATCTGGAACCACTATCCTCCTCCTCTTCCAAAGAGGCTGAAAACATGCTTGCGCATCATTCAATATTGCCACAACCTCAACGGGCATCCAACCCGTATGTGCTTCCATATATATGGTACAATTCCAGTGCTCACTACCAAGCACTTTCGATCATCCATTTACTCCACTGCCCTCCTTTCAGAGGACCCAAACTCCTTCCGGAGCTACATACCTTCCCTTTCCAGGAAGTCTACTCAACAACCCTTACCGCACCTATAAGTGCCACAGAGCTAAACTCCATTCTACACTATCCATGTAGAGCAATTGCTATTCTCGAACTCCCACATACTCTGAATCCGATCACGTAACTAACAAGGCCCACGCACGGCCTCCAGCCAACTTCATCATCATGATCAATACTTGGGGCCAGACCATATCGATTACTATTGCATGGCGACATATTCACTCATTCTCCGCATACAGATCTACTAACACATCCAGAGTCTTCAGCATGACTGGACCGCCTTACCAGGCCTTCAGCCTATCTGGACCACTCTCAGAACCTTCAGCATGTCTGGACCGCCCTCCTGGGCCTTCAGCCTGTCTGGACCGTTCCCTGAGCCTTCGGTCTGACTGGTACGCCTTCCGGCCTTCAGTCTATCCGGACCGCCCAAAACTGTCGTACGCCATCCTTAACCATTCTTCCTGGGAATCTCTCCCATGCAATCTGTTCTAGCCTTCTTAGGGGTTCCGAACTCCAGTTCCGTTCCCGAAATCCTTTCCATAGCCTAAACCCAGGCCTCACATCGACCAACTACCTTACCTGAAACCATGGTCTGTTCCCTGTCCCACTTGTCTATCACTTGCTCCAATCATGCCATACTCTCGGCTAATAACACTGATAAATCTAAGTAGCTAACCAACCTTGGATGCATGTTGTTTCACCGGAGAATTTTCCAATTCTCCCCCACTTAGTACACCGACTACTAACCACCGATGCCCAAAACCGACATAGCTCAATCGCCCTTACTCTATATATTCCCTCTTAACCATGAATTGACTCCCTCGGGAGTGAGTAACCTTCACCGAATAACCCTTCCGCCATCGCACACCCGAACTCCAAGGAAGTTCGAATCTCAATCTGAACACTTCTCGCATCGCAGTTGCTATTCCTAGCAACGAGATCATAAACCTTATCTTTCGACCAAGAATCCTCCTGAACGCTAACCAACTACAACTCCTAACTACTAAGGTCCTCAATCATACTACGAAACATGCGGAACAATGCAGACAGATTTACAATACCACATCAATAACAAGATAACAAAATGGAAACATACCCGCAGCTGCATCTGGCTCTGTCCTGACCTCCTCTGCTGTAAGTTGGAATGCGCGTCCCTGAGCCCTCGGAGGCTCCGCTCCACCCTGACCCCTGCCAGTAATCCTCAAAGTGGCCGGTGCTGGAGCCTGCACCGGTCTTGCAGCAAGCTGTGGACAGTTGACCCTCAAGTATCCCACCTGATGACAATGATAACAGATCCTCATATCTTGAGCCGGGACCGACTGACGACAGTCCCTCGCATAATGTCCCTCTTTCCCACACTTGCGACACGCACCACCGGACCTACAAACTCCGACATGACCCTTCCCACACTTCTCACAAGTGTGGATACTCTGACCTCCAACCCTAAAGTCAACGGTTTTGGACCGTTTCGGTGCCGGCTGTGACTGCACCGGGGCCTGCCTCTGCTCTCGCAACTGCAACTCCATTTCTAACTCCCGCGCATGGTGGCCTCCTGCAACTCTAACAAGGTATCACATCTCTACGTGGACACAAACTACCTGATGTCCCTCTTGAGCATACTTAGATATCGGGACATCTGAGCCTGCTCCGAAGCAAACTCCGGGCAAAACATCGCCCTCTCAGTGAACATCCTGGTGATCTCCGTCACCGACTCTGAATCCTGCTTCAGCTCCAGGAACTCCTGAGCCAACCTCTCTCTCTCTCAACCCGTGGAACATAACGAGTGCTGAACATCTCCCAGAACTGATCCCAAGTAACCGCAGCCCGTTGCGCATCAGAATAAGATCCCGTAGTCAACCTCCACCAATCCTTCGCCCCGAGCCTCAAAAGGTTCAGAGCACACCTCACCCTCTGATCCGCAGGGCATGAACACGTGAAGAAACAACCCTCCACGTCTGACAACCATCTCATAGCAACAATCGGATCCTGAACTCCATCGAAAGTAGGGGGCTTCGTATTATCGAAGTCCCGATACTGAAAACCTCGACCGGTTCCTCCCCCTGCCACTGCTACAGCCGCTGTAGCTGCCGCGGTAGCCGCCTCCGCAAGAGCTGCATAGCGCTCATCAAAGTACTCAACCATGGCAGTCTTGATCGACCCAAACATCTCCGGCAACTCGGCCCGGAACATAGCAGCAACCTCATCATGCAGGATCTCATGAATCCTAGCATCCAACTCGTCCGTACTCATCTGACCAATGACCTCGGGTGGTACTGACCCATCCTGACCACCCTCTCCCGATCCTGATCCCGAACCGGATCCTGCCCCGAAACGTCTCGTAATCGTCATACTACAATACACCAACGAGACCCTTAGACACATCACATATTCACCCGGGGAACTATCTCATAACCGATACCCTAGAGAGTTGTGACTCCCTTGATACGCGTATGGGTCCTGTGCTTTCAGTAGTACGGGCCCATACTACCTTCCACACCTACCCATATTTGTCTCAAGTATCACCACAACACCCTACAATATACATATACATAGCGATCGATAAATCCTCACTCCTAGAGGAATGCTAAATATCTCAGAACTGGCCTCCCGGCCTCTCACTACCCACCCATCCACCAACTGCCACACGACCCTCCATTGGTGCCAGTTAACTATTGCATGAATACAATCACATACCACACGACTTAAACAATCTTAGACTAAAAGATTTAACCCCACAACGGTTGGACTCAGACAAGAGCTGCACAGCAGGACCAAATCCCTTACCCTAAGACTGTTTTTATGATTTCACTCTAATAATTTATTGGAACTCGTTTCTCATGTTTTTCATATTATTGGTTTGGAATGATATCGAGTGGTTTCACTTTATTTTAAAAATGGAAAATTTACTCTATATTTTGGGATGTTACAAGTTGGGATCAGAACCTTGGTTTGAGGGATTCGGGCTAGCACGGTGTGCGTTTGAACTCAAATTGAGGACTCAAAAAACCTTTTTTCAAGAAAATGTTTTTCTAAAAGAGTTTTTAAAAGAAAAGGGTGTGATGTGTGCAATCACCCGAAGCTCAAGTAAGCAATTCCTAGAATACTCATGCATGAATGTTATGATTATGATGTGATCTTATTTGTATGATAGAGATAGGTTAAGGATCTGCTCATGGTTGCATGTTAGAATGGTTGTTTAGGAGAGATGCATGACTATGCCTTTTGTATGTCTACTTTGTACTTGTTAAGGACTATGCTAGTATTGATAAACTGTTTGATGGATGTTGTATGATGGTACATGGCTAGGACTAGATAGGCTTATAATCTTTGAATCAGCATTATTATTTGTTCTTGGTTAATGAAGGTAGTACGGTAGATACATCCATTTGAATGTCTATCTTGTCTTGATCATCTACGATCTGCATTCATGTGGTGATTTATTAGCATTAGCAAAGACCTTTTTGGCAAACGAGTAGTGGGAGGAAGTCCTGGGAGTGCCTAGGAAGTATCTTAGTGTGTGGGTACATTGTTACGTAAGAGAGTGTAACACCCATAAAATTTGAGCCAATTTAAAACATTTTAAATCATTCAAAAACCATTACGTTCATACAATTCGTTTTCAAAATAGTTTAAACATCAGAGTATCCCCCAGAACCATATCATATAAATCATAAAACATGAGGAGCGGTACGATCACGCCTTCGCCTTGCCACGATCTCCTGAAGTACCTGAAACAATACACTGAAACTGTAAGCCCGAAAGCTTAGTGAGTTACCCCCAAAATACCAACCACACATATCATACTCATAACATATCACAAATAGAACAGCCATGCACATCGGGTCTGCTATGTGACTGGTCCGCCCGCACCGGGCCTTCAGTCCACCTGGTCCACCCTCCGAGTCTAGCCATGTACGTCGAGTCTACAGTGTGATTGGTCCGCCCGCACCGGGCCTTCAATCCACCTGGTCCACTCTCTGAGTCTACAGTATGACTGGTCCGCCCGCACCGGGCCTTCAGTCGGCCTGGTCCACTCTCCGAGCCTCGGCACGTCTGGTCCGCCCTCTTGGGGCCTTCAGCCTATCCGGACCGCTCGTAGGGCCTTCGGAATATCCGGTCCGCCCTGGGTATATTGGCCTACAGCACGAAGCAGGACCCGCCTCAACCCAACCCCCGTCAAACAACCATGTGCACATAAAACAATCAATCACATAACAAATCCTTAACCAGACTATCAGTCTAACAGATCACATAGCATATCAACATCCTAACCAGGATTCCGACCTAACCGGTCACTAGCATAACATTACCCTATATACCGGGTACCGACCTTAACCAGGTCACTAACATAACACCATCCTAAATACCAGGATGCAGATCTAGCAAAGCAATAACATAACAAACAATACCCGGATTTCCATCCGATAAAGGGCCGGCCTTGGTGCCGCAGACCCTGTCGATATAGTAAGGATAACTCACCTACAATTGCCAACTGAAGAGATACGACCAAGCTGCTCCGACCACCGACACGAACTTCACCACAGCACACTACCAAAGAACCAATACCATAATTACCAAAATACCCTTGGAAGTCAAACTGGTCAACTCTTGGTCAAAGTCAAAGTCCTCAGTCAAAGTCAACCTTCCTGGTTGACTCTACTCGCCGAGTCAACCCGTCGACTCGTCGAGTTCTTATACTCAGAAAACTCCCATAACACGACTCAACTCGCCGAGTCAACCCGTCGACTCGTCGAGTTCAACGATCTCAGAATCCCATCCTGTCCAACTCACTGAGTCGCCAACCGACTCACTGATCCAAGGCTTTAACCGAAAGAGGTTGGGTTCTGCGACCAGACTCGCCGAGTCCAAGAACAGACTCGCCGAGTCCAAGAAAATCTTCAACAGACTCGCCGAGTTGTTCTTCAACTCGCCGAGTCCATGCCTATGTTCATACAACTCGTCGAGTACACCCATGTGACTCGTCGAGTCTCTCCAGTTCTCAATCCATACAGTTGCTTTTCGAGCCATGCAGGGGCTCCAATCCATAGATCCACTCTTCTACAGTCTAACCCTCACATAAAGTTGCAAACTTTACGTGAGACCAAGGAGATATAGGCCCAAAACACATTAGGGCTAGGGTTAAGGACTAGGGGGCTTCACCAACAACTCTTAGACAGATACTTTATGACATTCTGGACCAGCTCAAGTCTAGATCTGAGGTAGCAACCTCAGATCTACCCTCCAAACCCGAAATAATCTTCAATCATACCAAAAATGCCCCAAATCTCAAATAATACTTGATCTAGATGCAAAAGAGCCCAAGCAACAGATTATTACCTCCAATATAAGCTCTAACTGAAGTAGATCCCGGATCTACACCACTCCTTTGCAGCAAGCCTCTTGATCTTCAAGCCTCTTTTCAAGATTTCCTCCTCCAAAGCTCTATTCTCTCTAATAATGAAGGCTCACTCGATTTCTAGGGTTTACAGGCTCTCAAGAGTGGTAAGGAGGCTGAGAGAAGGACATAAAGTCCTTTAAATAGGGTGCAACCCCTGAGATTAGGGTTTTCTCATTCCAGCACCAACTCGTCGAGTCCAAGCCGCCGACTCGGCGAGTTGGCCACTTAATCCGCGACCCAAACCCGCTCCGACTCGGCGAGTAAGCGTACCTACTCGTCGAGTCCCTTCTTCGAATTTACACTTGCACCCTTCAACTTCTTGCTTCCGAACTTGGCATGTTCAGCACAATCAAGGAGGAGTTGGTAACGATGATAGATGACCGCTTGTGGACCTTGAAACATGAGTTGGCAGCTGGTCAGATCAGGGCTCACGATCTCACTTTCCATGATTTTCACACTTTTAAGGCACCTAAGTTTTTCAGGAAGAAGGAGCCCATTGTTAGTATGAGATGGTTTACAGACATTGAGAGTGCCTTTTTGACTTGCTTCTGCCCAGATGGGGGAATGGGATAGGTTTACGGCATGTCTTCTCCGTGATGGAGCTAGAGATTGGTGGTGTGAGGTGGTCCGGGCTCTTGGAGAGGATATCATCGAGGCTATGACCTTGAAATATTTTGTTACTACATTCAGGGTGGAGTTTGTGTTGGATTAAGGTATCTAAGGTCTTAACTAAATTAGTGTAATCTTATGAATAAAAGTAAAGTCCTTTTTGGGTTGCCCTCAATAACTAGAAATAGCTATAATAACTTTATAAGATAGATAAAATGATTTGTTAATTTATTACATGATTAATAAATTAAATAGAAATGGTTGGAATTAATAAATTATTAATCAGAATTAATCTAGAATAAATTCAGGATTAATTGGAATTAATTAAAAGTGCAAGGGTTGAATTGTAATTGTTCATAATTGAGCAAGGAAAGGCAATTCTAGAACCATCACTGGTATGGACGATTTTGAGATGGTTTCCAGGGTTTATGGAAGCTTCCTATAGCTGATAAGGATAGATGTCTTAAATAGATTAAATTTGATATTTAATTATTCAAATCATTGTTTATCCTAGAGATCCCCTATCTATAAATAAATCCCATTAGCCTCCGAAATTCGTGGTTAACAATTCCAAGAAGGAGAAATTCGAATTTCTCTTCTTACTTCCTCTCTCCTCTTGATTTCTAGTGTTCTACGGTTTTGGGTGTGAACCATTAGAGATATCCACACTATTGATGCTTGGTTTCCAAGGAAGATCCAAAGAAAGTTGTTTGTATTATTCGATTTTTGCAAAAGGTATGTGGTCTAACATTGTATTTTTCGATTTACATAGGTTAGAAATTTGTTTCATAAGTATGTTTCTATAACTTGAGAAAATGTCATAGACTTATAGGTTGCATGTACCCATAATATGATTAAGATTCCGTTGCGTAAATATTCTTGTTTGTAACCTAGAAAACCCATCAATTTATACCTTTTATTGAGGTGCAGTAGCTGGCTTAGGAATTCCAGGTTCTTGAGCAGACGACGAAGAATATGGCGAAGATCACTACCAAGTTCAAAGAGAATGTGTTGCTTGTTCCACAATATGTTGCAGATGAGGAGATGAAGAAGACAAGGTATCAGGATATGCTGAGGACGGACATCAGGGAGTTCGTCGGTGCTTCGAATTGCCAGACGCAGGAGCAGTTGATTGAGAGATCCCGTGAGAGGGAGTTTGAGTTGGAGCTTCAGAAGAACCGGAAGGCACCTCAAGTTCATACTGCGGTCATTTAAGCTAAGAAGTCCAATACATTTGATTCACATTATACGGGGGCCAGCATGGCTAAGCTAGATGTGGCAGGTGTGGGAAGTGGAATGAGGGAGCATGTCGTGTGACTACTTCTAGTTGCTTCAATCGCGACCAGCAGGGACATTCAGCATGGACTGCAAGAAGGGGGCATTGATATGTTTTCACTGCAACCAGATTGGCTACAAGAATGCCAATTGTCCGAGTTTGACTGGTGGGGTGGTGAAGGCACCGACCAAGGCAAGGAAAAAGCTCTTATGGTGAGGAGGCCAAAGCAGCACTGGATGTGGTTACCGATATGTACCTTCTATTTATTTTTATGTTGTTTTCTTTATTTATGCTTATTATTGTTATGATGTCATTAGGGATGTTCCTAGTCAATTACATGCCTACTCTTGTACTTTTTGATTCGGGGGGCACTCGGTCGTTTGTATCTATTACGTTCAGCAAGAATTTCGATGTCACTCTGTGAGCACTTAATCATTCTTTGGACATGGAGATTACAGATGATCGCACCAGGATCTTGTGTTAGAGATGTTCCGAATGCGGTTTTCTTATTGATCTTATTCCTATTCCACTAAGATAAATGAAGGTCATTGTGAGTATGGATTGGTCGAGCCGAAATGGGGCTATTATTCACTGTGAATGTCAGCTGGTGCAAGTTTAAACTCCAAGTATGGGAGAACTAGTTATTCATGGTGATGGTACTCGAGGCGGTCTGACCATTTACTCAGTGGAAAGGGATAAGAGGTATTTGTAGCAAGGGTGCTCTGGTTTCTTAGCTTATACGGTGGATGCTCAAGCCGAACAGAAGAAAACCATTATAGATGTGCCAGTCATTCGGAAATTTTAAGACGTGTGTCCTAAGGAATTGATGGGGGTGCCTCCTGACAGGAAGTTGAGTTTAGGATTGACTTAGTTCCGGGTGTGGCTTTGATAGCCAAGGCACCTTATCGTCTTGTACCTATTGAGATGCAAGAGTTGTCTACACGGATTTAGGAACTATTAGACAAGGAGTTTATTAGGCCGAGTAGTTCTCCTTGGGGAGCGCTCATCTTGTTTGCCAAGAATAAGGACAGATTGCACTAGATGTACATCGATTATAGGGAGTTGAACAAGCTAACGGTGAAGAACTGTTACCTGCTTTCGAGGATTGACGATTTATTTGATCAGCTGCAGGGTGTGTCTTGATTTTCCTAGATTGATTTGAGGTCGGGTTACCACCAGATGAGAGTCAGAGATGAGGATATTCAGAAGATGACTTTTAGGACTCGTTTTGGGCATTACGAGTTCATGGTGATGCCATTTGGCCTCACCATTGCACCGACAATGTTCATGGACCCTCGTGAACTAGATGTACAGACCGACGTTGGATTATTCTGTGATAATGCTTATTGACGATATCTTGGCCTATTCTATGACCAAGGAGCAGCACGAGGAGCATTTGCTGGAGGTTTACGAGACCCTAAGGGGGGAGAGTCTGTACCCCAAATTCTCTAAATGTGATTTCTAGTTGCACAAGGTGTAGTTCTTGGGTCACCTCGTCAATCAGAATGGTATGTTTATCGATCCAGCTAAGATTGAGGTGACGATGCGATGGGAAGTTCCGAGGTCTCCATATGAGATTCAGAGTTTCCTTGGATTAGTAGGCTACTAAAAAAGATTTATTTATGATTTCACCAAGATTTCATTTTTATTAGATTCCATTTTATGCATCTTCTATATTAGTTTTTATTAGTTTTTCGCATTATATTTTATGCTTTTTCATATGCATTACTTCAGATAATGTTTACCCCATGTTCATCGCTAGAATTCCCGTACTGCTCATGTTTTTATGTCGTTTTTAGATATTTCGAGTGGAGTGGTATTTTGGAAGCATTTTTGGATCTCAATAGAACTAAAATACTTGAGGAAGCTATAACATGGGTTTCATTTGATGAAACTGAAGAGTTCGTGTCCAAAACGCGTATTTTCAAAAAAACATGATCGTGTTTTTTCTGTCGCGATCGAGTTTCTAATCGTGCTTTTTTTCGTAACTTTTTTTAGCCAAAAATCATTTTTTGAGACCTCAAAACACTTACACGATCGTGTTTATTCAAAAAGCACGATCGTGTTTTTCATATATGGGTCCAAAAGCAACGTACTTCATTAAACGCGAAAAACGGGACTTCGAAACATAAACACGATCGTGTTTCTTCATAAAGCACGACCGTGTTGTCTAAAAAAAATTGTCTGGTGTTGTTGGCTTGCATATAAATAACCCCTATCTCATCAGTTAAAACCCTATTCATTCCTAGACGACCAAAGACGATTTTCTCCGTTTTCATCAATTTTTGAAGATCTAAAGGCTGTGGATCGACTCTTTCATTTAGTTTAGTAAAATTTGTCCGTTTAATTTCTCTTTTTATCAATTTTCATCAGATTTTTTAACCATGTCTGGCTAAAACCCTATATTTAAGTTCTGCAAAGACTAGTACTTTTTATGTAATCAATCATTAGACTTGGTTTTTATTGTGTGATTCGATCTAGTTATTTCAGTTTTGTGCTTAATAAATGTTTGATTTATGATTATTTTTGGCCTGATCACCTAATTTAGGATTAAATCATTCTAAGTAATCAGTCGTTGAAATCTGTAATTGTTTTGATAAACTGGTAATAAGTAACAAGTAACAAATCGGTTCTGTGTTCGGATTTGACTCTGCTATAAACTAAATTTTCATATCTTTTTGTTTCCGAGCTTGTGAGAAATATTGAATATTGATGGGAATTTTACACAAATCATAATGTTTCTTTTTTGACTTGATTAAGAGCTTGTTAATTAAGTTAGTAAAAATTTAAGATTAACTGAAGGACTTGTTTTGGTTAATTAACTCGGTAAAAAAGCACTTACTAGAGCTTGTTAGTAGTTTTCAGTACGAGCTTAGATAGAACACATCTTAAATAACTTGGTTTTTGTTGATTGCATAATTAGGAAAGTCACAGCAGAACTGAAATGCTTTTTATTATTGAATTTTATTAAGTTATTTTCAATGTTATTTCTAGTTTTTATTAATATTTATAAATCCCCATTTTATTATTTTCTACATTTGACTAGTGTGTGCCATACACAAAGAGGCATTGACCATTAAGTTGTGTCCCTAAGGATTCGACCATGTTTCCCTATGTTACCCATTTGTGCAACCAAGCAGTTATAGTTTTATTTGTTTAAGACATCCACGGCAGCTTTTTAACACGGTTCCCTTGACTCAACTGACAAAGAAGAATGTTTCTTTTTAGTGGGGGCCAAATTAGTAGGCAACATTTGAGGTATTGATACAGAAGTTATGTAAGGCACCATTGTTGACCCTTCAAGAGGGTGTTGAAGATTTTGTGGTTTACTGTGACGAGTCGATTTTGGGTTTAGATGTTGTGCTTATTTAGAGGGGTCATGTGATTGCATACGCTTCGAGACAGTTGAAGCCTCACGAGGAAAATTATCCTACTTACAACTTAGATTTGGGAGTCGTGTTTTCGCCCTCAAAATTTTGTGGCATTATTTGTATGGAGTTAGATGTACTATATTCACGGATGATGAGAGTTTGTATTATCTGATGGATCAGCTGATCCTTAACATGAGACAACGACGATGGTTAGATGTTTTGAAGGCTTATGATTGTGAGATTCTTTGTAACGTCCTGATTTTCAACCCAAATTTTTCATTTTTATTTATTCAACTATATCAGAGTATAATTGCGGTAACATGTTGCGAATGGGCATATGTACAGTCGAACCATGCCCTTATCACGAATCAATGAAGAACTTGACAAGAATTTTTGATAAACTGGGCAAGCACGAGGCTTAGTGAGTTCCCCAAAATAATATATACTATAATACACATACATGCATACAACCAATGACCCACGATCTGTCAATAATATGTGCACTTGTGGCCTACACGCCATTTCATTAACATCGGTCTATGTGTACTTACGACCTACACACAACTTCGTTAACACGGATCTATGTGTACTTACAGCCTACACACCATTTCGTTAATATGTGGGCCTATAGGCTCCCAACCTATTTTTCATTCCTCCGTCATACCCTAACTAAATCTAATAACAATTACACACATAGAGACTGCACTTTAGGCTATCCTAGTACTGACGCATTTATACTTTCTACTCTTACCAATTTCATGTACATTTACATTTAAGCACATAGAGATTATATTATCAACTTTACTCTGCTAGCTCTCTATCCTAACATACACGGACACATATTGTAATACGTAGTATAGTGGGATAACTCACTTGGACAGTTATTCAAAATATTGGTAGCTATCTAGGTGATCCTACTAGTTATCAAACTGGAGGATAACGCGCCTTACAAGTATTAAACTATAATACTATAGCTTATTAATCTCTATGACGATCTGGTAACGAAAGCTAGATCTTTCATTAATCCCAATGAATACTGAGAGTTCTATCAAATAAGGATCACCCAGGAAGGACAGTTAGGAGGCAAGATCTTTTCGGCGTATAGTCTTTCCAAAATCCAACATCCAAGGCAACGTGACTATTCTAGGCACCTCACTTATAAGTAGATCAATCAGTATTAGAACTAGAGTTACTGATAAATCTTATTTATACATTCATAACAATGACTATGAGTATAAATATAAGTTACACTTAAAGTGTAGTAAGTGCGACTTAAATTACAGGGATTTCTAAGGAAAACTAGAAAAAGTCGTAGACAAGACCCCGATACCGATCACTTCTTTCCGGCCAGCTATCTGCTATCGCAAAGCTTTGTTAAATTAGAGTTCTTCAGAACCCCAATAATACCAAGAGAAATCAAAGCTAGAGAGAGATATGTGAGACATTTGAGTGAGGAATAAGTGAAACCCAAGATCCATATTTATAGTTGGGAGGTGCGCCGCACACACCAAGGAGCCGCGCCACGCACTTGGTGTTCGTCGTTGGTTGGAGTCACATATCAGCATAGGGGTGGGTTGTGTCTCATCTTCTAGAAGGGTGTGTGCCTCATGTCGCGCGCATGTGCGAATTTCTGGTTTTTCAAAAAATCATATCTTCTTCATACGAGCTCCGTTTTTGACGTTTTTTATATGCACGTGTAGCTATCGACGAGATCTACAACTTTCATTTAGACTCCGTCGGCTAATTTTCACTTTATTTTTAAAGCTATATTTTTAACATGCTTAGACTATTAAAGTCCGTATAAAAATCATAACTTGTTCATACGAATTTTGTTCTCAACTGTCTTTATATCGATGGAATCATATCAATGAGATCTTCGATTCTCGTTTAGATTGTTTTTCCTAACAATCCACCTATTTGAATTTCGGTTTATGTGTCGCTCACTGCTGCACTGAAACTTCTAAAAATCATAACTTCCTTATACAAAGTCATATTTTGACGTTCTCTATATGCACCCTCTCACTTTTTCGACTATGAATTTCGTTCAGATTGCTTAGTCTAATAGGATATTTATCTCTGATTCATATTTTACGATGCGTTTTACTGTATAGGGTTGAACATAAAACTTCAAAGAATCATAACTTCTTCATACGAAGTCAGATTCAAGCATTCTATATATCTACGAAAATTGTATTGGCGTTTTCTATGTGTTTATAATGAACTTTGGCTAAAAAGTAATATATATTTCTATTTCAAATTTTATAAACAATGGTTTATATCGAATTCTATTGGAATGTTAAAACGTGATGTTACAACTCTCCCCCACTTATAAATATTTATTACCCGAAATCATGCTCCTAATGCTCTTGGATGTCGGCTAATTGGAGTTTATCGAGGTCAACTTGTAATCTAGTCAGCGCTTCTGCGCCGACATTCCCTGTAGAACTTCATTTTCTATCTTAGTTGTACTCCCGAACTCTTCGTGAAGTCTGAAGAACTGGGAACTCGTCGGTCTATACTTCCAGAATTTATTCGTGACAACGAATGATCACCTTCAAACGTGAAATTTCGATTTTTTTTTCTTTTGACTAGGAACACTGTCGACTTGTTATAAAGTGATTAATTGGGTACATTTATCTACGACATCCTAACAGAATCTACTTTCCAGAGAATGCCTCTAAAAAGGTTTATGGCATACCCTTAAAACACATACGAATTTAGATCACAAACGGTATTCCAACCTAATTGAGGTGTTCCAACACTCTGAATTTTAACCAAAACTACTATAACGGGTTTACTAGCTTGAAAATACCAGAACCGATACTCTAATATTGGTGACATACTCATTATAAGGCTTGCTCCTTTTTCAATTTACTAGATTATAATGAACACTAGGCCACCAATAGCCTTCTCGCGGGGCTTTAACTACATTACCTATATCAAGGTATGACTATTGCTCGAGTAATTTGTTCCTATACCTGCTCATGACACATCGTAATACTAGCCAACTATTGGAGTTTTGATGACTGATCGCTCCTGTCATCATCCTTCCTTGATCACAACAGATATATGCTACTTAAACTTTCGAGGCTATAACATCTTTTAAACTGACGAAGTGTCTCCAAGGCTGAATTTTTTTAAGCGATTGATGCTTTCTATTGGTGAACTACGTAACTTATTGAATCCCTCGTCTAGTAGCTCCTACACTGCAAGGATAATTTTCACATCCTTGGGGGTGCAAACCTATCATCTTCTCTTGGCTATCTGAGCCACTCCCGGGAATTCGATTAATTTCTAAATCATATCAGACGCTTGGGAGGAAAGGCCAACCTTTTCTTGAGAGGCAAGACATTCATAGCCAACGGGTAATCTTTAGCAGAAGACTTCCTTCTTCTTTTACCCTAAACAACTAAACCTAAACGAACAACTTTTATCTACTTGTTTTGCACCATATTGGTCCTCAATGTACAGACCGAAAGTTGAACTTCTCTTCACACTTTCATCTTAAGGGTCGTTTCTCCCTCACTTGGGTTCGACCCATTTTTTGTTGCTAATTGTCATTGATAAAAGCCCAAGTTGGCTTTGTTTATGCAGTCTCTATTTTCTTTTGACTTTGAAGAAACTCATGTTTTTCATATCCAATGACCTTAGATATTCCTATCGTACTACTACTACTACTTATATTCACTACAAGTGATCTCCTTGTATATTATGACCCAACAGGATAAGGTTGTGACGAGCACACATTGTTTTGAAATGCACTAACACACACGTATAACTAAATCGGGTATGAGGATATTACTATCTTAATATTAGCAAAAATATAAAGTCAACATTCTATCTTTATTATAACATTATTGTCATATACTTATTATATGGGGTATAGGATTTTAGCTTAAGTCTAAAAGCACTATTAATTTCTTTGATATGATCACATTCATGCAGGAGCCTTTCCTCAATTAGAAGAACAACCAACCACGACTTTCGGTGCTTCCCTCGCTCCCTTTGCTGTGAGCTGAAAAGCTCGTCCTTTGGCCCTTGGAGCTTCAACTCTGCCCTGTTTTCCATCGATAATCCTTAAAGTTACAAGTGTTGGAGCCTGTATTGTGCCAATTGGATTTAAAAGAGGATAGTTGGCCCTGATTTGACCCATCTGATTGCAGTAGAAACAAATATGCACTCCTTATGCTTCCTGCTTACAGTCTTGACTAAAATGTCCCTCTTTGTCGTACTTGTAGCATACCACAGCAGGACAAACTCCCCCATGCAATTTCCCAGACTCGTTAAACTGAGGCCCTCTCTGTCCTCTAGGCTTTGAATCAGTGTGCTTCAATATCTTGGTTGTCAGTTGAGACGCAGCTGCAGTCTGTCTCTTTTCCTTTCGTTGAGTTTCCAACTAATTTTCCCTTCTCCTGGAATCCTCTTGCATTTATGCTAAGTTCTTGTATCGATTATTCGATATGAACTTCCTGATATCATTCTTGAGCATACTTAAGTATTGATACATCTATAATTGCTCCGATGAGGCATATTATGGGCAAAACAAGGCTCTCTCGGTGAACATCTTGGACCGATTCAATGGTCTGTTTGAGTGACAAATATTCTCGAGCAAGTCGCTCCCTCTCTACTAGTGGAACATATGTTGGATTAGGTGTCTAACCCCATAACTATAATTGGTATGTACTTGACCCGAGAGTAGCATGGTCCCTTTGGGTTGCATATCATCAGGACAATTTGTTAGGATGGACTTTTGAGAAGAGGTTATTTATGATTTATTAACTTATTATAAGTTCTAATATATTAATATGAAATCATATAATTTAATTAGTATTGATCAAGAATTAATTTTGAATTAATTTTGTGATCAAAAGAGACTAATTAAATCTATGGGGACTAATTATGGTAATTAGTTATATTTATATATGTTGGGCTTATGATCCATGTTGGACTAAGTTTATGTATGGATACATAAAGAGTCGGGCCACATGAACCATGGATCATAAACCCATGAGTATGGATTTGGGTTAACCCATGACCCTTGGAATCCTACATATAAATATGTGCTTCTTAGCCTAAAAACGCCCCTAACATGTTCTTGGAGTTCATGGAGGTGTTTTAGTGCAAGAAGATTCCCTCTCAAGAGCCACCTTTGTCCTAGGTGTGTTGTGAGCCATTTGTGGCATTCATACTTTTGGTGCTAAGCTCCTAAAGGCCAAATGCAACAAGTTCTACAAGCTACATAAAGAGGTAATCTCCTAACTAATATTTTATATTGTTTATGTCAACTGCATGCTAGTTATAGGCTTAATGCTTTGGAAACACTATTACATGTATAGTTAGACAAAACGTAGATCCAAGGCATTTAGGGTTGTATGTGCACCATACGATGTTGTAGTATACAAAACCCAACAGTGGTATCAGAGTCATGGGTTGTTTTCTATTATACTTGAGCTGATTATTGGTTTACAAAGTGAAAAAATCGTTTTTTGTGCTGTCTGGACAGTGGATTCGCCGAGTCAGTTCATGCACTCGACGAGTTGGTGCCCCTGATAGCAAATTTTCGAGTTTTTTTGGCCTGTTTTGGATTAGTATCATTACCACAAAATGTTTTTGTTCATAAAATTTGATTTTGATGCTATGATAATGATTATCCTCATCCCAAAACAAGATAATTGTCAAAGTTTCAAGATTTGTATTAGTTTATATGATTAGCTAATTTCTTGAAAATTGTTGATGTGAATTATCTTTACTTATGAGTTTAATCTAGATGATAGAAAATTATTTGATTATTGTGTTAATTAGAATATTTGATCTTAATGGTTTTTATGAACTCCTTAACTTGTCCTCAAGTTATGGAAAATGAAGAGTTTTTCCTTTTAAAAGAGTCATTAAAACTCATAGGTTATGAAAATGGAAGAGTCTCATTTTTAATGGTGTTAATGTCTTCCATAACTTGTCCTCAAGTTATGGAACTTGAAAAGTTTTCAATAAAAACTTTATTAAACTCATAAGTTATGGAATCCAAAAGTTTTTGAAAAGTTAAAAACTTGCCCTCAAGTTTTGGAATTTGTAAATGTAAAAGTCGAACTTTTGAACATTTAATTCCAAACCCTAGAATTTTAAAGTTTAAAATTCTACCCTTATACTATTATAATATTATAGGTTTAATATATATATATATATATATATATATATATATATATATATATATATATATATATATATATATATATATATATATAAGAACAAAGTCAGTCTTACCGTTAGTAGGCCTCATTCACGAAGCCAGCCTATAAGGGGGGTATAGGGTTACTGCCTATAAAATGGCAGTTTAATGGGTGTTCACTCTCACCCACCGCTTCCTTGACTGGTGGAGGGTCGTTAGCCGAACGGGTTTGAAAGGACATTAATTTTTATTAAAAGTATAATGGTAAATATAAAGTAAATAAACTTTATTAAATTCCCAATCTTAGTTACTTTAGGAAAAATGTGAATTTGGTGCTAACCCATGAAATTGCACTTTGCACCTTGTTAAGTCGTTAGTGGAGCGTGTGTGGTTAACCGGCACACTAATCTGGGACTGACAGTGCGTGGAAAAGGGTAGCTTGATGTTAATCATAGATCAATTGAGCGTGTGTGGTTAACCGGCACATTGATTAGGTAGTTTGTAACATTAAGTGTACCATGCTAATTTGCATTGTTATTCACACCTTGTTTGTGATCCTCGGCATCCCAGTCACAAACTTGAAGGGCACAATCGAGATTTAAACATGCCATTGAAAAGTTCAATGAATCTCAAAAGATCTAGGAATTTCAATCAATTTAAAACCTAAAATTCTTTTTCGTTTTTCGTGGTGGAAATTGGTAAATTGTCATTTACCTACCTTCAAATATTTTGCAGTTTGGATTACGGCATTCCACTTCCGAATTGTAAAGTATTGTGTTGGGTCTTAGCCTTAATATTTCATTTGGGTGTTATATTAAGGACTAAAATCAACTAAACTTGAATTTCTCCCTCGTAAATGTCTAAGTTTAGACAACTATGGTCTTCCCGAATCTTTTGAAAAAGGCTTTCTTTATAAAGATAATTTTCCACAAGGCAATCAAGCTGAAAAATTAATCCCTTCTTTGTGCTTTAGTGGAACTTCACATCCTTCACCTCCTCCAATAATTCTCACTAACCCACAAGTTCAAAGACTTGAAAAAGTTCAAGGTCACTCAGGCCCTTTTAGCAAGCAAACACAAAGATGGATAGTATGTATGCACTTACGTCTTGGAGATGAAGTCACATATTGACAGGCTGGGAGAGTTGGGTGTCGAAGTCTCAAGGAAGTTGACTGTTGACTGGGTTCTTCAGTCACTTTCTGAGTCATATAGTGAGTTCATTAAGGACTACTATGTGACAGACCACGACATGACCCTTAATGATCTTACCTATTTGCTTGTTGCTGCTGAATCAACAATGATTTGGAGCACTGGTAAAGCAAATTTGATTGGAAGATCTACTTCCCAAACTTACATGGACATTGACAGTGGAAACATTGGAATTCCAGAAAAGTCTTCTATTCCCAATGGAAAGGGATCGGCCATAGTTAACCCGGTTGACCAAATGGTAAAGAGAGAGGCTAAGTCTGAGATAGTCCCGTGTACCATTACCAAAGAGTCCATATGTTTCTATTGCCAAAAAAAGGGGCATTGGTTGCGAAGCTGCCCTATTTACCTTAAAGTTCACTATGATGGTAAAAGTCAAAAAATTTGACTATGCTTCAGGTAATGTCTACTATCTAACTCTATTAGGTTCCTATTTGGATATTCTTATTACATGATGTGACTAGGTCATATTTTGATGTTTTGTAGAATCGAAGAAAAGAGAGGAAGCTTAAAGGAAGAATAAGCTAATTACGATCGTGAAGAGATGGATTTCGATCGCATGATCTGAAGATCAGAATTCTGAGTTGCTGCAAAGAGTTATGATAGATTGCTTAGGAATGGATAACAACATAGTTTTCATGTGTATTTGCATTGTAAGGATAAGTTTTTCCGCAATTTTAAAATAAAAAGAAAATTTTTGATTTTATTTATTTTAAGTATCCTTACAATGGGATTTGTGAAAATTGTTGTTTGATAGAAATATTGGAATATGGATTTGATTCTTTCGTTTGTGGTAGTGTCGAGAATTTGTCGAATCAGGAAAGATTCTCATCACCCAAGTTTGGGTTGGATAGAAACTTGGAATCATGCAACTTATGTGATGAATGAGAATTTTCATCTTTGGTAAATTAAGACTAATTCCTTGTTCACATGCATATGTGAGTCAAGTGAATGACTAGGAGATTGGGTACACTGGGTGTGCGCTGATCGGGTCCACCATAGAGAACGATAAGATTATTCGTCATGATTTACTAAAGTTTAGTAAATATGGTTATGCTTACAAGTTTATGTATAATTCTGAATCATTGGAAAAGTTCAATGTATGGCAGAACGAATGATAAGAATCAAATTAGGCAGAAAGATAAAAGTTTCTCCTATATGAAAAGATGGGAGAGTACTTTAGTATCATGTTTTATGATCATCTTAACGACTATGAAAACCATGTCACAATTGATCCTCTAAGGATATTTTAGTGCATTTATATGGCTAAGAAGAGCAATCATGAATTGTTGAAATGGTTAAATCAAGAAGATGAGTCATACTTCGTTGCAAAACAAGTATTAGAGTCATACTCCAAGCTTGTGCCTTGAGTGACACTAAATTAAGAAGGTTTATAACATTCATCAAATGTAGAGTAACATGTTTCTTACTCTTGTACATTTGAAATTGGTAGGTTGTGATGTCTTGGTAAGGACAAAGACCAACTAAGACCAATTGTGTGAAGTGTCTTTCTTGATAAGAAACCGCACTAACTCTTGAATATTTGTTTGTCAAGTAATGTTCATTGACAAAGAGAATCTTATATGTTAAGAGGTCAGTGGGAATCTTAAAGATCTTGAAAGTTTCAAGAACTAATCAAGAGTAAACCTATTATTAAAAACTAGCACACGACTTGAGGTTTGTAACCTATCGTGTTGACATATTCTTGTTTCTGTGCCATTCCAGTTAGTTGACTATGCATGTGAGTTCTACGAGTTCTCAATTGTTTTCATAACAACCTGGAAGCAATGGTAGGCCTTTGTGCTGCTAAGTGGCAAGAAATTAAGATTGAACAAGTTCAACCCATATGAGTTTGGATTTGTCACTAACCTTGTCTTTTGATTATGGTTTGACAAATTCACATGGATAGGAATATATACACCATAAAATCTAAGTGTCATAAGGTTTCTCTCAGAATCATGAAAATGATGGTGAGGAAACGCTTTCACTAAGTAGATTTTAAGGAGATAGCAGTTGTGATATTTGCATTCTCAAATTTGATTATGATTACGGCATCCCCTTTCATAATTCGAATTGTGAGAAATGGCAAAGGTCTAAACATTTCAGACTTATGGCTGTAAGTTCTAAAATTATTAAGACACACATGTGAGCTATCTAAGGAAAGGTGTATGATTTTGAGAAGCCTAGATAAAGTCTTATTGAAGCATCTCGTACCAGAAATCTGAAATTTGGTAATGAAAGTCAATAAGTATTGATTTCTAGAAGTCTAGCTGATTTCTGAATACATGTCAAAGCTAGTGGGAGCATAAGTGTTATGCTAATAATAATTATTATGCTAGTGAGAGCATAATTATTATGGTAAGTGTTGCAAGTTAGCAATGTTAATTATAGAAAACAAAGGTTTCAATTCGCAAAGTTGTTGGGTTTGAAAAGTTGTTTTTGCTATATAAAAGGGAGAGGAATTTATACTTCATTTCAAATCTAAAAGCTTAGATTGTGAGATTTTAATCAAATTTAGTCAAATTTATATGAATATTATGTTGGAATGGTTCAACATAAGGAAATTCTATATATGGAAATGTTAATTGCGTTCTCAAAATTTGATTATGATTACAACATCCCTCTTCATAGTCAAAATTATGAGAACTTGGCAAATAGAAATGTTATAGCAAAAGACTGATCAAAAATCATGTCTTTATGTTACACATTATGAATCGTGTCCCATATCCTTCGGGTATAGGATCAATTCATATACTATAATATTCTCGTGTTCTAATTTTCCAAATGCCTAGGGCATTAAGAGGGAAAAAGGAATAGAACCGAATATGACTAAAGTGGTTAAGCAACTGTTAAGGACAATCTAAGGTTCGCCAATGATTGGTCGCTTAAGGACAGTTGGAAGTATAGTAATGGAAGGACCATATTGACATTATTACGAATATACATGAGTCTATTAATAATGAGTTGTCGTATGGAAAATATGGAATGTTTCCATATTGGGAGTTGAAGAATAGATGAAAAAGTTAGAAACTTTTATGCAAGAAGGATGTTTAAAGGAATGTACTTTGAATTTGAGATTTCATTTCCATGGAATTGTCTTGTAACAATCTCCAAAGGAATATTTTGTAATATCATCGGTCAAGTCTCTATGACTTTTGGCACCTAGACATTACAAAAGAATCTTTGCATGATAGTTTAGAATCTAACATTTTCTAGCAGTGACAAGAATTTAGAATTCTTACACTTGCAATAAGGATTTGGAATTTTGAAATGAGCATCATTGAAATGTTTTTCAGTTGATCTATTTCACAAAGTAAGGACCATAGACAAACATAGTATGCATGCTTGGTGCATGGCATAACTATTGTTTTAACAAACATAGTGTGCATGCTTGGAGCATGACATAACTATCGTTTTAATTCAAGTGTTAAGTTGATTATTCGGAACATTCTACAATGAATAATGAGTAATCAATATGGTACTCAAAAGTTTTGGGCCATATAGGATTAGTATTATTCTTGTGTTTCACTTTGCATGTTTTGACTTCCCGAATAACTAGGTTATTCAAAGCGTCCACAGTCGATCATACTTTGGAAGTAGGTATTGAGGCAAGACTGTCATGAATGGGTCTGTAGTTTGTCTAGGTGTTTTAGACATAGTTGCAGTATTCATGAGTGCTCCTGGAATAAGATTCGAGTATTGGATTCAACCCACACTCATTTGTATCACTTCATGGATTTTATCACGAGTGATCATGAGACGATAATATCTTATGTTCTTGAAACTAAGAGATATGAGTTGCAGTTTACAAGTCGGTTGCACATTGATGATGTGAAAACGCACCAGTAACTTGGTGTTATAAAATGCATCGTTGTGTGTGATTTGATGAGTAAATAGAGCAAGCATATGAGTCGAAGTGTATCCATTCATTTTACCCTTAGAGGGATAAAAGCGATATTTGTGGGCCCCCCGATGATTTAGTGATGACAACCCTAAGTGCTCGGCCGAGCCTGGGCTGATTTGATTTGTTCAATTAGTCGGTCGTCATAAATCGGAAATCAGGAAACAACAGATGGACAGAGAGAATGATTATAATCCATGTCTCAGTCCATATGATATCTAGAATGGAGGAATATATTATCCATTATCTAATGGACACGTCACTGACTAGGTCAGAGTTCGACAGCGGCTTTTAAGAGCTACGATTGCTAGTCGGGTTTTGGAGTTGTACTTGCAATAATAGTTATTAGACTTATTCAAGTGGGAGACTGTTGGATTAGGTGTCTAAGCCCATAACTATAATTGGTATGTACTTGACCCGAGAGTAGCATGGTCCCTTTGGGTTGCATATCATCAGGACAATTTGTTAGGATGGACTTTTGAGAAGAGATTATTTATGATTTATTAATTTATTATAAGTTCTAATATATTAATATGAAATCATATAATTTAATTAGTATTGATCAAGAATTAATTTTGAATTAATTTTGTGATCAAAAGAGACTAATTAAATCTATGGGGACTAATTATGGTAATTAGTTATATTTATATATGTTGGGCTTATGATCCATGTTGGACTAAGTTTATGTATGGATACATAAAGAGTCGGGCCACATGAACCATGGATCATAAACCCATGAGTATGGATTTGGGTTAACCCATGACCCTTGGAATCCTACATATAAATATGTGCTTCATAGCCTAAAACGCCCCTAACATGTTCTTGGAGTTCATGGAGGTGTTTTAGTGCAAGAAGATTCCCTCTCAAGAGCCACCTTTGTACTAGGTGTGTTGTGAGCCATTTGAGGCATTCATACTTTTGGTGCTAAGCTCTTAAAGGCCAAATGCAACATGTTCTACAAGCTACATAAAGTGGTAATCTCCTAACTAGTATTTTATATTGTTTATGTCAATTGCATGCTAGTTATAGGCTTAATGCTTTGGAAACACTATTACTTGCATAATTAGAGAAAACAGATATCCAAGGCATTTAGGGTTGTATGTGCACCATAGGATGATGTAGTATACAAAACCCAACAACATACTCTACCTTTAACTTCTTAACAAACTGTTCCCAACTCAATGCACTCTTCTCAGCAGGTGAATAGTTCTTGGTGACAAAGTTCCACCAGTCTTTTACTCCTAGACGTAGAAGATTTTGTGTGTATCTGAACTTCAGGTTTTCCAGACAAGCACACGTGTAAAATCATCCTTCCACATCCAAGATCCATATCATAGGAACAATTGGATCCCTGACACCATCAAACTCAGGAGGTTTGATGTTATTGAACTCTTGATAAGGCATTTCCCTTTTTCTAGATGAGGTTACAACAGCAATTGTGGTAGTGGCTGCAACGGAAGCAATACTAGTAACGACAGCGTATCATTCATCAAACAGGGCTATCATTTCAATCTTAATAGTTCCAAACATTTCTAGAATCATCTCTCTTAGAACCGCTGTATTACAGCCTCTATCCAATCGCGTATATCAATCTCGCTTGGTCCTGACAGACCCACTTTCTCTTGTGATCATTACCATGTTGAAGGTGTAATGGGAATAGGTTAATACAAATCGAACTAACTCCAAAATGATATTAGAATCCTTTCCAGTTTCATAGAAACTTTGTGGCTTTTCTTGATTCCTATATGGATCCTGTGCTTCCTGTAGTACGGGCCCAAACTACCTTCCACACCTATCCCTACTAGATCCAATTACTACTCCAAGGTTTCCAAGTTACTACACTCTGCTATTGATAGGTCTTTTCACACACACACAATGTTACAAGGACCTAATTATTTCTTTCCTAGACTTTACTAGGATCTTGCGTCTCTACCGACGCCCTAACTTACGAATATCTGTCCTATCAAGCATATATTAAACTTCCTAGGCTCTCCTTCTAGGATTCCTTCCACTCCTCTCTACTATTGGCTGAGGAAAATCTTCTACTAATATTAACTAATTATCAGACGAATACAATTAAATCCTACTAAATCTAACAGCTTTTCGACTAAAATATCTGACACTATGACGGTTAGACTCAAACGAGAGTTGCGCAATAGCACCAAATCAAGCAATCTAAAAATATTTAACTTTAGGAGCATGCAACCTAACGTATTTTTCGAATAACTAAGTAATATTTAATATAGGTTCTAACTAGCATATAACAAGCAAAGCGCAAGGCTATACGGCATCTTAAATACCAGGCAATCCTAAGCAACAATTCTTGAAAAGATCCCTAGCCTACATACTAGCATGCATTTCTAATATTTCACATATCAGTAATCATAACAAATATGGATATTTTGGGAATCACTTTCTCTTCTAAGTTTTGGTTGGCTGTACACATCACATTCTTTCATTTTTGTATTATTCTTTTTACAAAAAGATTTATAAATTACTCAGTTCCTTAATTTGAGTCTGGAATCACACTAGTGTTCATCCAGTTCTTTCAAACCAGGGCTCTGATACCAAATTCTAACTTCCCTATTTTCAAAGCAAATTTTTCATTTTTAATTATTTAAATATAACAGAGTATAATTACATTATGTGGAAACATGTTGTGAATGCGCATATGTACAGTCGAACCTTTCCTTTCTCATGAATCAATGAAGCACCTGAAAAACATTTATAATCAACTAGGTAAGCACGAGGCTTAGTGAGTTCCCCAAAATATTATATACTACAATACATATACATGCATACAACCAATGACTCACGATCTGTCAATAATATGTGTACTTCCGGCCTACATGCCATTTCGTTAACACGAGTCTATGTGTACATACGACCTACACGCCATTTCGTTAACACGGTTCTGATGGGTTTTGAGCATAACAAACAATCCTATGTGTGCATGCAACCCTAAATTTGATCTACGTTTTGTCTAATTGAACATACAATATGAACAATAATGTAGAAACCCTAGAACACTAGTATATAATCAAAAATAAACAATTAAGGGTTATAAACCATACCTTTGATTGTTATATAGCAATAATAATCCAAATCCTTAGTGTTGTTGAGACTTTGAGAACAAGCATCACAATTATCACGCCTCTAGTGGCTCACACCCAACACTAGTAATGAAAGAAGATTGTGCAGAAGGAGGGAGGCTTCAAATTTTTGGCTGGATCTCTCTTGGAACAAGTGGCCGAAAATTGTAGGCTTTAGGTTGTTTATATAGTGCAGACAGAAAACCCTAGATAAACCCTAATCCAAGATAATTTTAAACCTGGTAATTATCCACTTTCCTGATTATCCATTAAAGACTATTCTAGAAACCCTAAGGCCCTATAAAAACCGTCCACAGCCTATGGAGGGTTCTAGATTGCCTCTTGCTCAACTATTGAACAATTATAATTCAGTCCTTGCACTTTTAATTAATTCTTTTAATCCCAATATTAATTCTAATTAATTTCTGATTAAATATTACTATTTCTAATTCATATATTATTCTCATAATATATTAACAATTTATTTCAATTTATTAATCAAATAATAAATCAACCTCCTTTCTCCAAAATCATCCTTCCCAGTTGCTAGTCTCGAGGGAAACCCAAAAGGACTGTATTACTATCAATTCAAGTATATATCAATTATAGTTATGGGCTTAGACACCTAATCCAATAGGTGCTATGTGTACATCCGACCTACACACCATTTCGTTAACATGCGGGCCTATTGGCTCCCAACCTCTTTGTCGTTTTTCCATCATCCCCTAGCTAAATCTAATAACAATTACACACAAAGAGACTACACTTTAGATTCTCCTAGTACTTGCACATTTATACTTTCTACTCTTACCAGTTTCAAGTACATTTACATTTAAGCACATAGAAACTATACCATCAACTTTACTCTACTAGCTCTCTATCCTAACATATGTGGACATATATTGCAATACATAGTATAGTGAGATAACTCACCTGGACAATTATTCAGAAGATTGGTAGCTATCTGGGTGATCCTACTAGCGATCCAACTAGCGGGTAACATGTCTAACAAGTATTAACCTATAATACTATAACTTATTAATCTCTATGACAACTGGTAACTAAAGCGAGATCTTTCATTAATCCTAATGAATACTTAAAGTTATATCAAATAAAGATCACCCAGGCAAGACAGTTGGGAAGCAGGATCATTTCGACATATAGCCTTTGTGAAATCCATCAACCAAGCCAACATGACCATTCTAGACACCTCACCTGTAAGTAGATCAAGCAGTATTATAACTGGAATTACTGAAAAATGTTGTTTATACATTCATAACAATGACATTGAGTATAAATATAAGTTAAACTTAAAGCATAGTAAATGCAGCTTAACTTATAAGGATTTCTAACGAAATATGGAAAAAGTCGCGGACAAGACCCTAATACCGAGCACTTTTTCTGCCCGGTTATCTGCTATCCCAGAGCTTTGTTAAATCAAAATTCTTGTGAACCCCGAGAATACCAAGAGACATCAAAGCTAGAGAGAGATATGTGAGAAATTTGAGAGAGGAATAAATGAAACCCAAGATCCCTATTAATAGTTGGGAGGCGCGCCGCACACACCAAGGAGCCGCGCCACACACTTGTTGTTCTTCGTTGTCTGGAGCCACATGGAAACATAGGGGTGGGTCATGTCTCATCTTCTAGATGGGCATTCGCACATCGTCACACACGCTCACACGTACGAATTATTGATTTTTCGAAAAATCATATCTTCTTCACACGTGCTCTATTTTTTATGTTCTTTAGATCCACGCATAGCTATCAACGAGATCTACAACTTTCATTTAGACTCCGTCGGTAATTTTCACTTTATATTTAAAGCTATATTTTTAACAGGCTTAAATTGTTAAAGTCTGTATAAAAATCAAAACCTGTCTATACGAATTCTCTTCTCGAATGTCTTTATATCGATGGAATCATATCGACGAGATCTTCGATTCTCGTTTAGATTGTTTTTCCTAACAATCCACCGATTTGAATTCTGGTTTTTGTGTCGCACACTGTTGGGATGAAACTTCTAAAAATCATAACTTCCTCATACGAAGTAATATTTGGACGTTCTGTATATAAACCCTCTTGTTTTTACGAGAACAACGACTTTTGTTTAGATTAATTAGGCTAATAAGCAATCTATCTCTGATTCGTATTTTTCGATGTGCTTTGCCATATAGGGCTGAACGCAAAACTTCGTAGAATCAAAACTTCTTCATATGAAGTCATAATCAAGCGTTCTATATATCTACGGAAATCATATTGACGTTTTCTATGTGTTTATAATGATTTCTTTGGGTAAAAAGGAATATATTTTTATTTTGAATTTTATAAACAACGGTTTATATTGAATTCTATTGGAATGTGAAATAGGGGTGTTACATTCTTTACCACCCAGGCAAGGAAAATATGGTGGCCGATACATTAAGTCGGAAGGCGACTACTGCATCTTTTCAGGATCTGTGTTTAGCTTTGATCGTTGTTTCTCCACTATTGGAATGGATTATAAAAGAACAAGTCTAGAGGATCAAGGAGGAAAACTGGAAGAGGGAGAAAATCAAGGGACAGATTCCTACTGGTGTGTTTTAATTTCATTTAATAGTTTTAAATTTATAAACCTAACTAATTCTAGTAGCTAAAACACAAATAGGCGGTGTACCTAGTCGCATAGTAGTATTGTAAAGTAATTCGAGTGTCGAACTCGGGGAACTGAAATTTTAACTAGAAAATAACTGCTATTAAATAAACTAAAGTAAAGACAATGAATTGGGGGATTTTACTAATTTTACAAGACCAGCAACTTAAATCAAGCAATTAGCAATTGAACAACTACTAAAACTTTAAACTAAGAAAGCAAATAGAAAACAATTTTGATTCAAGATTAAAGAATACCTCCGTTCAGTTTCGAATCCCCCCTTTCCTATGGTTGATTTCTAATGGATAAAATATATTGGTTTCCAAATTATGAAGTTACTATTTATCTTGTTACGTGATGTTCACAAAAGTACCTACTTGTTTTAAATTTATAACCTAACTAACTTAGCTAACTATGCACCTATACGTAGTGTACCTAGTCGGATTAAAGAATAGCTTGGGTAAGTCAGGTGTCGAACATAGGGAACGAAATTTAATTAATTAATTTAACTACTTCCAATTAAACTAAGAAACAAACTTAAATGGGGGTTGTTACTAATTTTTCAAGATCAAAAGAACTTAACTAAACAATTAAGCAAACAAAACAAATTGACTTCACGATTAAAATAGTACTTCTGCTTAGATCCAATTTCACCTTCTCCTATGGTTAATTTCTAGTGGACAAAATATATTGATTACCAATTTGTTAACTAGCTATTATGATCAAATATCTACACTTATCAATTTATGAATTAATGCATTGATCAAGCACAAGTTAAACACCAAAACGATAATGAACACAAATTGGACTATGAATGATAATAGTTACTTTCCTATGATCAAGTTAAGCAACCAAGCACAAATTAATATTTATTATGCTCTCTAACACAGTTAAAGTTAATTACATTATCTAAGATGTGATAAATCCTAGCTCTAATTATTTAATGATCATAAACAACTAGGTGACAAATTCATGCAATTAAAATGATCAACTATCACACATAATCTTATTAATAAGCAATATAAACTAGAACTAAAACATGTTAGGTTTTAAATATTAAACACAAGTAAAATCAATATAAAGCATCCAATAATCGAAATAAACACAACATGATCAAGTTCATCTTCACCAAACAGAAGTATTAGGTTTTTAGCTTCTCATGACAGCAGAAAAACACACAAAATCCAAGAAATTAAACTAGACATGAGTTTATTTAGCAAACCGAATGGATGTATGTAGAAATCTTCTAAATCCTCTTCAACTCTTGAGCTCCACTTGATTCTCGATCTTCTTATGAGTTTCTAGAGGTTTTTAATCGTAATTCTCCTCAGAAAATCGGTTAGAAGTCTCTTCATTCGACCTAATAATCATATATTTATAGTTTCCATAAAGTTGGTCACCACGACGTGGTCAACCGCCATCACATTGTGGTCTTCGTCAAAATCCCGTATTCTCCAAGTCAAAGTTAATGATCAGGAATCTTCCATTCGACATGTCGTGGTGAACGATCACAACGACGTGGTCTTCTCTCTTCAGGTCTTCATTTTCTTCATTCTTGCTTTAGCTCATTCATTCCTGCTTCCAGCTCCTCGTTTGCTTCCTTTTTTTCCCAAGCATGACTTTGCTACTACAAAACAGATTTCAAACCTAATAAGCACCTTTTGTCCCAAATTAAGCATAATTATAGCTAAAAGTATTAAGAAATATGCATGAATTATATGACTAAATATGCACATATCAAAATACCCCACACTTAGCTTTTGCTTGCCCTCAAGCAAAACTAATTTGATTATCAAGATATCAAAACCCTAGCCACCAACATCGCACAAGACAATCCATTTTGAGCCTCTCAATTACATCAAGACCGCAATGCATTTATTTGTGTCCAAATTTTCCTATGAACTTTCTCAATCCTAAATACTCACAATCTTCATAAACACTTCCCCACTTCTTTTGAACAACACTCGTTTTTTACATCCCTCCGAATATATCCTCAGAAATCTTGCTTAACCTCAATGTAATTTTTGGTTAAGCTCCCAAGCATACATATGGAAAACTAACATAGAAATAAAAAAATTACAATAAATAATAATTTGGCAAATTGCCTTATCCTTGAGTCTTCGATTTCTGAACTTTTTTTCATGATATTTCTTGATCTTCATAGCTTTGTAGACTCTTATTCTCTCAAACTTTTGCAACTTTTTTTTGTATTTTTTTTCTTTTTTTTCACTTTTTTCACTCAATACTAGAAATCACATAAAAACATATGCATAAGCAAGGGAACTTAACTTCAACCCTTATTAGTTAGAGGTATTAGTCTAAGGTGTAATCACTATATAAGCTCTCCTGGATATATTTTTTGTACACGATGCTAAACCTATTATGTCCCTCAAACTAAGCAAGGTCGTGTTTTTGTTCCATGATTTCACTAGGATAGGGAAGCCACAAATACACTAGAACATATTTTGGCTCAAATAAACATTGAAACTCGCATCGGATCATCCCACACAATACTAGCAACCTAGATCTCAATACAACAATTTTTAACTAGATTCTTTTTTTAGATTATTATTTCAAATATTTCTAATAATTTTTTTAAATCTTAGTTATTTTTTCAATTTTTTTTATCAGTATGCTTGTTTTCCTATATTCAATCCCCTACCCCACACTTAAATGATGCAATGTCCCCATTGCATGCTAAAACAATAAAGGAACATAAAATTAAAGAAGAGAAATTGGAACAGACTCCCTTGGGGTAGTAGTGGCAAGATCGAATTGTGAGACTTGTGTGGTAAAGCTTGGACTTCTTGTATAATGGCTGGAAACAGTACTTCTGAGCTCTCTTCTTGTGAATATAAATGAGCCGAATCGAAATGAACTAAAGAACCATTCTTCAAAAAGTGTGTTGAACCTCAACCACGATGTGGTAAAGAAATTTCACGTCGTGGTGTCGAGTTTGAAGTCGTAACTTTTGTGAAATATAAGATCACCATGGTGTGGTCTAGTAAGGCCACGTCGTGGTGACAGGTCGGATGCAGACGTGATAATATCAAATGCCACGACATGGAGATGATGGCCACGTCGTAATGTCTTCTCAGAATTTCTTAAACAACCCATATAATGCATCGTTCCTTTTTAATGACTTAGGATCATTCCCGGCCTTTTCTTTCTGTAAAACTTTTTCAAAACTCTTTTCTTCATCAAGTAGGAACCCCACACTTATTCAAAACCATGGTCTTCAATTGTAGTCTTCCAAAAGTATCACGACTTCTTCATCAATTAAGCTCCTTCACTGCTTCACTTTCGTTCAATACTATAAAATCAAAAGACTAGAGAAACACGTGATTATTCGGTTAAACTAAAAATAAAACTGGAAATAAAAACTAAAAAGAAATCAAAAGGAAAAGAAAATGCAAACTCTTAAACATCAGATTACCTCCCGAAAATCGTTTCTTTTTGAGGTGTCGTGAGCCGTACTCCTTCCCACTCTACGTTGTTGTGGTTGGGAGTGGGATCTCCCTTTTCACCTTTTTCTCTTTCCACTTATACTTGTATGCTTGAACTCGTCTTATATACGCCTTCTTTGAGTTTTCTTTCTTCTTTGGATTAGAATTTTCTTCATGTTTACGCTTCATCCCTTTTCCTTCATTTTTGACCCTTGTACTATTCTTCTCATCTAGCTCCATCTTGACTATTGTTGGCTTCTCTAATTCCCCACCCATATCTTCATCAATTATCTCAACTTCTTCACTTGAATCAACTTCTCTTTCATCACTCGCCTCTTCCACTTGAGCCTTGGGTGTAATGAATGTGATCACCTCAAATGTCATAGGAATTGAGGCTCTTGGTTTAGAACATTTGACATTTGCAACATGAGGCTTCTCCCAAACTTTTAACTCTTCTTCCATCATCTTCTCCATCTCTTCTAGCTCACTAAGGTGTTCTTCTTACAAATTATTCATCCTTAGCACTTCATCTCTTGGCATGTCGTAACTTACTTTAGGATTCATCCCAAAAGTAATTTCTTCATCTTCTACATGAAGTGTGAGCTTTGACTCATGAACGTCAACAAGGGCTCTTGTGTACTCAAAAACGGTATTCCTAAAATTATGGGAAGGTCTTCGTCTTCCTTCATATCTAGAACCACAAAGTCAACCGGAAAAATAAATGTCCCCACTTTCACCAACAAATCTCCAATGATTCCACATTGGTTAGTGATCGAGTGATCCGCCATTCTAAGTGTCATCTTCATGTCTTGGAACCTTGGTAGACCGAGCTTTTTGTAGAAATAATATGGCATAAGATTGATGCTTACCCCCGAATCGGCTAAAGCATTTATAGAAGTAAAATTGCCAAATTCACAAGGCAAAATTAATTGGCCCGAATCTTCCATTTTGATTGGCAACCCATTGATGATTGTAGCTGAACATAACTCATTAAGCACTATGGTTGATGCTTTTTCCAACTCCTTTCGATTAGTTATCACATCCTTGGCAAACCTAGGAAGCTTGGCCATGGATTGGAGGAATGGAGCATTTATCGAAAGCGATAACACTTGTTCCATGAACTTCTTCTGTTACGGCTCCAGTTTATGCTCAAGGGCTTTAGATGGGAATAGTAAAGGAGGCTGATACGAATTTAGAGTAGAAAAATTTTGATTCGCCAATGACCATGACGTGGTAAGATCACCACATTGTGGTGAATCATAAGAACGCGATCCATATTTTGCTTTTTTAGATTCGGGCTTCTCTTCTTCCAAATGCGAATTGGGATTTTTAGCAGCTGTTTCATGGATCATCAATGGCTCAGAATGAACTTCTTCTTCAGTGAAAATCGCCATTACATGAGGTTGTGATTTCGGGCCGGGATTTCTAGGTGGTAACCTCTCGTTAACAAGTGTTGTTAGTTGCCCAGTTGAGTCTCTATGTTCTTGATGGAAGCTTGATGATTCCTCACATTAGTATCAGTAGTATCATGCATTTTTTCTAGAGGCTTCCATAAACCTATGAAGTACTGACTCAAAATCCATCTTCTTCTCGGGTGGTGGTTGTTCTTTTTGGTAATAGCCTTGACCTATTTGTCTAAATTTTTTGTCCTTTTACTTCTTGTACTCTTCATAAGGCAACCAATCTTTTTTCGGCTTTCTCCAATCTTCATCATATTTGTCACCACTAGAGTAAAACACTTGTGCCTTCTTGTTCCCGTGCTCATCCAAATCACAATCCTTCGTTAAATGTGGCCCGCTACTATTATCACACCCGACACAAATTGCATGGATATATTGATCCATTTTTGTCATCCTTCGATCCATATTCTCTAATTTTTCCAAAACTGCAGCTAAGTTCCCCTTCCCTCCATCTCATTTACCTCTAGTAACATCTTTTCTTGGGTTATGATATTTGGGTGAGTGCTTCGCGAATTCTTCAATCAATTTCTTAATCGTGGCCGATTCTTTCTTCAGCATTGGTCCTTGAGAGTCAATAAGTTGACTTTCTTGTGATATTCACACCATCATAGAAAATGGACACTTCTTGTTGAACATTGAGATCAAGTTGAGGACAACTTCTAAGCAGGCCTTTGTATCTTTCCCACGCCTCATATAAGGATTCTCTGACTTCTTGTTGAAAAATTGCATTTTTCTTCTTTAGCTTTTAGATCTTCAAAGGTGGACTAAATTGCTCAATAAAAGCGTCACGAAGATTGGCCCAAGTAGTAATGGATCCGGGCGAGAGAGATTTCAGCCAAACCTTAGCTTCACCGGTAAATGTCACCAGAAGCATCCTAAGTAAAACTAATTCTCGTGGCACGTTTGGAACATTAAAGTAGTTTGCAATATCCTTTACTTCATTTATGTGCTTGAATGCGTCTTCATATTCTTTCCCGACGAAAAGTATGTCCTTTAGCATTGATAGAATATGCCCATTGAGCTTAAAACTTCTTTCAGTTGGAATCTCGGGTGGTACAAGACCTGGTCCGTTATCCTCACGTATCCTCTTCTTGTAATCTCTCGTGGTCATTCTCGTGATATCTGTCATCTCTTCAACCTCGCTTTTTATCTCTTCGTCTGAACTTCCATCGGTAGATGTTTCTGGCACATATCCTACTTCATTCTTGCTTGGAGTCTTCTCAAAAAGCTCGAATTTGTCGGATTGAAAAGTTCTACTTGATCTATCGACCTTCTTGTCCTTCTTCTTGTGGAAAGCTGATTCTGGATTTTGAAGTGGTGGAATTATTGGATTTTTTGATCCTTGGGTCATAAATCACTGAAAGAAAAGCAAAATAAAAATGTGTAAATGGAATAAATATTACTAAAGTAAAAATTGACTGAGAAGTAACCGCGACTTGGCAAAGATAACCACAACGTGGTTGATTCTCATAAAGAAAAATAAAATAAAATTAATGAAGAAAAGTAACTTTTTGCGGTTTTTACCCCACAAAAAGGAGCGGGTAACTTAAATCAATTAAACTATAAATCAAATAAGTTGTTCCCTGGTAACGGCGCCAAAAACTTTGATGTGCACAAAATTACCTACTTGTTTTTAAAATTTATAACCTAACTAACTTAACTAATGCACCTATAGGTAGTGTACCTAGTAGAATTATAGAATAGCTTGGGTAAGTCGGGTGTCGAACACAGAGAATGGAATTTAATTAATTAATCTAACTAAATCTAATTAAACTAAGAAACAAAATTCAATTTGGGGTTTTTACTGAGTTTGCAAGATCAGAAGAACTTAACTAAACAATTAAGTAAACAAAACAAATTGACTTCAAGATTAAAATAGTACTTCTGCTTAGATCCGATTTCACCTTCTCCTATGGTTAATTTCTAGCGGATAAAATATATTGGTTACCAATTTTTTAACTAGCTATTATGATCAAATATCTAGACTTATCAATTTATGAATTACTATGCAATGATCAATCATAAGTTAAACACCAAATCGATAATGAACACAAATTGGACTATGAATGATAGTAGTTACTTTCCTATGATCAAGTTAAGCAACCAAGCACAAATTAATATTAATTATGCTCTCTAACATGTTAAAGTTAATTACTTTATCTAAGATGTGATAAATCCTAGCTCTAATTATTTAATGATCATAAACAACTAGGTGACAAATTCATGCAATTAGAATGATCAACTATCACACAGAATCTTATTAATAAGCAATATAAACTAGAACTAAAACATGTTAGGGTTTAAATATCAAACACAAGTAAAATCAATATAAAGCATCCAATAATCGAAATCAACACAATAGGATCAGGTTCATCTTCACCAAACAAAAGTATAAGGTTTTTAGCCTCTCATGATAGCAGAAAAACATACAAAATCCAAGCAATTAAAACTAGACATGAGTTTATTTAGCAAACTGAATGGATCTATGTAGAAATATTCTAAATCTTCTTCAAATCTTAAGCTCCACTTGATTCTTGATCTTCTTCTGAGTTTCCAGTGGTTTTTAATCGCAATTCTCCTCAGAAACCGGTTGGAAGTCTCTTCATTCGACCTAATAATTGGATATTTATAGTTTCCATAAAGCTAGTCACCGGAACGTGGTTAACTGCCACCACGTCGTGGTGTTCGTCGAAATCCCGTATTCTCCAAATCAACGTTAATGATTGGGAATCTTCCATTCGCCACATCGTGGTATTCTATCTTCAAGTCTTCTTTTTCTTTATTCCTGCTTTAGCTCATTCATTCTTGCTTCCAGTTCCTCGTTTGCTTCCTTTTTGTCCCAATCATGTCTTTGCTACTACAAAACATATTTCAAACATAATAAGCACCCTTTTTCCTAAATTTAGCATAATTATAGCTAAAAGTATTTAAAAATATGTCTGAATTATATGATTAAATATGCACATATCATTACGATTCCTAGCTTTTACCAATTCATAAACAACTAGATATCAAGTTCATGCAATAAGAGTTATCATCTAACTACACAAAACCGGCAGGAAAATCAATAAATATTACAACTTTAACATACTAGGATTATTGATCTATCAAACACAAGCTAATCTAACATATTAATTCCATAAATAGCAAAATCAACACATAGTATTAGGGTTCATCATCAACAAATGAAAGTAGATGGGTATTAGCCCATAATCAGAGCATAAAAAGACATAAAAACGAAGTAAACAAGGTTTAACATGTTTAAACTAAGCAAACCGAATGAATGTATTGTGTTCTTCGCATAGATCTCTCTAATGCTTGATCACTAGTCGAATTCTGGTCTTCTAAGGGTTTCTAGAAAGTATTTGATCGTCCTTAGTCTCTAAAAATTTTAGCATCTCCCAAAATTTCACCTGAAATACGATATTTATATTTTCCTTAAAAATAGCCTCCACATCGTGGAAAATAGACATCCACACCATTGGAGATAGTTTTGTGTCGTATGATCCATGCCTCTTTGCAAATTCATCGAGAAGGTTCATACCTCCATGTCATGGCATATATTCGACCACGACGTGACAACTTCTTTTTTGCATATTTTCCTTCTATTTTCTTCCTCTCGATTTACGATTCTAACCTCGAAGTTTCTAGCTTATCAAATTAGCTCCTTTTCCTTTGAGAATGTCTTTTTGGCTACAAAATAGACGTTACACGTAATAAGCATCAAATATCTTAATAAATACCCAAATTATAGCTAAATGTACTTAAATATTGCTTAGAATATGTAGTTAAGTTTAGAAACATCACCTACCTTTATCACCGATAAACATGGATTGTTTATTAAGTGTGGTCGGTTTTGGGTCCCAGTTTCGAGTGGGGTTCGACAAACGTTGTTATAGGTAGCGCATAAATCTAGGTTTTTGATCCATCCTAGTGCAAAAAAGATGTACATGGATTTGAGACTTAGTTACTGGTGGCCCTACATGAAGAGGGAGATAGCTTGGTATGTGGACCGATGTATGACTTGTTGCATAGTCAAGGCCAAGCACCAAAGGCCTCATGTAAAGTTTCATCCTTATAGATTCCCATGTGGAAGAGGGAAAAAATTTCGATGGATTTTATCACCAAGCTTCCAAAGACTTCTTGTGGTGTCGACACTATCTGGATGATAGGTGACAGGTTAACCAAGAGCGCCCATTTTGTGCCTATATAGGATAGTTCCTCTGCAGAGAAGCTTGTAGACATTTATGTTAAAGAGGTAGTTTCCCAAAATGGTATATTGGTATCAATAAATTCTGATCTGGATGTTCGTTTTACTTCCAAGTTTTGGATGAGATTTCATGAGGATTTGGGCACATTGTTACATTTTAGCACTACATATAATCCTCAGGCCGAAGAACAGAGTAAGAGGATGATTCAGATCTTGGAGAACATGTTAAGGGCTTGTGTTTTGGATTTCGGTGGGAGCTAGGATATATATTTACCGCTATTAGAGTTCTCCTACAGTAATTGTTTTCCATGCTACTATCGGTATGCCTCCTTTTAAGCTACTCTATAGGAGGAAGTGTAGGAATCTAGTCTGTTGGGCCAAGGTCGGACAGAGAGTCATGGGGAGCATTGAGGTAGTGATTAAGATTACTAAGCTTATACAGTAGGTTAGACAAAGATTTGACATCACAGAGTCGGCAGAAGAGTTATGCTGACAGGCGATGGTCCAAGTTAGAATTCTAGGTTGGGGAAATGGTATTGTTGAGTATATCACATTGGAAAGGTGTCATCCACTTCTAGAAGAGGAGTAAGTTGGGCCCTGGGTTCATCAGACCATTCAAGATACTTGCTCGCATGAGTAGGTTGGCTTATCGATTGCATATGTAGGAGGAGCTCAATCATATTCACAGTACTTTTCATGTCTCTCAGTTAAGGAAATGCATAGCAGATGAGACATCTATTGTTCCTTTGGATGATATCTAGGTCAACGAGCTCTTGAACTATGTAGAGATGTCAGTTGGTATTTTGGAAAGAAACATAAATACCTTACATAACAAAGTGATTGGGATAGTGAAGGTGCATTGGCATGATTGTAAGGGTTCAGATAGGACGTGGGAGCCGGAGGAGGAAATACGGAAGAATTATCCAGAGTTGTTTGCAGATATGGATTTCAAAAATGAAATCAAATTCAGGTGAGGAAGAATTGTAACATCCATATTCTAGGTATAAGTCTTTTATCTTTCTAAGTAGAGGTTTTGGGGTTTTGTCGCACCATGGTGCGGTAAGGACCAGATCACGACGCGTGACACGTCAATAAGTGGCGGCACAGTGGGGTCTTCACCATGGCGCGGTGGCGGCTGGGGTTCAAAACCCTAGACTTCGGGTCTTGAGCCCTATTTAAGCGCTATAACGTGTAGGTTTTCCTCATTTCGTAGCCTCTATTCTTTGAGAACGTCATTCTTCCAAACACTAGCCCCCATACTTGATTCTTGAGCTCTTGTTCTTGTTTTGGTGAAGCTTGAAGAAGAAAGAACTCCATTTTGGTGAAAATTGAGTTTTGCTCCAAGCTTGATCTTGCTTCTACACCAGATATCAGATCCTTTGTATGTATGAAGTTTGAACCTTGATCTTTGTTTTTCTAGATCTAGTTTTATGTATCTTTTGGGTGGTTTTGAGCCCCTTTTCTAGATATCCTTAGATTTGAGCAACTCGAAGACCTTTTAAGTAACCCAAATGATTAATGGACTGGAGTGATGAAAGAATTATGTGTTTTCATGCTTCCTCTTAAGGGCAAGCATGTTTTTTGGTCTACTTTAGAATAAGGTTTAGAGTTTGGGTGCATTTGAGACAAGAGAATGGATAAAGTTGGAAACTTTATCCATTAAAACCTTTGGAGATATTAGATCTAAGCTTTTGAGCTCTAGAGATTAAGTGTTAAATGCTTAATCCATTAATTTTTTTTGGACGCTCACCATGGTGTGGCGATGGGGTTTGGTCGTGTCTATTTATGTCATCTAGTTACCACGGCGTGGCTATAGGGTTGGCCACAGTGCAGTGGGTCAACCGTTGACCGTTGACTTTCAACTAATTTCACTTTTGGTCAAACTTTAGGGTTTTAGGTCATAGGCTAAGATTTGAGCTTTTATTTAATGTTTAGGTGGTTCATAGTACCAAACTTTACGTTTCTTGTGAGTTCTGGTCTTTTTCTGCTTGACTGTGAGGTGAGTCTATATTATGATTGGACACGGGGTGTCATTGTATGCTTGTTGTCTTTATGACTCATGCTACGGCCAATTATTTGATTTTTATGTGGTATCTTGGAGAACTCACTAAGCTTTGTGCTTAAGTTTTAAGTTTTAAATGTTTTAGGTAATCTAGTAACAAAGGGAGCAGCCCAGCCTAATTGCATCGCATCCACCGGAGATTCCACATTTTTGGTTTTTATGATTTCACTCTAATAATTTATTGAAACTCGCTACTCATGTTTTGAATATTGTTGGTATTGAATGATATGATTTTACTTTATTTTAAAAATGAAAATTTTACTTATATTTTGGGACGTTATATAGTGGGCTACTTACTTTTCAATTGGATATTTAATTTAGCATATGGAATCACAATAAATTTCACCAAAGCACCACCCTCCAATATACATATATATAGACCTACAAAATTCAAATTTACGTTATATGTACGTAGAAAATATGGGGTAGCATGTGCTACCCCTACCGCCTAGTTAGTTATGATAGGTTATTATTTTATATGAATAGAAAGATGAATAAGAACAAAATCTATATGAATATTTATTTTCTTATGTTATTATTGTTATTATCATACAATATTAGAATTATTACTTGCATAATAATAATAATAATATTATTATTATTATTATTTCAAAATACATTAATAATGATATTAAAATAAATAATAGTACGAAAGCATAAATTTAATTTATTAACTATTAGATTTTTTTTTTTGAATATTACAAATTTTTGAAAAGAGAACTTCCTAATGAGGGTTTTTGGGTCACCTTTCGTGTACCTACTAATCCCACACTACGAATCTCATGCCCATGAGTCAATAAAGACGAACATCTATGGCCACAGGGGCTGAGTAGTGTCATGATTCGAACACAGGTCAATGGGTTACCCACCACGTCTTCTACATGTCTTACCAAGTCACCACAACCCAAGTGGTTATATTATAAGTATTGTGTGATGCATTTGGTAGAATGTAGACATTTAGTCGAGTATTATACATGGTTTTCCATCTAGCATAACGTTGTGATTTGTAGTTATTCCATGTTGTAAAATAGTAAGCATTGAATACATTCTCTAAAAAGCAACATTTATATAATGTCCACCTTGAACATGAGTGATAGAAGTATTAAAAAAATTTGGGATGTCTCACGGACTAAACCTTAGCAGGAAGCATGTCGTCAAACCTTGTCTACTTATATAATGAATGACTACACCATACGTGTTTGACATTGAAGGTTCAGAGACCGAATACTTGCATTTGACTTCGTCCTGCATGATATTTTGTTCGACCATCAAATAATTACCCCCTTCAACCTCCAAAGATCGTTACTTTTATATTTAGTTGCACCCATTTGTATGGACATTTTATTTTGGAGCAGTGTTGTAGGGCTATAGGTCGTCTGAAAAGTGTGTATGAGGCTATTGAGGAGGCGAACCGAGGAGCTCAACAGTGGGCCTACTCCACAATTGGGCTAAAAAGTTTAATATATCAGGCGCAACAACAAGTTACGAGTAGTTTTCTATAGGCCAACAATATTGGTGGTTTTGGTGGAAGAACGTAAAATCAACCATATCATTGGGAAGAATTCACGAGCTATCGTCAGTAAGTAGATGGTTGTCGGATGTTATTTCTTCTACCATTTCCACGATGTGAGTCTTCATTGTTTGTTTGGTGACCTCAGTACCATATAATGACTGGATGCAAATGATTATGTTCAAAACTCATCTGGAAATTTAGAAACACTATCCTCGTTTCGAAACTCTTTTACAAAATCATTTCATGAAAGCAACACATTAATACATATATTATTTCAAGTATTTCATGCACATAATAAGGTGGAATATTGAATAATATAAAAATCTAATGTTAGAACATGAGATATATACTCATATGTAATGCACCCACCTTAATTATATATTAGTTTACCAATAATTCATCTTAAGTAGAAAAGATCAATAATCACTTACATAGATACAACTTGATGGATTATAAAAACTAATACTTCATTAGGTTAAACACAACTTCCTATGAAGTTCTAGGCTCTTTTATCTCACACATACTCTTAGGATGTTCATGAGAAATATTATAAGAAACAAAATGAACGTTGATTCTGAAATGAAAAGGTTAGAAAATTCGGTGTGCTTGGAAATACAATTGTACACGGCCATGTTTTTATAAATATGGTATATTTTTTTGTTCAGGTCTCCTAAAATCATGAATAAATGTTGAAAATGGCATCTTACTGTAACAACCTAAAATACGAAGGTAATAATTTCATTTTTAAAACAATAAAAACACTCATTTATCCTTTATTCAAACATTTAGAAGTATTACAAAATAAAACAATTATGATTGCACTCGCAAAATCACAAGTTGCGGTAAACACAGGTGTATGCGCTGCGATCAAGCCGGGACCCTCCCTTTCGAATCGGAAGTACCTGAAACCATAAACCATAAACTGTAAGCACAAGGCTTAGTGAGTTCCCCAAAATACCACATACAGCACAACACAACTAGACAGTTATTGATTATCAGCAACCCGGGGGACTATCAGCAGTCTCAGCGGCTAACAGCACACCCGGTGGGTTATCAGCAACCCTGGAGACTATCAGCAGTCTCAATCACATATAAACAGCATAACACAGTAATAACAGCTAGACCCAACTAGTCATCATAAATACAACTATTCTACCACACATGCACATACAAACATGTGAGAGTCACAAAGACAGCTAGCATCCTACATACATAATTTAGTGAGAGGGCATTGGGGCCTTCGACTCAAGAGCACCGGGAGAAGACTCACCTCGACAGCTGAACCCACAAATAAATTTCTGACTACAGATCCACTAGAACCCCGAAGCTATCAAACATGAATAACATTCAATTAACATTTGGGTTCCAAATCAAATCCAATAATCCATATATGGGGTAAAAAGAACAATTTTACCCCTCACCTAGTTTAGTCCAAGACTAAGGCCCACAAACCAAATAATCAACCAAAGCCCACTTATGGCCCAATTTTCCAAATTGGGCCCAAACCCTTCCATGGGCCTTACCGTAAAGCCCATTAACTTTTCCTTAATCCAAAACACTTGTTCTCAGATGACACAATAAAGCCCCAAGCTGTTGGATTAGGTGTCTAAGCCTATAACTATAATTGGTATGTACTTGACCCGATAATAGCATGGTCCATTTTGGGTTGCCTTCACCAGAGGAATTTGATAGGATGGATATTTGAGAAAGAGGTTATTTGTGATTTATTAATATATTATAAGAATAATATATTGATTGAGAAATCATAGTATTTAATTGGTATTGGTCAAGAATTAATTTAGTGATCAAAAGAGACCGATTAAATTAACGGGGACTGATTAAGTAAATCAGTAATACATATAGTTTGGGCTAATGATCCATATTGATTAGAGTGGACTAATTCTATGTGGGAGTCCATGAAGAGTAAGTCCAAAGGGCTTATCATATGGATTATTGGATTAAATGCCCAAGGAAGTGAATTAGGGTTTACAAGTTAGACCCTAGGAATTCCACACTATAAAAGTAACCCCTAGACTCCCAAAATCGGCACTTGTGATATAGATGAAACCATATCCGAATTTGGAGCTTCATAACCTCTCTCTTAAAGTCCTCTTACTTTTGGTGTTTGTGAACCATTTGAGGCATCAAACTTGAGGTGCTAAGCTCTTAAAATGCCAAGTTCTACAAGCTACATGAAAGAGGTATTCATCTAACTAGTTTTTTTATGTTGTATATCTCCAATTGCATGCTAGCTAGGATATATGCTTTGGATAATATGAAATTGCATGTATAATTAGAGAAAACTTAGATCCAAGGCATTAGGGTTGTATGTGCACGATAGGAGTGTTATAGTACCTACAACCCAACAGTGGTATCAGAGCCATGGGTGTTTTCTGTTATATAGATGCATTGGTTAATTGTTCAAAGCTGAAAAAAAAATGGAAATTTGCCTTCTATCAGGGTGAACTCAATGAGTCCATTGCCAGACTCGGCGAGTTGGACAGTCTGCTGGCAGATTTTTGGGTTTTTTGGCCAGAATTGGATTAGGATCATTACCATGAACTGTTTTATATCATAAAATCTGATTTTTCTGATATGGTAGTGATTAACCTCATCTAATTAAAGATAAATTGTCAAATTTTAAGATAATTACTAGTTTATATGATAAACCTATTATTTGTATTATTTGATTTGGATTTATCTTGATATATGAGTTGAATTAGGTCAAATTGGTAGATTGTAAAAAAAATAATATGATTATTTTTAGTTGAATTTGATCTAAATGTGTCTTGAAGAGTTTCATAACTTGTCCTCAAGTTATGGAGTATGAAAAGTCTCATTCATGAAACATTAACTCCTTAAGTTATGGAATTCAAGAGGTTTTGAAAAGTTTCAAAACTTGCCCTCAAGTTTTGGAATTTAAAATTTGATAAAAAGTTTTAATTGTAGAATATTAAATACGAAAACTCTTTGGTTACATAACTTAAATTTTGAATTAAAAGGTTTTAAATTATGGCTTTGTTGATAATTAATTAAAAGAGTATTAATAAATCCATAATAGAAAGGTTTAATGTTTAGTTGAATTAAAAGTCTAATTTATTTAAAATATTAAACCTCCTAGTATTTTAAATGTTTAAAATACACCCTTATACTATATAAAATTAAAAGTCTAATATATTATATGTATAAGTTAAAAGTCAGTCTTACCGTTAGTAGGCCTCATTCACGAAGCTGGTCTATAAGGGGTGTTTAAGGAAGCGGTCTGTAAAATGACCGTCATTGGGTATCCATTCTTACCCACCACACCCTTGACCAGTGGAGGGTCATTAGCCGAACGGGTAGGATACGACATTCTCATTAATAAGTATAATGAAAATACAAGTAACTAAACTCTTATAAATTCCCAATCTTAGTTACTTATGGAAAAATGTGAATTTGATGCTAACCCATGAAATTGCACATTGCACCTTATTGGTCGTTAGTTGAGCGTGTGTGGTTAACTGGCACACTAATTTGGGACTAATGTAGGATGGCAATGGGTAGCTTGGAGATTATCATAGATCAATGGAGCGTTTGTCATTAACTGTCACATTGATTAGGTGATAAATGTCTTCGAGAATGCCAAGCTAATTTGCATGGTTATTCACACCTTGTTTGTGATCCTCGGTATCCCATTCACAAACTTGAAGGGAATAATAGAGATTAAACATGCCATTGAAAAGTTCAATGAATCTCAAAGAATCTAGGAATTTCAATTCATTTAAAACCTAATATTTACTTTTGTTTTTCATGGTGGAAATTGGTAAATCGTCATTTACCTACCTTTAAATATTTTGCAATTGGATTACGGCATCCCTCTTCCGAATTGTAAAATATTGTGTTGGGTCCTAGCCTTCATATTTCATTTGGGTGTTATATTAAGGACTTAAATCAATTAATTTGAATTTCTCCCTTGTAGATGTCTAGTTCTGACAATTATGGTCTCCCCGAATCTTTTGAAAATAGCTTCCCTCATGAGGATGATATTCCACGCTTCGATCATGAAAATGGAAATCATTCTTCACTTCCTCCACCTCCTCCAATTATTCTCCCTGGCCCACATGTTCGTCGACTTGAAAAGTTCAAGATCACTCAAGCCCTATTGGCAAGCAAACATGAAGATGGAAAGTCTGTATGTGCTCACGTCTTGGACATGAAGCTGCATATTGATAGGCAGGGAATGTTGGGTGTCATGTTCCCAAGGAAGCTGGCTGTTGACTTGGTTCTTCATTCACTTCCTAATTCATATAGTGAGTTTGTTAAAGACTGCTATGTGACAGATCATGACGTGACCCTTATCGATGTAACATATCTGCTAATTGTTGCTGAATCAGCAATGATTTGGCGCACTAGTAAAGCAAAATTGATTAGAAGATCTACTTCCCAAAGCTACCTTGAACAAAAGCAATGTCATTGGCAATCCAGAAATGATTCCTTCTCCTAAGGGAAAGGAATTGGCCATGGTCAAAAGTTTTGATCATAAAAGAAAAGCCAGTTCTAAGATAGTTCCATGTGTGAATGCCATAGAGTCCACTTGTTTCTACTGCCATTTGAAGAGGCATTGGAAGCGAAGCTGCCCTGACTACCTGGAAGATCGTAAATGTGGTAAAGTCAAAATGTATGACTCTGCTTCAGGTAAGTTCATTATCTAACTCTATTAAGTTCCTATTTATAGATTCATAATACATGATGTGATAAGATTGCATTTTGATGTTTTGTAGGATCAAAGAAGAAAAGGAAGATTGAAAGAAGAGTAAGTTGATTCTTATCGCGAAGAGATAGATTTCGATCGCATGGTTCGATGATCAGACTTTTTGAGCTGCTGCTTAGGAGTTATGATAGATTGCTTAGGAATGGATAACATCATAGTTTTCATTTGTATTTGCATTGTAAGGACAAGTTTTTTCTCACTTTTATAAATAATTTTTTTTTTGATTTTATTTTATATTTCCTTGCAATGGCATTTGTGAAAATTGTTGTTTATATGTTTCTATTAATAGCAATATTGAAAATGGTTTGATTCTTAGTTATATCAATTGTGGTAGTGTCGTAATTTTCTAAGGAAAGACTCTCATCGCCCAAGTTTCAATTAGATAGAAGCCTGGAATCATATGATGTATGAAAATCTTGGTACTTGGTAAATTAAGACTAATTCCTTGTTTACATATGTATGTAAGTCAAGTGAAAGATGAAAGGATCTAGTACACATTGATGAGTACTGGTCAGGTCCACCACAAAGGACGATAAAGTATATTCGTCATGATTTACTGAAAGTTCAGTAAATATGGTTATTCTTACAAGTTTAAGTGTAATTCTAATACCTTGAAAAGTTTCAATGTATAGCAGAACGAATAAGAAGAATCAATCAGGCAGAAAAATAAAAGTTTTTCCAATCTGAAAGGAAAGGAAAGAACTTTAGTATCATGTTCTATGATCATCCTAATGATTATAGAACCATATCTCAATTGATCCTCTAAGGAAACCTTAGTGCACTTTCATGACTAAGAAGAGGAATCAAGAATTGTTGAAATTATTAAATCAAAAAGGTGAGTCATACTTCGTTCCAAAATCGAGTCTTAGAGTCATACTCCAAGATTGTACCTTGAGTGACATAATCTTAAGTAGGTTTATAACACATCATAACATGTGGAGTAGAAATGTTTCTTACTCTTGCACATTTGAAATTGGTAAGTTGTGATGTTTTGGATAAAACAAAGATCAACTAAGACCAATTACATGAAGTGTGATGGGTTTTGAGCATTCTAACACTCCTAAGTGTACATGAAACCCTAAATACCTTGGATCTATGTTTTCTCTATTATACATGCAATTATGAACTTTCCAAGGTATTACCCTATCTAGCATACAATACTTGATACTTGGGTAATCAAATGGATAGAATACATACCTTTGTTTGATGTAGCTTGTCTCCATGAAGCTTGAGTGCCTAGTGCCCCAAGTGTGACACCTCAAATGGTTCACACAACACCAAATGCACATGGAATGACTTGAGAGAAATGGAACACTCCTTGAAATCGTCTAGCCCTCATATTCACACATTAGTGCACGATTTCTTGAGCCATGGGATTCTTTTATATGGTGGCTATTAGGGTTACACCATGTAACTCATAACTTTACCCATTCCTTATGCTCCATGGATTTTAACCTCCATGGAGTATCCATGGGTCACCCCATGGACTTAGTCCAACATAAGGAATCTTGGATCACAAGCCCACATATACAAGAATGAATGATTTACACAATCAACCCATATATTTAATTAGTCTCCTTTTGATCACTTAATTAATTCCAAATTAATTCTTGATCAATACTAATTAAATAACCTTATTAATATATTAGAACTTATAATATATTAACCAACCTTAAGTGTTATTTCTCTCATTATAGTCTATCCAAATGCATGATGCCATGCAACCCAAATGGACCATGCCGGGTCGGGTCAAGTCTTACCAATTATAGTTATGGACTTAGACATTAATCCAACATTCTCCGACTTGGATAAGTCTAAAACTATTATTGCGTATGACTTCAGGAACCGATCAGCAATCATAGCTCTCAAAAGCTTCTGTCGAACTCTGACCTTGTCGATGAACTCTGACCTTTGTCAATGACTTGTCCATTAGATAAAGGATCATATATTCCTCCATTCTAGATATCATATGGACTGAGACATGGATTATCAATCATTCTCTCTGTCCATTTGTTGTTTCCCGATTTCCGATTCATGATGACTGACTGATTGAACAAATCAAATCAGTCCTGGCTTGGCCAAGCACTCACATGTATCATCTTTAAATCATCGAGGGGCCCACAGATATCGCTTTTATCCCGAAGGTAAAAGGAATGGATAAACTTCGACTCATATGGCTTGTTCTACTACTTGTTGAATCATACACAAAGGCACGCTTTATAACATCGAGTTACCGAATGCGTTTTCGTGCAATCAATGTACAACCAACTCATAGTAACAACTCATATTTCTAGGTTTGAAGAATATAAGATATTATCGTCTCATGATCACTCGTGATAAAATCCATGAAGTGATTCAAATGAGCGCGGGTTGAATCCAATACTCAGAACTTATGAGCACTCATGAGTGTTGTAGCACCACTTTGTCCACCAACTTGGACCTCTACAAACCAACCCATGACATTCTTGATTCATATCTACTTCCAACATATGACCGACTGTGGATGGTTTGAATAACTTAATCATTCAGGAAGAGCGACTTAGTTATTCTGGAAGTCAAAACATGCAAAGTGAAACACAAGAATAAATGAATCAAATATGGTATCAAACCCTATGAATATAAATAAACACTTTTATTTATCACCATACTGATTACTCATTATTCATTGTTTCGGTTTTATCAACTTTATACTTGAATTAAAAACACTAGTTGTCCCATGCTCCAAGCATGTACACTATGTTTTTCTTAAACAATAGCTTTGCCATACACCAAGTATGCACTCTATGTTTGTCTATGATCCTTACTTTGTGAAATAAACCAATTGAACATAATTTCAATGATTCTAATTTCACACTCCCAAATCCTTATCGAAAAATGTGAGAATTTCAAATTCCTATCATTTATCGAAATCTGTTTAGATTTTAAACTTATATGCACTGACCCTCCTGTAATGAATATGTACAAAGTCATAAAGACTTGTCAACAGTCATTATAAGGTATTCCAATGGAGATCAACTCCATGGAAACTAAGTCTCATATTCAAGGTACATTGCTTTGGACATGCTTCTTGCATTAAGTTTTCTAATCTTACACAGATAACTTCCACCTATGGAGACAACTCCATATTCTCATTTTGACTATCACTTCTGAATAAGAGATGCCTCTTTTCCGAATATGTCAATATGGTCCTTCCAAAATTAGCACTATACTTCCAACTGTCCCTGAGCAACCAATCTTTGGTAAACCTCAGATTGTCCTCGACAATTGCTTAATCATTTTAGTCATGTCCAATTCTAGACCTTTTCCCTTCTTAATGCCTCTGGGCATTTGGAAAAAAATTTAGAAATGACAAATATTATAGCACATGCAATCGATCCTGTACCCAAAGCAAAAGGTACACGATTCATGATGTCACACATAAAGACATGATTCTAGACCAGTCTTTTGCTACAATATTTTTATTTGCCATGTTTTCAAAATTTGACTATGAAGAGGGATGCCGTAATCATAATCGAATTTTGAGAACGCAATATATAGAATTTCCTTAAGTTGAACCAATCCAACATGAAATTCATATATATATTCTTGACTAAAGATGATTAAGGTCTCAATCTAAGCCTTTAGAACTGAAATGAAGTATATCCACTCCCTTAATTATAGCAAAACAACTTTTTCAATCCCTGCAGCCTCACGAATTGAAACTTTTGTTTTCTATAATTAACATTGCTAACTTTCAACACTAACAATAATTATCATGCTCCCACTAACATGATGATTATTAGCATAACACTTATGCTCCCACTAGCTTTGACATGTACTCAGAAATCAGCTGGACTTCTAGAAATCAATACTTTATTGACTTCCTTACCAAAGTTCAGATTTCTGATACGAGATGCTTTGATAAAACTTTATCAAAATCATACACCTTTCCTTAGATAGCATGCATGTGTGTCTAAACAATTTCAGAACTATGAAAAGGGATGCCGTAATCATAGTCTCAATTGTTTAGACTTTTTGCCATCTGCTTCAAATCTACTTGGTGGAAGTGTTTCCTCACCATCATTTTCATGAATCGGAGAGAAACCTTATGACCCTTAGATTTTATGGTGTATGTGTTCTTATCCATGTGAATCGTCAAAACCATAGTCACAAGACAAGGATAATGACAAATCCAAACTCATATAGACTGAACTTATGCAATCTTAACTTCTTGCCACCTGGCAGTACAGGGCCTGCCATTGCTTCCAAGTTGTTATGCAACCAATTGAGAACTTTCAGAACTCCTATGCAAAGCCAACTTTAACTGGAATGGGCATAGAATATGTCAACATGATAGGTTATAAACCTCAAGTCGTGTGCTAGTGAAGAACCTAAAGTTTTATTCTTGATTAGTTCTTGAAATTCTTTTTAGGATCTTTAAGACTCCCACTGTCCTCTTGACATATAAGACTATCTTGCCAAATATTCAAGAGATAGTGCGGATTCTTTATCAAGACAAACACTTCACACAATTGGCCTAAGTTGGTCTTTGTTTAATCCAAAACATCACAACTTACCAACTTCAAATGTACAAGAGTAGGACACTTTTACTCTTACATTTGACAAGTGTTATAAACCTTTCTTTAAGATATGTCACTCAACTTATAGTCTTGGAGTATGACTCTAAGACTTGTTTTGAAACGAAGTATGACTCATCTTCTTGATTTAACCATTTCAACAATTCATGACTTCTCTTCTTAGTCATAAGAATGCACTAAGATGTCCTTAGAAGACCAATTGTGATGTGGTTCTTTAATCATTAAGATGATCACAAAACATGATACTAAAGTACTCTCCCATCTTTTCAGATTTGAGAAACTTTTATCTGTCTGCCTAATTTGATTCTTCCCATTCGTTCTGCCATACAATGAGACTTTTCCAATGTTTTAGAATTATACTTAAACTTGTAAGTATAACCATATTTACTAAAATTTAGTAAATCATGACGAATAGTCTTAACGAGCTTTGTGGTGGACTTGACCAGTACACAAGAATGTGTACTCGATCCCTTTAGTCCTTAACTTGACTCACACATCCATGTGAACAAGTCTTAATTTTCCAATGCTTGAAAGTTCTCATTCATCATACTATTCAACTTGCATGATTCCAAGTTTCTATCCAACTGAAGCCTTGGGAATGAGAATCTTTCCTTATTTGGTAAATTATGACACTACCACAAACGAAAGAATCAAGTCCATTTTTTTTCCAAATATTGCTATCAATGGAATCATATAAACAACCATTTTTCACAAATGCCACTTGTAAGGATATTTAAAATAAATATAAAATTAAAAACTTTTATTTTATTTCAAAACTTTGCAGAAAAAACTTATCCTTATAGTGCAAATGCATACGGAAAAACTTGTTGTTATCTATTCCTAAGCAATATATCATAACTCCTAAGTAACAGCTTCAAAATTCTGATGCGATCGAAATCCACCTACGCGATCAGAATCAGCATATACTTCCTTTAAGCTTTCTCTCTATTCTTTGATTCTTAAAACATCAACATGTGACCCAGTCACATCATGTAATGAGGATCTTAGAATAGAAACTTAACAGAGTTAGATAATGGGCTCTACCTGAAGTAGAGTCAGACTTATTGACTTTAACATCCTTAGGTAAACTTGGCAGCTTTGCAATCAACGCCCCTTCCTTTGGCAAAATAAACATATGGACCCTTTGGTAATGGGACTATCTCAGACTTAGCCTTTCTCCTTACCATTTGGTCAACCGGGTTGACTATGGCCAATCCCTTTCCATTGGGAAGAGAATGCTTTTTCTGGATTTCCAGTGTCACCATTGTCACTATCCATAAAGTTTTTGGGAAGTTGATCTTCTAATCAAATTTGCTTTACTATCGTTCCAAATCATTGCTGATTCAGCAGCACCAAGCAAATAGATATGATCATTAAGGTTCATGTCATAGTCTGTTTCATAGTAATCCCAAAGGAACTCACTATGTGACTTAGAAAGTGATTGAACATCCAACTTTCTCAAGACTTTGACACCCAACTCTCCCAGCTTGTCAATATGTGACTTCATCTCTAAGATGTGATCACACATAGACCTTGCTTGCCATTAGGGCTTGAGTGACCTTGAACTTGTGGGTTAGGGAGAATAATTGGAGGAGGTGGAGGAAGTAAAGTTCCAAGAGATTTGGGAAGATCATAGATGTCTGAACTAGACATCTTTTGGGAGATATTCAAGATAGTTGATCTAAAGTCCTTAATATAACACCCAATATGAAATATTAAGGCTAGGATCCAACAACCTATTTATAACTGGAAGAGGGATGCCGTAATCCGAGTTATAAAATAGTTGAAGGTAGGTAAATGACGATTTACCAATTTCCACCATGAAAAACGAAATAATGTAATTAGGTTTTTAATTGGATTTGAAACTCCTAGATCTTTTGAGATTCATTGAACTTTTCAATGGCATGTTTCAATCTCGAGTGTGCCCTTCAGGTTTTGTGACTGGGATGCCGAGGATCACAAAACAAGGTGTGAAGTAACCATGCAAATATACTTGGTACCCTTAATATTTACCCCTCAATCGATGTGCCGGTTAACCACACGAGCTCCACCGATACTATGATAAATATTAAGTTACCCTTTGCCTACTTTGTTAAATCCAGGTTAGTGTGCCGGTTAACCACACACGCTCCACTAACGGTATAAACAAAGTGCAAAGTGTAATTTCATGGATTAGCACCTTATTCATATTTTCCTAAGTAACTAAGATTGGGAATTTATAAGTGTTTAGTTACTTAGTATTTATCATTAATACTTTTAATGAAGGGAGAATTATAGTCCTTGTCCTACCCGTTCGGCTAACGACCCTCCACCAGTCAAGGAAGCGGTGGGTGAGAGTGGACACCCATTAAACTGTCATTTTATAGGCAGTAACCTTATACCCCCCTTATAGACCGGCTTCGTGAATGAGGCCTACTAACGGTAAGACTGACTTGCTCTTATACATATATTTATTATTAACTTATAATACTATAAAGTATAAGGGTTGAATTTTAACTTTTAAAGATCTAAGGGCTAACTTGGAATTAAAGTATTCATGGGGAAAACTTTACAAATTCCAAAACTTGAGGGCAAGTTTTGAAAATATTCAAAACTAATTAATTCCATAACTTATGTGTTTAAAGTAGTTTTAATTAAAAAAAAACTCTTCAAGTTCCATAACTTGAGGACAAGTTATGGAAGACTTTAAACTAATAAAAGAATGTAACTTTTCTTTATTTTTGTAACTTATGGAACTAATTAAGGTTACACATTTTATCATTTAATGAAGTGACTCTTGAACCTCCATAACTTGAGGACAAGTTATGGAGTCATAAAACCATTTAATGAGGACAAGACTCTTCATTTTTGTAACCATTGCCAACTTTTTATGAGTTTTATGAAACTTAAATGTGACTTTTCATATAACTTGAGGACAAGTTACAAAAACACATTTTAGAATCAACTCTTAGATTAAAATGGATTGAAAACACATAATCAATTAACTTTTCTATTAATCTAATAAACTCATATGAACAAAGATAATTCACATCAATTTTTTTTTTCAAGTAATTAGCATAACTTTTAAACTAATACAATTCGATTTTTCAGCTAATTTTGCAAGTATAACAAGAAAACAAGCCTTGGCTCTGATACCACTGATGGGTTTTGAGCATTCTAACACTCCTAAGTGTACATGCAACCCTAAATACCTTGGATCTATGTTTTCTCTATTATACATGCAATTATGAACTTTCCAAGGTATTACCCTATCTAGCATACAATACTTGATACTTGGGTAATCAAATGGATAGAATACATACCTTTGTTTGATGTAGCTTGTCTCCATGAAGCTTGAGTGCCTAGTGCCCCAAGTGTGACACCTCAAATGGTTCACACAACACCAAATGCACATGGAATGACTTGAGAGAAATGGAACACTCCTTGAAATCGTCTAGCCCTCATATTCACACATTAGTGCACGATTTCTTGAGCCATGGGATTCTTTTATATAGTGGCTATTAGGGTTACACCATGTAACTCATAACTTTACCCATTCCTTATGCTCCATGGATTTTAACCTCCATGGAGTATCCATGGGTCACCCCATGGACTTAGTCCAACATAAGGAATCTTGGATCACAAGCCCACATATACAAGAATGAATGATTTACACAATCAACCCATATATTTAATTAGTCTCCTTTTGATCACTTAATTAATTCCAAATTAATTCTTGATCAATACTAATTAAATAACCTTATTAATATATTAGAACTTATAATATATTAACCAACCTTAAGTGTTATTTCTCTCATTATAGTCTATCCAAATGCATGATGCCATGCAACCCAAATGGACCATGCCGGGTCGGGTCAAGTCTTACCAGTTATAGTTATGGACTTAGACATTAATCCAACAAAGTGTTGTCTTGATAGGATCTCACACTAACTCTCGAATATTTGTTTGTCAATGAATGTTTCTTGACAAGAGAATCTTATATGTCAAGAGGACAGTGGGAGTCTTAATAGTCTTGAATAGTTTCAAGAACTAATCAAGAATAAACATATTGTTTATCACTAGCACACGACTTGAGGTTTATAACCTATTGTGTTGACATATTCTTGTTTATGTGCCTATTCCAGTTAGTTTGACTATGCATGTGAGTTCTATGAGTTCTCATCTGAATGCATAAGGCAAAGCACCTTGATCAATGGAAAGTGCATTAATCTGTAGGGGTGAGCCGCTAAATGACTTGGAAGCAATGGTATGACCCTCCTGCTACCAGATGACAAGAACTCAAGGTTAAACAAGTTCAGTCCATATCAGTTTGAATTTGTCATAAACCTTATCTTATGATAATGGTTGGAAATGACAAATTCACATGGATAGGAACACATACACTATAAAATCTAAGTGTAAAAGGTTTCTCTTCGCTTCATGAAAATGATTGTGAGGAAACACTTTCACTAAGTGGATTTAAAGAGTTAGTAGTTGTGTTAATTGCATTCTCAAATTCGAATATGATTACGACATCCCTCTTCATAGTTCAAATTGTGAGAAATTGCAAAAAGTTTGAACATTCGGGACTTACTGCTGTACGTTCTAATATTGTTTAGACACACATGTGTGCTTTTTAATGAAAGGTGTATAAGCTTGTGAAGTCAAAATTTAATACTTTTCGAAGCACCAAGTATCAGAAATCTAAACTTTGGAATGAAAGTCAATAAGTATTGATTTCTAGAAGTCCAGCCGATTTCTGGGTACATGTCAAAGCTAGTGGGAGCATAAGTGTTATGCTAGTAAGAATGTAATTATTATGCTAGTGGGAGCACAATTATTACGTTAAGTGTTGTTAGTTAGCAATGCTAATTATAGAAAACAAAAGTTTCAATTCGCAGAGTTGCAGAGTTTGAAAATTTGTTTTGCTATAATTAGGGGAGATGAACTCATACTTCATTTCAAATCTAAAAGCTTAGATTGAGATTTTAAGTGAATTTAGTCATGAACATATATGAATGTTATGATGAAATGATTCAATATAAGGAAATTCTATATATGGAAATGTTATAGCGAGAGACTGGTAAAGTATCATGTCTTTATGTAAGACATTATCAATCGTGCCCCATATGCTTTGGGTATAGGATCGGTTGCATATGCTATAATATTTGTGTGTTTTGAATTTTCCAAATTCCTAGGGAATTAAGAAGGAAAATGGACCAGAACCGTATATGACCAAAGTTGTTAAACAACTGTTAAGGACAATCCAAGTTTCGCCAAAGATTGGTTGCTTATCGACAGTTGGAAGTATAGTAATGGATGGACCATATTGACATGATTATGAATAGATAGGATTGTCACATGGCAAATATGGAAATGTGTGCATAATGGGAGTTGGATATTAAGAATCTATGTGTAAGTTAGAAACTTTCATGCAAGAAGGATGTTCAAAGGAATGTAATTTGAATATGAGACTTCGTATCTGTGGAATTGTCCTGTAACAATCTCCAGTGGAGTAATTTGTAATATCATTGTCCAAGTCTCTGTGACTTTGGTGCATTGACATTACAAAAGGATCATTGCATGATAGTTTAGAATCTAACACATTCTAATAGTGGCAAGAATTTCGTATTCTTACACTTATGATAAGGATTTGGAATTATGAAATGAGTGTCATTGGAAATGTTTACAATTGATATATTTTACAAAGTAAGGACCATAGGTAAACATAGTGTGCATGCTTGGATCATGGGATAACTATTGTTTTAATTCAAGTATTAAGTTGATTAGTCTAAACATTATACAATGAATAATGTGTAATCAATATGGTGATTAAATAATAAATGTTTTACTTATATTCAAAAGTTTTGAGACCATATTGGATTCTATTATTCTTGTGTTTCACTTCGCATATTTTACTTCCCGAATAACTAGGTTATTCAAACATCCACAGTCAATCATACTTTGGAAGTAAATAATGAGGTAAGACTGTCATGAATCCGACTGTAGATTGTCTAAGTGCTTACACATAACACAAGTTTGATGCAGTGTTCATGAGTACTCCTGTAATAAGATTTGAGTATTGGATTAAACCCATGCTCACGTGAATCACTTCATGTATTTATCACGAGTGATTGTGAGACGATAATATCTTATATTCTTGAAACCAAGACATATGAGTTGTAGTTTACAAGTCGATTGTGCATTGATAATATGTAAACACATTAGCAACTTGGTGTTATAAAACATATTGTTGTGTGTGATTTGATGAGTAAATTGAGCAAGCATATGAGTCGAAGTTTATCCGTTCCTTTTACCCTAAGAGGGATAAAAGCGATATCTGTGGGCCCCTCGATGATTTAGTGATGACACCCTAAGTGCTTGGCCAAGCCTGGACTGATTTGATTTGTTCAGTTAGTCAGTCATCATAAATTGGAAATCGGGAAACAACACATGAACAGAGAGAATGATTATAATCCATGTCTCGGTTCATACGATATCTTGTAGAATGGAGGAATATATGATCCCTTATCTAAAGGAAGCGTTATTGATCAGAGTTGATAGCGACTTTTGAGAGCTACGATTGCTAATCGGATTTTGAAGTTGCATTGGCAGTTATAGTTATTAGACTTATTCAAATGGGAGACTATTGGATTAGGTGTCTAAGCCCATAACTATAATTGGTATGTACTTGACCCGATAGTAGCATGGCCCATTTTGGGTTGCCTTCACCAGAGCAATTTGATAGGATAAATATTTGAGAAAGAGGTTATTTGTGATTTATTAATATATTATAAGAATAATATATTGATTGAGACATCATATTGTTTAATTTGTATTGGTCAAGAATTAATTTAGTGATCAAAAGAGACCGATTAAATTAACGGGGACTGATTAAGTAAATCAGTAATACATATAGTTTGGGCTAATGATCCATATTGATTAGAATGGACTAATTCTATGTGGGAGTCCATTAAGAGTTAGTCTAAAGGGCTTATCATATGGATTATTGGATTAAATGCCCAAGGAAGTGAATTAGGGTTTACAAGTTAGACCCTAGGAATTCCACACTATAAAAGTAACCCCTAGACTCCCAAAATCGGCACTTGTGATATACATGAAACTCTAGCTGAATTTGGAGCTTCATAACCTCTCTCTTAAAGTACTCCTCTTGCTTTTGGTGTTTGTGAACCATTTGAGGCATCACACTTGAGGTGCTAAGCTCTTAAAAGGCCAAGGTCTACAAGCTACATGAAAGAGGTATTCATCTAACTAGTTTTTTATGTTGTATATCTCCAATTGCATGCTAGCTAGGATATATGCTTTGGATAATATGAAATTACATGTATAATTAGAGAAAACTTGGATCTGAGGCATTAGGGTTGTATGTTCACCATTGGAGTGTTATAGTACCTAAACCCCAACACAAGCAACCAAGCCCCAAAAGATAGCCCAACCGAAGCCCAAACATGTGAGGCCCAACAGACTGAGTAAGTGGGGCGTACTCAACATGTATGTGCAGCGTACTCGCTTGGAGGCTTGTACGCTAAGCGTACCTGATTGTACGCCGAGCGTACTCACCTTATTCAGCCCAAACTTGATTCAATCACTTAATCCCTTAAGACAAAGCTCCAAAACACAGATCTGACTTCCTTGAGTTGGATTATCACGTAAATTTGCCAACTTTACGTTCATGCATGGCTAAAAGAAGCTCTTAAGCTTAAAAAGGGACTTAATATGTGACTTAATGCATGCATGACACCAAAAACCTCATACAGCTTGCACCTTTAAGCTCAAGGAGACCAAAACAACCTCAGTTCTAAAAGAACAAGCCCTTAAACGAATTAACCCTTCCATTAACCCAAAAATGAACCAAAAGCACAACAAACTAACTAAGAAGAGATTTAAACATATACAAGCCAAGATGCAAACTTCATACCTTAGAAAGCTTTCCAACAAGATGATGATTCTGGATCCAAAGCCTTTCCACCAAGCAAGACAACTTCAAGATTCACCTCTTCCTTCACTAAGACCAAAAATGAGCACCAAGACTTCTTAATAGCTCAAGAACACCACCAAGAGGCTAAGGGGGTCGATTTAGGGTTTTTAGGGTATGGAGGTTGGCTAGGAAATGAACAAAAGAGGCTAGCATAAAGCTTATATAGGGTACACTAAAAAAATTAGTGTTTTACACTTCACCCTCGTACATCCCGCGTACTCCTCGTATACCCAATGTACGAGGTCTCACACCCCTGATCCAATCCTCACAGTACGCTAATCGTACTCCACACTATGCCTCGTGTACTAGCCTTCACATTAGTACACCCCCGCGTACTCCCTTGGTATGCCCCGCGTACTAGGGTTTTCTCTTAAACCCTTAAGCACTCTGAAGGCCATAACTTATTTGATACAATTCTGATTCCAAAAATCCTTATATCCATGAAAAGGTAACAAGAATCTCTACATATCAACTCATACTTTCCATAAAATTTCCCGAACATAAATCCAATTTCCATAAAATCCGAGCTGACACTTTATTCAATTACCCCTTGACTCCAAAACACAAATCTGAACGCCCGAAACATCTACATTACCTCACCCACGTCCAAAAAAGAATCGATTCGGAACAGGGCGTTACAACTCTCCCCCACTTGAATTAGATTTCGTCTTCGAAATCATTCCTTATAATTCCCGACACACCATACAGCTTGAACAATACAATAACAACCCCTCACGCTTACTACGGCCTTCCCAAAGGCGATCGAACCCAACCCTAGCAGAAACTCTCTAACCCGCTGAAGAATAATTTCTTAATCCCATGTAGAAAACCACTTCTACCTTCCTGGAAACCTGAAATATTAAATTGGTCTGATTCCCCGACAGACCGCCCACACTAAACCATTACCATGCCAAATCCTCATTGAATCCCAGACTTAAACAAAGCGCTTCCAACCCTGATTATCTTGATGCTTCCAATGGGAACAAAAATCACTGACCATATACAGCTGTGGAAAACTTATACTTGACAGAAGGCTCAGATAATCATTCGAGTAGAAGATTCATCCCTCAATGGTTAGACTCAAACGAGAGCTACGCAACAGGGTCAAATCAATTACTCTAAGATTATTTAATTCAAACTTCGAGTGACTTAGCATTTTCTCGAATAACAAGCGACTCCAAACACGAATCCCAAATCACTAATACTGCTCGAATCATTGAGATGTCCCCTAGCTGATTTCCAAAAGCAGTCGAGACCTCCCTGGTCCCACTTGTTTTCCAACTAACTGAAACACCATATTCCCGCCCGGTTGCTGAGTAAAGAGACACACACAGTCGCCCCCACGCGACTTCCGAAAGAAAGCCTCAACTGGCAATAATTTCCCAAACCATCTCACCACCATTTCGAATGTTAAAAGTGCATGCTACACGACCAACTGTAGTCTTATATCATACCCGGGCTCCAACGACCTACCATTTCCTGATTCCAAGCATGACGTGGCCCTCCCACAGTCTTACAAACTGACCCACCCAGGTCTAATCCTTTTAAAGAAATCCATGACTAATCATGGATTTGCCACACCCTCACCGTTGCATGGGGATCGGTGGATGCTATGAGCCACCCCGCATTCTTACAACACTCCCACGCTAACTACCAACTGGTGAATGCTACGGGCCACCCCCACAGTCTTACAACACTTTCTATTTTTCCATGACCACCGCCCATGGTCTTACCGCTCATCTATAAATCTATACACATCCAGAGTCGAACACGCACCCGACCAAGCGCCCAAGCTGAACTCGAGTCATGCCCGGAACCCCAACCTGGGTCCACCAAAAGCCTGTTATTCATTACCAAGAAGGCACTAACCAACTGTTGGGAAGTTTCCTGAACTCCCAACTCACACAGTCCTCTATCCAGACGGTTACTTAGGCCGCCCTTTCCCCCTACGGGGATGTGAAACTCATCCTAGTTTCACACATGATTCCGCTCCCAGAAATCTGAACAATTCTCCCCCACTTTGATCCAACTAAGCTCTCCCAGTACACAAGGTTTGAAGGATTCCCAATCCATCTTACCCCTTATGATTGAACCGCTGACAACCTGCACTTACTAATGCTAGTTTTCCATTACTACCCAATCCAAAGACTGCACAACCCGGAAGACCAGATGAACACTCCCCGAACTCCAAGCAAAACTGATAACCCCATACGCTTTTAATGATACGACACCCAAATATCGAAGCCCTCTAAACTGATGCCCAGACCAAAACCTCAGCAATAGACCGCTTCCCTTGGCACCCCCAAGGGCCAACCAAACTCAAGTGCTAAAACCACTGAACCCTGACGATATTGGAGAACTAACCCGCCGAATCCTGACCATAGACCCTCCACACAATACCCATGAACCGATCTCAACAAAGAACCAGAATAACAATCGAACACATTGACACCCGCTTAACAAGATGCAACCCCTTCTGACCCACTAATGATTCATGGCATGCAAATGGCATATAATAATTCTTGATGATACAACTCAAACAATAACAGGGAATTAAACCAAAGATAACGCTTACCCGAATCGATTCAAGATTCCAAACAACATAAATACTGATAACAACCGAAAAGAAAGCAAAATATAACATACCTGCAACACCACCTGCTGGAGTCCTGGCCTCCCCTGTTTAACACTGCAATGCCCGGGTCCTCTCTGCTGGGGCTCCTGCCCTACCCTCACGACCATCAGTGATTCTCAAAGAAATCGGAGCAGGTGCACTCACTGCTCCTCCCCTCATCATCGGAAAGTCGGCCTTCTTGTGGCCCACTTGGTTTTAATGAAAACATAACGGGCTTGCCCCTTGAGGACAATCCTTGCGGACATTACCAACCCTGCCACACTTGTAGCAGCTCATACCCCTAGAACGAAAAACTCCATCGTGCAGTTTCTCGCACGTGTTGCACTGAATCCGGCCATGTTGGCCTCTCAAATGCCGATCCGAAGTATTGGGTCTCTTCTTGGGACCCTCCACTACCTGAACCTGATCTGGCCCCCACTTCCCTAGGTGCTCCAAATCGATCTTTCGCTCTCATGCTCTAGAAGTCATATCATTCAGGGTCTTGCACCCTAAAATACTCACAAACTCCGTGATATCCTCCCACAGAATATCATGATACCTTACCTTCTTCATCTCCTCGTCCACCGCATACTTTGGAACTAATAAGGCCCTATCCTGAAACTTGGCAGTAATCTCTGCCACAGTCTCAGTAGTCTGGCGGAGATCCTGAAACTCTCGCACCAACTATTGTACCTCAATCACCAGTGAAAACTCAGCTTGGAACCTGGTCGAAAAATCATCCCATGTCATCGCATCGACAACATCATCACCCATGTCACGTCCTACTCTTGCCACCAATCTCGTGCCCTGTCCTTTAAAAATACAGGAAGCAAATATGACATTTGCCTCCTTGGGGCAGAAACTCGTTCTGAACGCGTTAGCCATATCAGCTAACCAGCTCCTACCAGCAATGGGGTCCTCCTCCCCAGAGAACATGGGAACTCCACAAGCACAAAACTCACGGAAAGAAAAAGTGCAAGCTCCAACGATAGCCACAACCTCAGCGCGGAACGAGCCCAAGCGCTCACCCAAAATCTCCAGAATCCCCTCCTTGACCGAACCAAAGATCACAGGAGCCTGCTCTAAAATACAGCAGGTAATCTCCGATGAGATGAACTCCTGCATCTGCTGGCTAATCGGCTCAGTACCTGCACCTGAGCCGAAAATAGAACCAGGACCTCCTTCCTTAGTGCTCATCACCAAACTCGAAATACAACATGCAAATGATCAAAACATACCCAAGAACCTTCCTCCCACAAGCTTCTTAGATTCTCCAAGACTTTCCCCGATTCGAGTATGGATCCTGTGCTTTCAGTAGTACGGGACCCAATACTACCTTCCACACCTATCCATACTTTCCTCAAGAATCATCTCGAATCCTCTAAGTCACCTTCTCAAACTGATGCACCAAAAACTCACTAAACAGCGCAACTAACCCACTGAAGCATCTCCTAGGCACTCTTAGGTTCCCGGCCTCACCCTGCCCTCAGCTGCTGAATGGTTCCCACCAATGTCAACTAACTACCTCATAAACACAGTCACATGCAACAGAGATCATATAATCCTTAGAGTAAAAGACTCAACCCTAGAACGGTTGGACTCAAACAAGAGTTGTGCAATAGGGTCAGATCCACCACTCTGAGATCATTTAACCTATGCCACATCTGACTTAGCATATTCACTTAATAGTTGATCCACATTGTTAAGAGCCCCACAAAGCACAAATCAAGCACCATTCAGGAAACGAAAAATCTAACCAGCATACACTAATCAAGCCATTCTATCCACTTATCTGAAATCCATACCAACATGCAATTGTAAAAACTCATACAATCAGGCATATAAAGGCATCTCCCCTATCATAAAATCATGAGCAAATCCTTAGCCCTAATCTAGCATGCAATTCTCTTAATCATATCATATATCATAATAAACATGTATTGGTATTCTGGGAACCACTTACTTGAGCTCGACTGATTGCACGCATCACATCCCTTTCTTTGATTAGAAACCCATTTTTAATAAACATTTGTTTTATAAAAAATTTCACCAAACCCTCAGTTTGATTTCAAGCACACCTAAGAGTTTGTCTGAATCCCTCAAACCAAGGCTCTGATACCAACTTGTAACATCCCAAAATACGAAGGTAAAAATTTCATTTTTAAAACAATCAAAACACTCATTTATCCTTTATTCAAACATTTAGAAGTATTTCAAAATAAAACAATTATCTGAGTACACTCCCAAAATCACAAGTTGCGGAAAACACGGGTGTATGCACTGCAATGAAGTCGGGCCCCTCTCTTTTGAACCAGAAGTACCTGAAACCATAAACCAAAAACTGTAAACACAAGGCTTAGTGAGTTCCCCAAAATACCACATACATCACAACACATCTAGATGGCTATGGATTATCAACAACCCTGGGGACTATCAGCAGTCCCAGTGGCTAACAGCACGCCCGGTGGGTTATCAGCAACCCTGGAGACTATCAGCAGTCTCAATCACATATAAACAGCATAACACAGTAATAACAGCTAGACCCAATTGGTCATCACAAATACAACTATTCCACCACACAGGCACATACAAACATGCGAGAGTCAAAAAGACAGCTAGCATCCTACATACATAATTTAGTGAGCCGACATTGGGGCCTTCGACTCACGAGCACAGGGAGAAGACTCACCTCGACAGCTGAACCCACGAATAAATTTCTGACCGCGGATCCACTAGAATCCCCGCGCTATCAAACATGGATAACATTAAATTAACATTTAGGTTCAAAATCAAATCTAATAATCCATATATAGGGTAAAAAGACCATTTTACCCCTCACCTAGTTTAGTCCAAGACTAAGGCCCAAAAACCAAATAATCAACCAAAGCCCACTTATGGCCTAATTTTCCAAATTGGGCCCAAACCCTTACATGGGCCTTACCCTAAAGCCCATTAACTTTTCCTTAATCTAAAACACTTGCTTTCAGATGGCCCAATAAAGCCCCAAGAAACCAATCCCCAAAAGATAGCCCAAACATCCGAGGCCCAACAGACTGAGTACGCGGGGCATACTCAGCATGTACGCGCAGCGTAATCGCTTAGAGGCTTGTACGCTAAGAGTACCTGCTTGTATGCCCAACGTACTCACCCTATTCAACCAAAACTTGATTCAATCACTTAATCCCTTCATACAAAGCTCCAAAACACATATTTGATTTCATTGAGCTGGATTATCACGTAAAGTTGCCAACTTTACGTTCATGCATGGCTAAAAGAAGCTCTTAAGCTTAAAAAGGGACTTAATGCATGTATGACACCAAAAACCTCATAAAGCTTGCACCTTTAAGCTCAAGGAGACCAAAACAACCTCAGTTCTAAAAGAGCAAGCCCTTAAAGGAATTAACCCTTCCATTAACCCAAAAAGGAACCAAAAGCAAAACAAACTAACTAAGAAGAGATCTAAACATATAAAAGCCAAGATGCAAACTTCATACCTCAGAAAGCTTTCCCATAAGATGATGATTCAGGATCCAAAGCCTTTCCACCAAGCAAGACAACTTCAATATTCACCTCTTCCTTCACCAAGACCAAAAATGAGCACCAAGACTTCTTAATAGCTCAAGAACACCACCAAGAGGCTAAGGGGGTCGATTTAGGGTTTTTAGGGTATGGAGGTTGGCTAGGAAATGAACAAAAGAGGCTAACATAAAGCTTATATAGGGTACACTAGAAAAATTAGGGTTTTACACTTCACCCTCGTACGCCCTACGTACTACTCATACGCCCCCCGTACGAGGTCTCGCACCCCCAATCCAATCCTCGCAGTACGCTAAGCGTACTCCACACTACGCATCGCGTACTAGCCTTCGCATCAGTACGCCCCGCGTACTCCCTAGGTATGCCCCGCGTACTAGGGTTTTCTCTTAAACCCTTAAGCACTCCGAAGGCCATAACTTCTTTGAACAATTCTGATTCCGACAATCTTTATATTCATGAAAAGGTAACAAGAAGCTCTATACTTTTATCAACTCATACTTGCCGTAAAATTTCCCGAACACAAATCCAATTTCCATAAAACCCAAGCTGACACTTTACTGAATTACCCCTTGACTCCAAAACACAAATCCGAACGCCCGAAACATCTACATTACCTCCCACCTCCAAAAGAGAAACGATTCGAATCAGGGAGTTACACCTACATTGTCAAATCCAATTTTAACACCTTTAACTTTATTTTTAATGACTTAAGGTGTTTAGAATTTGTCAAAAATTACTTTAAATATGTAATTGACAGGTTTTTTATGCATCTATACATTAATATTTGGCAAAGAAAGCAATTAAAATAACCCTCGGTGTACATGCAACTAAGGATCTATGTTTTACTAGTTTAACAACCTACTTTCAGAACTACTAAATAATACTACAAAGAGATATGAGTTTACCAAAGTTTAAGCAAAATTTCTTCTTGAATCCTTGTAGATCTTGAAAATCTTATAGCTTCTGGAAGGTTCTAGCCCCCAAAGGATAATGCCCCTAAATTATCAGACCCAAAAGACTAAACAACAGAAAATTTGGAGAGAGGAGAAGAGGCTTGCAAAACTCGAAATCTCTAAGTGCAAGGAGCTAGGAACGAAATTAATGAAGGTCGGGAGGGTCTATTTATAACTGATCAAACTTGCAAAGAAAGCATATTTGAATTAATTAAATAATCAGATTTAATCATAATTCAAATCTCTGCCTTATCAGCAGTTATGGCCGAAAATTCCAAGGGATAATTCTCTTCCAATTTTGGCCAACCCTTCTATGTTTTCAAAATATTCTAGTTGCTCAACTATTGGAAATTAGTATTCGGTTCATGTACCTTAAATAATTTCTTGATTAATTCTAATTAATTTTAGTTAATTCAAATTAATTCTAAATTAATTTTAAGTAGTTTCTGATTAATTTATCAAGCTATGATAAATTAATAAACTACTTATCTCACTCTCTTAAATCTTTTTCTAACTATTTTAGCTCTTGAGGGCAACCCTAAAAGGACTTTATTATTATTCCCAAAGTTATGTCAATTAGTTATGACATTGGACACTCATTTTCAACAATAATAACATTTCAAGTATCATCTCAAAAATCAATTAGACATTATTATAAGAGATTAGCTCCTTATTTTTTATTCAAACTTTAAAACTCAAGGTGCTCAAGGTGACCACTCGATGTAAATCTCCTCAATTAATTGAGAGTTTGTCACTAGGATCACATATAAATAATATAATTACATTAAATACATTTTCAAATGTGAGTTAAGTTAAATTCATTTTGATCACCCAAGTTGTGGCTCACAAATTCATTGAAACACCATAAACTCATATAGTCACATTTGACCTAAATAATGGATTCAACTGTATGATTGGAACATATAATCACAAAATATACATTTAAACAACATCATTGTGTCTAATCCATTATCAAAATAGGATTCTTATGAATCAGTGGGTGATTCATCAAGCTAGGGTTTCAAATTTACCCATATAAGCTTCATAATCAGGGGCGAACGTAGGATTTCGAACTAGCTGTGGCAATGAAATAAAATTTCTCATGTAGTGGCACATTTTCTTTTATGTAGCTGCACATTTTTTTAAGTAGTGGCACAATAGTATAAAAAATATTTCAAATGTTTTTGCATTACGTATACGGAAGTCAGACGTTGCCGGTGCCACTGTGGGACACTAATAAGAACTGCCCCTATTCATAATCCTAATTTTTTCCGTGGAGATGGTTTCATATCAATATATTAGTATTAGAACAATGGGATTAAATACTAAACTCATCATATCTAGGAGATCCACATCAAATTTAGATTTAGTAAATAAATAGGATGTTTCACTATTGAATGAATCTCAAACATTCAGATGGAATAGATGACTACCTTATAAGAGCATCCATAACGGATGCTTTTAACTACTTTACAAAGACACCTCGACAGATTTTGAAAGCTACGTTGGCTAGAAAGCCTTGCACCATAAATAAGTAGGACCATCCTTTACTTTATGAATTATAATGTATTGTTTTTAGGTGTATTATGATATACCACACACATGCATATATAATATATAGTAATTATAATGTATTTTAAAATATATTGTAAAATTATAAATTAATAGTGATAAATTATAAAAGCTGACACATTTAAAAGATCAGTAGTCTTATAATAATGTGGATGGTCTAAGCTTGACTTTAATGATTTGATGTTATATCTCAAGTTAACTTTCAATATCTCTCTCAAATTCAAATTCCTCCTTTAATTCAAGATTTCTCTCTTAATTTGATGACAAATTATCCAAACGGAAGAGATGGAAGGGTTCGAGGGAGATCTAATATTTCATCACTTAGCAAAACTGACCCCTCATTTTCCTATTTTTAAATTTTAGCCCAAGTTGACATTATTATCTACTCTAATAAATAAAAAACCATTCATGTCATTTGTCATATTCACATGCATTTTGAGAAATGTAATTTTGTAGTTAATTCTTACAATTAATTTTCACATGTCATGTGTGGTAATTTTCAATTTTCTTAATTAACTATTCTAATTTTTAGGTTATAAAAAGTAATTAATGTGTCATTAATTTGTTTCATTATATTTTCAAATTTTAATATGCTTCCTTTAATGTATATAATTTAAAATCTGCATGTTTCTTTCAAAGTTCATTGTCATTTTATGTCAAAATGGTCTACATAGAAAAATAATCAAACTTTGTTATTTTTTATTGATAAAACTAAAAAAGGTTATATGGCCAAAATATAACTATTTCCCCGTAATTTGTTTTTCAGTAATAAATGAATTATTTAACTTTATCATTTTGTTTGTATTTATTATGAAAATTTATTTTAAAAAATACTTAATGTTTACACCTTGATATTTAACATTTTCTTTAAAAAAAATACTTAATATTTATATCTTCATATATAACTTTTTTTAATCAACATGTGTAGTATATGAGTTTTACACCTAATTAACAATATAAATCCTTTGACTGTATTATAACCTTAAAAGTTAATAGACTTACAAAATAAGTCGAAAACCTAGTTAGATAAGTTAGATCAAATGTCATACTTTAACTTGAAGGATTGAAAATCAACTCACATATTTGAGACTCTTAACTATAACTCCAGCCTATCAAATACAGTAATTATTTTATTTTTTTAATTTAAATTAGCATTTTAATTTACCCTAAAATCAGGGTGTTATGCTTACCTCACTTTGGGCTTTAAAAGTAATATGCAAAAAAGTAAATTAATTAGGGTTGATTTCAGTGAAGTTTACAAATCATGGAACTTCTCTCTAATTCGTTTTCCTTTTATGTACCACGAGTTGCCCGTAGGTACTACAATGTCTTATATTGATGGGTAGAAACTAGAAATTGACAAATTTACGGCTAGACTTTCCAATCCTAAAGAAAATATTTTATATTTGGGTGGTCTAAGTTACTCTTTTCAAGTTGGTATTGGGAGAATTGGAATTTACTATATGTCCATTTTTTTAGAGCTGCAAAGCGGTGATTGAGGTTTGGAGTCTTTAATATAGCGTTTTGTTATGGGAGGTGACTTAGAGGAAATTATTTTGAGTTAAATGGAAAAGACAATGGCTAAAAATAGGAAGTAGGTCGAAGAGTTATTTTTTTATTTTATTTATTTATTTATTTGTGTGTTTAATCATGTCTTCAAAAATTTGAGATGATGATTTTTTGAAAGACCTAAATGCCTTATGGGTTAGAGTTATAAAAGTGATATATAGAAGTGATGGTCAAGCCGGTTCTGTATCACGTATCCACTTGAATGCGCCTTGGGGAAATATTATATGCTTGAATTTGAAACTTCAAAATTAAGGTGTTTATATGGACTTTTTGTTTGACAAAGTGGGTGAAGAATGGGTTTTAATAAACTGACAACTCTAGTTACTTTGGATAAAATAGGGATTGATATCACTTTGTCTTATATCCTATTTGTAATTTGTAAACTCCAAAATGATACGATTGACCACGTTGTTTTCCATTTATCCATTGTGTCATCTATTTGGAAACAAAATGTTGATATCCCTCTTTTTATAGCATATCGGATCGTATTGCTTTGGTTGTGCAAGTGAAGATAAATACTATTCAAAGGGAATACTTCGTTGCGGTTTGTCTCACGGCCTTGTGGGTTCTTTGTAATTTTCGGAACTAACACTTTTTTTAGAGCGGGAAAACCAAAAAAAGCAGTTTTATTTGATAAACCTATTTAACCGTCTTTCTTTTGGTTTTTTTTATAGAAGCACTAAACTCAAAATATATAAGGTGTTGTTTGTTTTTTCGAAACGAAAATGTCTGAAGTTTACGGACCACCTCTGCAACCCTCTGTAGCAGAAGAGGTGAACCAAAAAGCTGCATCATGTAATAAAAAGTTTGTTTGTTTTTTAACGTCTGCAGACTGCTGTAATAAGTTAAAGTAAGGGGTGAAGAGGTTTGAAACAGATGGTCTATTGCTGCGCCACGCAGCACATGCGCAACAGTTTTTAAGTTAGAAGTCTTCTGAAAAACAAACAACTGCAAATGACCAAGTGTTGGGCGTGTGCTGTGCGGCGCAGCAATAAGTGGTCAGGAGAAGTCTTTTTGCAGCAATAAGTGGTCAGAAGAGGTTTTTTAGAAAAAACAAACAACACCTAAGTGTCGGTTGGTTACAGAACTTTATTAGTATCATAATAAACTTTTTTATTACATCACTTTGCTACTTATAATTTTACATAAAACAATATAAACACGGTTAAAGTAAGGGTAATACAAATTTTAATTATATCTAATTGGTAATATTGGAGGAAAACTCGCATGAAAAAATTGATCAAATAGAATTAAAGATATTCAACATATTATATTTTGATAAAATTTACCACCAATTTAGATCCAGAACTAGAAGTAATATAGAATTATAGATTCATTTCGATTTTCTAACTTGTTGACTCTTAACTTGGGTTTGTTTGCGTTGCTTTTTGTATGGGCCGATATAATGTGATACACTTTACTTTAACGTTCACTTAAAGTTACAATAGCAGAAATCAAAACCCAAAGGTCCATTTGTCCAAAACTTCTACTTCTACGACTAATTTGGAACTTTCGAAGTCTTGGATTCAAAACATATCATGGATACAAATGGATCATAATTCACTCAATTCCTATCATAGCTATCACTTCATTTATAATTTGTTTATACTATTTATTAGTATATAATATTACTACTTATCGTTCGTGTTATTAGAATTAAGCCTGGGTTGGGCTGTAAATGAACCAAATGTTTGGTAAACCGTTTGGGGGAAAATTTGTTTATGTTTATTTATTTAATAAACAAACGAACATGAACAAGATATCATGTTCGTTTGGTTAAACGAACGACTCCTTCGTTTATGTGAGTGTGTGTGTGTTTGTTCGTCCAAGTTCACATCTATTTGTTTATTTATGTTCATTTAAGTTCATTTGTATTCGTTCGTTTTCAATTATGTAGGTTTAAGTTTGTTTCTGTTCATTTAAACGAACGAACACGAACATAATAAATTTCTTAATGAATGAACACAAAGATAAAATTTTGTTCGTTTAATTGTTTGTGTTCATTCGTTTGTCGTTTAAAGTTAAACGAATAAATACAAACAAACATTCGGTTTGTTTACAGCGCTAAGCTTGTGACACTCAATCTAACAAAACTTGTGGCTTGATATGTAAAAAATATGTTGCCCTCTTGAATTATAATTATTTACCGATGCAAAACAATTGTGAACATAGTTTATCACATGATTTTAAAAGATTGAACTAATGACCAATAGCATGAAAGCTACAAAAAGAAAACGTTTATAAATGATGGTTTTATATTTGACAGGTTTGGAAAAGAAAAAAAAAATGCAAGATTCAATAATCAACCTAAAATCACCTAAATTTACCGTCTACTAAATCATAATTGGCGAATATTCTTGATTTCACATGATTTATATTATAAACAAAATAACATACGAAACAAAAAATTGAGAATTTTTCATTGGATGGAAACTATGTCTAGACTTTTCCATGGCTTTCCAGAATAAAAGTTGTTCATCTTTTTAGGTTGGCCCTTTTCCCCAACCCATTTTCCATGTTGCGATTGTTGATTGTGCTACTCCACTAGAAAAGTTATATGTGTATTCAGCATTATACATCTTTTCAATGTGCCCTTGATGAATGACATGAATCACATGTCACACGTATAGATATTTAGTTACACTAATCCTTTAAAAAATATATAATAATGCTTTCACATAACTTTAGGATCAATACCCATAGGAAACATAACATTATAACTATGACATAAGTGGTTATTTACTTGTTTTTAAAACTGGACTAGATTGAACTGAATGTAGAACTATTTTGTGAGGCTATTCAAGGCCTTTACACTGATGAAGGACGCATTCAAGTTTTTTAAACAAATTCTAATCTGTTCTATTGATATTATGACATAAATATCAATCTATGGCATGTTAAACACATTACAAAATTGCCATGTTATGTATAAAAGAACACAATTCCTTTTTGTGGCATTTGATCTATAACTTATGTGTGATCTATGAGAAGGCTATATGGATGTAGATGATGGACCTATAGAAGTCTAAAACTTTGTATAGGACCATTTATGCTATACACCACAACTTTTCATCTCAGTGGTCACAACTCACAAGGTTTCTTTTGATCTCCTTATCTAACATTGGAAGTGGGCATATTGAAAACAATCCATTTAGGATTTTTTACTGAATTTGGTGAATGAAGTGCAACAGTTGTATGAATTCTTTCTTGCATAGTTTTTAGATTTCGAATTTGAAATTCAGTACTTCATATGAACTTAGGTTTAACACCCGATTCGTGAATTCTGTTGGGAAACCCTAACTTGCTATTGCAAAATGAAGCATGAATGAACTAATCGATGAAGTTGTATTAGATACATATGGATGATGTAAAATGAGGATGAAGATGAACATTCAAATTTCGAATATTAATAGGAACATCATTTAGGTTGTCTACGAAGAATAGTATACACACTGCTTTCACTGCGAAATTCATAGAAATCAAAGTAGAAATTTAAGAAGATGTGATATATAACATATTAAATCCCAGAACCCTCGAACAGATGTACGATTAAGACAGAAATCCATAAAAGTCAAATGAACATACGCATCGATATTTTAGATCTGAAAAACAGATAAACAAGCACTCATCGAAATCAAAACCCTAGAAATTAACTGAGCAAACCGATAAAGATACAAATGTGAAACCCTAACCGTTTGCAACAGCTCTAAGATTAGGCTTCCACGGTCGAGCTTTCTCCATCCTGAGCAGAAGAATCGGTGGTGGCACCGTCCTTTTCATCTGGAGTCAGGGAGGCAGCCGATGAGGCAGATCTGGACTTAACGGTGTCAAGCATTCGCTTACTGATCTCTTTCGAGTAACATTGAAGGATCTCGATTCCGTCGTCGTTAGCAGCGACAGGTGAGGCAGAGGCGGCATTAAAGGCGTCCTCCTCGATGCGACTGGCGACATCGGCGGCCTCATCAGCAGGTACTGTTCCATAACGATCGGAGAGGACAGATTTGTCGGAAAGTGTCTCGATGAGACGCTTGATGACGGCGTCGCGAGTGCGTTGCGTTGGCGGCCAAATGCTGAAGCTCATCTTTTCCAGCTTCTTCACTGTCTCATCGAGTGTCGGCTTCGCCTGTTTGACGGTGATATCGGAATCTTCTCCGGCGGCAACTGTTGTCGTTTGTTCCTCGGTTTGGTCCGTCATATTCTCTCTGAGTTTTGTTGTGTCGAAGACCGAGTTGGAAGTAAAGAAGCGAAAAAAGGGATGACACGTATATATTAAGGATACAATTTTTTTTACACCCCCTACATTATACTTTTTGGTTAAGATAGCTCCCTTACAAATTAATCCCTTTAAAATCCCATCCGTTAAGTATTGTTACAACGTCCTCTACCAAATATGTGTATTTTAAAAATTTATTTATCAAATAGGTATAGTTTTAAAAATATTTTAAAAATATTTACTAAATAGATGTAATTTTAAAATTGGATAATGACTTAAAAGGGTAACATATTTTTAGGTTTGTACACATTTAGTCATTGACTTTTTTTTTTTGTCTAAATTTTCTCATTGAACTTGTTAAGCTGTTCAAAAAACATTCTTATGACCTACTATTGGAGGTTTAACCGGTTTCCGGCGTTCTTGTGAGCTCCGGTGAGACTCCGGTCATCTTTTCCAACGAGTTTCCGACCAAAAACACCAAAAAAACACATACATAAACAAAAAACACCTAGATTCATGTTTTTTCCTCAAGAAATTCTTCAACCCCTTCAACCCAAATTGAACATCTTCAAGAACAACTAGATCTGAAAAATGAGTTCATCAAAATGTTTTCAGATTTGCATGTGAGTGTGTGCTTGTTAGATCTGAACAAAAATTCTCCAACCCTTCAATCGGTGTGTATGTGTGGATTTGTTAGATCAGAAAACACATACACAATCATGTTCATCCCTTCAAACCCTTCGACCCAAAAATCATAAACCCATAAATCCTTCAACCACTTCAACCCAGATCAGAAAAAACGAGTTCATCGATGTGTGTGTGTTCATCTTCTTCCCATAAATCAAAAGATCTTCAATCGAAGTTATGTTTTTGAGTTATAGTTTGAAATCAAGTTTCCATTTTTGTTCAAGAACACACTGAACTCGAATCTAAAAGTGTTCATGTGAAAAGTTTGAAGCTCGAAAATCATGTTTCCATTTTTGTTCAAGAACACACTGAACTCGAATCTGAAATCAAGTTCGTATAAGAAATCGAGAATCATGAGTGTTTGTATGTTCTTGAACAGATGAAGATGACTTTTGGGTTTGTGTTCGTGTTCTTCATCATATTTGTGTTCTTGTTGTTCATCAGATCTGAAAACCGTAATAAATCTTTTTTGTTTGTGTTCTTGAAGGTCTGATGAGCTTTAAGATGAACTCGAGTTAGGGTTTTCAAACCCAAAAATCATCGGAGTGTTGTTCCAGATCTTTTGTTCATCGTGTTCATCTTCTTTGTTCTTGGAAGTCAAGAAAGTACAAACAATGCAGCACAATGTACAAGTTCGTCGATGCATTATCCTTTGAACCAGCTCAAACTCAAGAACATATATCATTATTTCTCTCTCTAAAAATGATATTTAAGTGCAAGGTGTTTGATCTTCAAGCTAAATCACGATATGAAGACACCGAAGTTCATGTTCTTGAGTTCATGTTCTTCGTTAACTTCGATTTTTCATTTCTGTTCAAGAACACAACTTTGATTTCTGGGTTTTTCTTCATGTTCTTCATTAGATTTTTTGATTTATGTTCTTGAGTTCATGTTTGGTTTAGATTTCTAGTTTGGAGATGAAGTAGTGTGTCTGTTGTTGATCAAAAAATAAAAAATTAAATTATTTTAGATTTATGGTTGGAGACTCACCGGAGAAGACGACCGGAGTGTCGCCGGAGGTGGCAAATATGCCGGAAACCGGTTTAACCTCCGATAGCAAGTCATAAGGATGTTATTTGAACAGTTGAACAAGTTCAATGGGAAAATGTGGACAAAAAAAAACATTAGTGACTAAATGTGTACAAACTGAAAAATATGTTACCCTTTTAAGTCATTATCCCTTTTAAAATTTATATTTTTCTAAAACTTTCAGCTTTTTTTCTATTTTCATATGTTTTAATATTTTTCTTTTGACTTTTTAAAACTTTTTGCTATTAATTCATTTATGTGAAAATAGATCAACATACTAAAACTAAAAAAAAAAAAAACTCGTTAAAAGTTTCATATTCGAATGTTTACAGCATCCTAAATAGCTTTATTACAAATATTGATTATGGTAATCATATTTAATATCTTAATACCTAATTACACTTTTGGTACCTATGTTATATCGATATCTTTGGATATGTTTATGATATATGAGCTATCAACTATATCCAAGCCAATTAGTTCCCAACATGATTTAGGTTGTGGGGTTGGTGTTTCTCGCTGAACATTATATAGTATTTATATAGTGATATGCAGAAGATAAATTTCAAGCTTTGTTTTTAAAGATTATGCAACAAAAAATCTTGATTTGAATTATTAATTTATTATGTTCATGTTCAGGTAACATAGTACTGTTGCAAGGAATTTGCATTGAATAAAAAAATTGATGAACAATATTGTAATTTTGAAATTAAAAAGTTAAGTATGGAATGATATAAAATCTTTGTTTTATGTTCTTAAATTGTTATTAGAAAAATACTAATTAGAGATGATGATACAAAATTGTAGAACGATATGGTAATTTGGAAAATTTAAAAGTTAAATGTAGTGACACACTTTGTTTTACGTTACCAAATTATTTTTAGAAATGGTGTTTATAAAAAATGATAAAAATACCAAATTATTTTTAGAAATGGTGTTTTACGTACTTCTATGTATGCGCTTACATAATCAAACCAAAAGTGCTGGGAATTATTTTGAAATTTTATGTAAATTGAGGGACTAAGTCCAGAGAGAGAAGTTTGCTGAAGACTCAAGTATGGCCCAATTGTATGGTGTTTTAAAACGATTGTTCACCGAATAGAAATCCGGTCATTCACGTTGTTTCATATGGCTAAGACATATCAATATAATCATGTAACACATTGTTAGAGAAGATATTGTAATTTATAATTTGATTTTCATCGTGTAATCATTAAGTCGTTTAGTAATCAAATTAGATGAATTTTTGTACCAAAAAAAACCTTATACTTTGATATGGCTAAGACATATCAACTTATATGATTTAGTTAAACTATAAGTCTTTGACCCTCCTAATATTGATTAGGCGTATACGACGCCTTCTCTATATATTTATTGTCTATTTTTAAAGAATTTATTATCATTTCATAATAATAACGGTGTACGTGAGGTTGAAATTGAGAATGACAAGTTTTTTTTCTAGGGATTTCTTACTTGAGATTGTCGATGGAAGTCTTGTGTTTGTCGATAATGGTCCAGGTGACAAGGATTTTAGAAATAGTGGAAGAATGTCGAATCTATATTGCAACTAATTGCATAGTTGACAAGGGTTTTAGAAATAGTGTCAGAATGTCGAATGTTCTGTATTGCAACTAATTGCTTTGTTCTTTAGTCTACATTTGAGAAGAATGATCAAGTGAAAGTGTTAACAAAGAAGTGAATATTAAAAATGATCAGTTGTTAATCAAATTGAAGTGGAGAATGTAAAAGGATCAGAAAATATGGTAACGAAATAGCTAATTTCTTCAACCGTGAGGAACATATAGATGGGACCGGAATGGTTTTGGTTGAATAATTAGATTCAAATATATAACATGAAGCATGTTCCTCGTATAAATGTCATAAAATGCAAAGTCATTTTTGATCTCAAACATGATATTTATCCATTGCATAATGGATATAATGGTGTACTAATTTTTCATCAACAATTATTGGAGCTATGTATATATCCCAAAGTTCTAAATAACATAAGGCGTGACTTGGCGGCAATGTCAAGCCTCAAGCTTTTTCGAGCCTTGGCGAGCTACGACGTTTGTAAGGCGTGACTTAAAGCGGCAATTTTCTATATAATTAATATTTTTATATGTATTTTCAACTATTATTTATTTTTATACACATATATGAGTTAAGGCGGCGTTTTGGTAAAGCTTGGCGGCATGTGCAAGCCTTGGAGCCATGACGAGCTTTTTAGAACCTATTATATCCACGTCAGCAAGTAGCAGTTAGAAGTTAGTTAGCATTTCTTTTCTGTTACAGTTAGTTGATTAGATTGGGTTGATATTAGTGGTGTAAGTTAGCCTAGCTTGTACAATATATTTGTAACTCGTATTCTGCAATTGAATAATGAGAAGAATATTTTCAGCTCTTCAATTGATTCATCTCAAAATCATAATATGGTATCAGAGATCTTTCCGCTCAGTTTTTTTCTTCACGATCGATTCTTGTTCTTCTTTCAAATAGATTTGATTCATTGATTGATTCTTACATTTTTTTCTTGATCAATTTGACTTTGTTCATCAATTGATCCTTTTATTCCTTATCGATTGATCTTTGTTCATCAATTGAATTCTCGTTGATCATTATGGATGATAACGCAAATCACAATCCAAATCAAAACGTTGCAAATGATCCATATTAGCTTCATTATTCTAATAATCCAGGCTTAGTTCTTGTCTCCCAGATTCTCACTGGTGAAAATTATGCATCATGGAGCAGATCTATGACAATTTCATTGTCCGTAAAGAATAAGATGGATTTTAATGATGGAACTCTTCCAAGCCCAGCTAATTTTGATCCAGTGAAGCTCAAATCATGGATTAGAAATAATAACATCGTTATATCTGTTGGGTTATGAGCATAACATCATTCCTATGGTGTTCATGCAACCCTAATTGCTTTGATCTAGGTTTTTCTAAGTAAACATACAACATTGAATACCAAAGCAATAAACCCTAATTGACTAGCATACAAATCTGAAATTGACATATGATTAGGGTTAGAATCATTACATTGATTGTTATGTAGCAATAACAATCACAATCCTTCTTGATCTTGACTTCTAAAAGCTTAGTGCCTTAAATGTTGCACCTCTAATGGAGTCACAAACACCACTAGCAACAAGATGACTTAGGAAAGGGAGGAGAAGGCACCAAAAACGTCAAAGATACTCCAAGGAATGCTTAGCCACGTTTTTGGGAACCCTAGGAGTCTTTATATACTTGTGAGGGCTACTAGGGTTTCAGGTGAAACCCTAATTCTCTGCTTAGGCCTTAAGCAACCCATGGAGTCCCTCTAGAAAGCCCTTGGACGAAAATCATATGGGATTCCCATAGATTTCGTCCAATGCCCTTTCCATTAGGAATTCATAGCCCAATTTGCAACTATCATATAATTGCAATATCAGTCCCCTTTATTTAATTAATCTCTTTTAGCCACAAAATTAATTCTTAATTAATTCTTGACTAATATTAATTAAACAATATGATTTCTCTTTTAATATATTATTCTTATAATATATTAATAAATCATATTTAATCCTCTTTCTCCTTAATTCATCCTATCAGTTGTTATGGTGAAGGCAACCCAAAAGGACCATGCTCATAATTGGGTCAAGTTCATACCAAAATAGTTATGGGCTTAGACACCTAATCCAATAGTCTCCCACTTGGATAAGTCTAATAACTATTTGGTAAATACGACTTCATAACCTGATCAGCAATCGTAGCTTTCAAAAGCCGCTGTCAACTCTGATCTTATCAGTAACGCGTCCTTTAGATAAGGGATCATATATTCCTCCATTCTAGATATCGTATGAACTGAGACATGGATTTAATCATACTCTCTGTTCATGTGTTGTTTCCCGATTTCCGATTTATGACGACTGGCAACAGACTACAATTGAACACATCAACTTAGTCCCGGCTTGGCCAAGCGCTTAGGGGTGTCATCACTAAATCATCGAGGGGCCCACAGATATCGCTTTTATCCCACATTGGGTAAAAGGAACGGATAAACTTCGAATCAAATGCTCGCTTGTACTTACTCATCAAATCACACACAACAATATGTTTTATAACACCGAGTTATTGGTGCGTTTACATATTATCAATGTGCAACCGACTTGTAAATTACAACTCACACGTCTCGGTTTCAAGAATATAAGATATTATCGTCTCACTAATCACTCGTGATAAAATCCATGAAGTGATTCAAGTGAGCGTGGGTTTAATCCAATACTCTAATCTTATTACAGGAGCACTCATGAACACTGTAGCAGACTTTTGCTATGTCTAAAACACTTTAGACAATCTACAGTCGGATTCATGACAATCTTCATTCATACCTACTTCCAAAGTATGATCGATTGTGGAAAGTTTGAATAATCTTATTATTCGGGAAGTCAAAACATGCAAAGTGAAACACAAGAATAATACTAATCCTATATGGCCCCAAACTTTTGAGTATAAATAAAACACCTTTATTTAATCACCATATTGATTACTCATTATTCATTGTATAATGTTTTGGATAATCAACTTATTACTTGAATTATAACAACAGTTGTCCCATGCTCCAAGCATGCACACTGTGTTTACCTATGGTCCTTACTTTGTGAAATAGATCAATTGAACACATTTCCAATGATACTCATTTCACAATTCCTAAATCCTTATCGTTAGTATAAGAATACAAAATTCTTGCCACTATTAGAATATGTTAGATTTTAACATTTTATACAATGATCCTTTCGTAAGTTCATAGCGCCAAAGTCACCAAGACTTTGCCAATGAAATTACAAAGTGCTCTATTGGAGATTGTTACAAGGCAATTCCATAGATATGAAGTCTCACATTTAAAGTACATTCCTTTGAACATCCTTCTTGCATAAAAGTTTCTTATCTAGACATAGATTCTTAACGTCCAACTCCCAATATGGAAACATTTCCATATTTTCCATACGACAACTCATTATTAATAGAGTCATATCTAATCATAATAATGTCATTATGGTTCATTCGTTACTATACTTCCAACTGCCCACAAGTGACCAATCATTGGCGAACCTTAGATCGTCCTTGACAGTTGTTTAATTATTTTAGTCAAATCCGGTTCTAGTCCTTTTTCCCTCTTAATGCCCTAGGCATTTGGAAAATTTAGAACGTTCGAATATTACAACATATGCAATCAATCCTATACCCGAAGCGTATGGGACACGATTCATAATGAAAAACGTGATACTTTACCAGTTTCTTGCTATAATATTGCCATATATAGAACTCCTTTATGTTGAATCTTTTCAACATAACATCCATATATGTCATTTGACTAAATTTGATTAAAATTTCTCGATCCAAGCTTTTAGATTTTGAAATGAAGTATAATATTCTCTCCCTTAATTATAGAAAAACAAATTTTCAACCCCTGCAACTTTGCAAAGTGAAACCTTTTGTTTTCTATAATTAATATTGCTAACTTGCAACACTTAAAATAATAATCATGCTCCCACTAACATGATGATTATATTCATACCAGCATAACATTTATGCTCCCAGTAGCTTTGACACGTATTTAGAAAACAGTTGGACTTCTAGAAATCAATACTTATTGACTTCCAAAGTTCATATTTCTAATACGATATGCTTCGATAAGCCTTTATCTAAGCTTCTCAAACTCATACATCTTTCTTTAGATAGCTCATATGTATGTCTAAACTAATTCAGAACTTATAGCAATAAGTCCTATATGTTTAGACTAATTGCCAAATCTCACAATTCGAACTATGAAGATGGATGTCGTAATCATAATCGAATTTGAGAATGCAATTTACACAATCACTATCTCCTTAAAATCTCTCTTAGCGAAAGAGTTTCCTCACAATCATTTTCATGAAACGGAGAGAAACCTTATGACAATAAGATTTTATGGTGTATGTGCTCTTATCCATGTGAATTTGTCATAACCATAATCATAAAATAATGTTTGTGACAAATCTAAACTCTTATGGACAGAACTTGTTTATTCTTCATTTCTTGACATCAAGGGTCCTACCATTGCTTCCAAGTTATTTAGCAGCTCACCTATAGTAGTCAATGTACTTTCATTGAACAAGGCGCTAACCTTTATGCAGTCAATTGAGAACTCGTAGATCTCATATGCATAAGTAACTTTACTGGAATGGCATAAAAACAAAATTGTGTCAACACGATAGGTTATAAACCTCAAGTCGTGTGCTAGTGTCTAATAATAGGTCTACTCTTGATTAGTTCTTGAAACTCTTCAAGACCATTTAGACTCCCACTGACCTCTTGACATATAAGATTCTCTTGTCAAGAAACATTTCTTGACAAACAAATACTCAAGAGTTAGTGTGGATTCTTATCAAGACAAACACTACGCACAATTGGTCTTAGTTGGTCTTTGTCTTATCTAAGACATCACAACTTACCAACTTCAAACGTGCAAGAGTAATAAAACATTTTTCTACTCCACATTTGATAAGTGTGTTAAAACTTCTTAAGATGTGTCACTCAAGTCACAATCTTGGAGTATGACTCTAAGACTTGATTTTGGAACGAAGTATGATTCGCTTTTTGTTTAACCATTTCAACAATTTCCGATTCCTCGTCTTAGCCATACTAGTACACTAAGGTGTCCTTAGAGGATCAATTGTGATATGGTTTCATAATCAACAAGACAGTCATAAAACATGATACTAAAGTACTCCCCCATCTTTTCAGATTGGGGAAGCTTTTATCTTTCTGCCTAATTGATTCTTCTTATCCGTTCTGCCATTCATTGAAACTTTTCAATGGTTCAGAATTACACTTAATCTTGTAAGCATAACCACATTTACTAGACTTTTAGTAAATCATGATGAATAATCTTATTGTTATTTGTGGTGGACTCGACCAGTGCACAACATTGCGTACCAGATCTCCTAGTCTTTCACTTGACTCACATACTTATGTGAACAAGGAATTAATTTTAATTTTCTAAGTACCAAGATTTCCATACATCACATGACTCAAATCATACGATTCCAAGCTTCCGTCCAATTGGAACTTGGGCGATGGGAATCTTTCCTTACTTAGAAAATTACGACACTACCACAAATAACACAACTAAGAATCACATCCACTTAATATTGCTTATAATAGAAACACACAAGCATCAATTTTCACAAATGACATTGCAAGGAGATATAAATAAGACAAAACTCGAAATTTATTTTATTTATAAAAGGTGCGTAAAACTTGTCCTTACAACGCAAATTCGGATGAAAACTATGTTATTACATATTCCTACGCAATCTATCATAACTCTAAGCAGCAGCTCAAAAATCCGATCATCGAATCATGCGATCGAAATCCATTTCTTCGCGATCAGACTCAGCTCACTTCTTCCTTTAAGCTTCCTTTCTTTTCTTCGATTCTACCAAACATCAAAATGTAATCTTATCACATCATGTATTAAGAATCTAAAATAGAAAACTTAATAGAGTTAGATAGTGGATTTTACCTGAAGTTGAGTCATACATCTTTACTCTCCCATCTCTTAGATCTCTCAGGTAGTCAGGGCAGCTTCGTAACCAATGCCCCCTCTTTTGGCAGTAGAAACATATGGATTCTTCTGGAATGGTACACGGGACTATCTCAGACTCAGCCTTTCTCTTGCGTAGAGAAAACTTTTCTAGACTTCCAATGTTGCCATTGCCCATAGAAGGTTGGGACATTGATTTACCAGACAAATTTGCTTGACCAGTCCGCCAAATCATTTTCGATTCAGCAGCAATAAACAAATAAGTCAAATCAATGAGGGTCACGTCTCGGTCCATCATATAGTACTCTCTAATGAACTCACCATATGAGTCAAGAAGTGCTTGAAGAACCAAGTCAATAGCCAGCTTCCTAGAGACTTCGACACCCAACATTCCTAATCAGCCAATATGCAACTCCATATCCAAGACATGAGCACATACAGACTTTCCATCTTCGTGTTTGTTTGCCAATAGGGCTTGAGTGACCTTGAACTTTTCAAGTCTTCAAACACGTGGGTCAGGGAGAATTATTGGAGGAGGTGGAGGAAGTGAAGCATGATTTCCATTTCCACAATCCAATCGTGGAACATCATCTTCATGTGGAAAACCTTTTCCAAAGGATTCAGGAATACCATAGTTGTTAGATTTTGACATCTACAAAACGGGGGAGATTCAAGTTAGTCGATAAAATCCTCAATATATCACCCAAATGAAATATTGAGGCTAGGATCCAACACAATATTCTACAACTTGGAAGAGGGATGTCGTAATCCAAATTGTAGAACATTTGAAGGTAGGTAAATGACGATTTACCAATTTCCACCATGAAAAACGAAAATTGAAAATTAGGTTTTAAATGAATTGAAACTCCTAGATCTTTTGAGATTCATTGAACTTTTCAATGGCATATTTAATCTCGATTATGTTCTTCAAGTTTGTGACTGGGATGCCGAGGATCACAAACAAGGTGTGGATAACCATGCAAATATACTTGGTGCCCCCAATATTACAATCACCTAATCAATGTGCCGGTTAGCCACACACGCTCCATTGATCTATGACAAACATCGAGTCACCCTTTACCCCCTTCGCTAGACTCAAATTAGTGTGCCGGTTAACCACACACGCTCCACTAACGTCTTGGCAAGGGTACAAAGTGTAATTTCATGGAATAGCATCAATTCCACATTTTCCTAAAGTAACTAAGATTTGGTAATTTACAAAAGGTTTAGTTACTTGCATTACATTATACTTATAATGGAAAGTTGTGTCCTATCCTACCCGTTCGGCTAACGACCCTCCACTAGTCAAGAGTGCGGTGGGTAAGAGTGGATACCCATTCAATCGCCATTTTATAGGCAATTTCCTTAAACACCCCTTAGAGACCAGCTTCGTCAATGAGGCCTACTAACGGTAAGACTGACTCTTTACTTATACATATATAATATGTTAAACCTTTAAATGTTATATAGTATAAGGTGTATTTTATACTTTTAAAATACTAAGTGGTTTAAACTTATTAATAAACTAGACCTTTAATTTGATTAATCTTAAACCATATAATTATGATTTTCTAATTATCTCTTTTAATTAAACTCTTAATTAAATTAATAAAACATAAGGGTGTAAATTGAACTTTTCAAAACTTTAGGGTTTTAGAATTTAATATTTCAAAATTAATATCTTTTAATTAAATTAAATTCCAAAACTTGAGGACAAGTTTTGAAACCTTTCAAAACATTAGGGTTTAATTATTTAAATTTCAAAAACTAAAACTTTTAAGTTCAAATTTAAACTATAAAACCTATAGGGTGCAATTTGAAACTTTTACAAATTACTAGGTTAAATATTTGACTAATAATAATCCTATATTATCCATATTTAACCAAATCCATCAATTTTGATGAGGATAACCATTCCAAACTTAAAAAATTGGATTTTGGCAAGAAAAACGAGTTTTGGCAATTATCCTCAACAAAATCTGGCAGAAAAATCGAAAATCCCGGCACCAGAGCCCTGGACTCGTCGAGTCCACAATGGAACTCGTCGAGTAGGACCTACTCGTCGAGTCCATTCATGGACTCGGCGAGTCTGCCTGTCGGAAACCAAAAATTTCGGTTTTCAAGATCATTGGTGGTTCACTTTTGCATCTATTCACTAGAAAAACGACCTAGGCTCTGATACCACTGTTGGGTTATGAGCATAACATCATTCCTGTGGTGTTCATGCAACCCTAATTGCTTTGATCTAGGTTTTTCTAAGTAAACATGCAACATTGAATACCAAAGCAATAAACCCTAATTGACTAGCATACAAATCTGAAATTGACATATGATTAGGGTTAGAATCATTACCTTGATTGTTATGTAGCAATACCAATCACAATCCTTCTTGATCTTGACTTTTGAAAGCTTAGTGCCTCAAATGTTACACCTCTAATGGAGTCACAAACACCACTAGCAACAAGATGACTTAGGAGAGGGAGGAGGAGGCACCAAAAACGTCCAAGATACTCCAAGGAATGCTTAGCCACATTTTTGGGAGACCTAGGGGTCTTTATATACTTGTGAGGGCTGCTAGGGTTTCAGGTGAAACCCTAATTCTCTGCTTAGGCCTTAAGCAACCCATGGAGTCCCTCTAGAAAGCCCTTGGACGAAAATCATATGGGCTTCCCATAGATTTCGTCCAATGCCCTTTCCATTAGGAATACATGACCCAATTTGCAACTATCATATAATTGCAATATCAGTCCCCTTTATTTAATTAATCTCTTTTAGCCACAAAATTAATTCTTGACTAATATTAATTAAACAATATGATTTCTCTTTTAATATATTATTCTTATAATATATTAATAAATCATATTTAATCCTCTTTCTCCTTAATTCATCCTATCAATTGCTATGGTGAAGGCAACCCAAAAGGACCATGCTCATAATCGGGTCAAGTTCATACCAAAATAGTTATGGTCTTAGACACCTAATCCAACAATATCTTGGCTTCTCCATTCAATTTCTAAAGAAATTTTTGCTTCGGTGATATATCTGGATACAGCCAAGGCAATTTGGAATGAACTCAAAGAACGATTTCAACAGAATAACTGTCCAAGAGTTGTCTAATTCAAGAGAGATCTCATGAATATTGTTCAAGGTCAAGATTCTATTAGCAACTCTTTCACAAAGCTAAAATTCATATGGGAAGAGTTGGTTAATTAAAATGTTAATCGCACATGTGGTATGCGTATTTGTGGTGGTGCTAGATAATTCGAACAAACTATGAGTTTTCCAGATTGGATTGAATGAGAGTTATGTACAAGTTCATGGTCAGATCTTGTTAATGGATCATATTCCATCTGTAAACAAGATTTTCTCTCTAATCATTCAAGAAGAGAGAGAGACAATGTGATGTTGGAGTGATGCAGTCAAACGCATCTCCTATGGATTTCAACATTCGCAGTAACAACAATAATCTAAGTAACACTGGTAACAAGTATCGTCCTAATCAGAATTTCAAGAACAATCGTAACAAATCCTCTTTTTGCACTCATTGTAAACGATCTGGACACACAAAAGAAAAATGTTATCGTGTACATGGATTTCCTCAGAGTTATAGAAACAATCAATCCACAAATGATAACAGAGTTAATTCAGTGGCTTTCAATACAATTAACTCATCTGTTAATCAAGATAACATTTCATATACTAGTGATGTGATGACAAGTCTTACTAATTCACAATGTTAACAATTTATTGGTATGTTATCTGGAAAATTAGCCTCTAATAATGTTGTCACAGCTACAGATGAAATGCACACATGTACTCATTATGTTCTTAACCTAATTTATGGATATTATGAGTCAAATGTTTGGGTTTTAGACTCGGGTGCTACTCGACATATCTGCAATAATAAGCAATTATTTATTGACTTAAAACATATCATAAAACTAGAGTTCTTTTACCAAATCATCCCAGAATGTCGGTTCATTTAATCGGAAATATCAAATTAAGTGATGCTCTCTTTCTTAAGGATGTTCTTTTTGTCCCAAAATTTGAACTCAATCTTATTTCAATTACATCACTAACTTCAGCAAAGACTATCTCAGTGAAGTTCTATCATGATTATGCTTCTATTAAACATATTCAAACCAAGTTGATGATTGGCAAGGGTAAAGTACAAGCTGGACTCTATGTACTGCAATAATATTTTGGTACCATTTTGCCATCTGTCATGCCCATACATTTTAATGTTGTTGTTTCATGTCACAAGTGGCATCAATGTTTTGGACATCCTTCTACAAATAAACTCAAGATGTTGGATGAAATTCGTGCTTCTAATAAGGACTTATATCAGATTCCTTGTTCTATTTGTCCACTAGCTAAACAAAAGAAGTTGCCATTTCCTTCTTTGAACAATATTAAATCAAAACCATTTGATCTTGTATATTGTGATATTTAGAGACATGACAGTGTTAATTTTCATCAAGGATATAGGTACTTTGTTGCTTTAGTTGATGATCATTTGCATTTTACTTGGGTTTACTTGCTAAGAAATAAATCTGATGCACAATTGGTTGTTCCTAGATTTTTTCTTATGGTTAAAACTCGGTTTGATTTAACCATCAAGACCTTCAGATCTGATAGTGCACAAGAGTTATCATTTACAAAATTCTTCCATGAACAAGGTACTCTACATCAATTTTCATGTGTTGAAAGACCACAACAAAATTTATTGGTTGAACGAAAGCATCAACATCTTTTTAAATGTTGCTAGGGCCTTATAATTTCAATCCAAAGTACCCATCATTTATTGGTCAGAATGTGTGCTACATGCTACATTTTTTATCAATAAACTTCCATGTAAGATTATTGGAAAAATGTCTCCATTTGAGAATCTTTATCAAAGAAAGCATGATTATAATAATCTCAAAACTTTTGGTTGTTTAGTTTTGTATCTACTCGAAGCAAATTCACTCCTCGTTCTAGATCATGTGTTTTTTTTGGCTATCCACCTGGAATGAAAGCTTATCGCTTTATTGATCTTGAGACATGACAAGTGTTTAATTCAAGGGACAATGTATTTCATGAGGATGTTTTTCCCTTACTCAAGTGCAACATCAAGAAACTATTAATTTGTTTCCTTTTCATACTCTTCCTACTGTTCTTGATATAGTTTTGGATAATGACATAGAACTCTACAACTATATTTCTCATGATCATCTTCTTTTTCTAAGAATAATGAACATGATGAAGATGTCCCTATTTCTGCTAGACCGCAACGAAATCGTGTTCCACCTACTTACTTCAAAGATTATAATTTCAATCTTATAAAGAATGATTTTTGTAAGTCTAATGATTCAAAAGTCAGATATCCGATATCCAAAGTTATGAATTATTCCATATTATCTTCACAACAAAAGGTGTTTACTTTGGCTATTTCTGCTGACACTGAACCAAAATCTTATAAAGAGGTTGCACTTTCACCACAATGGATAGTTGCAATGAATGATGAGTTGAATGCATTATAGATGAATAATACTTGGTATGTTGCTCCTTTACCCAAAGTAAGGAAAGTATTGGGCTGCAAATGGGTATATAAGATAAAAAGAAAACAGATGGGACAACTGAAAGATACAAAATCCCATTTGGTGGCTAAAGGTTTTAATCAACAGGAGGGAATTGATTTTATTGACACTTTTTCTCCAGTTGCAAAGTTGGTCACTTTCAAGCTTCTTTTAGCAATTGCAGCACAACAGGCACGACCTTTACTTCAATTAGATGTGAACAATGTGTTCCTCAAGGGTGATTTGGCAGAAGATGTTTATATATGCAGTTACCTCAAGGATATGTAGCATCAAATGTGTCTTCTTCCAATACTAAGCTTGCTTGTAAACTCCATAAATCCTTATATGGATTAAAACAAGCATCACACCTATGGTATGCCAAATTTTCATCTTTCCTTCTCTCTCATGTCTTCGTGCAATCCAAAGCCGACTACTCATTATTTTACAAAGGTCATGGTCCTACATATGTTGCACTCCTTGTTTATGTAGATGACATAGTGATTATTGGTTCTTTATTACATAAGATAACTTTGGTCAAAGATTTATTAAGTGTTGAATTCAAATTGAAAGATTTGGGAGATTTAAAACACTTCATGGGTGTGTAGATTGCAAGATCAGCAAAGGGTATAATTGTCTCTCGAAGAAAATATGCATTTGACTTGTTACACGACATTGGTATGCTTGCAGCAAAACCAACTCATTACTATAACATTCAGACCTTGTAAGTTTCCTTTTAACCCTTGCTAAACAAATATTTGCATTATTGGTCCTCTGGCTAGCACGTGGGGCGTACTCTATAAGTACGCTTAGCGTACTAGCTAGACCTAGATCGCGAGCATCGCCCACGTATGCTGGGCCTACGTGGGGTTACGTTGGGCGTATGCTGGCTTTGGACAAACCCTAATTTTTAGGGTTTGTGCCCTATATAAGCTTCTTAAACCCACCTCGTGGCTTTGGTGTGTTTTTGTGTACTTTGAAGTGGTAGAAGGGGATTGAAGACTCATTCTTTGGAGAAGAGATTAGAGATCCAAAGTTATCATCATCATTTCGTGACTTTTGAGGTATAAAGTCCATAACTTTTCAACTCATTGTATAGATATACTATTGGGTTGTTTATGGCTATTTTGGTCCATTTTGGTTTGTCGTTTCAAAAGCTTAAACCTTTAGATCTGGACATTTTAGGGGTCCCTTATGCATAAAAATGCAAACTTTATGGTGTATGTTGACTCATGCATGTGTTAAGACCCTTTGTTAAGCTCTTTTGAGCTCTAGAGCCCAATTAAGCTATTCATGCACGTAAAGTTGCCAACTTTACGTGATAAGTCATCTTTTGAGACAAGTTCATAGAGTATGGAGTAGGGGCTGAACCGTTTAAGTGCTTAATGGAGTATGCGTGACACACTGGGAGTACGTTGGGCGTACCCAACTGGTACGCAGCATGTGCTAGCCCCAGAAGGAGTACAATTAGCGTACAAGCTGCGTACGCCCCGCGTACTTAGCAGATGGGCTTGGATTCGACATTCTCGGTATTTGAGACAATGTTTGGGCTTCCATTTCTTGGGCCTTGTTGGGACACCAGACTTCTGTGTTGGACTTGGACTAGCTTGTTGGGCTTCATTGGATTTCAGGCCCATGGTGGGTCTTGGGTCTAATTTGGAAGATTGGGCCATAATTGGGCCTTGGATTTTCAATTAGAGTTAGGACTCTCTTAGTAATGGATTGGACCGTGGTCTGGGCCAATAGATTAGACCTATGATTATGGGTTGAGATCTAGTTAATAAATTGGATATTATTGGTATTGATAGCGTGTGGATTTACCGGACTAGCAGCCAAAGATTTATTCCAGTGATTCAACAGCTTGAGGTGAGTCCTCCTCACCATGTTTAGCGGGTCGATGGCACCAATTCTAACCCATGAGTTATTATGTTAGGGTGCTAGATGTCTGTATGACTCTTGCATGTGTATGTGTTTGTATGCTTAGTGGGCGGGGCCACATGGGTATTCTGTATGCCATTACTTGTTATACTTGTGTGTTTGTATGCTGGGTGGGGCCCGTTGTGCGAGTTAGGGCGGGGCCCGTTATACTCAGTGGTCGGGGCCCGTTATGTGACTTAGGGCGAGGCCTGTTATACTCAGTGGGTGGGGCCCATTATGCGAGTTAGGGCAGGGCCCGTTACACTCATCGGACGGGGCCCATTATATGTTTGATGTGTGGTATTTGGGGGAAACTCACTAAGCTTCGTGCTTACAGTTTTCAGTTTATGTTTCAGGTACTTATGGTGCTAAGGGGGAAGAGCTCGGGGTGATTGTAGTGCACACACGATATTGTTCCGCATTTTCATGATAACTCTGATATTTTATGATGCATTGATACATTTGTTCCACTTGGGATTTTATGATGATGTTTTGGGATACTGTTTTTATTAATTTAAAAATGAAATTTTTGGGTCTTATTTTTGGGACGTTACAAGTTGGTATCAGAGCCTTAGTTTGAGGGATTCAGACATACTCTCGGGTGTGTCTGAACTCAAACTGAGGATTTGGTAAAAATTTTCAAAAAGGAAATGTTTTTTTTAAAGAAAATGGTTTTCTAATACAAGAAAGGGTGTGGTGCATGCAATTGACCGAGCTCAAGTAAGTTTTCCCAAAATACCCATACATGTTATTTGATATGATTTGATTTGTGAATCTGTGAATCGCATGCTAGTTTGGGCTAAGGATCTACTCAGTATTTTCATGATAGAATGCAAGGAGAGATGCCTTTGTATCCCTATTGTATGAGCTTGTAGACTTGAATGCTAATATTGATCAGTCAGTGATAGGATGGCCTGTTAGGGTTACGTCTATTCCCGATTACTCGATGCTTGAATGCTTCTTGCTATGTGCTTTTTAGGAGTTCTCACTAACATCAGCTAACTAGTAAGCGAATATGTTAAGTTACATATTGCGGAAATTAAATAATTTTAGAAGGTTAGGTTTTAACTCTATTGCGCAGCTCTTGTTTGAGTCCAACCGTTATAGTGTGAGACCTATCATTCAAAGAATTATCTGGTTTTGCTGATATGTAATTATATTCGTGAGCTAGTTAGAAGAATTTAGCGGGAGTCCCTTCTGCAGCTGATGGCGGAGAGTGGCGTGGTGATTACCCTAGTAAAATCTAGGAAAAGATTTATTGTTGGGAGCCTTATCTTAATGAGGATTGATAGTATGAATAAGGAGTGACTTGGATGATTCAAGGCAATCCTTGAGGAAAGTACAGATAGATGTGGAAGGTAGTATGGAATCCTACTACTGGAAGTAGATGAAACCAGGAAGCTTGTAGAGTTTGTGATTCCTCGATATATTTTGATGCGTATTCTGATGGTTTATATGGTCTACTTTCAGTATGGTGACTCTTTGATGTAGACTGGTTGGTAGTTCTGGTGCTGGTGAGGGCTCAGGCTCAAGTTTTGGAGCCGGGTAGTTGGACAATCAGATGCGGGAGTTCATTTCTTCTGAGATTACCCATAACATTCTTGAGTAGACTCCTGTGATATTGGGTATGATCAAGGAGGGTATCATGGAGTTGTTGGAGGAGCGTTTGGGCTCCTTCCGTTCTGAGATGGTGGCCTTGATTTAGGCGCGTTCATTGACCTTCATGGAGTTTCGGGCATGTGGAGCTCCAGACTACCATGGGGGAAGGACCCGATAGCGAGCAGGAGGTGGTTAGCGAATGTTGCTAACACCTTCAGCACCAGCAGTTGTCCCGAGGGGGATAAGGTCATAATTGCTTCATGTATTCTGAAAGACAGATCCCGAGACTAGTGGGAGGAGGCTGGGCGGGTAATTGGTATTGATGTTGTTGATTCGATGACATGGGATGATTTTACAACTAGATTCAGGGTTGAGTTTGCACCGGTGATCGAGGTGCAGCAGTTGACGCGAGAGTTTCAGGATCTCCGCCAAACTACTGAGAAGGTGGCTAAGGTCACCGCGATGTTTCGTGAGAGGGAACTATTGGTTCCGCAGTATGTGGAAGAGGAGGAGATGAAAAAGGCGATGTACCATGAGATGTTGAGGAATGATATTCGGCAGTTTGTGAGCCGATCCAGTTGTAGGACGTTGGAAGGATATGATAGTGAGGGCTAGGGAGAGAGATTGATCTAAAGATGGAGAAGAAGAGGAATCTAAAGTATATGCAGAGTACATAGGGTTCGGGCAAGAGGCCCAAGGTTGTTGATACGAGCTTGAAGGGCCAACGGGGCCGGGGCCGGGGCCGTTGTGGCAAGAATGGCAAGACGCACGATGGGGCGTGCAGGATGGGTGGTTCTGGCTGCTTCAAGTGTGGCCAGACATGTTATATCAGCAGAGATTCTACTGCTACTACCATCACCACCCCAATATCTGATCTGATTTACTTTCATTACAATAAGAGGGGCCACAAGAAGGCCTATTGTCCGAGTTTGACTGTAGCAGGACCGGTGCCAGCACCCGCTCCTGCAACTCTACGAATTATTGACGGCCGCCAGGGCAATGCGGATGCACCTGTGGTGAAGAGAAGGGCTTTTCAGCTGACAGCCGTGGAGGCTCGTGCAGCTCCTGACATGGTGACGAGTATGTATCTTCTTTTTATCTATTTATTTATATTGAATTGCTTGCTTATGTTTATGTGTTTTATTTTAGGATCGTTCCTCGTGAACGGTATTTATGCTTTGGGAATGTTTGATTCGGGGGCTACCCGATCCTTTGTGTTTCTTGCGCTTAGCAAGAGGTTCGCTGGAGCTCCGGGGGAGCTAGATTGTCCTTTAGATGTCGAGATTGCAGATGATCGATCTTTCTGGGTAGCGAGGGTTCATCGGGGTTGTGTTCTCCAGTTGTTCAGCGAGCAGTATCTAGTCGATTTGGTCCCATTCCTTTGCGTGGGAACAAGGTTATCGTAGGCATAGATTGGTTGAGCCCTAATGGGGCAGTGATCGATTGTGAGCATCAGTTAGTTCGGATTCAAACCCCAAGTGGAGGAGAGTTATTGGTTCAGGGAGAGAGAGCTCAACATGGGCGATCTTATGCTCAACAGCGAGGGCCAGACACTATATTCAGCAGGGTTGTTCCAGGTTTGTCGCCTATGTTATGGATACCCGAGATAAGGGTAAGGCGACTGTGGATGATGTTCCTATTGTGTGGGAGTATCCGGATGTGTTTCCAGAGGATTTTCCTGGGGTGCCTCTGGAGAGGCAGGTTGAGTTCAGGATTGATCTGGTTCCAGGTGCAGCTCCGATAGCCAAAGCACCGTATCGGTTGGCTCATCCCGAGATGCAGGAGTTGTCTACACAGCTGCAGGAGCTTTTAGACAAGGGATTCATTCGACCGAGCAGTTTGCCATGGGGAGCACCGATCTTGTTTGTGAAGAAGAAGTATGGGTCTCATCGTATGTGCATTGACTACCGAGAGATGAATAAGGTAAGGGTGAAGAACCATTATCCACTCCCGAGGATCGATGATCTGTTTGACCAGCTTCAGGGTGCATCTTGGTTTTCCAAGATTGATTTGAGTTCGGGTTATCAACAGATGAGGGTTAGAGATGAGAATGTGCAAAAGACGTCTTTCCGGACTCGTTATGGTCATTACGAGTTCGTGGTGATGCCTTTTGGGCTCACCAATGCTCCATTTGCGTTCATGGATCTCATGAACCACGTATGCAGGCTAATGCTGGATCGGTCTGTGATTGTATTCATTGATGATATATTGGTCTATTCCAAGACCTAGGAGCAACACGAGGAACACTTGAGGGCGGTGCTGGAGACTTTGAGGAGGCGCAAATTTCTCCAAGTGTGAGTTCTGGTTGCACGAGATGTAGTTTCTGGGGCACCTTGTCAACCAGAATGGTATTCTGGTCGATCCGGCCAAGGCCGAGGCCGTGATGCGGTGGGAGTTTCCTAGGTCTCCATCTGAGATTCGGAGTTTCCTTGGTTTAGCAGGTTATTATTGGAGATTCATCCAGGATTTATCCAAGATAGTTGTTCCTTTGACTCGATTGACAAAGAAGACAGTCACTTTTCGTTGGGGGCCTGAGCAGCAGCCAACTTTTGAGACCTTGAGACAGAGATTATGCAAGGCGCCTATTTTGACCCTGCCGGAGGGTGTTGAGGATTTTGTGGTTTATTGTGATGCGTCGATCACGGGTTGGGGGCAGTTTTGATGCAGAGGGGTCGCGTGATCTCTTACGCTTCGAGGCAGCTGAAGCCTCATGACGCGAACTATCTGACACATGATTTGGAGCTGGGGGCTGTAGTTTTCGCTCTCAAGATTTGGCGACATTAACTCTATGGGGTCCGTTGTACTATTTACATGGATCACAAGATCATGAGGTACCTGATGGATCAACCAAATCTGAATATGAGGAAACGTCTGTGGTTGGATGTGGTGAAGGATTATGATTGTGAGATCCTTTACCATCCAGGGAAGGCTAATGTGGTGGCCGATGATCAAAGCTGCAAGGCGGTCACGACTCCGATCAGGGATATATTTTTGAGGATGACCGTGATTATTCCGCTATTGGAGCGGATTCGGGAGGCTCAGATCGAGGCTATGAAGGAAGAGCACCGGAAGAGTGAGCTTATTGTGGGTCAGGTGGATTCCTTTGATTATGATAGCTGGGGGTTGTTGAATCTTCATCGGAGGGTTTGGGTTCCGTATTGGGGTGGTGTGCATCAGGTTCTAATAGAGGAGGCACACAAGTCTAGGTTCTCCATTCATCTTGAGGAGACGAAGATGTATAGAGATCTTCGTCCTGATTATTGGTGGCCCTGCATGAAGCGGGATGTGGCTTGGTATGTAGAGAGGTGCTTGACTTGCAGGAAAGTCAAGGCCGAGCATCAACGACCTCACGACAAGATGCAGCCGTTGGAGATCCCCGTATGGAAATGGGAGGAGATCACCATGGATTTCATCAAGAAGTTGCCTCGGACTGCACGTGGAGTGGATTCGATTTGGGTCATCGTGGATCGGTTGACCAAGAGCGCGCATTTCATCCCGATTTAGGAGAGTATTTCTGCAGAGAAATTAGATGAGGTATATATCAGGGAGGTTGTGGCATGACATAGGGTGTCAGTTTCGGTGATTTCAGACAGAGATGTCTGGTTTACTTCCAAGTTTTGGAAGAGGTTTCATGATGATTTGGGTACTCGTCTCCATTTCAGCTTAGCATTCCATCCGCAGACCGATGGACATAGCGAGCGGACTATTCAAAATTTAGAGGATATGCTTCGGGCGTGTGTTTTGGACTTTGGTGGGAGTTGCGATACGTATCTTCTGTTAGCGGTATTTTCCTATACCAACAACTATCATGTCGACATCAATTGACCTCCTTTTGAGATGCTCTACGGGAGGAAATGCAGGACCCCGATTTGTTGAGGTGAGGCCGGTTAGCAAATTATAGGGAGTACCGAGGTGGTACTTAAGACCACTGAGTTGATTCAGCAGGTTCGGAGTAGGCTCCAGACAACTCAGAGTCGGTAGAATAGTTATGCCGACAGACGCCGATCACATCTAGAGTTCCAGGTGAGGGATATGGTTCTCCTGAAGGTGTCACCTTGGAAAGGTGTCATGCGATTCAGGAAGAAGGGCAAACTGTGCCCCAGGTACATAGGTCCTTTCAGGGTTTTGGCCTGGTGGGCCGGGTTGCATATCGCTTGGATCTTCCAGATGAGCTCAGTCAGATCCATAGCACTTTCCATGTATCTCCGATGCGGAAGTGTTTACTAGATGATTCTGCAATGGTTCCATTGGAGGATATTCAGGTGGATGACCGCCCGAACTATATTGAGCGACCGGTGGCGATTCTTGACCGGAAAACGAAAACCTTGAGGAACAAGGTTGTTGAGTTGGTGAAAGTCCAGTGGTAGCATCGCAAGGGTTCAGAATGGATGTGGGAGCCGGAGTATGAGATGATGGAGCACTGTCCGAAGTTATTTGGAGCAGCGGACTTCGAGGACGAAGTCTGATTCAAGTGGGGGAGAATGTAACATTCAGACCTTGTAAGTTTCCTTTTAACCCTTGCTAAACTAATATTTGCATTATTGGTCCTCTGGCTAGTACGTGGGGCGTACTCTATGAGTACGCTTAGCATACTATCTAGACCTTGATCGCAGGCATCGCCCACGTACGTTGGGAGTATGTGGGGTTACGTTGCGCGTACGCTGGCTTGGGACAAACCCTAATTTTTAGGGTTTATGCCCTATTTAAGCTTCTTAAACCCACCTCCTGACCATTTTAGACCAGCCTCCATATCTTGAAAACCCTAACCTCGCCCTTAGCCTTTGTTTTGGTGCTTTTGAGCTCTTGTGAAGCATTTTGGTGTGTTTTTGTGTACTTTGAAGTGGTAGAAGGGGATTGAAGACTCATTCTTTGGAGAAGAGCTTAGAGATCCATAGTTAGCATCATCATTTAGTGACTTTTGAGATATAAAGTCCATAACTTGTCAACTCCTTTTATATATCTACTTTTGGGTTGTTTATGGCTATTTTGGTCCCTTTTGGTTGGTCCTTGTGAGATAACGTCGTTTTAGAAGCTTAACCCTTTAGATCTGGACATTTAGGGGTCCCATATGCATAAAAATGCAAACTTTATGGTGTATGTTGACTCATGCATGTGTTAAGGCCCTTTTTTAAGCTCTAGAGCCCCATTAAGCCATGCATGCACGTAAAGTTGCCAACTTTACATGATAAGTCATCTTTTAAGACAACGTCTGAGAGTATGGAGTAGGGGCTGAACTGTTTAAGTGCTTAATGGAGTGAGGGTGGCACACTGGGGAGTACGTTGGGCGTACCCAGCTGGTACGTCGCGCGTACTAGCCCCAAAAAGAGTATGCTTAGCGTACGAGCTGAGTACTCCCCGCGTACTCAGTAGTGGGCTTGGATTCAACATTCTCAGTATTTGGTCCATTTTTTGGGCTTCCATTGCTTGGGCCACCAAAATTCTGTGTTGGACTTGGACTAGCTTGTTGGGCTTCATTGTATTTTAGGCCCATGGTGGGTATTAGGCCCAATTTGGAGGATTGGGCCATAATTGGGCCTTGGACTGTCAATTAGAGTTAGGACTCTCTTTGTAACGGATTGGACCTTGGTCTGGACAATAGATTAGACCTATGATTATGGGTTGAGATCCAGTTAATAAATTGGATATTATTGGTATTAATAGCGCGTGGATTTACCGGACCAGCAGCCAATGATTTATTTTAGTGATTCAGCAGCTTGAGGTGAGTCTTCCTCACCATGTTTAGCGGGTCGAAGGCACCAATGCCGACCCAGGAGTTATTATGTTAGGGTACTAGATGTCTGTGTGACTCTTGCATGTATATGTGTTTGTATGATTAGTGGGAGGGGCCCACTGGGTATTATGTATGTCATTGCTTGTTATACTTGTATGTTTGTATGTTGTGCGGGGGCCATTATACGAGTTAGGGCAAGGCCCGTTATACTCAGTGAGTGGGGCCCGCTATGCGAGTTAGGGAGGGGCCCGTTACACTGATCGGGTGGGGCCCATTATATGTTTGATATGTGTGGTATAAGGTATTTGGGGGAAACTCACTAAGCTTCGTGTTTACAGTTTTCAGTTTATGTTTCAGGTACTTCTGGTGCTAAGGGGAAGAGCTAGGGGTGATTGCAGTGCACACACGATACTGTTCCTCATTTTCATGACAACTCTGATATTTTATGATGTATTGATATATATGTTCCACTTGGGATTTATGATGATGTTTTGGGACACTGTTTTTATTAATTTAAAAATGAAATTTTTGGGTCTTATTTTTGGACGTTACAATTACCCTATGGATCCAAAAGTTAAAGTTTCTAACTTTGAAGGAAAGATTCTTGATGATCTTACTCAGTACATATGCTTGATTGGACGATTGATGTACTTAACTTTTACTAGGTCGGATATCACTTATGTTGTGCATAGATTGAGTCAATTCATTACTTCACTACAAGTGCGACATATGCAAGATGTTAATCATCTTCTAAGATACTTGAAGCACAATCATGGTCAAGGGCTATTTCTGTCATCTAATCATTCTTCTCAATTAAGAGCATTTAGTGATTCTGATTGGGCAGGTTGTTCCCATACTAGATGATCGATAACTGGGTTTTGCATTTTTTTTTGTAGATTCTTTGGTGTCTTGGAAATTCAAGAAGCAAACCATTGTGTCTAGATCATCCACAAAGGCCGAATATAGAGCACTTGCAGCTACAACTAGTGAGATTATTTGGTTAAAACATTTGCTTCAAGCCTTCAACATTGATTCATCTCAATCTACTCTTCTCTTTTGTGATAATGAATCCATAATCAAACTAGCTTCTAATCCCTCAATTTCAAGAAAGAACAAAACATATAGAGTTAGATTTCCATTTTATTTGTGATAAAGTTCTTGATCACACCATCAAACTCATGCCTATATGAACTCAACATCATCTTGCAGATTTGTTTACTAAACCACTTCCAAGAGCAAAAATGGTTCCTCTATTGTCAAAGATGGCTCTTTAAGATATCTTTCAGATTCCATCTTGAGGGGGCATATTGGAGCTATGTACATATCCATGTCAGCAAGTAGCAGTTGGAAGTTAGTTAGCATTTCTTTTCTGTTACAGTTAGTTGATTAGATTTGGTTGATATTAGTGGCGTATGTTAGCCTAGCTTGTATAGTATATATTTGTAACTTGTATTCTACAATTGAGTAATGAGAAGAATATTTTCAGCTCTTCAATTGGTTCATCTCAAAATCATAATAACAATTTTCAATTTAGTGTATTTCTTCGAGAAGTTAGAACTATCAATTTTTTTTTTTGAAAAATGTATAGAATTGAACGTACTTTAATCTGGAAAAAAAAGACATATTTTACTACTAAAAGTTCAAGTATTTCCTTTTTTATGGAAAAGAATAAGTGTGTTAATATTTCTTAGTGACATATTTTTCTTAAGTGTATTAACCTTTGTTGTTGGATTTTTTACAAGTTTTTTAAGTTTATGAGAATATACACAAATAGTTCATTTTAGGCAACTTCGCAACTTTTAGGTTGTTTTTAGAATCTTGTATGATACAATTATAAGTACATTTTTGTATGAGAAAGTTCTAAGTGTACGATTTATAATTTATATGGTAAATATGTTCGAGTTAGTTGTCCAATATAAACATGAGCCGATTGTAGTCAGATAGTTTAAATTTTTTTTAAAAAGGTATCGATAATCCTTTTCGTCCTAGACATCAAAAATCTCAAGGGCCTTAGTTCTCCATCGTTTTGTCCATAACCATTTCTTAGTTCAAGATTTTCGATTAAATAAATTATCAATCTTAAAAAACACGTACATCAAAACCTCTCTTAATTAATTTAATAGTTAATTTTAAGTAACTTACTTATAATAAAACTCTAACCCTTATTTTCAGGTGCTATAGATTCTACCACAATTACCAATTTACCATATCCATGATCTAAAAAGTTCTTCTAATCAACATCACACTTAGCAATCTAAGTCAATGTATCACACTCTTGTTAAACACCTAGCAATACAAATTGTTTACTCTCTCATTGATCAATCTAATAAGAAATACCACTAAATCATTGTACTACATATATAGGAGAGAAGTCCATATCGTTATTATATGCAACAAGACCATTTCAATAGGTAATGGGGAGGGGTTTGGAACAAAAACTATTGTATAATTTATGTCTACCATCAACAACCACCAAATTAAAGACGATGATAACATATTGTAACATAAATATGTACAAGCAATTTGTAAGAACGTGAAAATCATGAAAAAGTATATGAAAACAGTTGATGAATAACCAAATGGCAAAAATGCTGATAATTTCATTAAAAATATGAAAATTTTCTTCCTTAAATCATACCTTATGTTAATAATAAGATAAAATCAACACTTCAGTTATCAAAATGACGAACCTTGTTTCTTTGGTAATAATTATTTGAAATGTGTTTCATACTATAAGGATTCTTGATATAAAAACCAAAATGACACCATTTTTGTTAGCATTAGTCAATGTTGACTTCGTGTAGACCACCACATAGACACAAATTTGGGAAAAATAATCCATTTATCGGCTAAACAACCTATATCCGGTGAAAATGGTATAAATAGGACTAAGATTGAGGTTTAGGGACCCTCAATGCTAGAAAAGAAAACCTTTATTGGCCAATTATCGACAAATCAAATGGTTGGTTTCTCGATTTCAACTTAATATTATGTTTTTTTTCATTAAAATGGATTTGGTTTTCTATGAATTTGAGTGTTATATGAGCAAGCTTATCAAAGTCATAACATGGGGGTAAATCGCAATGTCATAACAGTAAGTAGTTACGCTGATGCCTAGGCTTGAATATGTCTTATATCTCACTTATGGATTTCAGTTTCCTTATCAGCATGAAAAAGTAGGCGGAGACACAATAATCTAACACATGTATGATTACTATTTACTAGCATCATGATTAATCAAATTTCTATGAAGCATCTAGTAATTTTGATAGGACATCAAACATACATTCTCTAGCTTTACACATGGCCTCTAATGGTTCATATTTTGGCATGGTTAACCCTTTACCTTCAGACAAATCCACCAATTTTTTACTGACCCTTTCCCATTCAAAACATTGAATCAATGACCCTAAAGCAACACCAATTTCTCTATTAGCAAGCCCAGCTCCAGGGCATTGCCTCTTTCCCATACCAAATGGTATATAGTTATATCCATCACCAACTGATTTTTCGAACCTTTCTGGTTTAAAACTTGTAGGCTCCTCCCATACCTTTGGGTCCCTATGGATAGCCCAAGTGTTTACCAATAACATCATTCCATGTGGTATATTGTATCCTCCAATGGTGCAATCTTTTGATGACTCGTGTGGCACGAAGAGTGGTGTTGTGGGGAATAATCTGAGTGTCTCATTGACTATGTTTTGTAGGTATCGTAGCTTATAGAGGTCCTTTTCCTCTATCAAATGTTTGTGTCCTACATGTTCATCGACCTCTTCTCTAGCTCTTTGCAGAACATCGGGGTGATTTAAGAGAAGTGACATCGCCCATTCTATTGTCCATGCTGAACTATCCGTACCAACAAGTAATAGTGTCTGCATAAATGAAGAGAGAATGTTCTAAGCATGCATGCATGAGAGAATCTTTTATGTGTGAATATCTAAAAGAATTTTAATTACGAATCTTTTAAGTGTGAATATCCAAAAGAATACGAAGAGTTTATTTGTAGTGTTAATTGGTGTATCAATGCAAAATAACATACCAACAAAATTCCTTTAACTATCTGATCGGAGTAATTTTCAGGTTGTGCTTCTTGCAAAGAAAGCATCGCATCAATCATTTGCTTGTTAGAAACCCCATCTTTCTTCCAATATTTATCCAACAAATCTTCAGAGGATGCATCTTTTTTCACCTTTAATCTCAATAACGTCCTCTTCATACCCTGGAAATCGATCCACTTCAAGAATGGCAAAAGATCTGTTCGAAAAGGCACCCGAGGAGCTTTGGAGATCCCAGTTATCATGTCGCGAAAGTTAAGAGCCTCCTTCAAATCATGTATTTCAGGATCAAAGCTCCGTTTTCCAGAAACAATCCTCATGATGATGTTAAACGACATATCTTGCACTCTTGACCTCAATCCCACTCGTGTGAAGTTATCATGAACAATTTCCAGGAGTAGAGTCTTGATCAGTGATCGGATTTCATCTTGTCTGACATCTGAATGAGTGGCGAGTCGGGTAATTGAGAAGAGTTCGATGGTGGTGATGCGGCGGAGTTTCCTCCAAAAGGGTCCATATGGGGCTGGGATCACGGAGGTGTAATCGTGTTTCATGTTCTTCTCCAGACATGATCTGTTTTCTGAAACATTGTTTTGGGAAAAGCATTCTTCAACTGCGGATGGTGAGGATATAACAAGAACAGGGCGGGATCCAAATAGGAGAGTGAAAACAGGGCCGTATTTCAGACTAAGTGTCTGCAAAACTCGATGAATTGGGTCTTTGATTAGATGAAAATGGCCGATTACAGGGAAAGAAAGCGGGGTTGGAGGAAGGTTTTGGTGATGGTGATTTCTGGGTGTTGTTACTAGAAGGAATCTGGAGAGAAGAAGAAGAGGAAGGAAGGAGAAAAAGGGAAGGAGGTAATAAAACATGCGTTGATCCATCGACCAAGGAAAATGATGGTGGAATGTATGGTAAAGAATGGTCATTTATGAGAGGGAAAAATGAGTGAATAAGCTTGAAAAAAGGTTATGCCAAATCTTTGCATGACAATGATCTTAATTACATGATTTCAGTAATATATGTCAATAACTTGATATAACCAAAAATAAATCCGTTCTTATAATGTCGTCTTTTGTAACTTTAAAGACATTAAACACTATTTCGAATTTTTCTCATAACACATATAAACATTGTCTTTTCTTTTTCTTTTGTGGGTCACCACACATTTCATTCCCACAATATATGACTTGCATGACATGAGAAAATCCTAAAGGACACACGCATGGGTATGAAAATCGAATCTGGCATATTTTTTCTAGTATTATTTTTTAATTTGCTCATGATGATTTAAAAGATACGTTCAAAAGTTATATTTCGGTTTTGTAGAAAAAATCATGGAAAAAAGTACACATAGAACAAAAGTACTACTTTTTATTTGGTCACGTTTGATAAATTCAAAATTTCTGTTTCAGATACAATATCAGATAAATTTGAATCTAAATGAATTCCTTTATAAGAAATTGATGAGACTCGTTCATTGTATGAATTGTAAATCAAGTTCAATAATCCACCAAGATGAGGGAACTGACTGCTAACAAGAAATTGTGTCAGATAACAGAAACTACAACGAAGGCGGATTACTATGTCTTAACTCAAACCTTAATTAAACACATGACCCCAAGTATTGATAGGCCTTCAACATAGGAACCATAGTTTAAATAGTTTATAGCAACATGTTAAACTATTAACTATCTCATAGTTATCATACTTTATAAGATTAACATTCCTTAAATGAACATATATTACATTTATTTGATTACTTTATCAAATATAATAACTTAATGTTTCAAGATTTTATCAATTTTGCCTCTAAACGAATCCAATGGGTATGAATTGAGATTATTTGTGCATGTTTCGTGCAGTTAAATTTAACGGAACAAATAAAAACGCAAACAGATTTATGTGAACATAGAGAAAAACTTAATGTACTATACATCGACATCATAATATGTATACCAACTAGAATATTCACACTATAGGCCCCTTACACATTATACATACATGCATATATTACAAAATAAATGAACATATAAATAAACGTATTTAGCTTTAGTAATAACAGATTTAAACTTCATAATTCGAAAATTATCATCCTAAAATCTGAACTTCAAATATAAGTTTTATGTAACCATCCAAATACATATTTCAAGAATTAAAGGAATATGATATTTATTCCTATTCATTTATTTTATCAAACAAACAAAAACAAAACTATGTACTTTAATACATATGAAGTATATATAATATATAATTACAAATCTGAAAATAACAATTACATTGCTGGATCATCAACATACAAAAATCTATTAAAAAGATATCAGCCATCATCATCGTCATCATATCCATCAGTAGTAGTGTAGTACTTACTACTCAATCCCGCATGCTGGTTGCTGGATCTCAAAACATATTAACCGTTGTACGGTACAAGCCTATCATGCACCATCGTTCCTATTATCATCTCCGATTATGAAGTGGGTCTGATGAGTTTGGAACTCTTCTTTTGCTGGAGTACAAGCTATGATCATCGGATGAAGAATGTGTTGTGTCTTCCTGCTGACATTTCTCCTTCCATTCCTTCTCCTTCTTCTGTTGTTTCTCTAGTATTCTGGAGTGGTACTGTACATTTCTGGTGTTTCCGACCACCGTGGTTACCTTATCGGCGCCGGAGACTAACAGTGAGAAGGAAACCAAGATCACGAAAAACAGTTGTACACACCTCTGGCTCTGGTTTTGCATATCGGAAGAGTTTCTTGCTGACTTTGAAACTGAAAATGCTTCAAAAGAATTAAAGAAGAGAGTGAGAGGGTAAGGCCAAAGTGAGGTATACGAGGACTTTTTGTACTTCCACTTTAGTTCTTAAACAATAATATTTATAGAATGTATGAACACTTTTATCTTCTTTTCCACCTTTATGGCTTCTCACAAGACCTTTTTGCACGAAATTCAACTTACTTCTGCATAATGGTTTTTTCATATTAATTGTTAAAGAAAGGTACATGTACAAGTGGTCAAAGAAATGTGGATGGACCGGGTATGGACCAGTTTGGTTTTGGACCGAACCGTTTAGCCATTTGGACCAGTGTTCGTGAACCGGATAGGGACATGGACCAGTTTGGTTTTGGACCCATTGGACGTGTATTATCGTATTCATTAATAGACTCTTCTTTTTTAATCATAGTTATTCTTTTTAAAGTTATCCGAATAACCCTTACAAGTTACAGCTGTGCTAGTGTTGATTTTGTAGAGAATTATTTTGTTTAAAATGGAAAGAAATAACACATCAAGTCTCATGTCATTGCTTAAATATGATGCTTTAATCCATACAGAGATGCAACAAACTTGCATACTTATTTTCTTTTTGCCTGGGGATTACAAACCTTTGGGCTTTTCCACATGCTTCCTCACTTTTAGGTATGCATGAGAAATGTTCTCTTTAATTACATAGATCTCATAAAGTACGTAACATCTTTGGACTTGAATTAATCAAATTTCTACTGGTATTTGGGCATTATTTCACATGTACAACCTCAACCTATTAGTTTAAGGAAAATGAAATAAAAAATAACACAACATCAGTTTAAGGAAAATGAAATAAGGATTTAATACTGCCCATTATTTGACATGTACAACCTCAACCTATTAGTTTAAGGAAAATGAAATAAAAATAACATTCACCGGATACAAAAGTTATCAAACTTTTTTAAAAATAAAATAAAAATAACATTCATCAACATAGAGGTATCAAGTGACAAGGAAGTCCAACAAAATCAATTTACATACCCAGTAGCCATTAAATATAACCAAGACCTAAATATTTGGTTTGAAGACCTCGCTATTTATCATGGAATACCAATTAATCTGTTCAAATTCTTGTTCATCAAGTGCCATTTTCTAGTGATTTTTTTTTTTTAAAGTTTTGCAGTTGTGTCTATCATGAAGGTTTTTCGTGCAAATTGAATGTAGTTCTTGTTGCACATATTCTCCCATACATAATTAGATGGTTTTTTTCATTATGTTTTATAACCACGTAGATCTCATGTTATAATATTTTATTCTATTTTTTCCATTTATAGTTGATGGCCCTAATTATTGTGATCCAAATCGGTTAGCAATGATTATTTTGTGGGGGAAATGACACAAATGCCCTACAAAGTTTAGGGTTGGTCGAGTCAGTCCCTAAAGTTTTTGTCGGGTTTTATAGGTCCCTAAACTAGGATACGACCTGTTGTTTTAGTCACTGTCAACCTGTAATAGCCGGTTCACCATGCGACAGTGACCATTTAGACCAAAAAACTCACAGTGTGCCCCTATAAAGCAAAAAAAAAAAAAAAAAAAAGTTCAGGGATCAAATGCTTATGCTACAAGATCGAAAAAACAAACTACCGAATTTCACTTAATTAAATGAAGAAACATGCAAGTTGATGTCATGATCTTTCAAATTTCCTGCTCCAATAGCTCATTCTATTTCTGAAACCAAGAGTTTCTTCTCATTTTCTCATTTTCAGGTTTCTTCTTCTCCCAAATGTTTATGTGACTATCTGCCTAAGTTTTATGAAATTCTGATCTAAGTTTAACCTTTTGAGGATTTAAATCTCAGTTTCAGTCTGAATCAAATAGAAAGATGTGTTTGACTTTCTATTAATTTTTTGTCAAAATGTTTTGCATTTGTATTTGTTATAAATCATAAATGTTATCTTTTTGTTTGATACAACTTTGAAATTGAATTATGTTGTGTTTTGTCTAATCTTTATAAAAAACATATTGAATGTATCTTTGTAGTATAGTCAATTTGAATCTAAAATGAATGGTCACTAAGTTTTCATTGTAGCTTGATTATTGCTATTGGAAACTATATTTATACAAACCTGGTTGGATATGAGAGATTAACGAGGCATATATTTTAAAATTTGCCACAAAAATTAAAGCTGGTAATAACATTAATCTCCTTTTAGGAAGGAAAAAAATACAAGATTTCACAAACTTAATTGGTTGCCTATAAGAGTCTCAGCAGTACACAACATCTAGTATCTCTCCTTTAGGAAAACCGACACTTTAATTGTTTTTTGGTATCCAAATTATGAAAACAAGCATTTTGTTGAACCATTTTGGTCTCAAACTTAACACCAACTGCTTCAGCTTGATCAGCAAACAAGACTTTAGAAACAAGCTATCCACAGATTTGTTTGTAAGCCTCATAAGAAGCATCACAAGTCTGTCCGCCTTGTAGAAGCTCTGAAAGAGGGTGCAAAACATAAATTGCACCATTCTTCTTTTTTTTTAAACTCGATTTCAGTTCCAAAAATCTTGAAACCAATTCCTGCTTGCTAAACCGGACAAACACAACAGTCTTATCCAAATGGTAGACCGATATAACGGAAACTTTACACAAAGTTTCCTTTATTGCCCTTGCCTTGAGTTTTAATAAGAACCCCCATATTAAGGCGATGTTTTGAAATGAAATTTTGGGTTGTTGGATTTTGAAAATGTTAAATGTTGAAGATTTTGTTGTGGTTTGATCGCTATTTAAGTTGACTATGTCTCCACTGCTCCAGCTGAGGTATAGAAGATTGATGTAGTTCTGAAGCTTGTTTTGTTTCATAAGCATTCGATCTTGTGACATAAACATTTCATCCCCAAACTTATTTTTTTGGCTTTATAGGGGCACAATGTGAGTTTTTTTTTTGTCTAAATGGTCATTGTCGGATGGCGAACCAACTATTACAGGTTGACAGGGACAAAAACAGCAGGTGTAGGGCATTTGTTTCATTTCCTAGTTTAGGGACCAGTAAATCCCGACAAAAACTTTAGGGACTGAATCGACCAACCCTAGAAACTTTGTAGGGAATTTGTGTCATTTCCCCTTATTTTGTGAATGCATGGTGTAAACATGAGTATTCTTTTTATATATTGTTGCTTCTCTACAAATTTCTCGCCCAATCTAAAAAATCAAGATGCAGATGTTGGCTCGTCTCTAGATGGAACTATTCCCCGGAGAATAATAACAAAAATAATGGGACTTACAATACTTTGTTATGGTCACATTCTATTCCATTATCATCACATAATAACGATATGAGGAGATTAATTTTCCACATGCAGTTAATCATGATGCAATAGCAATGCTAGTTTCAAAAATCAGTGGTATCGTTTGATTGACTTTCCATCATCTTTCAAGCTTACCAAATCAAAGAAAGAAGAGCCTAAATCATTGTTCAACTTGCAACATTTGATAATTCAAATATCATCACTAAAGATCAATATCAACATATCCTTCAATTGCTAAACCAGTCAAATATCCAATCTTCTTCAAGCAACAATGTTTCTATTCATGATGGTGCAATGCATCCAGATGGTAAATCTTTTTCTTATGCTCATTTTGTATCTAATGTCTATAACTCATCCGTTTTCTCAAACCACATCAATCTTTCATTATAGACACTAGAGCAACATATCATATATGCTATACTCTGACTCTCGTCTTGTCTATGACTAAATTCACAACCTCACAAAATCAGGATACTTAATTGATACAATTTGGTCGTTTCTCACTATGGTGATGTTGAAGTCCATGACTCCATTATGTTACAAAATGTACTCTATGTCCCACCATTCAGATATAACTGTGTATCCATTCCAAAACTTACATATCAACTTCAAACATTTATGTTGTTTATCGATGAGACTTGTCCCTTGCAGGGCCCATTGTTGAAAAATAAAATAACTCTTGGTGTCCTTAGGAAAATAATAAATGACCTTTATGTGTTTGATTATGATCATATTAAACATAGTCTGGCATATAGTTTATCTGTGTTTTCAGTTTCTTCTTCATCGTCTCATGTATCTATTTCAAATAGTCATGGTATGCTATGACATAAGATATTTGGTCGTGTTTCTTTCGACAAATTGAAGAAAATTATGTCTCTTCCTTCAAACTATACTCATGATGATATTGAAAGTTGTCTCACTTGTGTTTAAGCTAAACAATCACAATTAGCCTTTCCCCATAGAATTTCCCAAACTCATACTCCTTTTGATCTTATCCATATTGATGTTTAGGGACCATATAAACATAAAAATCATGATAGTTACAAGTATTTTCTTACAATTGTTGATGATTTCACAAGACATACTTGGATTCACTTATTGAGTCATAAAAGTTATGCTTTTACTCTGATTAATCATTTGTTTCTATTATTAAGAATCAATTTCAAACAAAAATCAAATGCATACGTACTGATAATGCTAATGAACTTCCTTTTAAGTTTTGATAGAGAGGTTCACTTTCAAGAAAATGACATTATACATTAGAAGTTTACTTCTCATACACATCAACAAAATGGTCTTGTAGAACGAAAGCACATATATACTTGATGGGTTTTAAGCAAAACAACAATCCTATGGTGCACATGCAAAACCTAAAACTTTGGATCTAGGTTTCTCTATTGTACATGCAAATTATCCAAAGCTTTCACACCCTAGATCTAGCATACAAAATCCGAAAATATCAAATAGAACAAGTTTAGATGATTACCTTGTGTGTAGATTGAAGATCCTTAGGTTATGAGAACCTAGCACCTCAAATGTGATGCCTCTAATGGATCACAAACACCAAAGCACTTTGAATGATCTTGGAGAGAGAGGATGAGAGGCTCAAAATCGGCTCTAAGACTTCCTAGGGTTTCCAATGGTTGATTTCTGAAGCCCTAGGGGTTCCTTATATAGTGGTGCTGCTAGGGTTTCAGTCAAAATCCTAATTGGATAGCTTAGGCCTTAAGCAGTCCAATGGAACCTTCTGGAATAAGGCCTTGGACGATTTCAAGGTGGGCTTCCACCCTAATTTCATCCACCCCTTTACCCATATGATCCACAACCCAAAATCCAATTATCCTATAATTACAATTCCAGTCCCCTAAGTTTAATTAATATCTTTTGATCACAAATTAATTTCTTATTTAATTATTGACCACTATTAATAAATCAATATGATTTCTCTTTTAATATATTATTCATATAATATATTAATAAACCATAATATCCTCTTTCTCCACTAATCATCCGTTCAAGTTACTCCGGTGAAGGCAACCCAAAAGGACCATGCTACAACCGGGTCAAGTACATACCAAATATAGTTATGGACTTAGACACTAATCCAACAGTCTCCCACTTGGATAAGTCTAATAACTATAGATGCAAGTATGACTTCAAAATCCGATTAGCAATCGTAGATCTCAAAAGCCGATGTCGAACTCTGTCTCGTCCTTTAGATAAGGGATCGTACAGTCCCCCGTTCTCAAGATATCGTGCGGACAAATACGTTGAACATAGTCATACTTATTGTCCAGTGGTTGTTTCTCGATCTCTGATTTGTCTGACGTAGAACTTAATTAAACACATCAACTCAGTCCTGACTGGGCCCGACACATAAGTCAAACCAAATCATCGAGGGGCCCAAATATCACTTTTACCCTCTTAGGATAAAAGGAACAGATAAACTACGACTTATATGCATTTACTATTCACTCATCAAATTATGCACAACAATTCATTTTATAACATCAAGTTACTGATGCGTTTACGCATTATCAATGCACAACCAACTCGCAAACAATAAACTATATATCTACATTTAAAGATTATATGATATTATCGTCTTACGATCACTTGTGATAAATTCCATGAAGCAATACAAGTAAGCGTGAGTTTAATCCAATGCTCAAATCTTATTCATAAGCATTCATGAACGTTGCAACAAACCTTTGCTATGTCTAATACACTTTAGACAGTCTACAAACCAATTCACGTCAGTCTTCTTTCATATCTACTTCCAACATATTAATGACGGTGGACTGTTCGAATAATCTTATTATTCAGGAAGTCAAAACATGAAAAGTGAAACAATAGGTAAATAATTAACATAAGACAGTAACTTTACTTATAATTAATACTCCTTTATTTAATCATTAAATGTTAATTACAATTTATCTATTACACGTTTTAGAACTATCTAATCACTAAAACTTATATCGTCCTTTAGCCCAATGCTCCTAACGTGCTGCAAGTGCTTAACTCTACTCAGTCCCTTCGTAAGGGGATTTGTTGGGTTTTCTTCTGACGATACCCTCTTTACTACGAGGAGTCCCTCTTCTACCCGATGTCTAGTAAAGTGATATTTCCTGTTGATATGCCTGGATCTGCCATGACCCCTCAGTTCCTTGGTTAAGGAAACCGCACCTTCGTTATCAAATAAAATTTCCATAGGCTCTTTTATGGACGGTACAACTCCAAGGTCTCCGATGAAGTTCTTCAACCATATTGCTCCTTCGACGCTTCGCTCGCTGCTATGTACTCTGATTCGCACGTTGAATCAGCCATGGTCTCTTGCTTGGAACTTTTCCAAGTCACTGCTCCTCCATTCAGGGTAAAGACCCAGCCTGACTGAGATCGGAAGTTGTCTCGGTCGGTCTGAAAAATGGCGTCACTATACCCTCGTACCCTTAAGTCATCACTCCCACCAAGGATGAGAAACCATTCCTTGGTCCTCCAAAGGTACTTAAGAATATTCTTGACTGCGGTCCAATGTGCTCTACCAGGGTTCCCCTGATATCTGCTGACCATGCTCAAAGCGAAGGCCACATCAGGGTGAGTACAAGTCATAGCATACATGATTGAGCCAACTGCGGAAGCGTAAGGTACTTGACTCATCTTTGCTATCTCGGCTTCAGTACTCGGGCTTTGAGTCTTACTCAACTTGGCATTGCTTTGGATCGGCAACTCCCATTTCTTGGAATTCTCCATACTAAAACGTTTTAGTACCTTTTCCAAGTAAGTATTTTGACTAAGTCCTATTAGCCTTTTACTCCTGTTTCTCACTATCCTTATTCCCAGAATATAGGCAGCCTCTCCGAGATCCTTCATAGCAAAGCACTTCCCAAGCTAGGACTTAACCTCCTGCAGGGTTAGGATGTCGTTTCCTATGAGCAGTATGTCATCGACATACAATATGAGGAAGCTAACTATACTCCCACTGGCTTTAACATATACACATGACTCATCTTTGCTTCGCAGGAAGCCAAACTCTTTGACTTTCTCATCGAAACAAAGATTCCATCTGCGAGACGCTTGTTTCAATCCATAAATGGATTTCTCAAGCTTACACACTCTATTAGGATGCTCTGCATCGACAAAACCCTCTGGATGACTCATGTAAACATCCTCAGCCAACTTCCCATTAAGGAAAGCGGTTTTGACATCCATTTTCCATATTTCATAGTCATTAAATGCAGCAATGGCTAACATTACCGTAATAGACTTTATCTTCGCAACTGGTGAGAAAGTCTCATCATAGTCAACTCTAGGAGTTTGAGTAAAGCCCTTTGCAACCAATCATGCCTTATAAGTGTGTAACTTCCCATCCATGTCGGTCTTCTTCTTGAAGATCTATTTGCACCCGATCGTCTTACGACCTGGCACATTGTCAACCAAATCCCAAACTTGGTTGTCATACATGGACTGAATCTCGCTATCCATAGCCTCTTTCCATTTTACAGACTCTGGGCTTGCCATGGCTTCCTTGTAGCTGCTAGGTTCATCCAAATTTACTAGTGTACTATCACTAATAAACGTATCACCTTCATTAGTAATATGAAAACCATAAAACTTCGGTGGAACACTAACTCTACTGGAACGTCTAAGAGGTTCAAAAGGAGTTTCCTCCTCAGGTTGAACGACAGTGTTAGAGGTTCCTTCATCATTCGATTCTTGAAGCCCTTCAAGATCGATTTTGTAACATCCGGATTCCCAGGTATATTATTTTAATTATTTATTTTTGAGGTTCATTGATCTACTCGACGAGTTGGTGCTATAACTCGCCGAGTAGAAGCGGCTGCGGCCACATGAGTTTAATGATCTACTCGACGAGTCCGAGAGTAGACTCGCCGAGTAGGCGCTGTGAGTGGAAAACCTAGATCCCCAGGTTTGGGGCCTATTTAAAGGCACTTATAGCCTCATTTGCGGCCACACCTCACTGAGAAGAAACCCTCACTTGAGATTTGTGGGTGAATTTTGGTAGATGAAAGGATAGTTCCAAGCAAGGATTGTGAAGAGGCTGTTAGATCTGCTACTTATACGTCCAACAGCTTCTATTAGAGGTATCAAGTTCGAACATTTCTCTTTTGTTTGTGTAGATCTCCTTTTTTGAAGATTAGGGCTTCTTTTCTTTATATTTTGGGACTTTGAGGATTTGGGGTTCCTGGGGAGGCTTGAACTCCAAATCTGGACCTTAGGAGGTCCCTAGCATCTAAAGGTCCCTGCTTTATTCAGCCTGGATGGAATTTATGAGTGAAAAACCCATTTAGATCGTGTTCTTGGCATTTCATGCCCAAAATGCCATGCATGGACGTAAAGTCTATGACTTTACGTGATAAATGAGCCCTGAGAGTATGGATCTGGCGTTTGGGAAAGTATCCTGCCTTAAAGTCGTCTGAATGCAAGTTGAGTCTGTATGGACTTGTCGAGTTGATGAGCCGAATCGGCGAGTAGATTAGGGTTGTCCCGATTAGCTGGATCAGGCGAAAGCTCGGCGAGTTAGGGGTTAACTCGACGGGCTGGACCTTCATGAGATTGTCGAGAATCGATGGGACTCGACGAGTCGCACGAGTGCAATCGGCGAGTCTGGTCAATTTGGGGTTGTTGACTGGAATTGACTTTTGTTGACTTTAGGGTTGGTCAAATGAGTGATGTAGGTCAGGAAGGGGTAAAATGGTCTTTTACCCATTTCTAAGACTAGAGTGTAAGAGAGATCGACGTTTGGTGCATTTGAGTGTAAGGAGAGTATTAATTAGAGATATTATCCTTGTGATAGGCAGAGGCTAGATCGAGGATTCCGAGCACGAGACTTTTGCTTGCTAGCTTACGAGGTGAGTCTTCTCATGATACATACCTAGAGTGGTAACCAGAGTAGTGTAACCAGAGGGTCTTATGTGTGTATTTGAGTACTGTGATATTTTGCATTATGTCTATGTGTTATTCAGAGTTCACAGAGTTAGGACCGAAAGGTCCACAGAGTTAGGACCGGAGGGTCCATCAGAGTTGTGGGACCAGAGGGTCCCACTGAGACACATTGAACGGAAGGTCTTGCAGAGTTATAGCCTCGAGTGGCTAAAGAGTTGTATTTGGTATTTTGGGGAACTCGCTAAGCTTCGTGCTTACCGTTTTATGTGTTATGTGTTTCAGGTACTTCTGATGATCGCGGGAAGGCCCCGGCTTGATTGTACACACACTCGCTTTGGAGATATATTTTGAAGGATGCTGGTTTATGTGACAAACAACTTTTGATAATAAATTGTATTAACATTGATACTTGAGACTTTTGGGAAATATGACATGTGATTTTTATGTTTGAAATGAAAAATTTGGTTTGAAAAATTTACGTCGTTACAAGTTGGTATCAAAGCCTTGGTTTGAGGGATTCGGATGCACCTTTGGGTGTGTTTGGACTCAAACTGAGGATTTGAGAAGATTTTTCAAAAGAAATGAATTTTTCTAAAAGGAGAAAGAGTTTTAAGAGAAATCGAGATGGAGCAGTGTGTACAATCAGCCAGAGCCCGAACGGTGATTTCCCAAAATACCCTTACTTAGTGTGTTATGAGATAATTATGAAACGATAGTGATGCATGCTAGAGAATGAGCTAGGTATTTCATATCTTAGGGCTAGGGTTGCCTGATTTGTGATGCCTTAGCTTAGGAGTCGCTGTTACATGTTATGTGCTTTGTGTAAGTATTAATGAGAATAGTGAGCAGGAGCACTTAGAGAGAGAATTCTGAGACGAGAGTAGTCTAATATTGAGAGAGATAGAGTGCTTGGGAATTAGAATCCTAGGAGGACTTGGGGTGACTACAGGCCGGGTGTGGAAGGTAGTATTGGGCCCGTACTACTGAAAACACCAGATCTGTATGCAACCCAAGTAAGAATCCTTAGGAAGCTAAGGAGAAAGTAGGGATGGGTGATCGAGTGTGAGTATGCTCGAGCAAGTATCTGATGATTTTGTGTTGTGTTTCAAAGGCATCATGGTGGGTACACGCCACAACCCTGGGGGCAGTGGGACTAGTGACGATGAGATTCAGAGGATGATTCATGAGGAGGTGGCCGCAGCCATTCGAGCAGAGATTCCCGAGATGTTTGGGTCTATCAAGACCACCCTAATTGATACATTTGATGAGCGATACGCTGCTGTCACTAAGGATGATGCTGTTGCCGCCACTGCAGCTGTCGCTGCTTCTAGGCCACACATAGGTGACTCGTTGTTGTTCCGGGAGTTCAGCAACACGAAGCCACCAGAGTTTGATGGGACACAGGATCCGATTGCTGCGATGTGATGGATTTCTGATATCGAGGGGTGTTTCTACACTTGTTCATGTCCAGAGCACTTGAGGGTATGGTTCGCGCTGAACCAGCTTCGCTTGGGAGCGAAGGATTGGTGGAAGTTTGTGACAGCTCATTTTACTCCTGCAGAGCACACTGTCGTGACTTGGGAGAGGTTTAATGCGATGTTTCGAGATGAGTATGTTCCCCCAGTGGAGAGGGAACGGTTGGCTCAGGAGTTCCTGTCCCTCAAGCAGAGGACAGAGTCTGTGACAGTGATTACGAGGATGTTTCATGAGAGGGCGTTGTTCTGCCCTGAGCACGTGTCTACCGAGCAGGCACGTATGAGTCGGTATTTGAGCATTCTGAGGAGGGATATTCGTGAGTTCATAGCGAACTCGTATTATCGGTCATTTGCTGAGCTTCAGGCAAATGCCTGAAAGAGGGAGATTGAGCTGCAGACTCATGCCAAAGAGGAGGCGGAGTCTCAAGGGAGAGACCGGCGGCAGTCACAGTCTCAGCCGGCAGCCAAGCGGGCTAAGCCCGTAGATTCGAGATTAGGAGGCGAGAAGGGACGCACTTGTGGGAAGTGCGGCAAGGGTCATGAGGGGATATGTCGAGCGGGGTCTTGCTATAAGTGTGGCAAGGAGGGGCACATGGCGAAGGATTGCCCCAAGGAATTTGCAGTCTTCTTTCACTGCAACCAGACCGGCCATCGAAAGGCCGAGTGCCCCCAGCTGCTACAGGGATCTGCACCCGCTACTGTACGAGCTACCAAGAGTCGGCTCGTGAAGGCTGAGGCGCCGAAGGTTCGTGGGAGAGCCTTCCAGCTGATGGCGGAGGAGGTCCGCACAACACCTGATGTCGTGGCCGATATGTATTCCTTTGGTTATTCTATTATGAGTTGTTTGTGCTTATATTATGATATGTGTAGGTACTTTTCTTGTGAGTTATGTACCTGCCTTAGTGTTATTTGACTCGGGTGCGAGTTGATCTTTCGTATCATTAGCGTTTAGTCGCCACCTCAGTATCCGACGTGAGTCGTTGAGTCGACCTCTGAGAGTTTCTATAGCCGATGAGCATGCGGTGTTTGCCACTGATGTGATCCGGGGATGTGTGCTCGAGATTTTTGGTGTTGAGTTTCCGATAGATCTGGTACCGATCGCGATGGGTGATGTCTGTGTCATTGTGGGCATGGACCGGTTGAGCCGGTACGGAGTGGTAATCGACTGTTAGCGTCAGTTGGTGACCATACGAGACCCTAGTGGGGGAGTGCTTACAGTATATGGCGAGGGTACCCGATCTGGATCAACTTTCTGCTCTGCTGCCCGAGCGAGACAGAGTTTACAGCAGGGTTGCATGGGTTTTCTGGAATACGTGATGGATACACGGATTGCTGTTGGGAGACCAAGTTCTATATCTGAGGTTTCGATAGTGTGTGAGTTTGCAGATGTTTTCACCCGAGGAGTTGCCGGGAGTGCCTCCCGAGAGGCAGGTGGAGTTCCGGATTGATTTGATTCCGGGTGGTGCACCTATTGCCAAGGCACCCTATCGCCTTGCGCCACCACAGATGCATGAGTTATCCTCTCAGCTCCAGGAGCTGCTGGGGAAAGGGTTCATTAGACCGAGTAGTTCCGCGTGGGGAGCTCCGATCCTTTTTTTCAAGAAAAAGGATGGTTCGCACCAGATGTACATTGATTACCGGGAGTTGAACAAGTTGACAGTCAAAAACCGTTATCCACTTCCGAGGATCGACGATTTGTTCGATCAGTTGCAAGGGGCATCTTGGTTTTCCAATATTGATTGGAGATTAGGGTATCACTAGATGAGAGTACGCGAGGAGGATATTTAGAAGACGGCCTTTAGGACTCGTTATGGGCATTACGAGTTTGTGGTGATGCCTTTCGGGCTCACCAACGCACCGGCAGTGTTCATGGACCTCATGAATCGGGTGTGCAGGCCCATGTTGGATCGATCGGTGATCGTGTTCATCGATGATATCCTTGTGTACTCGAGGTCCAGGGAACAGCATGAGGAGAATCTTAGAGAGGTTTTGGGAGTTTTGAGATCGGAGAGGCTATATGCCAAATTCTCCAAGTGTGATTTCTGGTTACGAGAGGTCCAGTTCCTAGGGCGTCTCATTAATCAGAATGGGATATTGTTCGACCCGGCTAAGGTTGAGGAAGTCATGCGATGGGAGGTGCCGAGATCCCCATCCGAGATCAGGAGTTTTCTGGGATTGGCCGACTACTATTGAAGATTTATCAGAGATTTCTCCAAGATTGTCGTCCCCCTCACCAGGTTGACCCGGAAGGGTGTTACTTTTATTTGGGGTCCCGAGCAACAGACCTCATTTAAGACCCTTCACCAGAGGTTGTATGAAGCCCCTGTGTTAGCCCTTCCCGAGGGAGTGGAGGAATTTGTAGTTTTCTGTGATGCATCCATATCCGGGTTGGGTGCGGTGCTGATGCAGAGAGGGCATCTGATAGCATACGCATCAAGGCAGTTGAAGCCTCATGAGACGAGGTATCCCACCCATGATCTGGAGTTAGGGGTGGTGGTGTTCGCCCTCAAGATCTAGCACCACTATTTGTACGGGGTTCGGTGTATCATATACACGGACCACAAGAGCCTGAAGTATCTCATGGATCAGCCCAACCTAAATATGAGACAGAGGAGATGGTTGGATGTGGTGAAAGAATATAACTGCGAGATCCTGTATCATTCGGGCAAGGCTAATGTGGTAGCCGATTCCCTAAGCCGCAAAGCAGAGAGTGCTCCGTTCCGAGATGTGTGTATGAGGATGACGGTGATGACTCCAGTCTTAGATACCATCCGAGAGGCCCAAGAGGAGGCCGTGAGATCGGAGAACCGTAAGAGGGAGCGGGTTATTGGGCAGCTGTCCGAGTTTGTGACGGATAGCCGAGGGCTTATGACTTTCCAAGGGAGGATTTGGGTGCCCTATACGAGCGGAGCTCGGTATATACTGATGGAGGAGGCGCATAAATCGAGATTCTCGATCCATCCCGGGGCCACTAAGATGTATTTAGACCTGAAGAGAGATTACTGGTGGCCCTGTATGAAGAGGGATGTGGCTTGGGTAGTTGAGAGGTGCTTGACCTGCCGCCGGGTCAAGGCAGAGCACCAACGACCACATGGTCTGTTGCAGCCTTTAGAGATTCCCCAGTGGAAGTGGGAGCAGATCTCGATGGACTTTATCACCAAGTTACCGAGGACTACACGTGGAGTTGACGCAATTTGGGTGATTATGGATCGACTGACGAAGAGTGCTCACTTCCTTGCTATTAGTGAGAGCTCTTATGCGGAGAGATTGGCTGAGATTTATGTGAAGGAGGTGGTACCTCGACATGGACTGCCGACCTCGATAGTGTCAGATCGAGTTGTGTGTTTTACTTCCAGATTCTGGAAGAAGTTTCATGAGGAGTTGGGTACCCGGTTATACTTCAGTACCGCGTACCATTCGCAGATAGACGAGCAGAGCGAGCGAACGATTCAGACGTTGGAGGACATGCTGCGTGCATGTGTTATGGATTTCGGAGGAAGTTGGGACACTTACTTACCCTTAGCGGATTTTTCTTACAACAACAGTCACCATTCCAGCATTGGTATGCATCCTTTTGAGCTTCTTTATGGGAGAAGGTTTTGGACTCCTATCTGTTGGGGAGAGGCGGGGCAGCGAGTGATGGGTAGCACTGAGATAGTGCTCAAGACGACCAAGCAGATTCAGCAGGTCAGGAAGAGGTTACTAATGGCCCAGAGTCGCCAGAAGAGTTACGCAGACAGGCGACGATCCGAGCTTCAGTTTCAGGTTGGAGATTTTTTCCTTCTGAAGGTATCCCCTTGGAAAGGGGTGATCCGATTCAGGAAGCTTGGGCCCCGATACATTGGTCCTTTCAGGGTGACCGCCAGAGTGGGTAGGGTAGCATACCGTTTGGAACTACCTGCTGAGTTGAGTCAGATCCATAACACCTTCCACGTGTCCCAGTTGAGGAAGTGTGTAGCCGACGAGACGACAGTGGTACCACTGGAGGACATTCAGGTAAATGCGAGCCTGAATTATATTGAGAGGCCGATCGTGATCTTGGATCGAAAGGTGAAGGTTCTGAGGAACAAGGAAGTGCCCGTGGTTCAGGTCCAGTGGCAGCATCGGAGAGGGTCCGATTTGACTTGGGAGCCGGAGTCAGAGATGCGGGAGCAGCATCCAGAGTTATTTGAGGAGCATGACTTCGAGGGCGAAGTCTAATTCTAGTGGGGAGAATTGTAACATCCAGATTTCCAGGTATATTATTTTAATTATTTATTATTGAGGTTCATTGATCTACTCGACGAGTTGGTGCTATAGCCCGCCGAGTAGAAGCGGGTGCGGCCATGTGAGTCTAATGATCTACTTGACGAGTCCGAGAGTAGACTCGCCGAGTAGGCGCTGTGAGTGGAAACCCTAGATCCCCGGGTTTGGGGCCTATTTAAAGCCACTTATAGCCTCATTTGCGGCCACACCTCACTGAGAAGAAACCCTAATCGCCCCCTTGAGCTTTTGAGAGAGTTTTGAGCCTTACTTGAGATTTGTAGGTGCATTTTGGTAGAGGAAAGGATGGTTCCAAGCAAGGATTGTGAAGAGGCTGTTAGATCTGCTGCTTATACGTCCAAGAGCTTCTGTTAGAGGTATCAAGTTCGAACCTTTCTCTTTTGTTTGTGTAGATCTCCCTTTTTGAAGATTAGGTCTTCTTTTCTTTATATTTTGGGACTTTGAGGATTTGGGGTTCCTGGGAAGGCTTGAACTCCAGATCTGGACCTTAGGAGGTCCCTAGCATCTAAAGGTTCCTGCTTTATTCAGCCTTGATGGAATTTATGAGTGAAAAACCCATTTAGATCATGTTCTTGGCATTTCATGCCCAAAATGCCATGCATGGACGTAAAGTCTATGACTTTATGTGATAAATGAGCCCTGAGAGTATGGATCTGGAGTTTGGGAAAGTATCCTGCCTTAAAGTCGTCTGAATGCAAGTTAAGTCTGTATGGACTCGCCGAGTTGATGAGCCGACTCGGCGAGTAGATTAGGGTTGTCCCGATTAGCTGGATCAGGCGAAAGCTCGGCGAGTTAGGGGTTAACTCGACGGGCTGGACCTTCATGAGATTGTCAAGAATCGATGGGACTCGACGAGTCGCACGAGTGCACTCGGCGAGTCTGGTCAATTTGGGGTTGTTGACTGGAATTGACTTCTGTTGACATTAGGGTTGGTCAAATGAGTGATGGAGGTCAGGAAGGGGTAAAATGGTCTTTTATCCATTTCTAAGACTAGAGTGTAAGAGAGATCGACGTTTGGTGCATTTGAGTGTAAGGAGAGTATTAATTAGAGATATTATCCTTGGAGATATATTTTGGAGGATCCTGGTTTATGTGACAAACAACTTTTGATAATAAATTGTATTAACATTGATACTTGAGACTTTTGGGAAATATGACATGTGATTTTTATGTTTGAAATGAAAATTTTGGTTTGAAAAATTTACGTCGTTACAGATTTGCCTCCCACTGTCTCCTTGGCTTATGAGTTCTCGCTCTTGAAAAACCCCTCTCCTCGAAACGAAGACAACATTGTCACTCGGTCTATAGAAGAGATATCCAAAGGACTTCTGTGGATAGCCGATGAAAATACACCGCTTACTACGAAGTTCAAGTTTGTTGTGAGTCTCTCGTCTTACGAAAGCCTCACAATCCCAAACCTTGATATGTGCCAACGAGGGAGCTTTCCCTGTCCACATCTCGTGAGGTGTTTTGGCAACCTTCTTTGTAGGGACTAGGTTAAGGATATGGGCGACAGTATCTAAGGCATACCCCCAGAATGAGATAGGTAACGAATCACAACTCATAATGGAATGAACCATGTCCAACAAGGTTCGATTACGCCTCTCAGCCACACCAATCAACTCCGGTGTCCTAGGTGGCGTCAGTTGCGAAACGATTCTGCATTCCTTGAGGTAGTTTTGGAATTCAAGACTAAGGTACTCACCACCTCGATCGAATTGGAGCATATTAATTTTCCTGCCCATCTGATTCTCCACTTCCTGCTTAAACTCTTTGAACTTTTCAAAGGTTTTTGACTTGTGCTTGATTAAGTAGATATAACCATATCTGCTATAATCATCGGTGAAAGTCACATAGAAGCGACTTGCATCCCTTGTGGTGGATCTAAAGGGTCCACACACATCAGTGTTTATGAGATCCAATAAACCCTTACCCCTTTCACATGTACCCGTGAAGGGTGACTTGGTCATCTTTCCAAGTAAACAAGACTCGCACACGTCATCGTCCCTAAGGTCGAATGACTCCAACACTCCATCCTTTTGGAGTTGGGCTATGCGTTTCTTATTGACATGTCCAAGATGACAATGCCACAAGCATGCTTTATCCAAATCATTGGAAAAATAAATATACAACACATCATTTCCTATGTTGTCTATAACCATCACAGTTTCATATATTCCATTACAAGGCAATGCTTCAAAATAGAAAACACCATTAAGAAAGCATTAATAGAACCCTTTTCATTATCAAACGGAAATATAAAGCCTTGTTTACATAAACCATGAAAAGAAATGATGTTTCTTGCCATTTCTGGCGAATAGCAACAATTATTCAACTCTAGCCCTAACCCACTACTAAGCACTAAAGAGTAAACTCCAATCTTGGTGACAGGCGACGCTCTTCTGTTCCCCATGATCAAGTTTATCTTCCCATGCTCCACATCCATATTTCTTCTTAGGCCCTGTAAATCAGAACAAATGTGAAAACCACATCCTGTATCGAGAACCCAAGAAATAGCATGCGATGAGTTATTAGATTGAATAGTATAAGTACCTGCGCAGGATGGTTTTATCTTTCCATCCTTGATGTCCTACAGATACTTTGGGCAACTTCGTTTCCAATGCCCTTTGTCATGGCAGTAGTAGCACTCTGCATCCTTCGGGTTGGAGGAGGGCGCAGTTGAACCGGCCTTGGTTCCACTAGAAGAGGTTCCATCTTGAGACTTTCCCTTGTGGTGGCTCTTGGAAGGAGCCTTCCTCTTCTTACCCTTCCCCTGCCCAATAGCCAAGACGGGGGCAGCGACAGTAGGAGTTGATGCAACAGATTTTGGTCTTGAGGTTGTTCTCAGCAGCCCTCAGCAGGCCTTGAAGCTTTCTCAAAGTGACCTACTCCTTGTTCATGTGGTAGGTCATGCAGAACTGGTTGTAACATGGAGGCAAGGAGTGAAGAATGATATCAATCGCCAGCTCCTCATCGAAGTTAACATTTAACTTCAGCAGGCGGTCGACATATCTCTGCATTTTCTGCAGGTGGGCCGTGACGGACTCTCCGTCCCTCATCTTGGTAGTGATCATCGAAGTGATGATCTCGTACCTCTCCTTCCTGGCACTTTGGAGTTCGGCAGTCATTGTCGCGAGCATGATGCAATGGACTTTCGTAGCATCACGCTCATGAGCCTCAAAGGCAGCGATCTACTTGGGAGTAGCAGTGTTGACGTTCACTTCCTTCAGCTCCTTGTCGAGGACATACTCCTTGTCCTCGTAGCGGGTAACCATTCGAATGTTGTGGATCCAATCGTTAAAACTGGTCCCATCTAAAATCACCCTCCCACACAAATTCATGAGTGAGAATGAGCCGGAAGAGTTCGAGCCAGAAGCGTTGTTGTTGTTTAAAGTAGAAATCTAAAAAAGAAGAGAGACAAAGTTTGATTAGATAAGAATCCACAATTAAACACCCAAATGAGAAATTAGGGCTAGGATCCAACAACATTATTCACAATATAGAAGAGGGATGCTGTAATCTAAATCGCAAATAATTTGAAGGTAAGTGAATGATGATTCACTAATTTCCACCATGAAAAACAAAACAAGAAATTAAGTTTTAAATGTATTGAAACTCCTAGATCTTTTGAGATTAATTGAACTTTTCAATGGCATGTTTAAATCTAAATATGCCCTTCAAGTTTGTGACTGGGATACCGAGGATCACAAACAAGGTGTGAATAACCATGCAAATGTACTTGGTGCCCTCAATATTACAGTCACCTAATCAATGTGCCGGTTAACCACACACACTCCATTGATCTATGAAAAACATCGAGTCACCCTTTGCCCCCTTTTCTGTACCCAAATTAGTGTGCCGGTTAACCGCACACGCTCCACTAACGTCTTAGCAAGGGTACAAAGTGTAATTTCATGGAATAGCATCATTTTCACATTTTTTCTAAAGTAACTAAGATTGGGAATTTTATAAAAAACATGCTGGTCAGGTTAATCTATCACATGTATCTACACTTGATCAATCCAATCTTCATCCCATTCTCCATTTTCTCTCATTTTCATTGGTTAAGATATGTTCATGTATAAACATATGTTTATTAATGAGTAAAGGTTCCTTTACTGATTTACATAGCGTATGAAATTGAGGTTCTTATGGTAAGGCTAAAATCGTTAGCTATAAGACCCATGCATATTCATCCTAACTTTCATTTGTTATTGTGGTAAAAAGTAGTTTGTAATATGTTTGATTTTAAAGTTCATGTTCATGTATGAACATATGTTCATATATAAATATATATTCATATTTGAACATGGATTTTTTTTTGATAGTGGATTTATTTCAAAAATTCAATTGATCAATAGCTGACATTTTCATCAACACATATTTTAAGGATTATAGCGATTTCAAGAGATTTTGTGGATTGACTTTACTAGCAACTGATTTTAATGACACCAAACTTTGGACTTTTTAAGGTTTATTTTGATTTTGCATAAATGACAGTAAAATTTTGTTACGATGGTTTTTAACCATCATGTCCTTTCGTTCTAAATCTAACATGATATTCTTGAAATAGTTATATGGTTAGATGATGTTATTTGGTTACACATTGAACCCACCCATATATATATATATATATATATATATATATATATATATATATATATATATATATATATATATATATATATATATATATATATAAAGAGAGAGAGAGAGAGAGAGCTAGGTTCAAATGTGGATTGATATCTATCGTGCGGACGTGTGGACAATGTTATTCTGTAAGAATGTCAAAGAAAATATGTTGTTTGATAATATGAATACGTTCAATCTTACATAACTATTGTCATTATCACACATTCTCACTAATTAAATCGTCTATAAGGTTATTATAGACTTTTTATTATTATTCTCATTCTGTCAGAATGTTTATTGAGTCGTATTCTGTAAGAATGAAAATGAGTGAAAAACGATGTTTGAGAACAAAAATGAATAAGAATTAGTGAGAATGCATGAAAACGACGATATTTGTGTGAGGTTGAACGTATTCGCATTATTAAACAACTTATTATCTTACTAATTCTCATAGAATCGCAATGTCTACACGTCCGCACAATAATTGTCCATCCACATTATAACCTAGCCCTATATATATATATATATATATATATATATATATATATATATATATATATATATAGGATATAGATCCGGTAAGAATTTTTTTTTGGTAGGAATGTAAGAATTTTTTTTTCTACATATTTTTTTGACGAAAAAAATAAATGAATCACTAGATTATTCATTTGTAAGATGATTCACAAGAAAAAATTCCCAAAAAAACATCTTCATGATTAATTTTTAAGTAAATTAAGAAAAAATTCACTTTTATAACAATTTTACTGAATAACAACAAAATCATTGAATAAATGAACCATCAATATGTTTTTTTAAGAATTTTTTCTTGTGAATCATCTTACAAATGAATCATCTAAAGATTCATTTTGTTTATTCGCTAAAAAAATATGTAGAAAAAAAACTTCTTACCTTCCTACCAAAATTTTCCTTCTTATTTGATCTTGACTCTCTCTCTCTCTCTCTGTATATATATATATATATATATATATATATATATATATATATATATATATATATATATATATATATATTGTGTGTGTGTATATGTATCTGTGCCAAAAAATCAGTGGGGGTACCCATGCATTGCGTTGGCAACAATTAGTTTTATTTATGTTAGTAGTTTTTGAACGACGATTTGTACTTTGCTTTTTATTTGAGGTAGTCCGACGTGGACACCTTAATCAACGGTAAACACCACGCCCCACCATCCAATTTACCGTCTGTGAGTTACCGATGATGTGTAACACCCATTTTCTGGTCATTCCTTAATTCAGGATTGTGGAATGAAGGTCGATCATGTAAAGGCTTTGGGCCTTAAGGAAGTAAGCTTAGACTCGTTTGGGAAGTGGTAATGTTGGTTGTGAGATCAAGCCCTTGAATTGTGTGATGGACCAAAGGGTAGAAAGGGGAAAGTTACAGACCGGGTTTCTTGCATGAATTAAGGATTTTAGTTCAAGAAATTTTTAGTCCAAAATAACTAGATAAGGTTGTGGTGCTCTTTAATACCTTTTCGTGCATATATAGAACTCCAAAATCGGAGTTGAATTGAGGAAGTTGTAACGGTTTGAAATTATGTTGGATTTTGAAGCATGGTAGTACGCTGGGCGTAGTCTAGGTACGCAGGGCGTACTAGCTTCTTAAGACGTGCCTTCAAAGGAGTACGTTGGGCGTACGTGGCTAGAGCCTAAAACCTAAATTTGGGTTTTTGAGCCCTATTTAAGCACCTTAACTTCCCTAAACGCTTTCCATTATCAGCCTCCATCCTCCCAAACGTCCTTCATGAAAACCTAACCCTAGTTTGGTGCATTGTGAGCTTAAAGTATGTTTTTAGGTGCCTTTGAAGAAAGAAGAAGGTGGTGGTGGTTCTTGGAAGCTTGAAAAAACTTTGGATCTAGAAGTTCTTCTCCTTCATTCATCTCCAGAAGGTATAAAGTTTGTACCTTTATGCCTCTATTGATAGATCTAGCTTAGATGTTAAAGTTATATCCTTTTTGTCCCACAAGTTGGTCCATTTGAGTGTGAGTTGTTCTAGATCTTGTAAGGTGCATTTCCAGATGTATTTGAGGGTGTTAATTCATAAAAATGCAATCTTGATCTTTCCCTCTCATACATGAATGAGTTATGAAGCTTAGAATTTTATGATGAGTTAGGGTCTTGGATTTGGACTCTTTCTAGCCATGCAAAGTCATAAAGTTAGGTGTTGTTTGTTTTCTGTCAGCAAAATTTCTTGGCCTCTTCTGTCTGCGCCGTGTAGACCATGGGCAGACATTAGCCTTCGCAGACTGTTTGTTTTGGTGAAGAGTACAGACCTAAAAATGTATGTGCGCCCTCTTCTTGGCGCAGATGTGGACCAAAGTCTTCTAACATCTTCATACATCTTCAAGCCTAAAAAAACACATATATTTTTATTTTTTTTAGTTTTTTTAAATTTATATTTAGTCCAACTTTATTAGTGATAAACAAAAAAAAAAGTTACAATACTTTAAAAAAAAGTTCGACGACACAAACATCATATTTTTGACAAATTTATAAATAAAAATTCATTACAATAATGGTCGTTGAAGCTATTTATATAAGTATGAAAAACGTCATAGAATATTCTTATATTTTTTGTGCCAAATTTTATAAAACATTATTTAATACAATATCGTCAATTTCATGGAAAAAATATTTATGGCACGTTTTAAATTGATTTAATTGAAAAAATCGAAGTTTATTTCCATCCATTTATGTATCAAATTATTTGATTCCTAATTACAATGTTTAGGTATAACTTTGCGACCAAAATTGTTGGTTTTTATCAAATATATACATTAATTTGTATCATTTTTATTTTCACTTGTTATACAATAATACATAAAAGTTGATCTAGATTTGTTAATTATTTATAATAAAGTCATAAAAATATTAAAAAATGACTTTGGAGTTTAAAAAAATTAGTTTATTTATATTTTAGTTTATTTAGTAGCATGTAGATGTTAAAAAAAACAAACAGTCTTCTTTTTTCAGACTACAGACGTTTGGTCCACCTCTTCTGCTGCAGAGGTCTACAGATGTGGTCCGCAGACTGCAGACATTTTGCCTCAGAAAAAACAAACAACACCTTAGAAAGTTTATGATTTAAGATTCCATTTGGGATTAGATCTGAGTGTTGGGTGAAAGATATTAAGGGAATAAACACTAAATAAAGGACTTGTTTTGGACGTAAGTACGTTGGGCGTACCTGGGGAGTACATTTCACGTACTAGGTCTGAGTCCTTTACGCGATGCATACAAATGGAGTACGTGGGCATACTCAGCCTGCCTTGGACTTTGACTTTCGTTGACCGTTGATTTTTTGACCAAGTTTTGACTTTGGGTCAAACTTGAGGGTTTTGGACTGTTGATTAAGCTTCTACTTGTTAGTGGTTTGGAGTAGCAAGCAGTGTAGAAAGGGAACGTGTTGCAGTGTTTCCGGGCTCTTTGATTAAGGTGAGTCTTCCTCAATATACCCGTGAGTCGAAGGCACCAATGTCAGCCCACTAGTTTTGGTTATCATTTATTAGAAGGGTGTCCTTAGGACTGTATGTAGTCACGTAGGATAGAGTGGGGACTCTTGATCTAGGCTTTCCTACATGTTCCTTGTTTGGTTGTGGCTCTAGAGTAGGATCATCTGTTCGGGTGTCTATCCCACCTCTGGGTACATATGGTTGTAGATTCCTTCCAGAGATGGTCACATATCCCTGTATATAGGATGTTGCTATGTTTTAGTGATCTGTTAGATTTATATATATATCCTGGTGTGATAGGATGCAACAATAGTAGTATGCTAGTTAGAGTACCAGTAAGCTACTTATCGTCTAGTAGAGTGCCCTCGGGATTGTAGGTAGTCGTGTAGGGTAGCCTGAGAACTCTTGATCTAGGATTTCTTGGTTTTTCCTTGTTTGGTTGTGGATCTAGAGTAGGATCATCTGTTTGGGTGGCTATCTCACCTATGGTTACTTATGGTTACGCATTCCATGGATGCTAGCTAGTAGTGAAGCACTGTGTTGTGAGAGGTCTAGTAGGTAGTGAGTTGTATGATTGATAATTGACTATATTATGTGCCTAGTTGATCCTTGATTGTTTATATGTCAACATATGCTGGATGGTTAGGCTGATGCGGTCCTGGTGTCTGTTGTAGGCCAAGAGACCTAGTGCGGGCCACGTATAATCCGTAGGCATGGAACCTCAGGAAGAGTGGTTGGGTTGAGATGGTAGGCCAACAAACCCATGGCATTCCGGTCCAATGATTGATTGGCCTGGGGGTATTCCAGTCCGATGACTGAGGACCCGATATGCATGCTTGTATATGTTATGTTGTGAGCAGTATTTTTGGGGAAACTCACTAAGCTTTATGCTTACCCAGTTGTTGTTGTTTTTCATGTATCATCGATTCGTGGGAAGGCGAAGGCGTAACTTTACACACTCGTCAGCAACATTGTGGATTCCACTTTTATTATATTACTCTGATTTTTGATAAATTTAACTTGGAATAAATGGATTTCTTAAAAATGAATTTATAATTGAGAATTTTTACCTTAATAAAAACGAAAATTGTTTATTGTGAAAATGGGACGTTACAAGTTGGTATCAGAGCCCCGGTTTGAGGGATTTGGAGGAACACTTGTGTGAATCCAAACTCAAACTAGGATCTGACAATTTTCACAAAACATTTTCAAAAAATAAACTTATAATAAAAGGGTTGGGTTAGGGACATGGGCTCGGTCCCTTGTCATGTTCTCGTTTGATTGTTGGTTTGGGATCGGAAACATGGTCCTTTGACTTGACCTTGGTTTTTACAGGAAGATGTGGTGTGTACAGTCAGCCAGATCCCGAACAGGAGAGCGGTTCCCAAAATATCCATACTTGTTATTTGTGCTAAATTCAAACTTGCTGAAATGTGAATTGTTAGAATATAGAATTCTAGTGGATAAGCTTAGTCCTTTTAGGAAGTGTTGGATAATAATGCTAGATTTTTTTGATGACTTATGGTATAGTGAACTGCTTGATGTGTGTTATTTGTCTGTGTGATTGCTACGTGTATGTTGGATAGTTGTATACGGTCGGGATTAAATAGCCTTAGAATGATTGACTTAGCCTTATTCATGTTCCTTACTTGGTTCTGGACTTAGTGCAGAGTCAATTATTCGACAATCTATCTGACCCAATATTGTGTTCAACAAGCATACACAAAAGCAATATGTGGTGTGGTAGCGAGGACAATCTTAGGAGGAGTGTCTAGGAAGTTAGTTGTGACTCTTAAGTAGCAGGTGGGTGTCAGTACACCTACTAGTGGTCTAGTATAGTGATGTAGGGTCTGGGATGAATTCTGAATCGACTACGGATAAGTGTGGAAGGTAGTATGGGCCCGTACTACTGAAAGCATAGGATCTGTATGAGATTCAGGACGAACCTCAAGGCTACTAAGGGACTAATAGGAGGATTGGTGGTTGTCGAGGCCAACAAAACTAATAACCCTAAATATTACACACTAAAATATTGTATAGTGGCAAAGGGATCGTATCCACGGAGATTGGTTAAATTCAAATCTCTATGTAAATCACTTGTTCAAGTACTGTAAAACAAGAGTAAAAGTAAAATGGGGGGTTTTAAGTCTTTTTGATTGCTTGAGAAAATTAAAGCTAAGCTAGAATATAAATATGACAAGTAAGCAAGTAAAAGATTTGATTAAATTCAATGAAGTGAAGTTGGTTGATTTTGGGATACACCACATGGATGACATAGTTGACTTATCATTAGACTAAATGGAACAACACTTGTGAATTAGTTTAACTTGGCTATAGTAATTCATAAGCACAAATTACCTTAACTCTTCATTATTATTAAAATGGTTAGAGGAGCTCTTAACACATTTCCTTAATTAAAGTCACAAAATCAATGAAGCATATAATTTTGTGAAAATCAATTAGCTTTAAGTTCTAAGAATTACCAAGTCCAAAAGATAATCAAATGCTTACATTATCATTATGGAGGAAACATTTTCATGGTTTAAATGAAATGAAAACAAACATATAAACCATTTGTTTCTTACTAATTTGAGGGTCCATTACTTAACCAAGAAATTAGTCAACAAAAATAAGCATTCATTCATCAAAGCTCATGATCAAAGATAAATAAACACAAGAAGATGTTTAACTAGAAAACATTTCCATAATTTTCAAACACAAGATAATATGAAGTCTTCAAATCAACTAATCATCCATGGGTTAAACCCTAATAAAAAAAATGTGAGTCTAGCCAAGCATGGCCAAAATAAAAGAAATACAAGATAGTTTAGAGATACCAAACATGATTCAAAGTGCAAGATGAAATGAAATTACACCAATCTTCAAAATCTTCAATTTTTTCCAAACTTTTCTTAAGAGCAAAAGAGTAGTTCTTGAGAGTGTTGTGTTTAGTTTTTCTTCCAAAATCTCCAGTAAAAAGAGCCTCATTTCCATATTCAAAAGCTAGCAAAAAGCAATCCACCAACCTTCCCAAAGTAGAGACAAAAGCCAAAAATCCGGATTCTTTACAGAACGATTCACGCGGACCGTGTGGGTGTCGCTGATTGTGTGTCTTGGCCCATTTAATTTACAATCCAACCAAATCTTTTCCTTAATGCTTCAGCCCACATGCACAAACTCTTAAGAGAAAATATGCATGAAGATTAACTAAAATGAGATGGTTTTAACTAAAAATAAACTATGAAAAGAAGTAATAAAAATGAAACTATCAAGGACACTTGGTGTGTTGAGCACTTTTTTTGATGTCTGATCTTTCCATTGTATATTTCCGGTATGGCGGCTATTGGAGGTTCATGATCAGGTGTTGGTGGCACCATGAGGACAGGTCCGAGTGATAAGGAGATCCGTAGGATCATTGCTGCCAGAGTGGCTAAGGTAATCAGGGAGGCGATTATGGAGTTATTTGGGTCGGTTAAGACCACGTTGATCGAGGAGTTTGACCGATGTTATGCCTCCATCATGCAGGCAGCTGTTGCCGCAACCCCAACAGTTGTCGCCATTGCAGGATCTCAGAGAGGCAGGAAGATGCAGTACCAAGAGTTCAGTTATACGAAGCCTCTGGAGTTCTAAGGCGACAGGGAGCCGATTATTGCTTTGAGATGGATATCTGACATGGAGGGATGTTTTTGTTGGATTAGGTATCTAAGCACATAACTATAATTGGTATATACTTGAATTGATAGTAGCACAGTCCTTTTGAGTTGCCTTCATACTATCAACTAGACATGATGACCTATTGACGAAGAGGAAGAATTTATTATTTGATTAATAAATTGAAATGAATGATTTATTAATATATTATTGAAATAATATATTAATTGGAAATCTTATTATTTAATTAATATTTAATCATAAACTAATTGGAATTAATTTTGGGATTAATTGAATTAATTAAAAGTGCAGGGGCTGGTTGGCAATTTATTGATAGTTGAGGAAAGAAGATCTAGAACCCTCCTAAAGAGGCTTGGACGAAATCTTCTAGGGAAGCCCTAAAATTTTCGTCCAAGGGCTTATGGATGGAGGGTTTAGGGTTTGCTTGGTCCTTAAGCAAAGCAATCAGGGTTTTCTACTTCTAACCCTAGCTTTGGATCTAAGTCACCTCACTATATAAAGACCCTAACCCTTGGTATTTTCGGCCACTAGAAACCCAAGACAGCCATAGCCGAAAACTGAAGCTTCCTCATCCCTCTCATATCTCATCCTCTTACTAAGTGTGTTTGTGATTCATTAGAGGTGTTACAGTTGTGACACTTGCTCTTAAGCTTCAAGATATTCAAGGTTTTTGGATTGTTATTACTACATAACAATCAAAGATATGTATTATAACCCTTATTATATGATTTTTCAATTATTACCTATAGATCTAGGGTTTACATATTATTGTTCAGATTGTATGTTCAATTAGAGAAGACATATATCTTATTAGGGTTGCATGCACACATAGGATTATATGTTATGTTTAAAACTCATCAGTGGTATTAGAGCTTAGGTATAGTTTTCTATTGAACTGATACTAATATGAACTTGAACAGGTTAAATTTTTTCAGAATCTGTTTTTTTTCCGCCACCACGACGTGGTGCATGCGATTTTTGCCTTTCCACGACGTGGTAAGCTGTCAGATGCAAAAATTTCGGTTTTTGATATGTTTTAAAATTGATTAGGATAATTACCTTTTATAATATTGTTTAATTGTATAAACCTGAATATTTTAAATTGTAATTTGATATCATTATCTAAAATTGATAATTGGTTATATTTTCAATTTAATTAATTGGATATTAATTTTGAAAATTTAAAAATATGACCTTAATATTTTTTGAAAAGTTTAAAAATACACCCTTATATTATATGTAACATTAAAAGTCTATATATATATATATATATATATATATATATATATATATATATATATATATATATATATATATATATATATATATATAAGACAAGTCAGTCGAACCGCTAGTACGCCTCATTCACGAAGCCGATCTATAAGGGGAGTTTAAGGAAGCGGCATATACAATGACCGTCATTAGGTATCCACTCTTACCCACCGCTCCCTTTATTGGTGGAGGGTCGTTAGCCGAACGGGTTCGATATGACACTTAATTTTCATTAATAAGTATAATGAAATTAATAAAGTAATTAAATGTTTTTTCGTAAATTCTCAATCTTAGTTACTTTAGGAAAAATGTGAAATTGATGTTATTCCATGAAATTGCACATTGCACTTTATATAAATCGTTAGTGGAGCGTGTGTGATTAACCGACACACTAATATGGGCTAATAAAGGGTGGCAATGGGTGTCTCGTAAATTATCATAGATTGATGGAGCGCATTGTTAGGTTTTGATACGAAATATAAGTTTGTTTTTCACAAAAACCGGCAACGGAAGACTTTAAAATAACAAGTTTATTTTTAGTTCATAACAAAACCAAACCATCATCGATCCATTTATAGAGGTTAGAATTAAATAAAAACAACTATAGGATGTTTTAGAGATAACCTTTGAAGCCTTTGAACCCACTTGGTTTTGGGGTGTTGATGAAGCTGTAAAGATCAAATAACATGATCTTCTCTACAAGTATCCACCATTAAGATTAAGGCACTTGGAATGCTAGTTCTTTCTTGTATTCTTTAGTGTCTTAAGCCTTTAAGTGCTTAACTCAAATAAGGACTAAAGGAGACAACTCAAGAGGGATTCTAATCACCAAACTTCAAAAGAAGAGAGCTCTTCATACTCACGATTTTTAGAGAGAAAGAAGGGAAAAAATAAGACCAAAAACTTGATCAAAACTCATGCAATGCACTCCCTTAAATACTCCATGAAAAGTAAAGCCTAAGATTAAAATACTCTAAAGTATTTTTAGCCTTTTAAAGCATGGGAGACAAAGCATGGAGGTTGAAAAGCAACCTCCATATTTGTTTATTAATTTCGATCATACCTCTCAAAAGATGATGGATTCTTTAAATTTTATAAACTCTAAGTTTATAAAATATAAACATTGTCTTAAGGTAAAAGACAAAAGAATCCAACTAGTCCAAAATGTTGTGTGTGACTTATTAATTCATAACATATGAAATAATAACTAGTTATACTCTCTTATAATTATTATTTTCATAAAACAATAATTATTCCCTAATTAAAGTACAAGAATTAATATTATTTATTAATAATCACATTAATAATAAATATACAAAATGTGCCAACTCGATAAAGGTGTGACCCTATAGGATCATATATTATTAGCAATATCACTCCATAATGATTCTTGGGCATATAGATTCAACAATCTCCAACTTGCACAAGATTCATTATAGACTGACATAGAAAGTAAGTGATGTCTAGCAACGGGCTACTGCCCCTAATAATATATGAAGGGTGCCATTTCATCAACAGCCAATTCCAGGAGCTCTAAGCTACAATTGTTACTAAAAGTGTGGTATCAATTATTCCTTCGTCTCAGACATCATTTCAAACATGAGATATGGATCGCCATCAATCTCATTTACTGTTCAACTTTAAGTAAGGCCTTAGATGTCTAGCTCTCAACGAATAAGAGGGACAAATCCCATCTCGACTACATACGCCCATCAATGTAGTTCATGTCATACCCAACGATGGCCCATATGACTGCCTTTTACGAAACAACGTGAAACCATGTCAAAGCACAACAATTCCAACACTTCAAGTCCCAAATATGTATCTCAGGTCTAAGAATACAAAGATACAACCTTGATCAAAACATCACTCTTGACTACGATCCAATAAAGTGGTTTTGATGCGGGTCAAATCCAATACTTATTCTCGCAATCAAGTACGTATGAAGTTGATAGCAACTCTTGCTATCCTCATCTCCATGATAATCCACCAATCCACTGATATTAGTCTTACCTCATAGATGTTCCCACCGCTATGAACGACTATGGATATTTAGAATAACCTAGTTATTCAAGGATTTAAACATGCTAATATAGAACACAACAATTATTCAATGAATGAATCATATCCAATATCTCAACTCATTATAATATATGTTGCTTTTATTGTTCCAATATCCAAATACTAAATTTTAATCAAATACATCTACTTATATCAACAAGTTCCTATAGCACCAGCTTGACTTTCATGCTTTAGCTGATGAAGGAACTTAATTAAGTAGATTTGACAAACTTGATTTGTATAAACTTTGCGAATACAAACATTTTCAGTTATATATATATATATATATATATATATATATATATATATATATATATATATATATATATATATATATATATATAACTCATATATAAAGAAAACTATCCAAAATGAATTAGATGCTTAAATATGACTTAGATACCAATACTAGCGTAATGGGATTACTCATAGTCATAATGAACTATTAAGCATCTTTGTTTGTGGTTCTCCAAACCATATTGTACTCTAATTCTGATGTGTAACTGTAATTGAAACTTTCAGGGAAACACTATCGATGTAACTTTCTCTTCATTCATAATGAGGACACACCCGATTGTGACTGAGAGTCATCTCAATCTATTTGAAAATTTAGCACATATGTAACAACTTTAAACATAGCTTTCTTTCAAATACTCTGTAGACTAGGAATATTTCTGTAGTTCTCGCTAGTACTTTAGAATATTCCTATAAGGCACACAATGACTTGTTCTCGGATTATACTGGTATCATTCGACATGGTCTAAGCATACGACTTATTTGGCCTTTATGCATAATCATGACATATATGATTTCTCCAATTGCAGCAGCATATGGAATGTAATCATGTTATCTAGTTCAAAACATTTGCACTAGGCTTTTGCTCAAAATCATGTCATGTAGTTTTTGACAAGATAACACTCTCAGAGTCCTTTATCTTAAGCTCTTTAAGATCCTTGACAATTAATGCAATTTTACTTAATCCTTTAAGTTGTCATGATCTATCTATATATAGCCTTATTCCATGTATTAATAAGTCGACTACATATAACATTAGGAATGTTACTGCGCTCCCACTAGCTTTGTAGAAAACACAAGAGTTATCTAGATTCATAATTAAATCACAACATGTAATTAACTTATAAGAAAGAAGATTCTTACTTTGAGATGTTAGCTTAAATTTGAGAAGATTTTTCATTCATGTAGGTTTTCTCCCTTGAAAACTCTCTTACTCTTTATAGTCAAACTATATCAAGGAAGATTGATCACGCCCATACTTGATAATCATACATGAATGTATCTCTATGTGTTTTATTAGTTTCTGATCAACTATTGAGCAGATTCAACAACAGTTAAAAACTTGCTAGTTCCAAACTATGATGCATTTAGCTTATGGATCTTTAGCTCTTAAATCTCTAAATTGCTCCCACTTAAAAAAAGAACTTTCTAAACACTTGTCTTATGGAATGACAATTAGTAGGATTAGTATAAACTTCATCCTAAACAAACATTTAGGATATTCTACATAAATGAAGTTAGTAGATGCTAGAGTGGTTAAAATTATTGTCTAACATAAGCTCTATAACTCTATACCTTTTGGATAAGGATAAACCATTTCATCCTCAATCAAATATAAGTATCTAATCTACTTGTTTGGTTAGAAATATATATTCAATATATATTTGTTGCAGTGAGCATAATTCCAAAATTTTATAAAGTAAATAGTTCTTTTAAACATCATATAATAGACTTCAAGGTCTATGTTTTATCCTCTTTAAAACTTGTACTATTTACATTCAGTTAGTGGACAGGTGACCCTATCCCACTAGAGAATACGAAGGCTACCTCGAATATCAAAATATAGATTTAAGTGACCAGGTGATCCTGTGCCACAAGGAACTAACTAATGACGAGTGAGTGTTTTTGTCGGAATGAGTTGTGGATCGATTCCACAACTCCTAAGATGTTCCAAGAAGACTTGGTTCACAAAACTCATTTTCTTTATCACAACGAAAGGTTGATGATGATCTCATTAAGTTGTATTTCAGTCTTCACTATGAAACAATTTGAGCAAATCAAAAGTTTCAACCATAACAAATAAAAGTCGTCAATGAAATTGAATAAACATCTATCACCAAATCTATTCATGGATTGAAAATGATTACATACATCACTTATGTATAACTCTTTGTCAAGCCTTTTGTTCTTTAACTACTAATAGATAAAGACAGTTGTGAATCACCTTTCCATATAAATAGGATGCACATATATCAAATGAATCAAGCTCATTTGCCTTCAAAAATTCCATCCTTTTGAAGTTTGTATATGTGTTTCATATTTATATAGTCATGACGATTAAGACATGGATAAGTTTGAATCAAATATCATTTGATTATATAGTTGTTATGTTTAGAACTATTAATTTAATGAAATCTTATAGATTTACTTCATAATTGACATTACGAGAAAAATATTCACAGAATACATCATTTCAGAACATGAATGTGAACATTCATTAAACGATAAGTAAATCTAGATTTATTCATAAATCACAACTGTTAAATGTCCCTATAAGAATAGGTACAAAATATTTATTGGTTAAATAAAGACTATAACAACACTTGTTATATCTTCAACACTAAATATCCTTCGTTTGTAGTCATTTGATTATTTCTTCCAATCATCAGCAAATAATATCAATTATTAGTGTCACCTGAAGTACAACATACTCAAGTGAATGATGGGAAAATAAATAGTTCTATCAACAAGAAACGCATTGCGCAACTCCAAAAGGGTGGAGTGTTGGAATCATTTGACTTAAGGTCAGATGATACATGTGAGTCTTGTTTACTTGGAAAGATGACTAAATCACATTTCATTGGTTCTTGTGAAAGAGGTGAAGAATTGTTGGATCTCATACATACAGATGTATGTGGACCCTTCAGATCTACCACAAGGAATGCTAATTGATTATATGTGACTTTTACTGATAATCATCGCAGATATGGCTATATCTACTTAATCAAGCCTAAGTCAGAAACCTTTGAAAAGTTCAAAGAGTTCAAACAAGAAGTAGATAACCAATTGGGCAAGAAGATCAAGATGCTCAGATCTTTTAGAGGTGGTGAGTATCTTAGTATCGAGTTACACTACTACCTCAAGGAATGTGGAATAGTTTCACAATTGACACCTCCTAGGACACCACAACTTAACCGTGTGGCTGAGAGGCGTAATCGAACCTTGTTGGACATGGTTCGTTCCATGATGAGTCGAGCTTCACTTCCAATCTCATTCTGGGAGTATGCCTTAGAGAGTACCACCCACATTCTTAATCTTGTCCCAAAAATGAAGGTTACCAAAACACCTCACAAGATGTAGACATGGAAGGTTCCCTCGTTGGCATATATCAAGGTTTGGGGTTGTGAAGCTTTCGTTAGACGAGAGACTCACGACAAGCTTGAACCTTTAAGTGAGAGATGTATTTTCATCGGCTACCCACAAAAGTCTTTTGGATATTTATTCTAAAGACCAAGTGAAAACGTGGTCTTCGTAGCATGAAGGGGAGTCTTTCACGAGAAAGAGCTCATATCCAAAGAGGATAGTGGTAGTACAATTGATCTTAAAGAAATTCAAGAGTCAAACGATGAAGGAACCTCTGAACGTGCTATGGCTCAACCTGAGGAAGAAATTTCAGTTGAACCAATTGACGAGTTGTTAGCTCTTAGAAGTTACAGTAGAGTTAGAATGCCACCTGAGTTCTATGGTTTCCATATTACTACAGATGGTGATATGTTTATCAGTGATAGTACACTGATAAATTTGGATGAACCTTCTAACTACAAGGAAGCTATGGCGGGACCCGAGTCTTCCAAGTGGAAAGAGGCAATGGACAGCGAGATCAAGTCCATGTATGACAACCAAGTTTGGAATTTGGTTGACAATGTACCAGGTCGTAAGACAGTTGGGTGCAAATGGATCTTCAAGAAGAAGACCAACATGGATGGAAAGTTGCTCACTTTCAAGGCTCGACTGGTTGTGAAGGGCTTTACTCAAACCCCAGGGGTTGACTATGATGACACCTTCTCTCCAGTAGCTAAGATTAAATCTATTATGGTAATGTTAGCTATAGTTACGCTTCATGACTATGAAATTTGGCAGATGGATGTCAAAACTGCTTTCCTTAATGGGAAGCTAGTTGAGAATGTTTACATGAATCAGCCAGAAGGTTTCGTGGATGCTAAGTACCCCAATAGAGTGTGTAATCTTGATAAATCAATCTATGGATTGAAACAAGCTTCTCGCAGACGGAATCTTTTTTTTTTGACGAGAAAGTTAAAGAGTTTGGCTTCTCTAGAAGTGAAGATGAATCTTGTGTATATGTCAAAGCCAGTGGGAGTATAATAACCTTCCTAGTGTTGTATGTTCATGACATACTCCTTATAGGAAACGACATTCCAACCTTGCAGGAAGTTAAGTCCTGGCTTGGAAAGTGTTTCGCTATGAAGGATCTGGGAGAGGCTGCCTATATCCTATGGGTAAGGATTTTAAGAAATAGGAGTAAAAAAGTAACACTCTAAATTAGGTATGACCTTGTAGTCCTTCAAGTATTTCAATTATGACATAGTAGCCCTTAAGTACGTTAGGCGTACTTATGAGTACACTTAGCGTACTTGGCGAGGAGGATCACGGAGGGGCAGCACGTACGCTGGGCATACCAGGAGTACGCGGGGTGTACGTGCCGGATGTCCAAACCCTATATCCTGAATGTGCTTGAGGTAGAGATTGCTGACGACCGCACTGTAAGTGCTGCGCGGGTGTATTGGGACTATATCCTGAATGTGCTTGGAGAAAGGTTTCGCGTTGATTTGGTTCCAATACCTTTGAGAGGGCCAAAGGTGATTATCGGGATGGATTGGTTGGTGGCCAATGGGGCCATGATCGATTGTGAGCATAATTTAGTGAGGGTTCGAACCCCAAGTGGGGGAGAACTGGTTATACATGGTGAGAGGGCCTCGCAAGGGCCGACCCTCTGCTCGGCTGCGAGGGCAAGGAGATTTCTGCAACAGGGATGTACAAGATTTTTGGCTTATATCTCGGATACGAGGGTTGAGACCACGAAAGATGTGGGCAGTGTGCCGGTTGTACAGGAATTTCAGGATGTATTTCCCGAAGAGTTACAAGGAGTGCCTCCGGAGAGGCAGATTGAGTTTCGCATTGATTTAGTGTCGGGTGCCGCCCCGATAGCGAAGGCACCATACCGGCTAGCACCGCCTGAGGTGCAGGAGCTATCTAAGCAGCTTCAGGAGCTGCTAGACCGAGGGTTCATCCGTCTGAGCAGTTCCCCATGGGGAGCTCTGATCCTGTTTGTGAAGAAGAAGGATGGATCGCACAGGATGTACATTGATTATCGAGAACTGAACAAACTGACGGTGAAGAACCGTTATCCGTTACTGAGGATCGATGATTTGTTTGATCAACTACAGGGTGCGTCTTGGTTTTCCAATATGGATCTTCGGTTGGGATACCATCAGATGAGGATCCGGGAGGAGGACATACCGAAGACATCTTTCAGGACTCGGTATGGGCATTATGAGTTTGTGGTGATGTTGTTTGGGCTCACCAATGCCCCAACAGCGTTCATGGATCTCATGAACAGGGTGTGTAGACCGTTTTTATTGATGATATCCTGGTCTACTCTAAGACTAAGGAGCAGCACGAGCAACATTTGAGGGAGGTATTGGAGGCCCTGAGGGCGGAGAGACTGTATGCCAAGTTCTTCAAGTGTCATTTTTGGCTACGGGAGGTACCGTTTTTGGGGCACATCATCAATCAGGAGGGTATTTCGGTTGATCCAGCTAAGGTTGAGGCAGTGATGCAGTGGGAAGCACCGAAGAATGCTTCCGAGATCCATAGCTTCTTGGGTCTAGCGGGCTATTATCGGAGATTCATCCAGGATTTCTCCAAGATTGTTGTGCCCTTGACCCGCTTGACCAAGAAAAATGTAACTTTTCGATGGGGTGCGGATCAACAATTGGCTTTTAGACCCTGAGATGGAAGTTATGCGAGGCTCCGATTCTAGTACTACCCGAGGGGTTAGATGATTTGGTGGTGTACTGCGACACGTCAATTTCAGGGTTAGGTGCGGTACTGATGCAGAGGGGGCATGTGATAACTTACGCCTCAAGGCAGTTGAAGCCTCATGAGGCGAATTACCCCACTCACGACCTGGAATTGGGGGCAGTGGTGTTTGCCCTCAAGATTTGGAGGCACTATTTGTATGGAGTGCGGTGCACCATTTATACCGATCACAAGAGTTTAAAGTATTTGATGGATCAGCAGAACCTCAATATGTGACCGAGGAGGTGGTTGGATGTGCTGAAAGATTATGATTTTGAGATCCTATACCACCCAGGGAAGGCCAACGTGGTGGCCGATGCGTTGAGCCGCAAGACGGCGTGGTCCCCGATTGGGAACATTTGTATGAGGATGACGGTGATTTCTCCTTTGTTGGATATGATCAAAGAGGCTCAGGTCGAGGGGGTGAAGAAGGAGAGTTGGAAGATAGAGCGGATTCGGGGGCAGTATCCTTTGTTTGTTAAGGATATTCGTGGTCTTTTGACACAGTGCGGCCGGGTATGGGTACCGGTGACTGGGGGAGTGAGGCAGAAGATATTGGAGGAGGCGCACAAGTCCAAGTTCTCTATACATCTAGGGGCTACAAAAATGTATAGAGACCTGGGACTGAGTTATTGGTGGCCCTGCATGAAACGGGAGGTCGCCTGGTTTGTGGAGCGGTGTTTGACCTGCAGGAAGGTCAAGGCCGAGCATCAGCGGCCTCATGGCAAGGTTCAGCCACTACCCATTCCCATGTGGAAGTGGGAAGAGATCACTATGGACTTCATCACGAAGTTACCGAGGACGGCGAGGGGTGTGGACGCCATATGGGTGATCGTGGATAGATTGACGAAGAGTGCCCACTTCATTCCGATTTCTGAGAGTATATCCGCTGAAAAGTTGACGGATATTTATGTGCGAGAGGTGGTTGCTAGACATGGGGTACCGGTATCGGTAGTCTCTAACAGGGATGTTCGGTTTACATCCAGGTTCTGGAAGAAGTTCCACGAGGAACTGGGCACTCAGCTGTATTTTAGTACGGCGTACCACCTCAGACAGATGGCTAGAGCGAGAGGACGATTCAGACACTGGAGGATATGTTGCGAGCATGTGTGTTAGATTTTAGAGGAATTTGGGATATGTACCTTCCACTAGCAGAATTTTCATACAATAACATTTAACATGCCAGTATCGACCGACCTCCATTTGAGATGTTGTATGGCAGGAGATGTAGGACTCCGGTTTGTTGGGACGAGGTTGAGCACCGGGTCATGGGAAGCACCGAAGTAGTGCTCAAGACTACCGGGTTGATTCAGCAGGTGCGCGACCGGCTGCGGGTCGCGCAGAGCCGTCAGAAAAGTTATGCTGACCGACGGCGATCGGACCTTGAGTTTCAGGTGGGGGATTTTGTGTTGCTGAATGTGTCGCCCTGGAAGGGGATTATCAGGTTTCGGAAGAGGGGAAAGTTGGGGCCTCGTTTCATAGGCCCGTTCAGGACCACGGCCCGGGTGGGCAAGGTAGCATATCGCTTGGATCTGCCAGAGGAACTTAGCCAGATTCACAACACCTTCCATGTGTCTCAGCTTCGGAAGTGTGTCACTCACGAGTCCGCAGTCATTTCACTGGACGATATTCAGGTAGATGGGAGCCTGAACTACATCGAGAGGCCAGTTGTCATCTTAGACAGGAAGACAAAGGGTCATTAGAACAAGGAAGTGAAGCTTCTAAAGGTTCAATGGCAGCACCGAAAAGGCTCTGAATAGACATGGGAACCAGAGGAGGAGATGCGGGAGCATTATCCCGATCTATTCACAGCTATGGACTTCGAGGATGAAGTCTAGTTCAAGTGGGGGAGAGTTGTAACACTCTAAATCAGGTATAAACTTGTATCCCTTAAGTACACTGGGCGTACTTATAAGTACGCTGGGCGTACTTATAAGTATGCTTAGCGTACTTGGCGAGGAGGATCGCGTAGGGGTAGCACGTACGCTCGGCGTACGTGCCAGATGTCCAAACCCTAAAATCCGGACTTGAGACCTATATAAACACCCTTAACTCATTTGAGCCTCACCCTAGACAACCTCCTTCACCTTCAAACTGTTGGGTTATGAGCATTCTAACACTCCTAAGTGTACATGCAACCCTAAATACCTTGGATCTATGTTTTCTCTATTATACATACAATTATGAACATCCAAGGTATTATCCTAATCTAGCATACAAAATAATAAATATAACAAGATAGAATACATACCTCTTTGATGTAGAATGTCTTCATGAAGCTTGAGTGCCTAGTGCCCCAAGTGTGACACCTCAAATGGTTCACACAACACCAAATACACTTGGAATAACTTGAGAGAAACTTGAACACTCCTTGAAATCGTCTAGCCCTCACACTCACACAGTAGTGCACGATTTCTTGAGCCATGGGATTCTTTTATATGGTGGCTATTAGGGTTACACCATGTAACTCATAACTTTACCCATTCCTTATGCTCCATGGATTTTAACCTCCATGGAGTATCCATGGGTCACCCCATGGACTTAGTCCAACATAAGGAATCTTGGATCACAAGCCCACATATATAAGAATGAATGATTTACACAATCAACCCATATATTTAATTAGTCTCCTTTTGATCACTTAATTAATTCCAAATTAATTCTTGATCAATACTAATTAAATAACCTTATTAATATATTAGAACTTATAATATATTAACCAACCTTAAGTGTTATTTCTCTCATTATAGTCTATCCAAATGCATGATGCCATGCAACCCAAATGGACCATGCCGGGTCGGGTCAAGTCTTACCAATTATAGTTATGGACTTAGACATTAATCCAACACAAACATTCTGAAAAACCTTAATACCATTTGTGAGAGCATTTTGAGCCTTAAGAGTGCATTTGTGGTCCTTATAGTGTTCATTCAAGAAGGAGAAGTTGTCAAGGAAGCTTGGAGTGTCATTTGGCTTCAAGAATCTGTATATAGACGACCTCGAGGAGCTTCTGGAGGTATAAAGCTTGGACCTTTCCTTCTTAATCTCTATATCTAGCTAGGGTTTTCTAGTTTTGTCCCTTTGGTTGATTTTGGACCTCCACTTGTGAGTTAAGCAACTTTAGAGGATGGAAATGACAGATCTGAGGTCCCTTGGTCCTTGTTCAACATAAAAATGGAGTCTTGGTGGGTGTTTTGACCTCATGCATGGGTTAAGAACCTTAAAAAGGTCTTAATAAAGGTGTTAGGAACATTTGAGACATGCAAAGGCATAAAGTTCCCAACTTTATGCCCTAGGTCGTCTTAATAAGCTTAGATCTGACTTTTGGACGTAAGGGAATCGAGTATTAAGCACTTAGTGGAGAAAGTGCTTAATCTGTTAGTACGCTGGGCGTAACCTTGCGTACGCTGCACGTAAGTCCCTGAGACCCAGTACGCTGCGCGTACCAGGGTGGTACGCTAAGAGTACGCACCACAGTTGGGCTTGGATCGGTTTTGGGCCTTTGACCTGTTGCGCCCCATTTGGTTATTGGACTCTGTTATATTTTGGGGAATAGTGGGCCATTGTATCTGCTTTGGGCCATTGATGTTATGGTAGGGCCTTATTGGGCCAAGAGGCCCATTAATGATTTTTGGACGTGGACTTGGGCCATTAACAAGAAAGGATATTTGGGCCTTTATGGAAGGATTTGGGGTTTGGTTTTCCCTTTGATCAAGTGAGGTCCTAACATTGGTTAATGTTATTATTCAGTATGGGTTGTTGCGGACAGTTAGGAGAGCAGTTGTCGGATTCTTCGGACAGAGGTGAGTCTCCTCACCATACCAATGGGTCTAAGGTACCAAGGCCGGTCCATTTTATGATGTGTAGTATCCTAGCTGAGATTGTATTATGTGACATGTTAGTTGGTATGAGCTAGGAAGTATGCTATTGATATATGTGGTATGTTGTGTGGAAGACCATGGGAGATCCCATGGCACTTGGATGTAAGACCATGTGGAGAGCCCATGACACTTGGATATGGGAGAGCCCATGGCACTTAGGTGTAAGACCATGTGGAGAGCCCATGGCATCCTAGAATAAGACCCTAGGGATGAGCCCACGGCATCCCTATCTGTTGTATGCATGGCTTATGTGATATCTATAGCTGTTATAGCTAGTATGATATGTTGTATGCATGGCATCCCTATTCGTTCTCATTCTCCCTGGGTGTTTACCCTTAATGCAGGAGCAATAACTTGGAAAAGTTCCAAATAGGAAATTGTGGCTGATTCTACCTGTGAATCAGAGTACATAGTTTCAAGCGAAGCATCGAAGGAGGCTATATGCTTGAAGAACTTCATCGGAGACCTTGGAGTTGTGTCAACCATAAAGGAGCCAATAGAGATTTTCTATGATAATGGAGGAGCGGTTGCCTTAACTAAGGAACCAAGAGACCATGGAAGATCTAGACATATCAACAGAAAATACCACTTTATCAGAAACAAAGTAGAAGAAGGACACCTCATCGTGAAGAGGGTATCATTAGAAGAGAATCCTGCGGATCCCCTCACAAAGGGTCTGAGTAGGGTTAAGCACGTTCAACATGCAAGGAGCATTATTCTGAAAAATGATATTAGTTTTAGTAGTTAGATAGATATTTAGAAGGTTATAACATAATAAATGTAATTGACAGCTAATGAATAAATAATGGAGATTTATTGATGAGTATTATTTACTATTTTTTGTCAATTGTTTATTATTGTGTTTCATTTTTGCATGTTTTACTTCCCGAATAATTATATTATTCAAGCATCCACAGTCGATCATACTTTGCAAGTAAGTAGTGAATCAAGACTGTCATGAATTTGGTTGTAGATTGTCTAAGGGTTTAGACATAGCAATGGTTTGCAACAACATTCATGAGTACTTGAAAATATGGATTTTAAGTATTGGATTAACCCACGCTCAGAGAATTACTTCATGGAATTTATCACGAGTAATTCTGAGATGATAATATCTTATAATCTTTAAATATAGATATATGAGTTATTGTTTACGAGTTGGTTGTGGATGGATGATACGTAAACGCATCAGTAACTTGATGTTATAAAACCTATTGTTCTGTGTAATTTGACAAGTAAGTAGTGCAAGCATATAAGTCAAAATTTATCTCTTCCTTTTGTCCTAAAATGGGAAAAGCGATATCTTGGGCCCCTCGATGATTTGGTGTTGACTTATGTGTCGGGCCCGGCCAAGACTGAATTAATGTGTTCAATTGAAGTTCTTTGTCATTACAAATTGGAAATCGGGAAACAAAGTATTGGACAATGAGATTAACTCAGTTCCATGTCGTTTGTCCACATGATATCTTGGAGAACGGAGGATTATATGATCACTTATCTTAGGACTCATAATTAACTAGGTTAGAGTTCGACGGCGGCTTTGAAAGCTACAATTTGCTAATCAAAATTTGAAGTTATACTGGCAACTATAGTTATTAAACTTATCCACGTGGGAGACAATTGGATTAGGTGTCTAAGCCCATAACTATAATTGGTATATACTTGAATTGATAGTAGCACAGTCCTTTCGGGTTGCCTTCATACTAGCAACTAGACACAATGACCTATTGAGGAAAAGGAAGAATTTATTATTTGATTAATAAATTGAAATAAATGATTTATTAATATATTATGGAAATAATATATTAATTGGAAATCATATTATTTAATTAATAGTTAATCAGAAATTAATTGGAATTAATTTTGGGATTCATTGAATTAATTAAAAGTGCAGGGGCTGGTTGGCAATTTATTGATAGTTGAGGAAAGAAGCTCTAGAACCCTCCTAAAGAGGCTTGGACGAAATCTTCTAGGGAAGCCCTAGAATTTTCGTCCAAGGGCTTATGGATTGAAGCTTCCTCCTCCCTCTCATATCTTATCTTCTTGCTAAGTGTGTTTGTGATTCATTAGAGGTGTTACACTTGTAACACTTGCTCTCAAGCTTCAATATCTTCAAGCTTTTTGGATTGTTATTACTACATAATAATCAAAGATATGTATTATAACCCTTATTATATGATTTTTTGATTATTAACTATAGATCTAGGGTTTACGTATTGTTGTTCATATTGTATGTTCAATTAGAGAAGACATAGATCTTATTAGGGTTGCATGCACTCATAGGATTGTATGTTATGTTAAAACCCATCATTTTTTACACATGTTCGTGTCCTGAGGATCCACATGTGAGATTTGCGTTGAACCTTCTTTGCTAGAGTGCGAGGGATTAGTGGGAGTTTCCGACCCAGGGCCTTTCGCATGCCGAGCGAGCCGCAGTGACTTGGGAGCAGTTTATAGATATGTTCCGCACATAGGATGTTCCTCTTATGGAGAAAGAGTGAATGACATACGAGTACCTTTCGCTCAAGCAGATGACTGATTCGGTGGCGGAGTTCACCAATATGTTTTGAAGAAAGCACTTTTCTGCCTTGAGTATGCCGCTTCAGAGCAGGTGCAGATGTCATGATACTTGAGTATGCTCAAGACGGAGATTCGAGAGTTTGTATTTTCTCAAAAGTATTGGACCTTGACCATGATGCAGTCAACCGCCAGGAGGAGGGAGATTGAGTTGGAGAATCAGTAGAAGGAGGAAGGGACAACTTCTGGTCAATATCAGCTGACAGCCAAGCAGTTCAAGTCAATCGACTCGAGTACAGATCCAGCTGAGGGGAGGAGATCCGAGATTGGCAGGTGCGGGAAGTTTCATACCGGGAGGTGGCGATCTTTTACATGTCGTAGGTGTGGCAAGGAGGGCCACTTTGGTAGGGACTATAGACAGAGTATGCGAGCTTGCTTCCATTGCGGCCAAGAGGGCCACATCAGAGCTCGTTGTCCTTTTCTCGTCTTCGGTGAGGTGTTGGACCCTACACCCCTAGCTTGGCAGTTACCCGACGGTCGTCGTGGGACGGCCGAAGTTTTGGAGACCAAGGTTTGAGTTACCAATTCTTCTATTTAGTCAGTTACTACATCGTAGGTATTCATCAGTATTTTTTTATGTTTTGAAATTTGGTTGTAATCTTGAATGATCAATGGAATGGAATTGTCTTATTTAGCTATGGTTTTATGTAATTTCTTATTATGAAAGAACTGATTATTGTCTTTAGAGTTTTGCTTGTGTGTTGGAAATTATGGATGTTGTTGTGGGTTCATAATTTCCTGTTTATCGGGATATCAGTGGTTGGGGTCAGGTAGTAGAGTTCAAGTTAGCTTGGAATTTAGTAAGGCTTTCAAAGTTGTTAGGATCTAGCATACTCCAAGTGGGTGAGAGTGGAGCCTATCAACAAGAAGACCTTATGCCAAGGTTCAGTTCTCAGTAGGATCTCTTCAAGTTCAAGACTTCCGCACAATTGCTTAATCTCCTAATTTGCATCGAGATCCTCTTCAACTATTGAATTTCCATTCAATTCGTCTTAGTTTTATTTGTCATAGAAATCTGTAGGGCGTTCTCGCGTTTTAGATTGTGGGGTGTTAGGAGCCCAGGTTGAGAGTGTGGTTATCGGTTATCGGATCGGGGGTAAGCTCGAGTGTTGTTGTTGTTGGATTAGTGTCTAAGTCCATAACTATAATTGGTATGTACTTGACCCGAGAGTAGACTGGTCCATTTGGGTTGCATGGGACCGAAACAATCTGAAGGATGGATAATTGAGAAGAGGTTACTTATGGTTTATTAATATATTATAAGTTCTAATATATTAATATGAAATCATATTATTTAATTAGTATTGATCAAGACTTAATTTGGAATTAATATTGTGATCAAAAGAGACTAATTAAATATATGGGGATTGATTATGTAAATCATGCCTTCTTATAATGTGGGCTTATGATCCATAGTTCTTCATGTTGGGCTAAACCCATGTGGTGACCCATGGATACTCCATGGAGGTTTTAACCTATGGAGCATGAGGGATATGGAAAGTCATTAGGGTTTACATGGTGTAACCCTAGTTTGCCACACTATATAAGAGACCCCAAAGCTCATGAAATTGGCACTAGTGGTTACCTTGACCTAAGAGAGTGGAAACACAAGAGGACAAGCCGATTTTATGAGTGCAAGTGACATCTTCTCAAGTTCCTCCATTCATTGTTGGTGTTGTGTGATTCTATTTGAGGTGCAACACTTGGGGCACTAAGTTCTTAAAGGTACAAGGTTTCAACTACACTAAAAGGTATGTCATCTAACTTGTATTTCATGTTGTTTATACTCCATTGTATGCTAGTTAGGATGATGCTTTGCAATATTAAATGTATGCATGTATAATAGAGAAAAACATAGATCCAAAGCATCTAGCGTTGCATGTACACCATAGGAGTGTTAGAATGCTCAAAACCCAATAGTTGTCGGTTAGCAGATCGGGGGTAATCCTGAGTGTTGTCAGTGGATAGATGAGCAGGGCTGTCAGAGCCAGTTAGGAGCTCGTTCTAGTTCAGTATGTGGCCGTTTGGTTTTCTTCACGTTGGTGCATTTATGAGCGGGATTGGAATGACGACGTTTGGCCAAGAATGTTTTGCACTGATCAAATCTACAAATTTTTGGTCAGTTTAGTTGATGTGAGGGTTGTGTCAGACTTCAGGACTTGTAGGTTCCGAGTAAGAAAGTGAGTCCTTTTCGTTATGATTAAGGAGGTTGTATGAAGATGTTTTCTTCAGGGCGCATGTTATCACTAAAATTTCTGGGATGGTAGAATTGTTGAGAGACGGTCGACTGTTGAAGATGTTACAATAAAGATGAATAAGATCTTGGAGTCTTAGTTTCATTGATTTGAGCCTGGTATGGAGCCATTGTTGGCGATGGTTTCAAATGTTGGCATTTCAGTAATCTCAGCCGCGTTAAAGGAGTTATGCTTGAAGGACCCATATTGGTACATCGAGAAGTGGAAGAGAGAACTGATTTCGAGAGCGATATCTAATTTAAGTGGGGGAGAATTGTAACACTCGGTTCTTGGTCATTTCTTAATTCAGGATTATGGACCGAAGGTCGATTATGTAAAGGCTTTGGGCCTTATACAAGTAAGTTTAGACCTTTTTGGGAAGTGGTAATGTGATCTTTCCCTCCCATTCAGGAATGCGTTTTGAAGCTTAGAAGCTTATGATGAGTTAGGGTTTTGGATTTGGATTTGGACTCTTTCCGGCCATGAAAAGTCATAAAGTTGGAAACTTTATGATTTAGGATGTCATTTGGGATTAGATCTGAGTGTTGGGTGAAAGATCTGAAGGGAATAAGCACTAAATAAAGGACTTGTTTTGGACATATGTACGTCGGGCGTACCTGGGGAGTATGCGGAACATACTAGGTCTGAGTTTCGTACAACATGCATACAAATGGAGTACATTGGGCGTACTCAGCCTGCCTTGGACTTTTACTTTCTTTGACTTCCGTTGACCGTTGACTTTTTGACCAAGTTTTGACTTTGGGTTAAACTTGAGGGTTTTAGACTGTTGATTAAGATTTTACCTGTTAGTGGGTTGCAGGAGCAAGCAGTGCAGAAAGGGGAGCGTGTCGTAGTGTTTCCGGGTTCTTCGATTGAGGTGAGTCTTCCTCAATGTACCTGTGGGTCGCAGGCACCAATGTCGGCTCACTAGTTTTGGTTATCATTTATTACAAGGATGTCCGTGGGACTGTATGTAGTCATGTAGGATAGACTGAGGACTCTTGATCTAGGCTTTCCTTCCCGATCCTTATTTGGTTATGGCTCTAGAGTAGGATCATCTGTCTGATCGTCTATCTCACCTCTAGGTACATATGGTTGTGGATTCCTTCCAGATATCCATGTACGTAGTGATATGTTAGATATATATATATATATATATATATATATATATATCCATATACGTAGTGATATGTTAGATTTATATATATATATATATATATATATATATATATATATATATATATCCTGGTGTGATAGGATGCAACAGTAGCAGTATGCTAGTTAGAGTACCAGTAAGCTAGCTATCGTCTAGTGGAGTGCCCTAGGGATTGTACGTAGTCATGTAGGGTAGCCTGAGAACTCTTGATCTAGGATTTATTGGTTATTCCTTGTTTGGTTGTGGCTCTAGAGTAGGACCATCTGTTCGGGTGGCCATCTCACCTATGGTTACTTATGGTTACACATTCCATAGAGGCTAGCTAGTAGTGGTGTAGTGTGCTATGAGAGGTCTAGTAGGCGGTAGTGAGTTATATGATTGATAATTGACGGTGTTATGTGCCTAGTTGATGCTTGATTTTTTATAATACAACATATGGTTGTGGGTTAGGTTGAGGTGGTCCTGTTGTCTGCAATAGGCCAAGATACCTGGTGCGGGCCAGCTGTAAGCTGTAGGCACGGAGGCTCGGGAATAGTGGTTGGGTTGAGGCGGTAGGCCAACAAACCCAACCCATTCCAGTCTGATGACTGATTAGGCCAGGGGTATTCCAGTCCGATGATTGAGGACCCGATAAGCATGCTTGTATATGTTATGTTGTGTTTGGTATTTTGGGGGAAACTTACTAAGCTTTATGCTTACCCATATGTTGTTGTTTTTCAGGTATCATCGGTTTGTGGGAAGGCGAAGGCGTGACTGTACACACTCGTCAACAACATTGAGGATTCCGCATTTATTATATTACTCTGATTTTTTATAAATGTAACTTGGAATAAATGGTTTTCTTAAAAATAAATTTATAATTGAGAAGTTTTAACTTAATAAAAACAAAATTATTTTATTGTGAAAATGGGACGTTACATGGTGGGTTTCCACCGATGGTGAATTTGAAAAAAAAAATGAACGTTGGGAAGGAAATTGACCGTTGGCAAACGACTTTGTTACCATTTTTTGTATATATTTTTTTATTTTAAAAATTTACCACTATATATATATATATATATATATATACACACACACACACACACACACCCACGCACATACACATTTTATCATTCATTTTAAAAAAACACACACAATCGAAATGTCTTCCAATAATCCAAATTTTTCCAACCACAATGCTTCCAACCAATATGTACTTTCGGTTATGATCTGACATCACCACCACCTTACTAGCCACAAATGGGTCCATCAAGTTTATCTCAAAACCACGCGTTTGTAGATGATGTTCCTAGCTATTATTCACAATTCCAAATGTTACAACAATTCCAATTCCAATCCCCAACACCCCAAACAACTTCCCAAACGCAAACGCAAACCCAATTCCAATTTCAATATCAACCGCCCTTCACACCCGCAACCGAAACTCTTTCTGTTTCGGAGCCCGAAGAACAAACTCAACCAAAAAAAGGGATGGCCGATTCGAGAAGATAGAGTAAAAAGGATGAGATGGAATTAGCAATGGCATGGGTCGATATATTCGAAGATAGCAACACGAGAAAGGGCCAATCGTGTGATCAATTTTGGTTACGTGTTACGGAGCGGTTTTGTAAGGGGATGGGTCGAGATCCAAATTACCGGACGTTCAACCAATATAACTCGAAATGGAATCTTGTTAACAAACTTGTGACACATTGGAACAAAATTTACACAAACTTCGAAAAGCAATGGGTTAGCGACGAAAGTGAAGCGAGTTTGTTAAAAAAAACGCACGCGACATTTCTAAGATAACATGTTAAAGCCTTTTAAGTTCATTCATGTGTGGAAAGTTGTAAAAATAAACATTAGGTGGAAGGAGCTTGCAACACATGAAGACATTGCTAATTCGCCAAAAAGAAGTTGAACATCTTCATATTCGAGCTCTCAACAAATGTCATCGGATGGTCACATTGGCGTTGATCTTAATGATGATAACGACGACATCGAAGAAATACGTCCGCCTCCATGTCCCATGGGATGGGACAAAGAAAAAGCTCGAGGAAAAGGAAAAGGAAAAGCGACATCGTCAAATTCGTCAGTAAAAAACGAAGCGGTCAACTATATGAGAGGAAATGATAGCACAAATAACACAATTGAATACAACTTTGAAGAAGCATATGACTGAAACCGTCCGACTCAAAAAATATTTGTTGTTGATGCAAGATGTGAGACACCTCGACCCCAGAGATCAGGAGGCGGCTAAAGTGGTGAGGCGTCGATTCGCGAAAAATATAATCTAAAACGCAATTGAAATTTCGATGTTATGTTTTGTTTTCTAGGTTTTTTTTATTTTTCATTTCATGTTTTTTTTTAGGTTTTTTTAATGTAATTTTTAGTTTCATGTTATTTTTTTTAGGATTTCTAAAATGTAATTTTTAATTTTATGTAATTTTTAATTTTAGTATGTTTTTTTATTAAAAAAGTTTTTATTTTTTTATTGAAATTAAAAAAATCATAAGTACAACCATTACCATATCCTACTTTGTCGGTAAAATTTGTAAAAAAAATGTAAAACTGATATGGGGCATATGTGACACCCTTTTCCCTAAGTACTTTTGAAAAATACATATTTTGGATAAATGTAGTTATTTTCTTAATAAAAAATCTTCTCATTTTGGTCGTGATTGTGACTAACCCTTTGAAAGAAAGTAAGTTCATCGTGTTTTCATTTTTCCATCAATCGCCTCCATTTTGTGCCTTTTAGTCGTTGGCTGTTTCGTTTTGCAATTTGCATGGTTGTTCTGCATAACATAGATGTTGCATCTTGACATGTTTAAATGAATCTTGAATCGAGAGTAGCTGAGTAGGTGTTATCCCCCCCCCCCTAGTGTTGTTGATGCATGCGCCACTGACTTCATACATGTCGATGGTTGCTAAACATGCCACAATATATTATATATTTAATTGAAGAATTGGTCATAATTAAGACATTTTTAGAAAAAGTATATATAATTTTCGATTGGATTAAAATAGAAAAGGGAGTGAGTGGGTAGAGGTTTAGATATGGTATTGGGAGGCTAGAAAGAAGATAAACTAACACAGGAAGAATTGGTTCGATGCATGGCCACATAAAGCGATAAGGGAGAGAGATGATAGGTATATTCCCTAATACTTGTTTCTTTATTATATATATATATATATATATATATATATATATATATATATATATATATATATATATATATATATATATATATAGGTTCATCTGACAAAATGCTAATTTTGTAATAAATTTTAAAATATGGGCCAAAAATGTAATTTTTGAAAGTTGGATGACCTGTTGACTGGGTCAAAGGGTTAAATTGAATACGATTACCGGTATTTGGGACTTAGTTGAATAAAATATATATATAAAGACTAAATCGATTATGAAGCTAATATGTAAGGACTTTATTGCAGTTTTCTATATATATATATATATACATATATATATATATATATATATATATATATATAGGGTTGAGTTATTTGGAAAATAAGGAAAACCCTAAAAAAAGAAAAGAGCGAATCAGAACTTGACAACGCACATATGTATGAATATTACGCAACAGGTCTTCAAAAGGATATTTTAGTAAACATTTCGTTTGGAAAATCGGTTACACTTTCGAAATTCGAACTCGGAATCGATTCAAAACTGAACAAATTTCAATTTTGAGTTTTGAATTTGAAATTCAAAATGATTTCTACTTCACCGATTTTCAAATTCAAATTTTGAATAGATATTTCGATTAAATGTTGAGATATATTTGAACGATATCTGCAAAAAATTAGACAAATATACTCAAATCTACGAATCGATCTGCAAAAATCACAAAATCACAATCGGCATTGCCTGATATTCCCAATCGGCGTTTCTCCCAGTGTCGCACAGCCTCACACACGCATCATCTAAATTTGGTTTCTTCAATTTTATTAATTTGAATTTCGTTTCTGATTTCTATGTTTGATTTGTTCACGTAATTGTATTTTGCCCAACCCCATCCCCACAAATTCCAATTGATTGTTGCTTATTTTCTGGTTAAGAATTTCTTAATTAGACAGATTATGCATATCAAGATGAACGAAGGATTGCTAAGAATTTCACAGCCTTTCTTTTGTAAACCCGTAGATACATGAAGCTTATCTTTTGTTAATTACAATAATATTCTATTTTTTTAAATGGAAAAAATGGTTTTTATATTTTTTTTTGTATTCACGTGTAAATTTATTTGTACATTAGAAATCAAATTGATGAGAATGCATACAGAGAGCATATAAAAAAAAGGAAGATGATTGTAATGGAATTTCAAATTCCAGGGTAGGATACAAGAAAGTGATTTTGAGTATGTTGGGCACAAGCTGAAGGCATGACGAACAAATACTACATTGGTTACATAGACAGCTCAACTGTTCTCCTAAAAACTGTTTATGTTGGCAACAAAAGTAAATACAATAAGAATATTGGAATCCAATTTGAATTCCAATTACAAGTCTGATGTGAATTCTATGAAACAAAGATTATCCATCCAGAATACATTGATTTTATTGTATTGAAAGGAAGTCCCTATCCAGCATATTGGATATTAAAGCTTTCAGTCAACATTTTCATCTGCTACTTGTCAAATCAAGAGATAGAAGATAAGGTATACATTGTACTTTTATAAATTAATGATATATAACATTGAAGTTCCAAAAATTAGCAATAGTTAATTACAATATATATATTTTTCATCTGTGTACCTTTTAATTGTAATATTTACATTTTGGTCATTAAAGTATATATTTAACATTAATTATTGTTTGATCCTTAAAAGTTATTGCCACCATTGAACAGCAATCACAAAGAACACAAGAAATTATGACAATACTAATGCTCAAAGGGTGTAACACCAAAAATAATCATTTTATAATTGTTGATGTGCATGACATCACAAGACAAAATAAAACACTTACACCACTTACAAAGACAAGTTTTGGCACCTACAAAGACAACACCTCTGGTTACTCCAAAACAGCTTCCAACATCTTTAAATGTTTAAAGTAATCCTACCATTGAAACAAATTCCACATCCTACAAAAAACCACATGCAGCAACTTCAATTTAGACATCAGGGATTTTGAAATCCAAAAAATCAATAGATATTCTTATTCAGATCTTTCAATTACTTCAATTGTTACTGATTTCTGGTTCACCAATTACAAATTCTTCAGAGATTATTGAACGATGTCTGTAAACATTGGAGAATTAACTTCAACTTACGTACATGAAGGTTCTATTAGCAAAATTTATGAATCATGCTCTTTGAATACAGAAGACGATATTCTTAAGTTAACAGGTGAATTGTTTTCCATGTTACTATACTTTCTAACTTTTGTCTTATTACATAATAGTCCCTGTATTTAAGTTTGGAATTAATTTACTTTCATAACTGGACTTTCACTTACAGTTATAGCCCCTCTACATCAAACACTTTGACAATAAATGCACATCGAAGACAGGAAAAAAAAGAACCTATCAACAGAACCAAGAAAGGAAAACTATATCAAAAAAATTATTTCAATGATATTTAGCATAGTGATGATAAAGTAAATTATTTTCACTTGGATATGAAAAAATTCAACAACAAAAATACTAAACTCAAACAATGAAATCAACATCCTTTTTCAACAAAAAAAAATAAAAAAATAAAATCAAGAACATAATAACAGCATTCATCATAACTTTACATATCAAACTGCATTTAAGTTATTTTCCTTCTGAAACAATTTTGCTTCAGAAATAAGCATCTCCTTATGAATATTGTGCTCCGATAACATAAGCTTCGCCATGTACTTCATCCTCAAAATCTTCAATGAAGTTATCAATGTACTTGGATTATGATCAAGCTCGCAATCCCAACAATAGCCTGACTGTCCAATGAATGTCTCCATATGCCTCATCAGATACAAACCACAATCATAGTTTCTCTCATGCTTTTTCCAATTGAAATTAACAACCACATATGCTAAATTTTTCAAATCACTTTCTTTTTCATGACCAACATAAAATAAATAGAGGCAGAAGAAGTAATGCTGCATACACAAATAAACAATTTTTATTATTAAATTATTTATATATTATATATAATTCAATAACTTACTATTATAAAAAGATAATAAATTAAAGTACTTCATACACTACCAGTATTCTAGATATATTTCCATAGGTTGTTTCCACATCTCCATTATTATAAATATGGTCTATGATCATCCAAGCAGGTTTCCTCAAATCAAAACATATTAAATAATATTTTGGCCTATTAACAATAGGAAAAAAAATCTGCACGTATAAACATAAAAAATATATAATGTATCAAATGTTATTAGCTTTATATATAATGAAACATGATATTTACCAGATCCATGTCAGTAAATGGATATTTGTCATAGAACCTTAAATTGTATTCTTGAACTATCGATCTAAACTTATCAAATCTGTATAGATCTGATATCGTTTCATCAAGAATATAATTTGTCTGTATTATGATTGGATATATGAAAAAGTTAGTATATATTAATTTTAAATAAAAATAATATTTTAACTAACCAATATTTTTGTATGGAAGAATACTCTGGATGGTGCCATAACTGAGTTTGGTGTGTAAATAATGTTAAGGAAAGATGACCAACAATCAATAACATTACAACTAATAGGCTTGTTTGCTTCAAAACAATATGAATCTTCAACAAACATAAGTTGTGCATCTTTTAACTCCCATATGGTTTCCCTGTAAAATTATTAAAGAAAAATATCAGTTAAAATTAAAATAAAAATTCTGATAATATTATAACATTTGCATTACCGAAGATTTCTATTTGAACATAATATTGACTTGCAAATATCAATTTCCATATCAGTAATCTTGTTTCTAATTGAAACTATGCTATTCATATACGGAGAACAAAAAGTAGAAGCTGAACTGCAAATATCAATTCCTGTTCCTGTAGAATTTTCATCCACGAATTAGAGTTTCTTTTTGGTACTTCTGTATATGATTTCATCTATTTCCTTTAATACTCATGGGCTAAAGAAACTATCTGAAGGAGAAAATTCAATTCCAGAACATTTTTCACTTTTTCCTGAAGGTTTGGGTGTGCTGATGTGATTATAATCACACAATTGATCTTCTTCACCTACATCAATCAATTTAAAAGAATAATTCAACAAAAACATGAAAATACTAGAGTTTACTATAGTATATTCATCAATTTTTTATTTACAAATGGACAATTTATATATAATGATGTGCACACATCCAACAATTTGTTAATCATATGAACTCAAATAACCAATTACTAAAGACATACCATCAAATTCTTTGACAGTAGCATCCCTCTGCGTAGATATCAAAGACTGTCCACTATCCATCGATAATAAATATCATAATCTAAGAAGATTTACAATATTTAAACAACCGTTAATTAAAGCCTAAGAAAATTTACTAAATTACATAATCTAAGAATGACAAACGACAAGTTTCACAAAATACACAAACTAAAAAAATCAAATAGTATACTAGTTGCAGATGTGTATCCAAAAAACAATATAAAAACAATAAATTTCACCTTAACGTCATAATGATACAATAAGTTCTACTTATAAATTTTGATGAAAAAATTATCAAGAACTGCTTGACAGATAAGGCATACAAGCCTAACATACCACTATCTGGTACACATTCTAATCAAGAAACCAATTAACAATTTGTCTCCTTCCTAATTAACTATATAATCAGGTAAAAACGTGCACATCAAACTCCATAAATCAACATTAAGAAGATATTATTATTAAAAACAAAAGTTAGCAAAGAATCAAACTTCAATCATTCATAAAATGCTTAACTTCATGACATCTTCCTGATCCAAATTGTTAGTTGGTTTCTTCAGCTTGAACAAAATATTTGCTTTTGTTTAATCTCTAATAAGCTCCATCCTAACATAACTATTTATCTTACCATCTAGAAATTGGGATTCCCATAAATGCCAAATTGGACAAGAAATAGGGCATCTTATTATAGTTTCCACTTCACAATCTTACTTTTGTAAAACAAATTTGATGAAGAATTGACACTCAATTAAGTTATCGATTTACCAAATTCAACTTGAACAGTAAAGAAGTGAGAATCGGCTAACAGCAAAGAAGTGAGAATTGATTGAGAGTAGATAAATAAAATACCTTTAAGAAGCTATTGATAGATCATCAATGCCGAAACAACTGTGCAAACGTCGGGATGGGGAGATACAGTGCCGTGGGGGTCGTCCGGAGAAGGATAGAAGGAGAAATAACCGATCCCCCCAAAATTCATAACCGATCCCACTCAATTCTCTATCAGATCATAAAATCGGCGCGTATATCTTCTCCTATTTGCCGCCTATTGACCTCAATCGACGACTACAAATGTCACACACAACCGATCCCCCCAAAACTCATAACCGATCCCGCCTCTTAACGAAAATCGTCCAGTCTAATGTTCTAGGGTTTACGCCTCTAATCGATCGATTTACTTTAATACCCTTTAAACCATTATTTATAAATTACTTAATTAATTACATGTGTCAAATTCTAATTGGTCCTCACTTGATGCCTTAATTCCTTATTTTCCAAAGAACCCATTCCTATATATATATATATATATATATATATATATATATATATATATATATATATATATATATATATATATATATATATATATACTAGTCGTGTACCCGCGCTATGCAGAGGCACCAATAGTTTATTTTCGCAATCAGTTTCCGACAATGGTTTGTTTCTTTTTGTAGGACTTTTCACGAATAGTTTTTTTTCTGCAATTAGTTTTATTTTCAGTAGACGGCAGATAATTTCTTTTCGACAAATAATTTATTCTCAATTATTAGTTACCTTTAGCAAAACATGTCTTAGTTTCTAATTTTTTCTAAAATTCTGAATCTTAAACATTCCTTGATTAGTTTTCGGCGAAATTACTTTTTTTCGGCGAATAGTTTCTTTCAGTACGTTGTTTGGAAATATTTTTTCTACAATTATATAAGTTTTGAAAAACGAATAATTTCTTTTCGGAAATAGTTTATTTTTGAAGATTATTTTCTTTTTGTAACTCATGTTTCGGTTAGTATTTATGATTATTACTTCCTCCGTCCCAAAATTATAGTCCATCTTTCCTTTTTGGTTTGTCCCAAAATAATAGTCCACTTCTAAAAATAAATAACATTTTTACCAAAATACCCCCTAATTATTACTTAACCAACTAAACATTTAATGGAACATTAAACGCAAAGTAAGGACAAAATTGTCATTTTATTAAATAAAGTTAGTCGTAATTAATGTTTTTCTTAATATGTGTGTTTTTTGTCTGTGAACAATAATATTGGGACGGAGGGAGTATAACTGAAAAATCAAGTCGAAGTTGAATTAAAGGAATCATTTTTAAAATGCTATGTCTTATGATGCTAACCGAGTCAAACCACTTATATATTTTTGAAATTTTAAGGATATCTTATGTAACATACATACTTATATTTAGTTTAGATAAGCATGTAAATTATATTATATACGTATAATTTAAATTTTCATTTTTTAAAATAAATTGTGCATATTTTTTGAGGTTTAATTAATAATGACTATTGTGTATTAATTTGTTGAATTTAAAAAGAAATGACTTTAAATCATACGTCAAATTAAAAACTTATATAAAAGATATTTAAAAAATGATTATCAATTTGATTTATTACATAAAGAATTTGCTAACAATAATTAAAATTAAAAGATATTTACGAAATTTAATATATTTATGAAATTTAATATGGGTCAACATCATTTGTAACAAAACTTCTTAAAGCAATATGAGTATATTGCAAAATTCTCAAAACATAAACAATAATTTCCAAGATTAAAAATATATAAAGATCCTTTAAGAATTATCCATTTGTCCTCTTTAACACAAAATCTTTTTTACCTCTAATATAATTTGTTATATTTTGAGACATGCGGTTCATTTTATATTTTTTAAGCGTAACTTAAATTGGAAATTGAAAAATATAAGTTTTAAGATATTTTCTTCATTTATACATTCAAACTAATTATACAAGAGTTTAGGTTTAAAGTAAAAAAAAATATGGATATATTTTTAAATTTTAATCATTACTCAAAGAGGTAAAATAAAAATAATATAAAAGAACGGTGGAGGGGAGACAATGTGTCGTTCTATAACTTCTATTTATCCTTCCAAGAGCCGTTCCAAAAGAAATTGTCTTTCCAATTTTCAGTTTCCAGTATACGAATAGTCAATTAATTTACTCTTCTGTGATGCCATCATGTATGCATGACTTTTCCTTTTCCGTTAATTTAATTATAGACAATAAATTCACATATATAAAAAACAACATACCTTATATTTTATTGATATAATATGTTTATCTACAAATACATTTAGATTAAAAATAAACTAAAACATTAACAACCATAATATGTTACTATTTATTTCCTTAATTCACTCTAAACGTGTTTATACATTAAATAATGATTTTAAGCAATGCTTTTTAGTTTCTAACAAACAAAATAAAACAACCATATAAACATAAATGTTACTGTTTGGGAGCTGATCCGTACACAACAATTTTTCTTCATACACAACAATTGGTGCTTTAAAATATTGTATTGTACAACTATATAATGCATGAATTGTTGTGTAAGGCAAAAAACTGTTGTGTACGAATCACTTGTTTTGTTAAAAAATTTAAAACCCACTCAAGTCTCGAGATTTTGATATCTTTATCAAAAAACAAATATAGAACACATATTAGGAAGAAATTCTATAAACGTGCAGAAGGATTCTTTTCAAAGAAGAATCAAATAAAATATTTCTGAAACCTTTTACTAATGATGTATAAAAATACAAAACGTAAATCTGCAATGCAATCATAAATATATATACAACTACAAATACTATTACAAAGCCTGATAATTTGATTACAAATACCAGAAACGGTTATTAGATACTCAAAAAAACTAAGCACACACAAATATATATTAAACATGAAAAATACAAACACTTACCAACGAAAAACTAATAAAAATTACATACAAACCAAGATCTAGGTATTAGAAAGAGAGATATAGAGAGAAAGCTAGCTAGCACTGGATGTTGATGGGAATCGATGGTTGTTGTGGACGTTTTTGCTCTAGGGTTTCCAGAACCAGACTTTTGCGTGGTTAGAATGGCTATGATAGGTGGTTGAAGGCGGTTCCGGATCAAGATTTTCCAGATCCAGGTGAGCAGTAACGTAGTGATTGGTGGTTGGAGGCGGCGTTTGGTGGTTTTTAAGGGTAGTTTTAGAGCAGGTGAAGATAATCACAGGGATGGGTAATGTTGGTTGCTAGGTATTTCATAGGAAAGAAAAAAAACAGTGAGAGATGGTGGTGAAAGGGAAGATGAGTGGTTGAACTTGGTGTTTTATGATGGTTGTGGGTTATTATGGAGAAGGAACAATATTGTTGCTGCATTAGTTGGCGTTTCACGAGCATATGTGGCTAGAAGTATTTCACAGAGAAAAAGGAACGATAGGTTTTGAAATTAGGGTTAACCATCTTGATTTTATAGTTGTAGAAATTGTTTTTGATTGGTTTAAACCTATTTACTTGGATCACCATATAATTAATCTAAACCGTTGAATGAAGATCTAAAGGTTCAAAATCTAGCTCCTTATTTTTAAGACTTTGGTCTTAAAAAATGGTGAGTCTTAAATTATGTATGCATTATAAAGTAGTTAGATATATATATATATATATATATATATATATATATATATATATATATATATATATATGGCTACGTTATTTTGTTTCTTACATTTATTGTGTGCTAGAATGCACCAATAGAAATTTAGTAAATTAAATAATTATTTAATTAAATAAATATAGATATTAAATGGTTTCCATAATTATATGTATATTAAATAATATCCATAATTATAATTCTTTTTTATAGAAACTAATTAAATCCGTCATTAATGTCAGCAATAACATTCTTTCAGAATGAATTCGCATCTAGGTTTTTATATATGAATTCGTATTTTGTTTCAAGACCCACTCACTTAAAATACAATAAAGTTGAATGGAATATGAAGAACGAGAGTGTATTCTACTAGAATACACTCTCATTCTGCTGGAATACACTCTCAATCTTGTAGATATGAATTCATTTTCAAAAAATATTATTGTTGACATTAATGACGAATTTAATTAGTTTTCATAAAAATGAGTTATAAGTATGGATAAAATTTAATATACATATAATTAATACTAAACTTTTATTGGTGCATTCTAGCGCACAATAGATGTGAGAAACATTTGAACCTACCTCTCTCTCTCTCTCTCTATATATATATATATATATATATATATATATATATATATATATATATATATATATTACATATTCGTTGTATTTTTAATGTCCTTTGATATAATTTTGTTGTTTGTCGAATATTAAATATATTAAGTCAGAGCTTAGAAAATTAAAAGTATTGAACTTGGTACATAATATCAAAATAGTACAATTATAAAGAAAACAAATCGGTAGATATATGGAAAAGTTCAAACAACAAAACTAAAAGATTGAGAACATAAATGTAAACATAACTGTGACCTCTTAGATGATTTTAATCAAATTATTAAAATTAAAAATATTTTTAAACAAAAGAGAATATTGAAGTACTAGTCTATTTTCTTTAATTGATGCTAATGTATCGTAATTTATACTAAAAGATTGTTTTTTTTTGTTGTATTTGTACTTTATTTTATTGAAAAACTTAATCTATCAAAAATCATGATAGTTTCGTATTGATTTATTTTTAATTAAAAATACTTTTTTAATTCAATTGTTTTCATGTATGAATACTAGTTATGAATAGATTAGATTTATTATTAAAAAAATATTATATATATATATATATATATATATATATATATATATATATGAATAGATTAGATTTATTATTAAAAAATATTATATATATATATATATATATATAGAGAGAGAGAGAGAGTTAGAGAGAGAGAGAGGGGGAGAGAGATCTAGTAAGAAGGAAATATTTTGTACAAAATATAAGAAGTGTATTATTTGTATGATTTTTGACGATTCAACAAAGTGAATCTTTAGATAATATAAAAATAATATGATTTGCAACAAAAAAAAAAAACCGCATCGATGCTTTATTTTTACGATGATTCATTAAAGTTGTCTAAAAAGTAAATTAAAACTTGATGCAGTAAAAAAATGAATTATGAATGTTTTTTTCGAGAATTTTTTTATAAATCATGTTACTTTTAAATCATGTAATGATTAATTTCGTTAGTTGAACAAAAAACATACAAATTGTGCACTTTTTAACTTTCCTATTTAATATTTATTTTTTATTTGATCTTGACTCAAAGAGAAAGTTTAGCTGAGAACCTCACAACCGCTAAAAACCATCTTAAATTGAGAACTTTTAATCTACATAACATTTTTCAAAAAATAAATATCAAATATCATTATTTGCTTTGCCTACGGTATTCCAAAAAAATTATGAATTATTTTAAATTCAGCAAAAATATTATAAAAAAAGCATATGCATATACAAAAAAAAATTATATGCATGTGTATATGTTCATATGTACATAATTGGTCATTAAAAAGCTTAGTGAGTTCTTCCCTTTGGAACCCCGAGCTCTTCTCTTTAGAATCAGAAGTATCTGAAACATAAACTGAAAACCGTAAGCACAAAACTTAGTGAGTTCCCCAACATACCACATACCATACATACATAACACATAACGGGCCCCACCCAATGAGTGTAATGGGCCCAACCACATTCGCATAACAAGCCCCGCCCAAACTCGTGTAACGGGCCCCGTCCACATACAATTCTTATAAACATGACATGTAATAGCATACAGAATAACCATCGGGTCCCGCCCAGTAAGCATACAAGCACATACACATACAAGAGTCACATGGACATCTAGTATTTTAATATAACAGATCATGGGCCGGTATTGGTGCCTTCAACCCGCTAAGCATGGTGAGGAAAACTCACCTCGAACTGCTGAATCTCACGGATAAATATCTGGTTGTTGGCTCGCTAAAAATCATTGCGCTATAATCACAAAACATCATCCAACTAATAATTGGATCCTGATTCACCCTAGGAGTCCAAATTAGGGTAAAAGTGTTGGATTGGGTTTCGAATCCCATAACTATAGTTGGTATATATACTTGAATTGATTGTAACACAGTCCTTTTGTTGGATATGCTCTTCTTCGTTACACCCATAACACACCCTTTTGCTGGATGTGCACTCATTGGCGTAATGCCCAGTCTTCCCATACTTGTAACAAGTCACCTCCTCGCTATATTTTCTAAAGTGCTTCTTTTTTCACTTCTCGCACCATCTTGCTTCACCTCCTCCTCCTCTGAACTTATTAGAACCAGACTTTGATAATTTTATTTTCTTGTTGGACCTTGAAGATCCATCAAATTTCCTTTTGTCTCCTACCTGAGATCTCTCCAAACCCTTCTCCCTTAACTGGGTCGCTACATTCTTGGCTGCTCTAACGGCTGTCTTCAAAGTAGTTTCCAATTTGACCATTGGGCCAAAGTCCGCTGACAATCCATTAGCAAACCTCTCTATCTTTGAGAGTTCAGTAGGCACCAAGTAGAAGTTCGAGACATGAATATTAAGATAGGGAACACTTTGTTTATGATAGACGTATAAATCCTCCTTGTTCCTCCAAAAAGTTACATGCCAGTTCTAATATCATAGTCGAACATTTATATATCTGAACACATAATGTTTCCAGATCCGATCGGTAATAGACCATAGATCTGATTAAATAATAGCATATAAGACATCTTTATAGCTATCACATAAATCATCTAGCACATAAAAGCAATTTAGGCATCTTTCCCAAAATAAGCTAGTGCTCGTGTCTAAAATATAGTAGACACTCACCTCACAATCATCACTTAGCATTCTAAGTTTAAGTCTAGAAATCCTACAATTTCCTAGTTCGCTTAAACTAATGCTCTGATACCAACTGTGACATCCCCAATTTCACAGCCAGAAAAGACTGATTTGTTTATGCTTTATTTGAAAATCATAGTAACTTTTTAAAGAAAGTGTTGCGGAAGTTGTTCCCAAAAATGTGATAAAAATTTTAACAAAGCATTTCCGAAGAAATGTATTTCATTATATTAAAACCTAGGGATGTCATTGTCAATACAAATCAAAAGCATAAACCGAAACAACATAGGCCTTACAACATTTATTTATATCTACTGGCCAATAATCCATAAACTCTCATCCGATCATCACATTTATGCTCTTGTGCCACTGCATGTAATACAAGAAACTGAGTGGGTCAGGCTTGGGAGCCTGGTGAGCACATAGGGTTTTCAACCCACAATAATTAAGTTTATTAGTTTCATCACATCAATCACCCCGATTACCCATTCCCGTTATCCTCAATTTCTGTCCCTAAAACATCTAATTCAAGGGACCTAGCCTAAGGATTTTCATCGGGATGGACACTACTACTAAGGGGATTCCTCAGCGATATATGTCCATAAGGCAACAATGAGCGAGGATGGAGTACACCGATGAACACATCGTTCACAAACACCTACAGGTTGTGAGTCTGCTAGCGTTCCACAACACTGTCTAGAATAGTCTGTGGTCGTCATCTATACTCCGGTAGATGACTGGATCATCATAAACATCGAGGCCTCTCATCATTTTATTTCATCACACATCAACTATTTCATCTACCCAGGAACACAAATAATATGCACACATAGCATGTAATTTATATTAAATACTTCATATCTATGTGTAAGATGAAAGTAACTATGCACTCACTTGTTAAAGTGATGATTTCCAACTCGGGCAGCGCTTCGCTTCTAATAATTTATTTTCCTTCGACGAAACCTAGTATTATTACCACTAGATTTTAGTCTAATATTTATCACGACTATTTACGAGCGTTATTATTTTATAAGTGTTAAACAATACTTTTCAACCACTATGTACAGACAGGGGCCACACATGAAACACCGGAGGTCAGGACCATTTTGGCATTATAGCACTTCTGAAATCCAAAAACCCTATGCGGCCCTTCAAACCAGATTCCCCATACCGCGAGTAGTTAAAAGATATTATAATAACACTTTATATTTTATAATACTTAGCACATATATTGTTTACAGGTTCATAATAACGACTTACGACAATAAATATAAGTTACACTGAAAACAGAATAGTGTAGCTTAACTTACCGGGTTTTTAACGAAAACTGGGAAATTACGAAGGCAGAACTTCGTCTCTAAAAACTTCTTTCGTCAGCTTTTTGACGACTCAGAGTTTCTCTATCGCACCCTAAAACTAGGAGAAATTGAACAAGAAAGAAAGAAGGATTCTAGAGAGAGTTTAGAGGAATGATGTAAGAAAATATGAAAAATCCGTCTGTATCTTCTGCATAAGAGCTCCGTTTTCTACATTATTTGTATCCACGCATTGGTATTTACGAGTACTACAACTTTTATTTAGACCCCGTCGGCTAATTCTCATTCTATCTCAGATTTACAAATCTGTATCGAATTTATCGCGCTCGAAGAGTAGGGACTAAGTTTCGTCCATATCTTTAACATACGAGCTCTATTCTCGACGTTCTTTATGTCCACATGTTGGTATTTACGAGTACTACGACTTTCATTTAGACTCCATAGGCTAATTCTTATTATATCTCAGATTTACAAATCTGTATCGAATTCGTCGCGCTCGAAGAGTAGGGACTAAGTTTCGTCCATATCTTTCGCATACGAGCTCCGTTTTCGACTGTTTTTTTATCGTTGAGATCCTATTAACGAGATCTTCAATTCTTGTTTAGATTGTTTTGGCTAAAAATCGATTGATCTAAAATTCGATTTCCGGGTTGTGCACTGCTTTGCAAAATCTTAGAAAAATCATAACTTCCTCATACGAAGTCAGATTTGGACGTTCTTTTTATGCACGCTCTTGGTTTAACGTATACTACGACTTTAATTTAGATATCTAAGGCTAAAAATTATTTTTTTTCATAAATTCACTTTTTACGATTCCCAGTGTCGTGCTGGTTTTGCCGCAAAACTTCGACAGGTCATAACTTCTTCGTTATATGTCGGATTTCAGCGTTCTTTATATATCCGGAATCCTTTTCACGACCACTTCAAATTTCTTCAAGGATATTGGGTCAAATTTTCATTCTATTTTTGACGCATATTTTTATTATTATATTTTTATATCGTTATAAGTACATATGTTGCACATAAATCACATAAATCACATAATACTCAAATAATTCCTCTTCATTACTTCAAAATAGGTTACAATTATTGACCCTAACTATTATATCATTATGATAATTCTTAGCCAGAAACACGGACGTTACAATATAACTCTTAGGCGTTCTAGTAGAGTTAGCATTCCTCCTGTGTTGTATGGTTTCAATATAACGACAGCAGGCGATATGGTTATCAGTGATAGTACACTGGTAAATTTGGAAGAACCTGCTAACTACAAGGAAGAAATGGCGGGCCCTGAGTCTGCCAAGTGGAAAGAGGCAATGGACAGCGAGATCAAGTCCATGTATGAAAACCAAGTTTGGAATTTGGTTGACAATGTACCAGGTCGTAAGACAGTTGGGTGCAAATGGATCTTCAAGAAGAAGACCGACATGGATGGTGATGCGACATAAACCTCAGGCGGCTCTTCTGGTCTTCTGCTGCGGCGGAGATCTGAATATCACAGTGCAAACCCGTTAGAGTCGTCCCAGGGACTGTGCCCCGGGAGCGGACTCTGACGGTCAAGTTAGATCAGCTGTTAGATCTGAGATGGTCCTCCATAGCTGGAGAGAACCATCTTAGTGCTAGTGGTGGTGTATGGTGGCTGACGGCGGCGGGTGGCGGCTGAGCCACCCGGCCGTAGTATAGTGGCGGCTGAGCCATGGGGAAGTCTATGGTGGCTGCTGAGCCAAAGGGAAGATCCCTCCCCATAGAGGAGGTACTATTCATTATATAGGGGGCAATTAGGTCAAGGGAAATTAGGTCAGGCCTTGGGCCAGCCCAATTTAGGCCCAGCTAGCAAGGAGCTGGGCAAGGCCGCCCGGAGGCGCCGGGTGGGGCTGGCGGGCGCGCACCAGGAAAGGATGGCAAGGGAGCGCCTGACCGGGCCGGCAGGAGAGTCCCCAGCAGGGCTGGCAAGGGAGTCCCCAGCAAGGCTGGCAAGGGAGCGCCAGGCCGGGCCGGAGGGAGAGTCCCCAGCAGGGCTGGCAAGGGAGTCCCCAGCAAGGCTGGCAAGGGAATGCCAGGCAAGGCTGGCAGGAACGCGCCAGGCTAGGCTGGCGCTCTAGATCAGTCTAGGCCATGCTAATGGACCATATATCATCAAGTCCCCCTAGTCTGGTGTTATTGGTATGCGACCAATGACATCGGACTGGACTTAGCCATATAAAATGTGCGTCGTCAAGTCCCCCTAGTCTAATGCGATTAGGTTGCTGACAATCGGATCAGACTAGATAAAGCACCAAAGCATTTAAATAATAGAGAGAATGACCGAACCTCGCTTACGAGAGTCGTGGGGTTGTGCGATGAGCCAAACATTGCTTATGCAGCTTGAGATGACTTGATACTCCTTCATTGAGATGAGTGCGAGCCGATCGGTGCGATGCAACGTAACTATTGTTGCGATCATGCGGATCGAGGCTGCTAGAGAGTGTTACACGACACTGATGTCGATAAAATATCGGGGCGGGGTAGCTAAGAACCGTAAGCTTGCCATTCAATCCCTAAGACTGTTATCCGACGTGATTGTTATGGTAGCCATGCGAGATGGGATGTCACCAGTAACCATCTACATAGTCTGCATTAATAACCGTTTTGAGGATCTTCCTTGCTTGGGCTACACCTAGCTGGATTCCCCCCAGTCTGATGTGGGTAGCGTAGGTAGCCGTGTCAGACTATGTTGTCAAACCAATAAACCGTAAGGTTGTTGACCATAATATAAGTGGCAGATATTCCGAGAGCTATGCGATTAGGTTGCTAGCGAGGGTCACACAGTGAGACTATTGCCGATAGCCAAACAATAGAATTGTTTAGGGATAGGCAGTGAGGCTATAGGTTGGGGTTGCATAGCAAGACCGTTTTCGAGAGCCAGGAAACAGAGGTGCTGTGGGATACGCGACAAGGCTACAGGTAGGGTTGCACAACAAGACCATTTCCGAGAGCCAGGAAACAGAGATGTTGTGGGGTACGCGGCGAGGCTACAGGTAGGGTTGCACAGCAAGACCATTTCTGAGAGCCAGGAAACAGGGGTGCTGTGGGATATGCGACGAGGCTACAGGTAGGGTTGCACAACAAGACCGTTTCCGAGAGCCAGGAAACAGAGGTGTTGTAGGGTCGTAGGTCGTAGGGCCACTGTCGGGATGACCTTCTCGCTGGAGAGTATCCTTACTATAGCAGGATGTAATGTGGATAACACTTCATCGATCATCGGTGCGCGACGATGCGCGACTTATGTTGCACAACTTAGGAGAATAGCTCGTGTTTAGCATCCAGCGAACATGGAGATGTCATGCAGGAAAGCATCACGTGTAATAGATCGGGTTTGGCTGCTACCGATCGTAGATAGATCACGCGAGAGAGCATCGCGTGGAATGGATTGGGCTTGGCTGCCAGCGATCGTAGATAAATCACGAAGAAGAGCATCGCGTGGAATGGATCAGATCATGTTGCTATAATGGAGTCGGGCTGAGAAGCCAAGCGACTCGAGGCAAAGGTACTGAACCTCGCATGCGGAGCTTGTCGCTGTAATGGAGCCGGGCTGAGAAGCCAGACGACTTGAGGCGAGGGTACTAAACCTCGCATGCGGAGCTTGCCGCTACAATGGAGTCGGGCTGAGAAGCCAGGCGACTTGAGGCGAGGGTACTGAACCTCGCATGCGGAGCTTGCCGCTACAATGGAGCCGGGTTGAGAAGCCAGACGACTCGAGGCGAGGGTACTGAACCTCGCATGCGGAGCTTGCCGCTATAATGGAGCCGGGCTGAGAAGCCAGACGAATCGAGGCGAGGGTACTGAACCTCGCATGCGGAGCTTGCCGCTATAATGGAGTCGGGCTGAGAAGCCAGACGACTCGAGGCGAGGGTACTGAACCTCGCATACGGAGCTTGCCGCTATAATGGAGTCGGGCTGGGAAGCCAGACGACTCGAGGCGAGGGTACTGAAACTCACATGCGGAGCTTGCCGCTTATAATGGAGTCGGGCTGGGAAGCCAGACGACTCAAGGCGAGGGTATTGAACCTCGCATGCGGAGCTTGCCGCTTATAATGGAGTCGGGCTGAGAAGCCAGGCGACTCGAGGCGAGGGTACTGAACCTCGCATGATTGGGCATAGCACCCCACAATCTATGTGTCCAGCTCGTGTGATCAGTTTGGGTTAAAGTGGAATGGTACCTGATGCTTTGCTGCATCGCTAGTCGCACTAATAATTGATGCCTTGGTGTCTTGACTGTTTGTCGAGAGTTATGCGGGGGTGCTACTTAGAGCTGGATGGTGTAGCTACCGTCAAGCGGTGAGTAGCGAGACCACCGTCGAGAGCTGGTCATCAGGGCCGTTGAGAACTGAGCACCGAGCTGCTAGCGATAGATGAGCAGCACGACCGCTGGAAGCTGGGCAACAAGACTACCAAGGGTTGAACGACGGGGCTGATCTTCCGACTCGGAATATTAATGTCACCTCGGGAGTTCATTATCATCATGGTGTCAGTTCTTTATGTACCTTAACTCTGCCCCTTCGGAATGAAAATCACTTCTGCATAGTGTCGTACCAACCCTCCCCCCCCCTTTTTTTCTTAGAGGAGGTGAAGAAAGGGAAAGTTGAGATACATAGCTGCTGGAAAGAGCTAGGCAACCCAAATACTAATAAAACTGGGTAGCATGGCTGGAGAGAGCTAAGCAGCGCGACTGCTGGGAGTTAGACAAAGTAGCTGCTGAGCTAGGTCGTGTCGCTGCTGAAGGTCGGGCTCTGCGACTACTAAGAGTTGGGCAGTAAGACTAGCGGGGGTTGGTCGACATGAATTTGAGAGTTGATTATCGAGACTTCCCGGGATTGGTCAACACGGCTGCTGATGACCGCGCAGCGCAATTACTGATGGCTATTTCGAAACGCTTCACGAGTAGTAGTAGTAATGTACTACTCTTCTCCCTCCCCCCCTTTTTTTTTGAAAGTGTCGAGTGGAACCGCAACGCACTTTTGAAATTTGAGTTTTGTTGGCTAGATCGCCGTATACGAACATTGGGCTGCCGATAAAATATTTTTTGTACAAATGACCAAATTAATTGTTGAGGTAGCCCAATGACATGAAGTGGCCCATTTGGAAGAAGCCCAGAAATAAAATTTTAGCCCACTTTCGTGATAGGGGGAGCCCAAGGCAAAGAATACTAGCCTGCTTGCAAGTTGCCAACCCTTTACTAATTGTTAGCCCAAACTTTTCCTTTTATTTATTTTTCTTTTAATCAACCTCCTTTTTTTTCTAGAGACGTGTGGTGTAAACACATGTAGGATCCACTTTGTTTTTAATTGATTTCAAAGATAATAAGATTTCCCACTGTATGCGTTAAATTGGAGAGATACCCAATACTGCAATTGAACGCTTGGTACTTGATGGAGACCCTTTTTTTTTAAATGTAAGCCCATGCTTGTGGACCAAAGGAAGAAAGAGTACGCCCAATTCTCTTCTTCATCAGATCAGGTTTGACTTTTGAATAGTCTTCTAACCTATCACTTTGTTCCAAGACACGCTGAAAAGCAAGTGCCGACAACTTGTAGGGGTCTCGGCTGTGGATATCTCTTTTTCTTTTTTACTCGTTGGAATTCTATAGCAGAAATCAGGAAAGGATGTGACCAAGCCGGTGGCCAATTTGTTGAGTCGGCGATTGACCAAGGTCGTCGATGGGAAGTGGATCAGTCGTTAAGTTGGGATCGTATTTGGAGCTGGTATCGACCAACGATGGTGTCGACAGAGGGGAATCGGGCAAAGGAGGCGGTCGTCTAGCTGGAAATCGATCGGTGATGAGAGAGCAGCAGGCTGTCGTCGGCTGTTCTTTAGTTTCAGACACTGGCGTCGAATAGAGAGATGGAGGGCAGGTGGTTCAATGGCGGTGATAGAACAATGGTTGGAGATCAGTGGCACTCGAGTCCTGCTCGTCGGAATCGGAAGCGACTGGTGAATTTTGGGAGCGACCGGAGACGCTTTATCGGAGGTAACAGGGATCGGTGGCGGTAGTTCTTGGCGATGACGATGGCGATTGGTGTTGTAATTTGTCACCCGCAGATGGAGATTCGAGATGCAGTTTTCACCGGCGGTGATTGCACGAACACAGGAGGCCGGCGATCGATTTTTCTTGAGTTCCGGTGGTCTGGGATTAATCAGACATGGTCGGATTTCGTTCAGGGCTGCTGGGTATGCTTTGTCAGTCGTTGGCTGGAGGTTAACAGGTAATGCTCGGGAGTAGGAAACAAATTCTGGCAGCGTGATTTGGTGGTGCCCTAGCGGAGGTGAGAGGCCAGCTTAGGATGCTCGGCGGCTGGACGTTTCAGAGGAGATGGGTGAGTCCAGTAGGGCCCGCCCGAGGACGTTTTGGTTCCCTCTATGTCCGACGAGGTGGTATGTCCTTGTATTTTTGTATGTTTCCATGGTGGGGCCGACTACCATTCTCCCCCCACCCCCTTTTTTTTTCATGTGAAGGTGATAGCAACAGTTGGTGGTGCCCAGGTTCCGGCGGGCAAGAGAAGCTGGGGTTTCGGGAAGGTCTTTGGCCGTCTGGGAAAATGTGCTGACTCGGTGGGTCCCGGCTGTTTTGTTTTTTCTGTGCATAAGGGATTGGACCAGATGGGGGTCCTTTGTTTCTGATTTCTGTAGACAACTATGTCCCTTGTCTTGTCATTAGTCTGGTGCACTGTGCACCTTTACCTTTTTTTTTCTTTTGTCGTTTGTAGAGCTCATTCTTGTAATATTTTGTACAATTTACTGTAAATATGAGCTGTAAAATTTTATCTGTGTATGCATCTTTTCATTTCTTTGCGTAGAAATCACTTTCTGTCTCTTTTTTTTTTTTTGAAAACCATTTACTGGAATGGTAAATGAAACATAAAGGTAACTTTGAGATGGGTTAAAAATGAGTAAATGGTGGGTGAAAAGCATACGAAATTCTCAGATGAGGGTTCTGGAAATTTAAGAAGATAAAAAAGTTCATTTATTTCTACTTCAAGTTTTTAGACAACTTGAGTGAACTTGAAAATCGTAAATTAAATGAGAATTTCAGAAAAATACATGGACTGAAAGTGGGTTAAGACCCATCAAGACTTCTCCTCCCATCTTTTTTTTTATTAATTTTTTTTTGAAAATTTTTATAAAATGTACAAGCCATATGGCTGTGTGTACAAACAAGTGTTGCAGAGATGAGATTGCACACAAAAAATCGTAGCTAAAAACGATTTTTGGTAATATGTGATCAGAAGGTGAAATAAAAACTTATTTTCTCCTCACTTGGTGAACAAATCCCATACTATAAATTAAAAACGGATCTGATACGATATTGCCCAGAAATCTTCGTTTTCTTTTCAGCTTGCTCAACAAGCTATCAAGGTATAAGCAAGAAACAGATCCGAATTTTTTTTTTTTGAAATGTGCAAACATCTCAGTTGTGCTTACAAACAGCTGATGCAAGTGGTAAAATTGTTCATAGAAAATCTTAACTAAAAATGATTTTCTAATAATATATGGGCTGAAAATGAGATAAAAACTCATAAAAAATTCTTTTCTTTTCAACTTACTAAGAAAACCCTCAAAATATGAACAAAAACGAATCTAACATGGTTTTCTCCTCACAAGCTTTCCTTCTCTACTCTTCAGCTTGCTCAACAAGTCTGAAAATCTTTTGTTCCATCTCTAAGCTTCTAGAGGAAGCACCAAATAAATAACTTGAATGAAGTTGTACATGAGAAATCAGGAACCAAAATCGATTTTCTTGAAAATGAGCAAGCAAAAGAGATAAAGACTTGTAAAATATTGTTTGTTCTTCAACTTGGTGAATAAAATTCGAAAATATGAACAAAGATGGGGAAAAACTCATAGAAATCTCTTTTCTCCCCAACTTTCTGAATAATCCCACAAAGATGGATCTGATAAAATCTTTTAACTTGAGAATTGCTCAAACAAACTAAAACAAGGCATATTTAGATATCTGAGCAAGAACAAGGTAGATCTAACGATCTGAGCAAAAAATTCAACAAATCTAAAGATCTGAGCAAAAACTAAACAGATCTGAAAGACCTTGGTGAAACCAAATCGATCTGAACAGATCTTGGTAGAACCCAAATGGATATGAACCAAATGGTGGGTAGAAATGAACAGATCTGAACAAATCTTAGAGGAAAACGCATCAGATCTGAACAAATCTGGTCAAAATCGAGTTGTAGGCCAACCGAGGCTTTTGCTACTTGCTCGAATCCGGGATGGCGCCAAATGATGCGACATAAACCTCCGGCGGCTCTTCTGGTCTTCTGCTGCGGCGGAGATCTGAATATCACAGTGCAAACCCGTTAGAGTAGTTCCAGGGACTGTGCCCCGGGAGCGGACTCCGACGGTCAAGTTAGATCAGCTGATAGATCTGAGATGGTCCTCCATAGCTGGAGAGAACCATCTTGGTGCTAGTGGTGGTGTATGGTGGCTGACGGCGGCGGGTGGCGGCTGAGCCACCCGGCCGGAGTATAGTGGCGGCTGAGCCATGGGGAAGTCTATGGTGGCTGCTGAGCCAAAGGGAAGATCCCTCCCCATAGAGGAGGTACTATTCATTATATAGGGGGCAATTAGGTCAAGGGAAATTAGGTCAGGCCTTGGGCCAACCCAATTTAGGCCCAGCTAGCAAGGAGCTGGGCAAGTCCGCCCGGAGGCGCCGGGCAGGGCTGGCGGGCGCGCACCAGGAAAGGATGGCAAGGGAGCGCCAGGCGAGGGAGCGCCTGGCCGGGCCGGCAGGAGAGTCCCCAGCAGGGCTGGCAAGGGGGTCCCCAGCAAGGCTGGCAAGGGGGTCCCCAGCAAGGCTGGCAAGGGAGCGCCAGGCCGGGCCGGAGGGAGAGTCCCCAGCAGGGCTGGCAAGGGAGTCCCCAGCAAGGCTGGCAAGGGAACGCCAGGCAGGGCTGGCAGGAGCGCGCCAGGCTAGGCTGGCACTCTAGATCAGTCTAGGCCATGCTAATGGACCATATATCATCAGATGGAAAGGTACACACTTTCAAAGCTCGACTGGTTGCGGAGGTCTTTACTCAAACCCTAGTGGTTAACTATGATGAGACCTTCTCACCAGTAGCTAAGATAAAATCTATTAGGGTAATGCTTGCCATAGCTGCGTTTCATGACTATGAAATATGGAAAATGGATGTCAAAGCCACTTTCCTTAATGGGAAGTTGGCTGAGGATGTTTACATGAGTCAGCCAGAGGGTTTTGTGTATGCAAAGTACCCCAATAGAGTGGGTAAGCTTGAGAAATCAATCTATGTATTGAAACAAGCTTTGTGGAGATGGAATCTTTGCTTTGACGAGAAAGTTAGATAGTTTGGTTTCTCTAGAAATGAAGATGAATCTTGTGTGTATGTCAAAGCTAGTGGGAGTATAGTGACTTTTCTGGTATTGTATGTTGTTGACATACTTCTTATAGGAAACAATATTCCAACTTTGCAAGAAGTTAAGTCTTGGCTTGGAAAGTGTTTCGCTATGAAGGATCTGGAAGAGGTTGCTTATATTCTGGGAATAAGGATTTTGAGAGACATGAGTAAAAGGCTAATTGGACTTAGTCAAAGTACATACTTGGATAAAGTACTAAAACGTTTTATTATGGAAAATTCCAAGAAGGGAGAATTGGCAATACAGAGTAATACCAAACTGAGTAAGACTCATATTCCGAGTACCGATGCAGAGATAGAAGAAATGAGTAGAGTTCCATATGCTTCCGCCGTTGGATCTATCATGTATGCTATGACATGTACTTGTCCTGATGTGGCTTTTGTTTTGAGCATGGTTAGTCGTTATCAGGGAAATCCGGTAGAGATCATTGGATAGCGGTCAAGATTATTCTTAAGTATCTGCGAAGAACTAAGGAATGGGTCCTTGTGCTTGGTGGCAGTGATGACTTGAGAGTAACTGGGTATAGTGATGCCAACTTTCAGACAGATAGAGACAACTTCCATTCTCAATTTGGCTGGGTGTTTACCCTTAATGGAGGATCGGTAACCTAGAAAAGTTCCAAACAGGAAACTGTGGCTGATTCTACCTATAAATTAGAGTACATAGTAGCAAGCAAAGCATCGAAGGAGGCTATATGGTTGAAGAACTTCATCGGAGACCTTGGAGTTGTTCCAGCCATAAAGGAGCCAATAGAGGTATTCTGTGATAATGAAGGAGCGGTTACCTTATATCGACATAAAATACCATTTCATTAGACATAGAGTGGAAGAAGGTCACCTCGTCGTGAAGAGGGTATCGTCTAAGGAGAATCCAACACATCCCCTCACAAAGGGTCTGAGCAGGATTAAGCACATTCAGCATGCAAGGAGCATTGGTCTGAAGGATGATATTAGTTTTAGTAGTTAGATAGATATTTAGAAACTTGTAACAAAATTAATGTAATTGACATTTGATGATTAAATAATAGAGAATTATTTATGAGTATTGTTTACTATATTTTGTCGATTGTTTATTATTGTGTTTCATTTTTCATGTTTTACTTCCTGAATAATTGGACTATTCAAAACATCCACAGTCGATCATACTTTTGGATGTAAGTAGTGAATCAAGACTATCGTGAATTGGATTGTAGATTTTCTAAAGGCTTTAGACATAGCAATGGTTTGCTGCAACATTCATGAGTACTTTGAAATAGATACTTAAGTATTGGATTAACCCACGCTCAGAGAATTACTTCATGGAATTTATCACGAGTAATTATGAGACGATAATATCTTATAATATTCAAACAAAGATATATGATTTGTTGTTTACGAGTTGGTTGTGCATTGATAATGCATAAACGCATCAGTAACTTGATGTTATAAAACGTATTGTTGTGTGTGATTTGATGAATAAATAGTACAAGCATATAAGTCAAAGTTTATCTGTTCCTTTTTTCCTTTAAGGGGAAAAGTGATATCTTGGGCCCCTCGATGATTTGGTGTTGAATTATTGTGTCGGGCCCGACCAAGACAAAATTGATGTGTTCGATTAGTAGTTCTTTGTCATTACAAATCAAAAATCGGGAAACAAAGTATTGGACAATGAGACCATTTCTGTTCCATGTCATTTGCCCACATGATATCTTGCAAAACGGAGGATTATATGATCACTTATCTTAGGACACGTAATTGACTAGGTTAAAGTTCGACATCGACTTTGAGAGCTACAATTTGCTTGTCAATTTTTGAAGGATATACTGGAAACTATAGTTATTAGACTTATCTAAGTGGGAGACTATTGGATTAGGTGTCTAAGCCCATAACTATAGTTGGTATGTACTTGAATTGATTGTAGCACAATCCTTTTGGGTTGCCCTCAAGACTAGCAACTGGGAAGGATGATTTTGCAGAAAGAGGTTGATTTATTAACTTGATTAATAAATTGAAATAAGTAATTTATTAATATATAATGAGAATAATATATTAATTAGACATAGTAATATTTAATTAATGTTTAATCAAAAATTAATTAGAATTAATTTTGGGATTAAAAGAATTAATTAAATGTGCAGGGACTGAATTGTAATTGTTCAATAGTTGAGCAAGAGGCATTCTAGAACCCTCTATAGGCATGGACGGTTTTAACATGCCCTAAGGTTTCAAGAATAGTCGTTATTGGATAATTAGGAAAGTGGATAATTACCCGGTTTAAGATTTTCTTGGACTTGGGCTTATCTAGGGTTTCCTAACTGCAGTATATAGAGGGGTTAAACCCTATGGATTTCGGCCACTTCTTCCTAGAGAACTCCAGCCTAAATTTTACCTGCTCTCTCCATCTCCATAATCTCCTTCCATTGCTATTGTTGGGTGTGAGCCATTAGAGGTGTGACAATTGTGACACTTGTTCTCAAAGCCTTAACAACATTAAGGAAATGGATTGTTATTGCTATATAACAATCAAAGGTATTTTTTGTAACCCTAATTATGTAATTTTGATTATATACTAGAGTTCTAGGGTTTCTACATTGTTGGTGACATGGTATGTTCAATTAGAGAAAACGTAGATCAATTTTAAGGTTGCATGCATACATAGGATTGTTTATTATGCTCATAAGCCATCAAAAAGACCTTTTTACCCTTCCCTATATTCGGAACCTCGAGGAGTTGGGTTTTAGACCCAGCTGGAGTTAGATAATGTATCTTGGTTTCTCGGGTATTCAGTTGGATTTTTTGGACCAAAGGGTATGAATTTATTTTGAAGTATTGCAAGGAACTTGACGAGTTGGGAGGCTCCAACTCGTCGAGTAGAAAGCTTTCCAGCCGCGTGGATTGGAGGACCTACTCGATGAGTTGATGCTGGAAATGAAAACCCTAATTTACGGCCATCGTACCCTATTGAAAGGACTTAACTTCTAGGGCTAGCCTCCTTACCCGCCTCCCTTGCCCAGAAGAAACCCTAGATCGTTTGCCCCACTTGTTCATGGAGTTTTGAGAGCTTGAGAGTGATTCTTGAAGGAATTATTGAAGAGAGAAGTATCAAGCTTAGAGGAGTGATCTTGGATCCAGAAACTCTACATCAAAGGCTACATCTTTGAGGTATAAAGCCATAACCTTGACATGTAGCTTAGTAGATCTCATCTCTTGTAGTTTTGGCTTGGTTTTGGGACTTTGACTTGAGTATCCAAAGAAAAGAGGTTTCCAGGGGTTGAGGATGTAGATCTGGCCCCTACATGACCTCTCGAGGATTAAAGTTGCAAACTTTAATAGCCTCCATGTCGCCTTTATGAAATATGTCCATTATGAAGCCAAAAATTGACCTTAGAGGGTGTTACAAGCATGCTCGTCATTAAACCACCTTAGGACCTCAAATCTGTATTTTGGGACATTGGAGTGAGAGTTTCAAGACTTAATGGGTCAAGACCCTCCTTAAGGGAACTCGGATTTGGGTTTAGAGCTCATTAGATGATCCTTGGGGTTAAATTTGGAAACTTTACCCTTCTATACATCTCTAAGGATAGGGATCTGAGGTTTGGAACCTTTGAATTCAAGAAAAAGGACTTAATGCATTAACTGAGTTGGCAGACTGAAGAACTCGACGAGTTCATGGGTGAACTTGACGAGTTGGTTTGTGATTATCCTGATTCTGTTGCAAACAGAGGAACTTGACGAGTTGTAGGAAATCTCGACGAGTTGGATCGCAATATCACGATTCTGACTTTGGGGTGGACTCGAAGAGTTGATAGGTAACTCGACGAGTTAAGTCAAATCAGAGCGTTGACTTTGACTTTGACTTTAACCATCGATTTTGGACAAGCTAGTCCCAAGGGGCGCTTGGAGTAAACTAAATTATAATGAAGGAGATTATGGGCTTAGGATAAGGCATGTAAGGGGTTGGGGCCCAATTTAGAAAATTGTGCCATTGATGGATTTATGGACATTATAGTGTTGGGCTTTTGTTTAGGGCTTGGGCCTTAGTTTTGGATCATACAGGGCCAGGGGTAGAATGGTCATTTTACCCCATGTATAGATTAAGGATTATAGCATGGAACCCAATTGCTAATTGGGTATATTGATTGGTAGTGACAGCTCGGGAAGCTGGCGGGGCAGCAACTAAGGATTTCATTCGGGAAGCTTCTGCATTCGAGGTGAGTCTCCTCACCATACCAATAGGTCGAAGGCACCAAGGCCGGCCCATTAAGTGTTATGTGGTATGCTAGCTTTTATGTGATATGTGATATGCCAGTCGTTTATGTGATATATGATATGCCAGCAGTCTTTATGGTACTTGTATGGAAGACCTCGGGGGGTTCCCGAGGCAATTGGATATAAGACCTTGGAGGGTTTCCATGGCATCCTTATATGATTTCATGTATGGCTTATATGGCTTGTGATATGCTAGTTGTCTTTGTGATATGTATGCTAGTTGTCTCTGTGATACTTGCATGGAAGACCCTGGGGGGTTCCCGAGGCAGTTGGATGTAAGTCCATTGGGGGGTTCCCCTGGCATTCCATGCTAAGACCATGTGGGGGTTCCCATGGTGTAACATCCTAAAATTCATGACCAAAAATTTCATTTTTAAATAAGTTGTTTTAAAGACCAATAGTATAAAAACATTCATAATATCATCCCATGTCAAAACCAGTATATCAATAATCAAAACATGTCATCATAAAACAATATCAGAGTATAATCCCAAAGATCTCATGTGCGGAAAATATAGTGTGATGCGCTGTGATCGTGCCGTCTCATTTCCTTTGAAAATGAAGTACATGAAACCAAAACTGTAAACCGTTACCACGAAGCTTAGTGAGTTCCCCCATCATACCACATACCATACAAATAACATACTGTCAGGCATACCGGGGTGCCCGACCTACCCATGTCAGGCATATATGGGTGCACGACCTACAATGCTGAGCATACCGGGGTGCTCAACCTACCCCTGTTGGGCGTACCGGGGTGCCCAACCTACCCCTGTCAGACATACCGGGGTGATACCCCTGTCAGGCATATCTGGGTGCCTGACCTACCCTCTGGTTTATCTCAACCGGTTATGGGGACTATTTCACTCCTACCACTACCACATAATAACATAACATGAACATACTGCTAGGCATGCATGGGTACTGTCTACCCCTTCGGTATCTTTCAACCGGTATCCGGGGACTATTTCACCCTTCGTACCACTAACACATAATATCATAGCATCCTAGCACATAAAGCATATCGGATAGTGGCATACCATATAATTATCACAAAGACAATCATCTCAATCATAATCACCTACTGGTGGGCCGAAATTGGTGACTTAGACCCACCTCTACTGGAAGGTAACTCACCTCATGTTGCTGAACTCCACTGCAAGAAATCCTTAGATGTTGTCCTGGCAACTCTTCGGGCTATCAATACCAAAATTTCACCTAATTAGCAATTGGGTTCGATAGCATGATCCATAATCCATACTTAGGGTAAAATGACCATTTTACCCCTGGCCCACAAGATACTTAACTAAGGCCCAAGTCAAAAAACTCCAAATCCATAAAAGCCCACTAATGACCTAATTTTCCAAATTAGGCCCAAACCCTTACATGGGCCTTTCCTAAAGCCCATTTACTTTTTCTAAATCATTATAGATGCCCATTGCTAGCCCAACGAAGTTCATGTACTTACAAGACAATTAATGGCCTAATTTTCCAAAATGGGCCCAAACTCCTTATTGGGCCTTATCCTATGGTCCAATCCTTCAATTAGCCCAGAACACAACCAATCTGATAGTCCATTAGGGTCCAAGAATCTAGGCCCAAACAGATGGCCCACACCCGAAGCCCACAGTCTGAAATTCCAAACAGATGCGTACGCAGGGTGTAACATCCGGACTTTCAGGTATATTATTGAGTGATTAATCTTGAGATTCATGGAGTGACTCGGCGAGTTGTGAGTCCAACTCGTCGAGTAGAGTCGAGTGTCCACGTGGGATTAATGAATGGACTCGACGAGTCAGAAAGTCGACTCGCCGAGTAGGTGCTGGGCAGAGAAACCCTTATTTCCCGGGGTTGGGGCCTATATAAGGGAACTTATAGCCCCATTTGCGCCTCACCAGTCACCCTACTTCCTTGAGAGAAACCCTAATCGTCCATTTGAGCTAGAGAGTGAGAAATAGGCTAATCTTGTGGATTTTAGTGCATTGTTGAAGGAGAAGTGGAGATCATCAAAGCTTGGTTCAAGAAGAGGCTTTGGATCTAGAGGTTTTTTAGAGTTTTGCTTCAGTTGGAGGTAAAAAGATGCTAACTTGGTCATCTCCTTATGAATATTTTGGTTTAGGGGAGTTTCTAGGGTTTCTCCCAATCTTTTTGGTGTCATTTTGATCTTTGAGCATGATTGAGGTTGAAACCTCAGATCTGAGTTGTAGGAGGCCTTGTGAGCCCAAAGACTCGAACTTTATTGAGTTAGAGACAAGACCTTGAGCATGTAACCTTTATTAGAACTTGTATTGGCATTATAGAGCAAGTATGCCATGCATGAACGTAAAGATCGAAGCTTTACGTGACATTCGATCCTTGGGAGGCTAGATCTAGAGTTTAGGGTAGTAGATCTGCCTTAAAAAGTATGAATGAGAAAACAGACTGAAGGGACTCGCCGAGTCCATGAACTGACTCGACGAGTCGGTTAGGGTTGTCCCGATGAGTTTGATCATGCGATAACTCGGCGAGTTGGGGGTCAACTCGACGACCTGAGCTGGACTTTCTTGAGACTTCCAAGGAAAAGAGGGGACTCGACGAGTTTCATGAGTTCACTCGACGATTCGGGTCACGCAAGGACTGTTGATACGAGTTTGACTTCTAGTTGGTCAAACCGGAGTAATGGAGACCATTGAAGGGTAAAATGGTCTTTTACCCACTTCTGGAGTTAGAGAGAGAAAGAGTAACATTTGGTTTACTTAGATTTGAGAATCGAGTATTAATTAGAGAATATATACCCTATGTGTTAGGCGGCGGCTAGTTCGAGATTCGAGTACAGGGATAATTGCTTGCGTGCCTCGAGGTGAGTCTTCTCACTATACTTTACCATGAGTGGTATTTGTGTGTGACTGAGATGTCTTATGTGCTTATCTGTGTATTGTGATATCCTGCATTATTTCTTTGTGATTTATGCTTTGTATTACTCAGAGCTTATAGAGTTAGGACCGGAGGGTCCACAGAGTTAGGACCGGAGGGTCCATCAAAGTTGTGGGACTGGAGGGTCCCATTGAGACACATTGACCGGAGGGTCTTACAGAGCTATAGCCTCGAGTGGCTAATATGTTGTATGTGGTATTTTGGGGAACTCACTAAGCTTCGTGCTTACCGTGTTATGTGTTATGTGTTTCAGGTTCTTATCAGGATCGCGGGAAGGCGCAAGCTCGATTGTACACACATCTGAGTAGAGATATATTATTGGAGGATCCTGGATTTGTGATAAACAACTTTTGAAATATGTTGATAAATTGATACTTGTGCTTTTTGAGCAAATGTGGCATGTGTTTTATTCTGTTTTTAAATGAAAATTTTATTTGAAAATTTACGGTGTTACACGGGGGGTATCCCTTCGGTATGCTGGGGGTACCCTCGCCTCACATTGACCATCTACGGGATGGTTGACTCTATACGCGGGGTGTACATCGACTTACGCGGGGCGTACTCGCAGAACTTCCAAACTACTTTTGTGACTAGATCAGTTAAGAGCTTTGCGTCTAAACTTCAGTGTAACACCCTGTTTATTTAATAATGAAATAAATAAATTAATGTATGTATAGTAGCCTTAAAATCAATACTAATATAGCAAGGTGTTGGCCTCGAGGAGCTAATTGTCACAATTTTAGAAGTCGGGGGCTAAAAGTGTAAGTTTCGGATTGGTTTCGTAAATAATTATGAAGGCAGGGACTACTTGGTAAATTATTGGGACTTCATTTGAAGAAATTTTGGAGGCTAAGGGGCTGTTTGGTAAATTAGGGATCAAATTTGAGAGGAATTATGGAAGCAGGGGTGTAAATGGTAAATATTGTACCTAAATTGTAATGGGTTTTAATGTTGAGGGATGAAAGGGTAAATTATGGGTTAGTTTCGAAAATATTTCTGAAGGGAGGGACTATTTATGTCATTATGGTATGAAGTTTCGTATACCGGGTATATAACCCCAGCATCACCGGGTATCAAACCCTAACCTTAAAAAGATGTACAACCTCCATCTCTCCACCCTTATGGCTCCCACCGGCCGCCACCCTCTTACTTCTCCGACCACCGAGCTGCCACTGTGCCATTCCGCTGAAGACGTGAGCCACCACCGCCAACGGTGGATGCCGGCGAGACTTTGCACTGCCGTATCTTCCTTGCTCTCAGACGCCACCACCACTCCAATCGTCGGACGTCGCGTAGGTGGGGCGATCGCCACCTGGGCGCTGCTACTTCGCCGTCATGGAGCCTCCTAGTATCGCTGCCATCCTCCTCCGTCGCTGCTGCTTCACTTCATCTTTTCTTCTCCCTCAGTTCGTTGAATCGCCACCACCACAGTCAGGTCAGCCGCCGCCGCAGCCTGTACCCATTGAAGATAGAGCGGTTGTCGGTGCTAGCCTCTTGTCGCTGCCATTCATGATGTCGTTTCCTCTCCGACTGCCGCCGTCAACCCCCTTCAAGATCGATGAAGAGCTGCTCGGTGGGTGTTTCTGCACATTTATGCAATGTAGTGTGTGTCATGTAGTGTGTGGGTGAGAAACCCTTGGCCAGAATATGAAAAGAAGTCACCACCACCACTGTGAGGTGGTGGCTGACGCCATGCACCACCGCCGGCCACCACAAGGTGGTTGTGTGTGTGTTTATCTATTTAGTGTGTGTTTATTTTTTTGGGTTAAGGCATTGTAAAATGTAATTGGAAAGTAGAATAATGGAAAGAAACTCATAACCACCATCGTGAGGTGGTGGCTGCCGCCTCCTACCGCCACCAGCCGCCGTGTTGGGTGGCGGTGTGCGTAGTTTGTGATTGGATTACTTTTGGAGTGCTTAGACTCGCTTGGACTAGAACCCTAACCACCACCGTGAGGTGGTGGCCGCCGCCGTGAGCCGCCGTTGACCACCACTACCCGAGGTGGTAGTGTGCCTAACTAGCGAAACCCTAATGGGCCTAATGAAACCCTAATGGATCTAAGGACTTAGCTTTTGGGCCTATTGGGTTGGGATTGGGTTGGAAACCCTAATTAGGGTTTAGAAAACCCTAATTTTGGAATTATTAGTTTGGACTTATCGGGGCCCGCATTTTGGACTATTGGAGTGAAGTTATGACTCAAACCCGATTTCATCGTATGTTTGGACTTAATGGATTAAATCCTTAATGGATTATGTCCTTAATGGGTTAAGTAAGAAACACTTAACCCTAATCATCATTTTATGTGAAACACCCTAATTGGGTTTGAGTTTTTATTGGGCCATTTATAGGACTAAGCTGTTGTGGGCATTTGTGGGCCAATGAGGAACACATTTATGGACTAAGGAAATTATTGGGCTTTAGGATAAGACCCAGTAGAGAGGATTGGGCCCAATTTGGAAAATTGGGCCATAAGGGGGGCATAATTGGGCCTTGAAGTTTATTAGCTACTGGGCCATCAGAATGCCAAGCGTTTGGTCTAGAATAAATGGTTGGGCCTTAAGATAAGCCCATGTAGAGGTTTGGGTCCAATTTGGAAAATTGGGCCATATGTTGGGCCTTAGTTGATTATTGGGCTTTTAGGCCTTGGATTTGAACAAAGCTAGGTTAGGGGTAAAATGGTCCATTTACACCAAGTGTAGATTTATGGTTATGTATTGGAACCCAATTATTAATTGGGTGTCGTTTTGATGATTGATAGTTCGGGAACCTGTCAACCAGCAGCTAGAGTTTTATCTGCGGGACTTCAGTAGTGTCAGGTGAGTCTCCTCACCATACCAATGGGTCTAAGGCACCAAGGCCGACCCATTCAGTTAGTTGTAGTGTTTATTGTAGATTCACTACTGATATGTTTGGTATGCATGTATATGTGGTATGCTAGTGATTGTGTGGTATGCTATTGATTATGTGGTATGTGGTATGCTAGTTGTCTTTATGATACTTGCATGGAAGACCATGGGGGGAGCCCATGGCACCCGGATGTAAGACCATGTGGAGAGCCCATGGCTTTCCTATTAAAGACCATGGGGGAGCCCATGGCATTTGGATGTAAGACCATGTGGAGAACCCATGGCTTTCGTATTGAAGACCATGGGGGATCCCATGGCACTTAGGTGTAAGACCATGTGGGGATCCCATGGCATCCTGGAGTAAGACTATGGGGGGTGAAGGGTCCAGTTAGTGGTTTGGTCTAGGCTTTCTATTTTAATTGTTCTTTTGAGTCTTTATGATGTAATAGTAGGTTATTTTGGTGTTTACGGCCGTAAACCCCTTTACGGCCGTAAACCCTGTTTCCGGCACAAGTCTCCTATAAATAGAGGTTGTGTAGGTCATTATCAGTTGTTGATCCTAGAGAGTTTACAGTCGCTGTAAACAAGTTGTATCCGACGTTTTTTCAGTTATAAAGCGTGTGCAAGCTTGTTTCTATTCTACTTCTACTCCAATTCTTGTTCTATTTGATTGTTTGATTGTTTGATCACTGGTAAGATCCGTTTTCAGGACGTTACAATTGGTATCAAAGCAAAACTTGTGTCAAAGCATCATTCAATCGAGTTTTCGGACCGCTTAAACTAATATTCATCATTGTTCGAGATTGGGTTTGGTACTTTCACTACTAAAAGGGATCGAATCTGATAAAAATTCGTGTTTACGTAAATTTTTGGGAGTTTACTGCCAAGTGATTACGGCCGTAAACTCAAGAATCTTCAAAGACCGTAAACTTTGTTCTTGGACCGTAAACAGAGCATCTTCAATAACCGAAAGCTCATCTTCAAAGACCATAATCAGTGCATCTTTATTGACCGTAAACTACTAGACCGGAAATCCGACCGTAAACTCAGTTTACGGCCGTAAACTATCTGACCGGAAACTCATTTTTGACATTCTTCTTGTTTTAATTTTTGATTTAAAATTTAATAATCAATGGATTCTCAAAGTCAAACACATCATCATGAACTGGATTCTGTCATGGGCACAACCACACGTATTCCAAGACTGCTGTCTGCAGATGGTTTTCCTGAATGGAAATACCGGATTGAGAAGTATATTAAAATGAAAGACTTCAAAGTTTGGAGAAGCATCATCAAGGGTCCTGTCCGAATTACCACCACTTCTGCAGGACAACAGATTGACAAAGCAGTTGAGAACTATACAGATGAAGATTTTGAGAAAGTTGAAGAATAGGAAAGGGCTTTGGCCACTCTGACCATGGCTTTATCTCCTGATATAGCTCAAGGTTTCAGAGAGTATACTTCAGCTAAATCTTTGTGGGAAGCCTTGATTGAGGTGTATGAAGGAATTGAAGACATGAAGGAAAGCCGCCAGGATATGTTGCGACAGAAATTCAACATGTTTAACTACATTCCCGGAGAAACCCTGGAGGCACAGCTGCAGCGATTCACAACTCTTACTACTGAGATGAACATATATGGGATCTTCTTGACCAAGTCCGAGTAAATAAAAAGCTACTGAATGCTCTTCCAAAGTCATGGGACATGAATGTAGTTGTTATTAAGAAGACCAAGGATCTGAATCGCATCACTCTTGCTGAAACAATGGCGATCATCAAAGCTTGTGATATTGATGATAAACAGCGAGAGATTAACCATGTGAACTCGTATTCGACTGCAAATTTCGGAATTTCTTCTAACAATGCCCTTTCATCAAACATTTCTTCCTCAGGTCAAGCATTTGCTGTTCAACAACCTCAGATTCAAACCTTTACTACTGCATCATCCATGCCTCATTCTCAAATTCAGTCGTTTGTCACTCCACAAGCTGTTCCCTCCTCCAATGTGCCAGTTGTAGCCTCTTCCTCAAATACAAAGGAAAGTGATGACAATCTTGCTCTCGCCACAGGACTTGTTAACTGCTATAATGATTTTGTAGCTGGAGAGCTTCCACCTCAGTTGTCATTTGCTGATCTGGATCAGATTCATCCAGAAGATGTGGAAGAGATGGATATTACGTGGCAAATTGCTATGGCAGTATTCAGGGCGAAGCAGTTTGCTAAAAGGACAGGGAAGAATAACTGGGGGATGAATGCTGATAAAAAGGTAGGGTTCAACAAGGGAAAGTTGCGATGTTTCAACTGTCACGAGCCAGGTCATTTTGCTCGTGAGTGCCCGAAACCGGATCGAAGGTTGAATAATAACAGGACGATGGTTGCGGTGGGAAACAATCGTGGAGGTGTTGTGGTCAACGGTGAGACTGCTATGGTTGCTCAGTCATTTGACTGGGAGGACCAGATTCAGGCTCTGAATATTTCAAGACCTGAAAATGCTCACCTAGTCCAAATCAATGATGATGCTCCCGTGAAGAATGTTGCAGCTGATCCTGAAGAAAAGATGATGGAGCTGCAGTTTGCACTGATGGTATCTTCTACTTTCGAACCCAATAAAAGTGAGGTAAGTTTACCTTCTTGTTCTCAGGCATGTATTGATTATGTTAAAATTCTTCGTGACGAAATAGAATCATTACGTAGAGAAGTAGAGGATCTTATATATGAGGGCTATCAACTTAGAAAAGGACAAAAACCCCTAAAGGCCCAGTTAGAAACAAAAATAAAGGACTTTAGGAGACTTCAGGAAGACTACAGTAACAAATGTGAAAATTATGATTATATCAAGAGACAGAATGTTGAGTTAATTACTGAGCTTGATGCATTAAAAGGGCAATTTGAAACTACAAATTTTGATTTTAAAAGGTTTGATGTATCAAGCAAGGTAGTTGCCAACATGATTGACCATTGCCTGTAGTTGAAACGAAACCAGCAAAAGGGTTTAGGATACGATAATGTACCTCCTCCTTTTAATCATACATATCAGTATCACCCTTTGACTAAAGAGGAGATTGCCAACGAACCATTCATGGTTTATGGCAAGCCATCTGGTTTTGTTTCATGAGGATTTATTAATGTTGAAAGTACTAATGTTTCTACTTCCCCTGCAGATCAATCCTTAGATCAGTCAAAGCACGAAGTTGAAGGATCTGTTTCTGATAACAAAACTGAGTCTGAACCTGATGTTTTTGTTTCTAATGAAAAACATTTTGTTTCTGATGTTAAAAATGACAATGCTTTTTGTGATACTTCTGCATCTGCTCCTGCTGAATTAAACTTTTTTGAAGTGTTTGATGAATTATTTGATAATCCTGATGTTTGTGATGCTTCTAATGAAAACACACCAATTCCACAAGTCACACCATCTGATGCACCCTCACTTATCTCACAACCTGTTTCTTACACATGTTCTTGTGGGAAAAGTAAGGGTGTCAGTAAAGAAAATAAATCTGAGAAAGGCAGTACCAGTTTTAATAATAATAAACAGATTTGTTTTAATTGTGGTATTGGTGGTCATATAGCTAGGAATTGTCAAAATAGGATATTTGTACATTATATGTCACCAAGAGGAGAAAACGAATCTAGATGAAGGTCTTTAACTAGAAAGTCCTCAAGAACTCGTTCTTGGGATGATGATTGGAAGGATTATCGAAGTAGAAAAAGAGCGGGTTTTCAAAAGAATAAAAGGGTTTTTCATAACAAAGTCTCAAACAGTTTGCCAAAACCGAACAAGGCTCCGCCAAGATCGGTTTCGTCAAAGAGCAGTTCTGGATCTTCAACCACTTCTGGTAGAACATCCAGATGCTCAATGCAAACTGATAAGAAACATATTTCAAAACCACCTGTGAATGTTAGGAAACCTAAATATCATTGGATGCCCAAATTAACTTCCAATCAATCGTCAGCATCCTCTGAAAAGATTAGAAATGATGATTCAGAATTGAAGATTTTGAAAGATCAATCAGAGAAAGTGAAGAGCCAACCCAGGACAGTGTTGACCTGGGTTCCCAAATCTAAATGATCCCGCTCATTTTGCAGGGACAGTTGCGGAGGAATGTCGTCATACCTTGGTACGTCGACAGCGGCTGCTCCCGGCATATGACAGGAGACATCTCCCAACTGAGCGACATTCAATCCTTTAATGGGGGATATGTTTCCTTTGCGGGCGGAGAAGGTGGAAAGATCACTCAGAGAGGAACCGTAACAAATGGAGTGCTGAGTTTTGAGAACGTCAACTTTGCTCGCGAGTTAAAACATAGTTTGTTGAGTGTGTCTCAGATTTGTGACAAAGATTACTCTACACATTTCACCGACAAAGAGTGCATGATTCTCAAGCTAGACATTGTCATCCCAGAAGAGTGGATTCTTGTCAAATCAAATCGGGATGGAAATGTGCATATTATTGATATGAACAGCAACATTCCTGAACAAGTCACTTGCTTCTTTTCGAAGGTCTCAGAACAGAATGCAATGCTGTGGCACCGAAGACTCGGTCATGCTAACGCTAAGAACCTAAATCGTCTTGCAAAGAATGAGATGGTCCGAGGCTTGCCTGTCAGAGACTTTATAACTTTTGAGAAGTGTGTGTCATGTGCCCAGGGAAAACATCATAGAAAACCACACCTGCCAAAACAAGTTAACTCAATCAGTCAGGTGCTCTAGTTATTGCATATGGACTTATTTGGTCCGGTCAACGTCCTAAGCATCAACAGAAGTTCGTAATGTCTGGTTGTGATCGATGATTTCTCTCGTTTTACGTGGGTCTTCTTCTTATCCAACAAAGCTGGGGTTGCTGATCTGATAAAGAAGTTCATCATGATGATTGAGAACCAAACCAACAACCGGGTGAAGGCGCTTCGTACTGATAATGGAACAGAATTCAAGAATGCAGTTCTTGATCATTTTTGCGCAGAAAAGGGAATTGTGCGTCAATACAGCTCTGCTCACACGCCTCAACAAAATGGTGTTGCTGAGAGGAGAAATAGAACATTAAAAGACGCTGCAAGGACGATGCTGTGTGACTGCATCTTACCTGTTTTCTTTTGGGCTGAGGCGATTAACACTGCTTGCTACATTCATAATTGTGTTTTAATCAACAAAGCTCAGATGAAGACACCGTACGAGATTCTATATGGTCATAAGCCTTCCGTCAGTCATTTTCGTGTATTTGGATGCCCTTGCACCCTTCTTCACCAGGAGTCCAACCCGAAGTTCAATGCCAAAGCCGATGATTGTTATTTCGTAGGATATGCTGCACGCACCGCGTATAGGGTTTACAATAAGAAGACGAAGCAGATTATAGAATCTTTCGACGTGCGTTGGTTGGAAGAGAATGAGACGGTTGCTCGTGTGGGCCCTGATTGGTTATTTGATTACACATCGCTCTTCAAGTCCATTAATGTGTCTTCAGATGGTTCATCTGGGTCTTCCTCTGGTTCGAAGATTGTTTCCGAAGACGAAGACGAAGAAGTTGTTACAGACCTCCAACGGTATCCTCTTCACCACCTGAGGGGGAGTCATCTGCTCCACCTGAGGGGGAGTCATCTGTTCCACTTGGTAGTCCAGAGTCTCTAGTTTAAAGTGATACTCCAGATGTTGATACTACACCTCTTACCCCTGTTGAAAGAGAGTTCATGTCTAGAGATGCTTCCGCTGTCACTCTAACTTTTATGTGTCACACCCCGAAACCGATGGTGGAAACGTTCCAGGGCGGAGGACGTCATGCGTAGTATCACAACAGTTGTATCATAGTAAGCGAAGTAAACACAACCATTACATTATAATATGAGTATTTACATTGTTCAAAAACATGATTTATACAGAACAGTATATAACAAAAGTAAAAGACGTGACTTCAGAATGTTCCGTCTTCTCCAAAAGTTGGCAAGACTACCTGTCTATTGATGCCCTGAGAATACAAGCAGTTTTTAAAATATCAGCATAAAGCTGGTGAGTTCATAAGCGTTTAATTCTGGTGAAGGAAATGTTTCTTTGATTCTTTGAAAAGTTGTTTCCCAAGAAAATCCTATATTTTCTTATGAAAGAGGTTTGATTATCCATTAGTTATACGATAAACAGCCTGTTTATGAAAAGTTAAGTTATCCCAGGAAAATCCTATATTTCCCTTTAAAGTTGATAGTTGATTTTCGATTCTGATACGAGGTGTACAAGTATCTACCATATTTGTATCGATAAATGTAGTTTCCTTGAAAAATACTGGTTATTCGCTGTGAGAAGTATTAGCCTTATTACATAAATAAAACTAATAAAGTAGGTAGTGAACTAGATCCTAAGGGCGTTACTGATGCCCTCTAGTAATCAAATCGGATATTACTTTGAGGTTAGTTCACTCGTTTCATTATTACAAAAGTAAATTCTCGTTACCTAAGTTGTGAGTGCCATAACCGTACTTGGACTGGATAAGGCACGAAACGGGGGCCAGTATCTTTTATGACTTTGTCACCCCTGAACCTAACGGTTCCGCTGTAGCTAGCAGCGAGGGTGCGGGATAGTCAGTCCCATATAGATCTATACACATTAGTCACGCTCCCTCCAAGAGATTCTGGTTATAAGTCGTAGTCCTCCACTCACGAATCCGAGGGAGTGTTACCGAGGACAAGTCTCAAACTTAGCCTAACAAATTTACAAGAAATAATATTGAAAATCCTGTTTTTGATTTGCATGAATCCTTTATAAAATATCACCTTTTATGATGAGATTAACAAGTTCCTTGCTTTAGTTTTGAAAACTGTTTCTACGAGTTGATTTCTTAATCGATTGGTAAAACGGTTTTCCTGAGTTAAAAGCATGCTGAACATATAGTCATTCTATGCAAAATAAGATAATTTAAGCACAAGTTTCCTTGTACTTTTGCTTGTATTCCCCCCTGAAAACATGAAAAACTCGGAAAAAGCTTAGGGGTATGAACTCACCGTTTATCGTAGGATCCGAAAGCAAAATTGGTTACGAGTGTTGAGTGTCAACCGATGTTTCGCACGCAAGTGGATCCTATTAGCATGTGATAACACATATGTGTGTTAGAATTAGGGTGTTTCATGACTAAACTGTTGGGTTTTGAGCAAACAAACACTCCTAAGGTGTTCATGCAACCCTAGAAACCTTGGATCTATGTTTGTCTAAAATACATGCAAAATAATTTTCCAAGGTTCATAACCTATCTAGCATACATGGGGTGCTTTTAAACATAAAAGATACTAGAAGAATTACATACCTTTGTTAGTGAGTTGATTCCTTGGGAGTTTGAGAGCCAAGCACCAATAATGTGAATGCCTCAAATGGAAATCACAAATCACCACAAACTTGGAAAACTTATGAGAGAGCACTCTAATACTCTAGAAATCGGCCACACCTTATACACACACACATAGTGTCTTTTCAAGCACCATAAGCCTCTTTATATAGTGTAGATGATTAGGGTTATGAACCATGCAAACCCTAATAACCAATGTCTTTTCCTATTCCAAGGATTCATGGGTTAAAAGCTCCATGGATCATCCATGGACTCCCATTCAAGCTTAGCCCATTTCCTAATGAGTGTTAGCCCACACTATATAAGTACAATAGCCCATTATTTAATTAGTCACCTTATGATCACTAAATTAATTCATAATTAATTTAAGATCAATACTAATTAAATAATACAATTTCATATTAATATATTATAACTTATAATATATTAGTAGGCCGCAAATATACTCTTCTCATAATGTTATCCATATAAATAGTTCGGGTGAAGTGCAACCCAAATGGACCATGCCGGGTCGGGTCAAGTATATACCAAATAAGTTATGGACTTAGACACCTTATCCAACAGTCTCCCACTTGGATAAGTCTGATAACTATATTTGCCTATATAGCTTCAGGCACCAACCGGCAATCGTAGCTCTCGAAAACTCTGTTGAACTATGAAGCGCCATTTTAGATAAGTGATCACATAATCCTCTGCTCTCATGATATCAGTCGGACAAATACATGGAACAATGTCTTACTTATTGTCCAACAGTTTGTTTCCCGATTTCCGATTTGTTTGACAAAGAACTTAATCGAACACATCAATTTAGTTCTGACCGGGCCCGGTACATAGGTCAAAACAAAATCATCGAGGGGCCCAGATATCGCTTCTATTTCTAGAAGGAACAGATAAACTTCGACTCAAATGCTTGTTCTACTACTTATTGAATTGCACACAAAGGCACGTTTTATAACATCAAGTTACTGATGCGTTTACGTGCAATCAATGCACAACCAACTCATAGGTAACAACTCATATCTCTAGGTTTGAAGACTTATATGATATTACCGTCTCACGATCACTCGAGATAAATTCCATGAAGTGATACAAGTGAGCGTGGGTTTATTCCAATACTCATAACTTATGAGTACTCATGAATGTTGTAGCAACCATTGCTATGGCTAAACACCTTTAGTCATCTACAATCCCAATTCATGACAGTCTTGATTCATACCTACTTCCGACATATGACCGACTGTGGAGAGTTTGAATAAACTTATTATTCTGGAAGTCAAAACATGCAAAGCTGAAACAATAGTAAATAATTGACAATGATAGCAACACCTTACTCATAAATAAATCACAACTTTTATTCATCATCAAACGTCGATTACATTTTACAAGTTTCAGTAATAACTATCTAATCTGTAAAACTAATATCGTCCCTCAGCCCGATGCATCTCGCATGCTGCAAATGCTTCACCCTCGTCAGTCCCTTCGTAAGGGGATCCGCAGGGTTCTCATCTGACGATACCCTCTTTGCCACGAGGAGTCCCTCTTCTATCTTGTGTCTTATGAAGTGATATTTTCTGTCAATGTGTCGGGATCTGCCATGATCTCTTGGTTCCTTGGCTAAGGCAACCGCACTATTGCTGTCACAGAAAATCTCCATAGGCTCCTTAATAGCTGGTACAACTCCAAGGTCTCCGATGAAGTTCCTCAGCCATATCGCCTCCTTTGCCGCTTCACTCGCTACTATGTACTCTGATTCACAAGTCGAATCAGCTACAGTCTCCTGTTTGGAACTCTTCCAAGTGATTGCCCCTCCATTTAAGGTAAAGACCCAGCCCGACTGAGAGCGGAAGTTATCCCTATCAGTCTGAAAGCTAGCATCACTATACCCTACTACTCTCAAGTCATCACTCCCACCAAGGGTAAGGATCCAATCCTTAGTCCTCTGCAGGTACTTGAGAATATTCTTTACCGCAGTCCAATGAGCCTTGCCAGGGTTCCCCTGATATCTGCTGAACATGCTCAAAGCGAAGGCCACATCAGGACGGGTACAATTCATAGCATATATGATCGAGCCAACAGTGGAAGCTTAAGGTAATCGACTCATCTCAGCTATCTCATCTTCTGTACTCGGGCTCTGAGCCTTGCTCAGTTTGGCATTGCTTTGGATCGGTAATTCTCCTTTCTTGGAATTCTGCATGTTGAACCTTTTCAACACCTTATCCAAGTAGATACTCTGACTAAGTCCAATTAGTCTTTTACTCCTTTCTCTTAATATCCTTATCACTAGGATATAGGCAGCTTCTCCAAGGTCCTTCATAGCAAAGCACTTCCCAAGCTAGGACTTAACCTCCTGCAAGGTTGGCATGTCATTTCCTATGAGTAGTATGTCATCCACATACAGTACCAAAAAGCTAACTATACTCCCACTTGCTCTGACATACACGCAGGACTCATCTTCACTTCTTGAGAAACCAAACTCTTTGACCTTCTCATCGAAACAAAGATTCCAACTTCGACATGCTTGTTTCAATCCATAAATGGATTTTTCAAGCTTGCACACTCTATTGGGGTACTCTGCACTGACAAAACCCTCTGGCTGATTCATGTAAACATCCTCAGTCAACTTTTCGTTAAGGAAAGCGGTTTTGACATCCATTTGCCATATTTCATAATCATGAAATGCAGCAATGGCTAGCATAACCCTAATAGACTTAATCTTTGCTACTGGTGAAAAGGTTTCATCATAATCAATACCCTGAGTCTGAGTAAAACCCTTCGCAACCAGTCGAGCCTTATAAGTATGCACCTTCCCATCCATGTCGGTCTTCTTCTTGAAGACCCATTTGCACCCGACTGTCTTACGGCCTGGTACATTGTCAACCAAGTTCCAAACTTGATTGTCATACATGGACTGTATCTCGCTGTCCATAGCCTCCTTCCATTTAGCAGACTCTGGGCCTGCCATGGCTTCCTTAACACTGTTAGGTTCATCCAGATTTACCAGTGTACTGTCACTGATAAATGTATCACCTTCCGTAGTAATATGAAATCCATAATAAAACTCAGGTGTGTTCCTAACCCTTGTGGAACGCCTCGGAAGTATAGACTCGTCAGCTGGATCAACAGGAATTTCCTCCTCAAGTTGATTGCTAGTGTCAGAGGTTCCTTCACCAATTGAGTCTTGAATTTCTTCAAGGTCAATTTGCCTCCCACTGTCTCCTTGGTTTATAAATTCTCTCTCTCGAAAGACCCCTCTCCTAGCCACAAAGACTACATTCTCACTGGGTCTGTAGAAGAGGTAACCAAAGGATTTTTGTGGGTAGCCGATGAAAATACTCCTTTCACTTCGAGGTTCGAGCTTGTCATGAGTCTCGCGCCTCACGAAAGCCTCGCAACCCCAAATCTTGATATGGTCCAAATTGGGAACTTTCCCAGTCCACATTTCATGAGGTGTTTTGGCAACCTTCTTTGTAGGGACTAGATTAAGGATGTGGGCGGCAGTCTCTAAGGCATACCCCCAAAAAGAGATTGGTAGCGAAGCTCGACTCATCATAGAGCGAACCATGTCCAACATAGCTCGATTACGCCTCTCAGCTACACCATTCAGTTGTGGTGTCCTGGGATGTGTCAATTGTGAGACAATCCCACACTCCTTAAGATAGTCGAGGAACTCAGTACTAAGATACTCACCACCTAGATCGGATCGAAGCATCTTAATGTTCCTGACCAATTGATTTTCTACTTCCTGTTTAAACTCTTTAAACCTTTCAAAAGTTTCTGACTTATGTTTGATTAAGTAGACATAACCATATCTACTAAAATCATCAATAAAAGTCACATAATAGCGATTAGCATCCCTTGTGGCGGTTTTGAATGGTCCACATACATCAGTATGTATAAGGTCCAACAAACCCTCACCCGTTGCACAAGTACCAATGAAGGGTGATTTTGTCATTTTTCCTAGTAGACAAGACTCACAACTATCATCCGACTTGAGGTCGAACGACTCCAAGACTCCATCCTTTTGGAGCTGGCCTATGCGTCTCTTGCTTACATGTCCAAGACGAAAATGCCACAAAGATGATTTATCCAAGCCAGTAGAAGAATCAATACATAATACATTATTTCCTAAATTATCTACAAGCGATACAGCTTCATACACACCATCACAAGGTAATGCTTTAAAATAAAGAACATTATTAAAGAAAGCATTAATACTACCAACTTCATTATCAAAAGAAAAGGTAAAACCTTGTTTGTACAAAGCATGAAAGGAAATAATATTCCTCGCCATTTCAGACGAGTACACACATTTATTCAAATCTAACTTTAACCCATTATCTAGCAACAAAGTATAAACTCTAATCTTGGCAACAGGTGCAACCTTCTTGTTCCCCATGATTAAGTTTATATTTCCGTGCTCCACATCCTCACTTCTTCTTAGGCCCTGCAAGTCACAACAGATGTGAATACCACAACCTGTATCAAGAACCCAAGAATTATAATATGGTGAGTTATTAGACAATATAGTGTAAATACCTGCATGTGATGGTTTCACTTTCCCATCCTTGACATCCTGCAAGTACTTTGGGCAGTTTCGCTTCCAGTGCCCCTTATTTTGACAGTAGAAGCATTCAGCATCCTTAGGGATGGCAGAAGGAGTGATAGAACAACCTTTGGTTCCAGATGAGGAGCCTTCAAGGGACTTTCCCTTGGTACCCTTCGAAGGGTGCTTCCTCTTCTTCCCTTTGCCTTGCCCGATAGCCAAAACAGGGGTAGTAGTAGGAGTAGGAGTAGTAACCGACTTACTCTTAAGACCACTTTCGGCAGTCTTCAGAAGTCCTTGAAGCTTACTGAGTGTGACTTCCTCCTTGTTCATGTGGTATGTCATACGAAATTGATCATAACACGAGGGCAAGGAGTGCAAAATGATATCAATTGCCAACTCCTCAGGGAAGTTCACATTCAGTTTCATTAGACGGTCCACATACCTTTGCATTTTCTGCATGTGGCTCGTGATTGGTTCGCTATCCTTCATACGGATAGTGATCATGGAGGAGATTATTTCATACCGCTCTAGACGAGCACTCTGATGGTACCTTTTCATCATATCCTGATGCATCTCAAAAGGGTAATAGTCCTCATAGGACTTTTGGAGTTCAGCTGTCACGGTGGCCATCATGATGCATGTCACCTTGGTGGCATCTCTTTCATGTGCCTGATACTTAGCAGTGGACTCATCAAGCTCCTTTAGCTCCTTATCGAGGACATATTCCTTATCCTCGTAACGAGTGACCATCCTGATGTTCCGGATCCAATCCATGAAGTTGCAACCATCAAAGATGACCCTCCCACAAAGGTTCATGAGGGAAAAGGAGCCAGTAGGGTTAGAGCCCGAAGCATTGTTGTTGGAAGACATCTGAAAAGAAGAAAACAAGTTTAGATTAGATATATCGAATCCTTAATAATACACCCAAATGTAATATTAAGGCTAGGATCCAACACAATATATTATAACTTAGAAGTGGGATGCCGTAATCTAAGCTATAACATATTTGAAGGTAGGTGAATGACGATTCACCAATTTCCACCATGAAAACGAAATGAATTATTAGGTTTAATTGGTTTTGAAATTCCTAGATTCTTTTGAGATTCATTGAACTTTTCAATGGCATGTTTCAATCTCGATTGTGCCCTTCAAGTTTTGTGACTGGGATGCCGAGGATCACAAAACAAGGTGTGAATTGTTGGAGATAGTGTCTAAGTCCATAACTATATTTGGTATGTACTTGACCCGACCCGGCATGGTCCATTTGGGTTGCACTTCACCCGAACAATTTACGGATAATCTTTTGAGAATAGTATAAGTTATGATTTATTAATATATTATAAGTTCTAATATATTAATATAAAATCATATTATTTAATTAGTGTTGATCTATAATTAATTTAGAATTAATTTAGAGATCAAAAGTATGACTAATTAAATACGGGCTCTTGTATTTATATAGTGTGAGCTAATGCTTATTTGGAATAGGCTAGGCTTGCATGGAAAGTCCATGGATACTCCATGGAGCTTTAACCCATGGATCTCATGGAAATGAAAATACATGGGTATTAGGGTTTACATGGATGTAACCCTAATCCACCACACTATATAAAGGAGGCTTTGGTTCTTGAAATAACACTAGTTGATGTGTGTAAACCAAGAGGGCCGATTTCAAGAAGTTTGTGACTATTCTCTCAAGTTTCCAAGTTTGTGGTGATTTGTGACTTCCATTTGAGGCATCCACATTATTGGTGCTAGGCTCTCAAACTCCAAGCAATCAACTACTACTAGAAGGTAAGTAATTCTACTAGTTTTATTTGATTCAAGTACACAATGCCATGCTAGTTAGGATAAGAACCTTGGAAAAATAAGTATTTGCATGTATCTTAGTCAAACATAGATCCAAGGTTTCTAGGGTTGCATGTACACCATAGGAGTGTTAGAATGCTCAAAACCCATCTGTGGTATCAGAGCCTGGTTTGTTTATTTGATACTTGATGCAAAAAAAAAAAAAAAAAAAAAACTTGAAAATCAAAGTTTTGTTCAAAAGCTCGTATCAAAATTTCAAGTTTTGTATATGTACTTACGATTCTTGAAATTTTTGATATGAACATTCATAAACATATGAGTTTAGAAGATCATAGAAATTATGTGCTAATAATTGATTAGATTAATTTTTGATCTTTATGTGTTTTAATGGAGTCCATAACTAGTTCTTAAGTTATGGATAACCAAAAGTCACATTTATAAATAACCATTAAAAGAACACATAGGTTACAAAAAATGAAGAGTCTTCATTTTTAATAACCATTAACTCATAGGTTATGAGAAATGAAAAGTTTTGAAAGTTTACAAAACTTGCCCTCAAGTTTTGGAACATGTAAAATCATATTAAAAACTTTAGTTCCAACCCCTAGAATTTTAAAAGTTAAAATTCAACCCTTATACTTTATAATATTATAAGTTTAATAATATTTATATATGTATAAGATCAAGTCGTCTTACCACTAGTACGCCTCATTCACGAAGCCGATCTATAAGGGGGGTATAAGGTTGTTGCCTATAAAATGGCAACTTAATGGGTGTCCACTCTCACCCACCGCTTCCTTGATCGGTGGAGGGTCGTTAGCCGAACGGGTAGGACAAGGACTTATAAATTCTCATTAAAAGTATAATGATAATACTAAAGTAACTAAACTTTATTGAAATCCCAATCTTAGTTATTTTAGGAAAATGTGAATAAGGTGCTAATCCATGAAATTACACTTTACACTTTGTTTAAGTCGTTAGTGGAGCGTGTGTGGTTAACCGGCACACTAACTTGAACTTAACAAGGTAGGTAAAGGGTGACTTAATGTTTATCATAGTATCGATGGAGCGTGTGTGGTTAACCGGCACATCGATTGAGGGGTAATACATTAAGGGTACCAAGTAATTTGCATGGTTACTTCACACCTTGTTTTGTGATCCTCGGCATCCCAGTCACAAAACTTGAAGGGCACACTCGAGATTGAAACATGCCATTGAAGAAAGTTCAATGAATCTCAAAGAATCTAGGAGTTTCTAAACCAATTAAAACCTAATTAAATATTTCGTTTTTCATGGTGGAAATTGGTGAATCGTCATTCACCTACCTTCAAATATCTTATAGCTTAGATTACGGCATCCCTCTTCTAAGTTATAAAATATTGTGTTGGGTCCTAGCCTTAATATTACATTTGGGTGTTTTGTTAAGGACTATCTCTATATCTAATCTAATCTATTCCCTCTTCTTTTCAGATGTCTTCCAATAACAATGCTTCTGGCTCAAACCCTACTAGCTCCTTCTCTCTCATGAATCTTTGTGGGAGAGTCATCTTTGATGGGTCCAACTTTACAGATTGGATCAGAAACATCAGGATGGTCACTCGGTATGAGAACAAAGAATATGTTCTCGAAAAGGAGCTGAAGGTACCCGAGCCAACTGCTACTCCTGAAGAGCTTGCTGAATATGAGGTACATGAAAGAGATGCTACAAAAGTGGCATGCATCATGATGGCCACCATGACAACCGAGCTCCAAAAGTCCTATGAGGACTATTATCCTTTTGAGATGCACCAGGACTTGATGGACCGCTACCATCAAAGTGCTCGTCAAGAGCGATATGAAATAATCTCCTCCATGATAACAACCCGAATGAAGGATGGTGAACCCATTACGGGCCACATGCAGAAAATGCAAAGGTATGTGGACCGTTTACTGAAGCTGAATGTGAACTTCCCTGAGGAGTTAGCAATAGACATCATTTTGCACTCCTTGCCATCGTGTTATGATCAATTCCGCATGACATATCACATGAACAAGGAAGAAGTCACCCTCAGCAAACTTCAAGGACTCTTGAAGACCGCCGAAAGTGGTCTAAAGGGTATGTCGGTTGTTACTACTCCTACTCCTACTCCAACTGCGGCCAATGTCTTGGCAATCGGGCATGGCAAAGGGAAGAAGAGAAAGAACCCTTCTAAGGGTACCAAGGGTAAGACCCTTGAAGGCTCCTCTTCAAGCAAAACCATGAAAGGTTTTGTCACTCCTTCTGCTAACCCTAATGAGGCTGAATGCTTCTATTGCCATGAAAAATCGCACTAGAAGCGAAACTGCCCAAAGTACCAGCAAGATTTGAAGGATGGGAAAGTAAAACCCAACCATGCAGGTATATACACTATATTGTCTAATAACTCACCTCATTCTAAGTCTTGGGTCCTTGATACAGGTTGTGGTATTCACATATGTTGTGATTTGCAGGGACTAAAAAGAAGTGAGAATGTGGAGCAGGGAAAGATAAACTTGATCATGGGAAACAGGAAAGCTTCACCTGTCACCAAGATAGGAGTTTATTCCTTAGTTCTAAATAGTGGGTTTACATTAGATTTGAATAAATGTTCTTATTTTCCAGAAATGGCAAGAAATGTTATTTCCTTTCATGCATTGTATAAACAAGGTTTTACCTTTTATTTTGATAATAATAATGGTAGTATTGATGCTTTCTTTAATAATGTTCTTTATTTTAAAGCATTACCTTGTGATGGCGTGTATGAAACTGTATCTGTTGTAGATAATCTAGGAAATAATGTATTGTGTATTAACTCTTCCACTAGCTTAGATAAAGCATCCTTATGGCATTGTCGTCTTGGACATGTAAGCAAGAAACGCTAGGGGTGAAGGTTTGTTGGACCTCATACACACGGATGTGTGTGGACCCTTCAGAACCGCCACAAGAGATGCTAATCGGTTCTATGTGACTTTTACTGATGATTTTAGTAGATATGGATATGTCTACCTAATCAAGCATAAGTCAGAAACCTTTGAGAAATTCAAAGAGTTTAAGCAAGAAGTGGAGAATCAGTTGGGCAGGAACATTAAGATGCTTCGATCCGATCGTGGTGGTGAGTATCTTAGTACTGAGTTCCTTGACTATCTTAAGGAATGTGGGATTGTCTCACAATTGACACCTCCTAGGACACCACAGTTGAATGGTGTAGCTGAGAGGCGCAATCGGACCTTGTTGGACATGGTTCGTTCCATGATGAGTCGAGCTTCGCTACCAATCTCATTTTAGGGGTATGCCTTAGAGACTGTCGCCCATATCCTTAATCTAGTCCCTACAAAGAAGGTTGCCAAAACACCTCACGAGGTGTGGACTGGAAAAGTTCCCAATCTAGACCACATCAAGATTTGGGGTTGCGAGGCTTTCGTGAGACGCGAGACTCACGATAAGCTCGAACCCCGAAGCGAAAGGTGTATTTTCATCGGCTACCCACAGAAATCCTTTGGTTACATCTTCTACAGACCCAGTGATAATGTGGTCTTTGTAGCAAGAAGAGGATTCTTTCGAGAGAGAGAATTCATGAGCCAAGGAGACAGTGGGAGGCAAATTGACCTTTAGGAAATTCAAGAGTCAAGTGGTGAAGGAACCTCAAACCCTAGCCCTCAACCTGAGGAGGAAACTCCTGTTGAGCTGACTGAAGAATCTATACCTCTGTGGCGTTCCACCAGAGTTAGGAATGCACCTGAGCATTATTATGGTTTTCATATTACTGCAGAAGGTGAGAAACTTATCAGTGATAACACATTGGTAAATCTGGATGAGCCTAACAGCTACACGGAAGCCATGGAAGGCCCTGAGGCTGCTAAATGGAAAAAGGCTATGGATAGCGAGATACAGTCCATGTATGACAATCAAGTTTGGAACTTGGTTGACAATGTACCTGATCGTAAGATAGTTGGGTGCAAATGGATCTTCAAGAAGAAGACCGACATGGATGGTAATGTACACACTTATAAGGCATGACTGGTTGCAAAGGGTTATTCTCAAACTCCGGGAGTTGATTATGATGAGACCTTTTCACCAGTGGCCAAGATTAAGTCTATTAGGGTTCTGTTAGCCATTGCTGCATTTCATGATTATGAAATATGGAAAATAGATGTCAAAACCGCTTTCCTTAATGGAAACTTGGCTGAAGATGTTTACATGGTTCAGCTAGAGGGTTTTGTCAGTACAGAGTACCCCAGTAGAGTGTATAAGCTCGAGAAATCCATTTATGGATTAAAACAGGCACCTCGCAGATGGAATCTTTGCTTTGATGAGAAAGTCAAAGAATTTGGCTTTTCAAGGAGTGAAGATGAATCTTGTGTCTATATCAAGGCTAGTGGGAGTATAGTCAGCTTTTTGGTACTGTATGTGGATGACATACTACTTATAAGAAATGACATCCCAACCCTGCAGGAAGTAAAGTCCTGGCTTGGGAAGTGTTTCGCTATGAAGGACCTTGGAGAAGCTGCCTATATCCTAGGGATAAGGATTTTGAGAAACAGGAGTAAAAGACTAATTGGACTTAGTCAAAGCACCTATGTGGACAAAGTGTTGAAAAGGTTCAACATGCATAACTCCAAGAAAGGAGAGTTACCCATCCAGAGTAACGCCAGATTGAGTAAGACACAAAGTCCTAGTACTGAGGCTGAGATAGCAGAAATGAGTCGAATACCTTATGCTTCAGCTGTAGGATCGATCATGTATGCTATGACGTGTACTCGACCTGATGTAGTCTTTGCTTTGAGCATGGTGAGCAGGTATCAGGGGAACCCTGGCAAGGCACACTGGACTGCGGTAAAGAATATCCTCAAGTACCTACGGAGGACTAAGGATTGGGTCCTTACCCTCGGTGGCAGTGAGGACTTGAGAGTTGTAGGGTACAGTGATGCTAGCTTTCAGACTGACAGGGATAATTTCCGCTCTCAGTCGGGCTGGGTCTTTACTCTAAACCGAGGGGCAATTACTTGGAAAAGTTCCAAGCAGGAGACAGTGGATGATTCCACTTGTGAATCAGAGTATATAGCAGCAAAGGAGGCTATATGGCTAAAGAACTTCATCGGAGACCTTGGAGTTGTACCAGCTATAAAGGAGCCAATGGAGATTTTCTGTGACTGCAATAGTGCGGTTGCCTTAGCCAAGGAACCAAGAGATCATGGGAGATCCAGACACATTGACAGAAAATATCACTTCATCAGACATCGAATAGAAGAAGGAATCCTCGTGGCAAAGAGGGTATCATCGGATGAGAACCCAGCAGATCCCCTCACGAAGGGACTGACTCGGGCTAAGCATCTCCAGCATGCTTGGAGCATAGGGCTGAAGGATGATATTAGTTTTAGTAGTTAGATAATCTTGAAATTTGTAAAATGTAATTGACATTTAATGATAAATAAAAGCTGTTATTTATGAGTAAAGTGTTGCTATCTCTTGTCAATCGTTTACTATTATTTCTTTTTGCATGTTTTGACTTCCAGAATAATTATGTTATGGTTTATATCATATTATTCAAACTCTCCACAGTCGGTCATATGTTGGAAGTAGATATGAATCAAGACTGTCATGGGTTGGCTTGTAAAGGTCTAAGATGTTAGACAAAGCGGGGCTAAAGCACTCATGAGTGCTCATAAGTTCTGAGTATTGGATTCAACCCAAGCTCACTTGTATCACTTCATGGAATTTATCTTGAGTGATCGTGAGACGGTAATATCATATAAGTCTTCAAACCTAAAGATATGATTTGTTGCCTATGAGTTGGTTATGCATTGATTGCACGAAAACGCATTGGTAACTCGATGTTATAAACCGTGCTTTTGTGTGTAATTCAACAAGTAGTAGAGCAAACATATGAGTCGAAGTTTATCTGTTCCTTCTAGAATTACAAGCGATATCTGGGCCCCTCGATGATTTTGTTTTGACCTATGTACCGGGCCCGGTCAGAACTAAATTGATGTGTTCAGTTAAGATCTATGTCAAACAAATCGGAAATCGGGAAACAAATGTTGGACAATAAGCAAGACCATGTTCCATGTATTTGTCCGGCTGATATCTAGAACAGAGGATTATATGATCACTTATATAAAATGGCGCTTCATAGTTCAACAGAGTTTTAAGAGCTACGATTGCTGATCGGTTCCTGAAGTTATACTTGCAACTATAGTTATTAGACTTATCCAAGTGGGAGACTGTTGGAGATAGTGTCTAAGTCCATAACTATATTTGGTATGTACTTGACCCGACCCGACATGGTCCATTTGGGTTGCACTTCACCCGAACAATTTACGGATAATCTTTTGAGAATAGTATAAGTTATGATTTATTAATATATTATAAGTTCTAATATATTAATATAAAATCATATTATTTAATTAGTGTTGATCTATAATAAATTTAGAATTAATTTAGAGATCAAAAGTATGACTAATTAAATATGGGCTCTTGTATTTATATAGTGTGGGCTAATGCTTATTTGGAATGGGCTAGGCTTGCATGGAAAGTCCATGGATACTCCATGGAGCTTTAACCCATGGATCTCATGGAAATGAAAAGACATGGGTATTAGGGTTTACATGGATGTAACCCTAATCCACCACACTATATAAAGGAGGCTTTGGTTCTTGAAATAACACTAGTTGATGTGTGTAAACCAAGAGGGCCGATTTCAAGAAGTTTGTGACTATTCTCTCAAGTTTCCAAGTTTGTGGTGATTTGTGACTTCCATTTGAGGCATCCACATTATTGGTGCTAGGCTCTCAAACTCCAAGCAATCAACTACTACTACAAGGTAAGTAATTCTACTAGTTTTATTTGATTCAAGTACCCTATGCCATGCTAGTTAGGATAAGAACCTTGGAAAAATAATTATTTGCATGTATCTTAGTCAAACATAGATCCAAGGTTTCTAGGGTTGCATGTACACCATAGGAGTGTTAGAATGCTCAAAACCCATCATGAATAACCATGCAAATTCACTTGGTACCCTTAATATTATCACCTAATCAATGTGCCGGTTAACCACACACGCTCCACCGATCTATGATAAACATTAAGTCACCCTTCGTGATCCTTACTAGTCCAAGTTAGTGTGCCGGTTAACCACACACGCTCCACCAACGACTTGGTAAGGTACAAAGTGTGAATTTCATGGGTTAGCACCATATTCACATTTTCCTAAAGTAACTAAGATTGGGAATTTATTAAAGGTTTAGTTACTTTATAATATTCATTATACTTTTAATGAGAATTTAAAGTCATTGTCCTACCCGTTCGGCTAACGACCCTCCACCGATCAAGGAAGCGGTGGGTGAGAATGGACACCCATTAAGTTGCCATTTTATAGGCAACAACCTTATATCCCCCTTATAGACCGGCTTCGTGAATGAGGCCTACTAACGGTAAAACGACTTAATCTTATACATATATATAATAATTAACCATTAATGTTATAAATAGTATAAGGGTTGAATTTTAACTTTTAAAACTCTAAGGGTTTGGAATTAAAGTATATTAAAGTGTGTGTAACTTTACAAATTCCAAAACTTGAGGACAAGTTTTGAAACTATTCAAAACTTTTCATTTCATAACTTATGAATTAAAGGTTCATAAAATGAAGACTCTTCATTTTCATGAAACTTATGTGTTTTAAGTGTGCATAAATGAAAGTGACCTTTGGAAATCCATAACTTGAGGACAATCTATGGACTCCATTAAAACACATAAATGATCAAGAATTATCAATAAACAATTTAGCAAATAATTCCTATGATCTAACAATAATTCATAAGAACATGAACATCATATCAAAAATTCCAAGAACATATGAACACATATCATCATGCAATTTTGATATAAGCCATTGTAAATGGATTAGCATAAACATTACACCATCTAAAACAGGTTTTATAACACCAAAACAGTTTAGGGTAATGTTTCTAGTCCATTTCCAGCAGAAAACTCGAAAATCTGCATTCTGAGGCTTCTACTCGTCGAGTGCACGAACCTACTCGACGAGTAGGATGAATTTACTCATGGACTCGGCGAGTCCATGCTGCAGAATGCAGAAAAATTGAGTTTTTCAACAAGTTTGCAACAAGTATCAAACAAACAAGCCTAGGCTCTGATACCACTGTTGGGTTTTGAGCAAACAAACACTCCTAAGGTGTTCATGCAACCCTAGAAACCTTGGATCTATGTTTTTCTAAAATACATGCAAAATAATTTTCCAAGGTTCATAACCTATCTAGCATACATGGGGTACTTTTAAACATAAAAGATACTAGAAGAATTACATACCTTTGTTAGTGAGTTGATTCCTTGGGAGTTTGAGAGCCAAGCACCAATAATGTGAATGCTTCAAATGGAAATCACAAATCACCACAAACTTGGAAAACTTATGAGAGAGAACTCTAATACTCTAGAAATCGGCCACACCTTATGCACACACACATAGTGTCTTTTCAAGCACCATAAGCCTCTTTATATAGTGTAGATGATTAGGGTTATGAACCATGCAAACCCTAATAACCCATGTCTTTTCCTATTCCAAGGATTCATGGGTTAAAAGCTCCATGGATCATTCATGGACTCCCATTCAAGCTTAGCCCATTTCCTAATGAGTGTTAGCCCACACTATATAAGTACAATAGCCCATTATTTAATTAGTCACCTTATGATCACTAAATTAATTCATAATTAATTTAAAATCAATACTAATTAAATAATACAATTTCATATTAATATATTATAACTTATAATATATTGTGTCCGAAATGTCGATTTTGAGGTGTTCTTAAGGTGTTCTTGAGGTGTTCTTGTGCTAATACCAAGTCCTACTATTGAATGAAGGCTAAACTCTTCACTTTGGAGAGTTTTAAGGTGTGTGCGGCCACCTCATGAAGGTGTGTGGCCGTACACCTTCAAAGGATGAAGAACACTATGATTTTTTGGCTTGGATTCAGGTGTCTTACCAATATAACAAGCTAAATGATGAAGCGGTTCACGTTTTTGAGGCCTTTAGAGTGTTCTTGGATGAAGTTCTTAGAGAGAGAAAGTAGTACAGTGCAGCCAAAGGAAAGGAATAAGTGAAGGGGTCCCCTTATATATATAAGGGTGAGTGCGGCTGGAGGGTGGGTGTGCGGCCGCACACCCGTGTGTGCGGCTGTACACACCTCTCATGAGGGTGTATGGCCCGATTTTGCTTCCAATGATATGTTGACTCATTCCTAATCTCATTCCCAACTGTACTCAAGCTTAGAACACTTAAATGGACCCTTAAATAGCGTAAAATGATGATAAAAATCGAATTTAATATGGATTTAAAGATCAATTGTACGGGATAAAAGTTCCGGGTTGTCACATCATCCCCCCGTTAGAGGGAATTTCGTTCCGAAATTCGAATATAGAATAGAAATCATGAACTAGGGAAAGAGATGCTTATACTTCTGTTTCATCTGGTCTTCGCGCTCCCAAGTGAATTCACGGCCCTGCTTGGCATTCCAGCGAACCTTCACTATCGGGATGCGACTTTGTTTTGTTCGTTTGATCTCCCTATCCATGATTTCGATTGGTTCTTCCACAAAGTTTAGATTCTCGTTGATTTCAATCTCGTCGAGAGGGATAGCAAGAGTCTCGTCGGATAAGCACTTCTTAAGGTTCGAGACGTGGAAGACGGTATGAATGTTACTAAGCTCTTGTGGTAAACGAAGTTTGTAGGCTACGGGACCGATCCTAGCGAGGATTTCGAATGGTCCTATGTACCTCGTGTTTAGCTTTCCACGCTTTCCGAAGCGTATCATGCCTTTCCAGGGTGAGACTTTTAGTAGGACACGGTCTCCAACCTGAAATTCCAAGGGTTTTCGTCGTTTATCGGCGTAGCTCTTTTGTCTATCGCGAGAGGCCTTAAGTCGTTCTCGGATTTGTACAATCTTTTCTGTGGTTTCGCGGATGATTTCTGGACCAGTGAGAGTGCTATCGGGGACTTGCCCCTTGGCTAGCTGCGTGTCGCCCACCTCGGCCCAGCATAGAGGGGATCTGCACTTGCGGCCATAGAGAGCTTCGAAAGGCGCAGCCTTGATGCTGGTATGGTAACTGTTGTTGTAGGAAAATTCAACCAAAGGAAGATGAGTGTCCCATGACGCGCCGAAATCGATGACGCAAGCTCTCAACATGTCTTCCAAGGTTTGGATGGTTCTCTCACTCTGTCCATCTGTTTGAGGATGGTAAGCTGTGCTCATATCCAGCTTAGTTCCAAGAGCCTTCTGCAGTGACTGCCAAAATCTCGAAGTGAACCTGCTATCTCGATCGGAGATAATGGATACAGGTACACCGTGTAGTCGAACTATCTCTTGGATGTAGATTCGTGTAAGTCTTTCCATTTTGAAGGTTTCCTTGATCGGTAGGAAGTGAGCGGATTTAGTCAGTCGATCGACTATCACCCAAATGGCGTCGTACCCATTCGGAGATTTGGGTAATTTGGTGATGAAATCCATGGTAATCCTCTCCCACTTCCATTCGGGAATTTCCGGCTGTTGGAGTAGACCTGAGGGCTTCTAATATTCTACCTTCACCTTGGCGCAAGTCAGGCACTTGCCCACGAAGGTAGCGATTTCTGCTTTCCTGTTCGGCCACCAATACAGTTTCTTGAGATCGAGGTACATCTTGTCCGATCCTGGGTGAACGGAGTATCTGGTTTTGTGAGCTTCGCTCATGACAACTTCTCTGTAACCACCGAACTTTGGGGTCTAGATTCGGTCCATGAAGTAATAGACTCCGTCTCCCTTGATCTCTAGGTTCTTTTCCATTCCTCTTAAGGCTTCACCCGACATGTTCTCTAGTCTTAAGGCTTCCAACTGAGCCTCCTTGATTTGCGCGGATAAATGGGAATGGATAGTCATGGTCAGTGCCTTCACTCTACGACCTGAGTACTCCTTTCGGCTGAGGGCATCTGCTACCACATTGGCCTTGCCGGGATGGTAGCGGATTTCGCACTCGTAATCGTTGAGTAGCTTGACCCATCGCCGTTGTCTCATGTTCAGCTCCTTCTGGTCGAAGATATGCTGCAGACTTTTATGGTCAGTGAAGATAGTGCACTTGGTTCCGTAGAGATAATGTCTCCATATCTTCAATGCGAAGACTACTGCTCCCAATTCCATATCGTGTGTTGTGTAGTTGACTTCGTGTGCTTTCATCTGTCTAGAGGCATAAGCAATGACTTTTCCCCGTTGCATGAGCACACAGCCTAGGCCCTGATTGGATGCATCACAGTAGATAACGACGTCCTCCGTCCCTTCGGGTAGAGACAAGATAGGTGCGCTGCATAGGGCCCGCTTCAACGTTTGGAACGCAGTGTCTTGCTTCTCACTCCAACAAAAGGGTACGCCTTTCTGAGTCAGAGTGGTTAAGGGTTTGGTAATTCTGGAGAAATTCTGGATAAACCTGCGATAGTAGCCAGCGAGACCCAAGAATTGACGGATTTATGTGGGTGTCTTCGGTGCTGACCAGTTCTCTATCGCCTTGATTTTGGAGGGGTCCATGTGTATGCCTTCCTCGCTTACCACGTGACCTAAGAATGTTACTTTTCGAATCCAGAATTCGCACTTGGAGAATTTCGCCTAAAGCTTCTCCACCCTTAGAGTTTTCAGCACCAATCTCAAGTGCTGTTTATGATCTTCCTCGCTTCTGGAGTAGACAAGTATATCGTCGATGAACACGATGACGAATTTGTCCAGGAAAGGACGATACATCCGGTTCATCAGGTCCATGAACACAGTCGGTGCGTTGGTTAGACCGAAGGGCATAACTACGAACTCGTAGTGACCATATCGAGTCTGAAATGCTGTTTTAGGAACATCACCCTCATGGACTCGTAGCTGATGGTACCCTGATCTTAAATCTATTTTTGAGAAGTAGTTGGCTCCCTGAAGTTGATCGAAGAGGTCGTCGATTCGAGGAAGAGGGTTACGGTTTTTGACTGTGAGCTTGTTCAGCTCCTGATAATCGATACACATCCGAAAGGATCCATCCTTCTTTTTCACGAATAGGATCGGGGCTCCCTAGGGTGAGGAACTTGGTCTGATGAATCCTTTGCTGAGCAGCTCATTGAGCTGACTAGATAGTTCTTGCATTTCTGCTAGTGCTAGGCGATATGGAGATTTAGCTACGGGAGTAGCTCCGGGGACTAAGTCGATACGAAACTCAACTTGGCGTTCAGGAGGGATTCCCGGAAGATCTTCGGGAAAAACATCGGGAAAGTTGCAGACTTCGAGGATGCTCCCGAGGTCTTTAACTTCCTACTTCTCATTAATGACGTGGGCTAAGAATGCATAACACTCCTTCCGCAGGAGTTTCTGGGCTTTGATGCACGAAATGATGCGAAGGTTTGAACTAAGTTTATCGCCGTAGATTACAAGAGTTTCATCCGAGGAAAGATTGAGACGGATAGCTTTTTCATAACAAAGGATATCAGCATGATTGGGGCTCAACCAATCCATGCCGATGATGACATCGAAGCTCTTTATGGAAACTAGCATAAGATCGATGGGAAATGAATGGTCGTTCAGAGTAAGGGTACAACCCACGAATATGTCATTAGTGCTCTCTTTCTCACCGTTAGCCATTTCAACGGTAAACGTTTCGGTTAAAGGTTGGGATTTATGTTTAAGGAGATGTTTGAATGCATGACTAACAAAACTTCTCTCCGCACCAGAATCGAAAAGAATGCATGCATAAGAGTTGTCGAGGAGGAACGTACCCGAAACAATTGTGGGATCAGCGACTACCTCCTCTTGCCCTATCGTTAACACTCTCCCGGTGTTGCCAGTTGTTGCTGCTTTGGGGCAGTTCCTCTTGTAATTCCCGACTTCTCCACAACCATAACAGGCTTGACCGACGCCTGCTCCAGATGCCTGATCGGTTGGTGGGACTGGTGCTTTGCAGCCTCGAGCCAGGTGACCCTTCTTACCACAGTTGTTGCAGAGCATTTCACGACATGGACCAGGGATGCGATGATGATAACTGTACTTATTGCACCAAGGGAGGGTACCAGTATACCTACTGGTAGGTGCTTGAGTTGCAGGAGCGGCGACATGGGTAGTAGCAGCGTGAACTGCTACTGTGTGTTGCTTCTTTGAGGGCTCCTACGAAGATTGACCCTTTTTCTGCTTCGAGAATTTTCTCTTCTCACCACTCCCTTTAGCCGGTTCAGGAGTGGCGATCACTTCATCGAGATCGGCTCCATGATCGATCAGAGTCTGCACCAGGCACTTAGCGCTGTCGAAAGTGTTTGGCCTAGCAACCAAGACATTTCCTTTGTTCGGATGGGTCATCCCCCAAATGTATCTTTCAATCTTTTTGCTTTCCGGGGTGACCATCCACGGACAGAGAAGTGCTAGGTCTTCAAACCTAGATGTGTAAACAGCAATGTCGGAACCCCTCATCTTTAGGTTCCAGAGTTCGTGCTCCAGTTTTTGCATTTCGCCCCGTGGGCAGTACTCAGCAAGCATGAGCTCTTTCAAGCTCTCCCAACCTATAGCATTTGCTATTGGCAGGGTTAGGGACTCGACCCGGCCATTCCACCAGGTCAATGCTTTGTTGGCGAAAGTGCAAGCGGCGAATTTCACCTTGTTAGCTTCAGAACAAGAGCAGATTTCGAAGATGGACTCGATCTATTCAATCCATCAGGTCAGGACAATAACACCTCTAGTGCCGTCGAAGGACGTGGGTTTTGCATTCATGAAGTCTTTATAGGAGCACTCCTTCTGGTGTCCTTGACCACCTTCCTGATTTTGGGGATGAGTACCACTTCCTTGCCCACTAGATCCGCCAGAATTAACTTGTGTCATCGCGGCAGTCACAACAGCAGTAACAGCTGCTTGGAACATAACGGGATCGAACTGAGGGGGCGGTGGTGGTGGTGGAGCGTCGTCGTTCCTTCTGATAGGTCTTTTTCGGGGAGGCATTTTTTTCTAAAAAGAATCAGGAAGAAGAGGGTGGTAAGTCCTCTGAACCGAACCAAGAGATATGAAGCAAGAATATATCTCATCCTGATAATAGAGTGTTCTACCAAGCGATAAGTAAAGGAAAGTTACTAATGCAAGTAAGTTATCGCTAAGAAACGAATAGGTAGCAACACTAGGAATGAATTTCTACAATGTATTCGGCTCTGACTAAAATACTCCTATAGTATTTTAAGTTGTATGGATGTCGGGTAAGTTTTAGGCCTGTTGCAACACCAAAGTCACTCCCAAGCACATGTTGGTCATGTCTCGAATGAATATAGTTGATCAGGCTATATTGACCCTAGACATGATTACATAACTGCCCAGGTTTAACCGCAGTGTTCAACATCCAAAATACTTTTGTTTTGTTCTACTTAAGACACGGATTCTAGTACTCGGGTATACTTGTATACTTTTTGTAAAAATGCTTATATTTTAGAAGTATACTTTTAGTTCAGAGCACTTCAGCCCCTTTGTGTTTATAGTTGTATACCATGTAATGTTCGGTATACTTAGTTCACTATAAACAATAGCTCTGATACCAATCTGTCACACCCCGAAACCGATGGCGGAAACGTTCCGGGGCGGAGGACGTCATGCGTAGTATCACAACAGTTGTATCATAGTAAGCGAAGTAAACACAACCATGACATTATAATATGAGTATTTACATTGTTCAAAAACATGATTTATACATAACAGTATATAACAAAAGTAAAAGACGTGACTTCAGAATGTTCCGTCTTCTCCAAAAGTTGGCAAGAGTACCTGTCTATTGATGCCCTGAGAATACAAGCAGTTTTTAAAATATCAGCATAAAGTTGGTGAGTTCATAAGCGTTTAATTCTGGTGAAGGAAATGTTTCTTTGATTCTTTGAAAAGTTGTTTCCCAAGAAAATCCTATATTTTCTTATGAAAGAGGTTTGATTATCCATTAGTTATACGATAAACAGCCTGTTTATGAAAAGTTAAGTTATCCCAGGAAAATCCTATATTTCCCTTTAAAGTTGATAGTTGATTTTCGATTCTGATACGAGGTGTACAAGTATCTACCATACTTGTATCGATAAATGTAGTTTCCTTGAAAAATATTGGTTATTCGTTGTGAGAAGTATTAGCCTTATTACATAAATAAAACTAATAAAGTAGGTAGTGAACTAGATCCTAAGGGCGTTACTGATGCCCTCTAGTAATCAAATCGGATATTACTTTGAGGTTAGTTCACTCGTTTCATTATTACAAAAGTAAATTCTCGTTACCTAAGTTGTGAGTGCCATAACCGTACTTGGACTGGATAAGGCACGAAACGGGGGCCAGTATCTTTTATGACTTTGTCACCCCTGAACCTAACGGTTCCGCTATAGCTAGCAGCGAGGGTGCGGGATAGTCAGTCCCATATAGATCTATACACATTAGTCACGCTCTCCCTCCAAGAGATTCTGGTTATAAGTCGTAGTCCTCCACTCACGAATCCGAGGGAGTGTTACCGAGGACAAGTCTCAAACTTAGCCTAACAAATTTACAAGTAAAAATATTGAAAATCCTGTTTTTGATTTGCATGAATCCTTTATAAAATATCACCTTTTATGATGAGATTAACAAGTTCCTTGCTTTAGTTTTGAAAACTGTTTCTACGAGTTGATTTCTTAATCGATTGGTAAAACGGTTTTCCTGAGTTAAAAGCATACTGAACGTATAGTCATTCTATGCAAAATAAGATAATTTAAGCACAAGTTTCCTTGTACTTTTGCTTGTATTCCCCCTGAAAACATGAAAAACTCGGAAAAAGCTTAGGGGGATGAACTCACCGTTTGTCGTAGCATCCAAAAGCAAAATTGGTTACGAGTGTTGAGTGTCAACCGATGTTTCGCACGCAAGTGGATCCTATTAGCATGTGATAACACATATGTGTGTTAGAATTAGGGTGTTTCGTGACTAAACATGACGGAACACCACCCTAAAGACTTGGAATTGCTTGTCGGGACCCTATATGATCAAATAAGGGAGGTGTACGGCCATTTGAGTGGGTGTGCGGCCAGGCTGTGTGTGCGGTTGCGCACAGGAGTGTGTGGCTGTACAGAGGGTGTGTGCGGCCGTACACTCCTCATTTGTGTCCGAAATGTCGATTTTGAGGTGTTCTTAAGGTGTTCTTGAGGTGTTCTTGTGCTAATACCAAGTCCTACTATTGAATGAAGGCTAAACTCTTCACTTTGGAGAGTTTTAAGGTGTGTGCGGCCACCTCATGAAGGTGTGCGGCCGTACACCTTCAAAGGATGAAGAACACGAAGAACACTATGAGTTTTTGGCTTGGATTCAGGTGTCTTACCAATATAACAAGTTGAATGATGAAGTGGTTCACGTTTTTGAGGCCTTTAGAGTGTTCTTGGATGAAGTTCTTAGAGAGAGAAAGTAGTAGAGTGCAGCCAAAGGAAAGGAATGAGTGAAGGGGTCCCCTTATATATATAAGGGTAAGTGCGGCTGGAGGGTGGGTATGCGGCTGCACACCCGTGTGTGCGGCCGTACACACCTCTCATGAGGGTGTATGGCCCGATTTTGCTTCCAATGATATGTTGACTCATTCCTAATCTCATTCCCAACTGTACTCAAGCTTAGAACACTTAAATGGACTCTTAAATAGCGTAAAACGATGATAAAAATCGAATTTAATATGGATTTAAAGATCAATTGTATGGGATAAAATTTTCGGGTTGTCACATTATGGAACTACTCTTTCCTGAAGAAATTGCTAATGAGTTTGTAGCAGATTCATCTAATGTGGAACAATCAGCAAATGATGGCGGTTTCAACATTCACAATCTTCCCGTTTCACTCAATGATATCAGCCAAGAGATTCCTTCAAGAATTCAACGCGATCATCCGATCGAAAACATCATTGGTCAGCTGGGTGATGGAGTTAGAACCAGAAGTCAGAGTGGAGATGTCAATACATGTCTCTATTCTTGCTTTATCTCTCAAATAGAGCCCAAGAATGTTGAAATGGATTTGAATGAGCCCAGCTGGGTAGATGCTATGCTTGAAGAGCTAAATCAATTTGAAAAGCTCGGGGTTTTGGAAACTGGTTGAGTTACCAAAGGGAAAAAAGTCTCTTGACACACGCTGGGTCTATCGAAACAAGCAGGATGATTCTGGCGTTATAGTGCGCAATAAAGCAAGATTGGTGGTTCGCGGGTTTCGACAAGTCGAGGGTCTTGATTATACTGAGGTTTATGCTCCAGTGGCTCGCTTGGAGGCTATTCGTATCTTCCTTGCATATGCTTCCTACATGAACTTCATGGTTTACCAAATGGATGTCAAGACAGCCTTCTTGTATGGCAAGGTGAAGGAAGAAATCTACGTTGATCAGCCCCCTGGGTTCGTTAACTCGAAGTTTCCTAATCATGTCTACAAGTTAGACAAGGCGTTGTATGGGTTACATCAAGCTCCTCGAGCGTGGTATGCGACTCTCATAAAGCACTTGCTCGATCATGGATACTCTCGTGGCACTATCGATCAAACTTTATTCATCAAGCATGTTGGTAATGATCAGATTCTAGTCCAGATCTACGTTGACGACATTATCTTCGGGTCTACCAGTCCACAGCTATGCAAAGACTTTGAAGGCGTTATGAAAAATAGGTTTGAGATGAGTTCGTTGTGTGAAATGACCATGTTTTTGGGGCTTCAGGTCAAACAAAATTCAACCGGACTCCTGCTCCATCAAGCTAAGTATGTGGAGGATATTCTTGAGAAGTTCGGGTTTCAAGACGCAAAACCTGCATCGATGCCGATGGCCGAAAGACCCCTGTTGAATCCAGATACTGATGGCGAATCCGTAAATCAGACACACTACAGATCGTTGATGTATCTTACTGCAAGCCGTCCAGACATCATGTTTGCAGTTTGTCAATGCGCACGTTATCAGGCTAATCCTAAACTTTCACATCTTATTGTTGTCAAAAGAATTTTTCGGTATATTAAAGGCAGCCCAAAATTGGGTCTTTGGTATCCGAAAAATTACGAATTTGATTTATATGCTTTTGCTGACAGTAATTATGGAGGCTGTGAGCTTGACAGGAAATCTACATCAGGAGGGTGTCAATTCCTTGGAGACAGGCTGGTGTTACGGCAGTACAAGAAACAGCATACCGTCTCAACCTCAATAGCAGAAGCGGAATACGTTGCTGCATCTGCTTGTTGCTCTCAAGTTATCTGGATCCAACATCAGCTGTTGGATTACGGTTTGAATTATCTAGAAACCCCCATCTACTGTGATAATAAGGTTGCGGTTCAAATTGCTAAAAATCCTGTCCAACATTCCAAAACCAAGCACATTGATATCAAAATTCATTTTATCAGAGACTGTTATGAGCGATCGCTCATCCGGCTGGAACAGGTTCCCTCTGCTAATAATGTGGCGGATCTGTTCACCAAGCCTTTTAACAAAGCTCGATTCGATGTGCTTGTGGGATTTTTGAAAATGATTCGTTTTGAGGATTAAATTTTTGTTTTAGGTTAGGTTAGTTTAAATTTGCGCATTTTAGTGATTTCATTCTCACCCATGCACAAATTTAGGGGGAGAAATAAACAAAAACCAAACAAAAATTGAAAATTTCAAAAATCCAAAAACATTAAAAAAAATCAGAAAATCAGAAAATCAAAAATATGTTGCTAATAGTTTTGCTTGTAGGTGATGTGACGGGAAGTGATATTATCAAGTGATAACAGGCAATCTGAATCTGCGTAACGTACCAAAACTAAATCGTCTACACTCTGTGATTCGATGCGCTGGTAGGCACGAAAGATTCTAAATGGACTTGACTAGGCAGAGTTGAACTTCAGGAATTCAAAGACTTGACAAATCTTGACCTAGTTAAATCCGTTTAGCTTGACAATACGACGCTCGGATAGGTTGAGCAGGGAGATATACATGGGAATCTACTGGTTACATTAAAATAACTCGTATCTAGAACTGTGGATTAACTTTTCCTCGATGTGCGGATTCTGTCCTTAATTCCGGTATTGATGGGGTGACTGGGGAATTTCGATAAATTAGGTTTGTAGAAGATTATTTTCTTTCTTTCTGTCTGTTAGTCATATGTTGCCTCCTCTGCGTGATCGAGAGATCCGACCTGGACTGTAACATATGCAACTTTATCTCTCTGCATCTTCTATCTATGCAATTCTTTCTATCTGTTAGCCATATACTGTCTCCTTTGCGTGACTTTCAATCCGACCTGGTACACAGTATATGCATCATTCTTCTTCTCAATCCCTCAAAATTTTCAGTTAGTCATATGTTTCACCCTCTGCGTGATTGGAAGAGATCCGACCTTGGTGTATAACATATGCATTCTAAATCTATCTTCTCTCTTAATAATTGTCTGCTCACCCGATGTAAGGAGTATTCTGGGAGTCCTTGATTACTGGAGCATAACAGGAAGCGGGAAACATGTTCTAGTACAATTAAAATTGAACACTTACAGATTGTCTGTAGATCTCGCTGCTCAATTTAGGTGGACAACAATATCCCTGGTCGTCGTCAACTAAATGGTCCCTAGGAAATTTATCTAAGAATATAGGAGCTAAATGTCTTGTCTTTCTTAGCTTGTCCAAATTTATCACAAATTTTTCGTGTTTAAGTGGATCACAATAACGGCGATCGACCAGACATAGACATGAAGGTAGAGGTACCGACAAGTGGATTAAGGCTGTCTAACAACTTTGATCTCATTGTCACAAAATTACATTTAGTGTTTGTTGAGATAAATCTAGTCTTCTTTTATTTTTAATTTTATTTTTAATTTTATTTTTATTTTACTTTTATTTTATTTTTATAATTGTCAAAATTTTAAATTTTAAATTTTAGAAATTATTTTTATTTTTATTTTATTTTTTAGTTTATGTTAATTTTAATTTTAATTTTTAATTCTCAAAAGGTTTTGTTTTTGAAAATTTTTGGGATTTGGACTGCATTTTACACTATGTGGATAACAACTAAAATTCAAACAAGGTATAAAAGGAGGAGCTTACAGCCGAAATCATCTCCACTCCTCATTTTCAAGATTCCGGCCGTAAACCCCTTGATTTCTCTCTCTCCTCTCGAAAAAAAAATTCAGTTTTTGTGAAATTGCTTGTTGCATCTCTAAGGTATGCAAAAACCGACCATGGATATGTGTTTATTTCAACAAATCGACGGATTTTGGGGCTTCAATCGAAGAAAAATGGATTTTCGGAGCTTACGGTTGGAGCTTACGGCCGTAAACTCTGTTTCCGGCCATGAGCTTACGGCCATGGGTTTACGGCCGTAAACCCTAATTTGACCGTAAACTCCATTTGGTCAAAAAAAAATTTGGGGCCAAAATTAAATTGATTAAATAAGAAAAACTTAAATCTTAATTGTTAAAATATCTTTGTTTTCTTACGTGGCCAGTTTTAGTGCAGATCAAATGGCAAACTCGAAGTTCGCTGACATGCACAATTTGGCTATAGTACTGGCGGATCCTCCTGTTGCACATGGAGAGTTCAAGTCGATGATCCACAGGCTGAGGGAATGTTGTTTGGCTTCTGCTATCACGGTGAATCCTGTCGTTTATCAGAACATCATCAGGGAATTCTGGAAGACTGCCAATATAAAAAGGGATAATGATGGATCGGTTACTGTTGAAGCAGTCGTGAAGGGATGCAAGATTGAGATAACTGAACAATTCATCAGAGAAACTTTGCTAATTGATGATCAACCTGGTTTTCCTACTGAGATTGGGATCGAAGACGTCCAAAAGATTCTTAAAAAGATGGGTTATGAAGGAATCTTTCCTCCTACCGTGAAGAAGCTTCTGCCACTGTACTGGAGATTTCTGGCTCATGTCTATGTGAGCTGCATTTCTGGCAGAAGGTCTGGTGCTGACGAGATCTCACTGAGGAATATGGGATCCACTGCTTCACTTGCTGCAGGGATAGACTTCAATTTCTCGAAGTTTATCTTAGACAAATTCGTGGTGAACATCAACGCAATAACCCGGGATACTTTCTTAATGTATCCTAGATTCATCCAAATGTTCATTGACATACAATTCCCCGAGATGGTCAAGGAGGGAGACACCTTAGACATGAAGTCTCTAGGTCCACATACTGTTGGGCTAATCAAGCAGAATCGCAAGGGAAAGGTTGTATTCCAAGGAAAGTATCCGCTTGTGAAGTTTGGAAAATTTGCTGAGTTGAACGAAGCATTCGAGTCTCACGGATCTTCTGACAAGTTATCTTCTGAGCCTATGTCTTCAGAGAGGGTGATTTCAGAAGATGACGTTATCACGGTGTCAGATCACGATGAAGAAGAAGATACAACAGTTCCTAATGCACTTGTGGCTGAGGAACATGATCTGACATCAGTACCTATTCAAAGTGACTACAGTGAAGGAACTAAGGAAACCGCATCTGCAAACACTGAAGATGCTCATGATTCATTCGAGGATCTCGATCTTACTGGCTATGACAAGGATGATATTTCCTTGAATTTTGGAAGCAATGAAATTATTTTGTCCAATGAAAACCTCGACGTGTTCTTTGACAGTATCCATGATGTTGCTCATCCAGCAACGGAGATACGGGAAACGGAAGATGTTCTCGAATCAACGCCTCCTACTAACAAACAAGTGGTTGACACAGCAACTCCTATGGAGACAGTGTCAGAGATTCCTCCCCTTGATATTGTTTCTCCTACCACACAACCACTTCAGAGTGATCATACAACAACCCAGACCTCTCAACCTCTTCTAAAAAGAAGCAGACGTGATCCCCGTCAGGGAATTCTTGTTTCTGATATACTTCAAGGCCTCCCAACACAACCATCAACCACTACTCCTATTGTTTCATCAGGACCTATCAATGAAGAACCTAGCACCACCTATGAAGCTGGTGGTTCTTCAACTCCCGTTGAATTCTTTTCTCCCAGACCTGATCATGACGTTGCCTCTGTGAGGCTTGCCATGCATTTGGCTCAAGAACAAAGCTCAATGCCTTCCTCCCGAGCCAAGGGAATTTCTATTGGAGAAGGTCACTCAGGAGGAGATAATCCCACACTTCTTGGTCTTCAAATGGAAATAAATGTGCTTAATCAGAAGAATATTGATCTTGAAATTCAGGTGGCTGATCTTTTAACTGAAAACTCCAAGCTCAAGATTCAAGTTGCTGATCTTGAAGAAGACAAGGTGTTAAAGACAAAGCAAATTACTGATCTTCAGACTCATTTCGGTCTTCTCACTGCAAGTTACTTCGACTTGAAGAAGAACTTGGAGATAAGTTCAAGTCGTCCGTTGATGAGCCTAGAATTTATATCCCTAATCAAGATGCCCCCGTTATTCCAGCATCTGCTCAAACTCCTCGAGTTGTGGATCGATTTGATAAGGAACCAGCTCAAGCTCCAAATGTGGTAGCTCTGAAACGTGCCAAATTGGCCAAAGCAGCTGAGAAAGGTCAACTTTTATTTAAAAGGAGCTCGGATCAAAATGCTCCTGGGGATCAACCTAACATCACTGTTACAGATCTTGGAGAGAAACGTTTTAGAGATGTTTATAGTGATAGGTCAGGGATTGTCTCATGGGGCTTTCACGACACTTTAAATATGTGGATCGTGAGCCGGAAAAGTGGCAACACAGAACTATATAAAGATGCTCATGATTTCCATTCCTGGACCAGGGTTGATCTTTCAGAATTATCGAGAGCTCCTTTTGCAAATCCTTCACAAAATCCCAAGGTAACACAATTCAAGCATTTTTTGGAAGATCAAGTGGTAAAGGGTTTTCCTTCAATGAATATTGTAGAGTCGATTATTAAACTATACCCAAGTGTACTTGATCCCAAAACCAATCTTCCTGTTCGATCTGTGATGTGGCCTGCTACCAATCAAGTAAAACGGATTCCTGTACTTCAGAATCATCCAGATGGATCTTTAAAGTCCATGCTTTACTGGGTGTTTAATGAAACTACAGCCTCTGCTGTCATAAAGCTTGAAAATGGATGCATTCGTTTATATGACAAAAGAGATTTGCTTCAGTTTGGGAAATGGGATATTCATCAGCTGAACCTTCATCAGATCAAGGTTGCAGAAGATATTTTGAGCCAACTGCTAAAGAATATACGTCTATGGTTGTCGATATCATTAACAAAAGGATGTGGAACGGGGCAATGGGGAAGTCAGACGTGATGGTGGTCGACTAAGATTGAGTCCAAGCTAGCACCAAACCAAGGGGGAGATTGAAGGGTCCAGTTAGTGGTTTGGTCTAGGCTTTCTATTTTAATTGTTCTTTTGAGTCTTTATGATGTAATAGTAGGTTATTTTGGTGTTTACGGTTGTGTAGTGTGTTTACGGTCGTAAACCCTGTTTCCGGCCCAAGTCTCCTATAAATAGAGGTTGTGTAGGTCATTATCAGTTGTTGATCCTAGAGAGTTTACAGTCGCTGTAAACAAGTTGTATCCGACGTTTTTTAGTTATAAAGCGTGTGCAAGCTTGTTTCTATTCTACTTCTACTCCAATTCTTGTTCTATTTGATTGTTTGATTGTTTGATCACTGGTAAGATCCGTTTTCAGGACCTTACAGAGGGAGCCCACGACATCTGTATCTGTTTATATGCATGGTTATGTGATTGATATAGATATGTGATTGATATGGTTTATGTAGCTGTTATAACTGATTTGGATTATGTGGTTATGTGGATTGTGTGGGGTATGCTTTGGGGAACTCACTAAGCTTCGTGCTTACAATTTTGTTTATTGGTTTCAGGTATCATCGATTTGGAAAAGAAGGGCTCAGATTGATCGCAGTGCACACACCCATGTTTTCCTCATTGAATGATTTTGGGATGAACTCCGATGAATGTTTTAAGCAACGATGTTTTGGATGTTGGAATAAATGATATCTATGTTTTGTCTATATTAAAAATGAATTTTTACCCTCGATTTTTGGGTCGTTACAAGTTGGTATCATAGCCTTGGTTTGATGGATTCGGACATACTTTCGGGTGTGCCTGAACTCAAACTGGGGATCTGTAAAGTTTTCAAAAAGAAAAATGTTTTCAGGGAAAAAGTTTTCTAAGACAAGAAAGGGTGTAGTGCATGCAATCAGCCGAGCTTAAGTAAGTTTTTCCCAGAATACCCACATATGTTATTTATTATGATTTGATTATGAATCTGAGTATCACATGCTAGTTAGGGCTAGGGGAGATGCCTTTATATGTTGTATGAGTTGGTAGACTTGCATGCTAGTGCTGAGTAGTCTTTTCATGCATAAGGCAGCCAACAATAAGGATGGATGGATGTGGATAGCATGATTTGCGATATGTGGGTTGAATGTTCTATGATAGTCCTTTGGATCGGAGTGCTACTGCACGAATGTTGTTTGCTTTGTGCTTTGTGGAACTCTTGAGTGATGGGAGTTAGCTACTAAGTGGATATGACGATATCCAGGAGGTGGGTGGCTGGCATCATGGGGAGTTCTTTAGCAACTGATGGCAGGGTGAGGTTGGGAACCTAAGGAAGCCTAGGATATTCTTTAATGAATTAGTGGGGCGGTTCAGTAGGTTAGGAACCTAGGGGGAGCCTAGGAGTTGCTTTGGTGGGTGTTGTGTTGCTGTTTAGCGGATAATTGGTGCACCAGAGGATTAGGTGACTTAGAGGATTTGGGAAGATTGTTGAGGAAAGTATGGATAGGTGTGGAAGGTAGTATGGGCCCGTACTACTGAAAGCACAGGGTCCATACTCGAATCGGTGATAGTCTTGGAGAATCTAAGAAGCTCATGGGAAGGAGAATTCTTGGTTATGCTCTGATATTGGGGGTAGCCGCTTTGCTAGATGCGGATGAGAACACATGAGGAAGGACCAGGGTTTGGTCCCGGCTCCGGTGGTGAGCCAATTAGTGGAAGGACTTCCAGGGTTTTGAGTTCACCTTGGATCTCTTGTATCAGGCGGCAAGGAGTGATTTTGCGATCTATTTCACTTTCAGGATTAGAGACTATGTCTTGAGGGTAGTTAGTAGCCGGTTTAGGGAAGAGGTTGCTTCAGCTACTGCAGTTTAGCCGTGGACGATTGAGCTGGTGAGTGTGCCAGGGTGCGGGAGCCTGAGTGATATGATTTCTAGAGCTCGATAGCAGGGATTGATTTGGAGCACATTGGGAAGAAGGGACCAGATCGGGTACCTATATTAGAGGGTCCTGGAAAGAGACACAAGAGTTCGGGTCAACTGTTGAAAGGCCAATAGGGCCGGATTCAGTGCAGTTCTTACGGGAAACTGCACGAGGGATTTTTTTGTTTCAAGGGTTTTAGTAAGTGTATCTCTAGGTTTGTTTCCCTACTTGTGTTTGGGTTATACCTTCAAACATTGTCATATGCCATTTGCATACCGTGGGTTACGGGGAGGTTAGTGAAAGGTCGTTTCCCTGTTTGTTTGTTTGGAAGCACCAAGGGAAGTGGTCTACTGCGGAGGCTTTGGTCTGGACATCGGTTATTTGGATTTCAAGATAAGAGTGCGTCATCATTTCAAGGCATCTGAGATTATTAGTTTCGCTAGGATTCGGGAGGTGTTTGTCTTATCTTTAGGAGTTGTGTGGTCTTTGGGGTTTGGGCCAGTAATAGAACACTTGCACGGGTAAGAAACAGGTTGTCAACGGTTGGTTATTAAAGAGTAAAAAGGATTGGGAATCCTTCAAATCTTATGTATTGCGAAGACTTATTCGAATCTAAGTGGGGGAGAATCGCATAGGTATTCAAGACAGGAGCAGGTATGAGACCGGGATGGGTTTCTCGTCCCCATCGAGGAAAATGGCGGCCAAAGTGGCTATTTGGTTGGAGGTTGTGTGAGTTTGGAGTTCGGTAAAACTCCCCGTCATGTGGATCGCATCTTCTTGGGGGCTTGATAACAAAATTTGGGAAAGCAGGTTGGGACTCCAGTCATGAATTGAGTTCATTTCGGGTGTTCGGTCTAGTGCGTGCTCGAATTTGTATGTGTTTCGAATTGATAGATTAGGGATAAGGCATTGGGCTACGTTTGTGTTGGGATGAAAGTGTTGTAAGACTATGGGGGACCCGTAGCATTCACTAATGGTCAGTTAGGATGAAAGTGTTGTAAGACTATGGGGGAGCTGTAGCGTTCACTATTGGTCAGTTGGAGTGAAAGTGTTGTAAGACTACGGGGGAGCTATAGCATTCACTCATGGTCAGTAGGGTGAAAGTGTTGTAAGACTACGGGGGAGCCGTAGCATTCACTAGCAGTCAGATAGTATGGAAAGTGTTATAAGACTCCGGGGGTAGCCGTAGCATTCACTAGCAGTCAGTTAGCAAGGAAAGTGTTGTAAGACTGCGGGGGTAGCCATAGCATTCACTAGCGGTCAGATAATGATAGAATGTTGTAAGTCTGCAGGTGTAGCCATAGCATTAATGAGGTTGGCAGATGGTGATAGAGTGTCGTGAGACTGTGGGTGTAGTTGTAGCATTCACTACGTTGGTACATAGCGTGAGTGTGTTGTTAGATCGCGGAAGGAACAGTAGTACCCACCAGTTCGGGTGTAGCAGTGATGACGTGGCAAGTCCACGGATTGATTTATGAATTTCCCCAGATGGATTAGACATGGTTGATCCAGTGATAAGATCGTAGGAACGCCACTACAGTTATGAGAAAAAGGAAAGCAATGGATTGCTAAGGTTGTTTGTGATATAAGGCTACCATTGGTCATGTAGCAATCACTTTTAGCCTTGGATTTAGTGACGTCAGGATTCGATGCATAGACCCGATCGGTTGGATCGGGAGGTTGTTAGAGCCATAGTGGTAAGATAACTAATGGCATTTATTGACAGAAGAGGATTTTGTTCGAAAGTCGTGTGGGGACGACTGTGTGGGAGCTCTTTTAGCTCGACGACGGGGATGGAACCCGGTATCTCGATTAACTGACGAATGAATTGAGACCAAGAAGGTCTCAATAGATTTTGGAAGAAGCCATGTGGCAGCATACTGTCTCAGGTAGTTTCTGTGTTTTAGCAGTATTTGTATAAGTGTTTTAGAATTTCAGGTATGGATGGGTAACAGATTGCTTGGGTTATACTGAGTCACTCACAGCGGTATTATCTGAGCCTTGGCTACGTATAAGTGATCTGCAGGGATAATTGGGTTTGTGATCCTATTTTATAGTGGGAACCTTGAGTTATCAGAAGTTGAGTGGTCAGTTGAGGGACAAGTGGACTGGTTTCAGCGATAATGATTCAGTGTGAGCAGTCTGTCAAGGAATCAGACCATCTCGAGGCTACAGATCTCATACGGAGTAAACGGTATCATGTTGCAAGAAATTCGTTCATCTGCGGTTTTAGAACCCTGCGAAGGTTGGTTATGGTTACCCTGGGTAGACTAGGGTGTACCTATGATTGTGGCCATGTTACTTGAGTGGTTTGGCATGAAAGGAATGGTAAGGAATGATTTTGAGGACGAAATCTAATTTAAGTGGGGGAGAATTGTAACACCCTGTTTCTTAATAATGAAATAAATAAATTAATGAATGTATAGTAGCCTTAAAATCAATAATAATATAGCAAGGTGTTGGCCTCGAGGGGCTAATTGTCACGATTTTTGAAGTCAGGGGCTAAAAGTGTAAGTTTCGGATTGGTTTCATAAATAATTATGAAGGCAGGGACTACTTGGTAAATTATTGGGACTTCATTTGAAGAAATTTTGGAGGATAAGGGGCTGTTTGGTAAATTAGGGATCGAATTTGAGAGGGATTATGGAAGCGGGGGTGTAAATGGTAAATATTATACCTAAATTGTAATTGGTTTTAATGTTGAGGGCTTAAAGGGTAAATTATGGGTTAGTTTCGAAAATATTTCTGAAGGGAGGGACTATTTATGTCATTATGGTATGAAGTTTCGTATACCGGGTATATAACCCCAGCATCATCGGGTATCAAACCCTAACCCTAAAAAGATGTACAGCCGCCATCTCACCACCCTTATGTCTCCCACCGGCCGCCCTCCTCTTGGTTCTCCGACCACCGAGCCGCAGCTGTGCCATACCGCTGAAGACGTGAGCCACCACCGCCAACCGTGGATGCCGGCGAGACTTTGCACTGCCGTATCTTCCTTGCTATCAGACGCCGCCACCACTTCAGTCATCGGACGTCGCGCGTAGATGGGGAAGAACCACCGTGACCCTCCAGCCGCCACCTTGGTGAGGCAATCGCCACCTGGTCGCTGCTACTTCGCAGTCATGGAGCCTCCTAGTGTTGCTGCCATCCTCCTCCGTCGCTGCTGCTTCACTTCATCTTTTCTTCTCCCTCAGTTCGTTGAAGCGCCACCACCACAGTAAGGTCAGCCGCCACTGCAGCTCGTACCCATTGAAGACAGAGCGGTAGCCGGTGCTAGCCTCTTGTCGCCGCTATTCATGATGTCGTTTCCGCTCCGACTGCCGCCGTCAACCTCCTTCAAGATCGATGAAGAGCTGCTCGGTTGGTGTTTCTACACATGTGTGCGATGTAGTGTGTGGGTGAGAAACCCTTGGCCAGAATCTGAAAATAAGTCACCACCACCACCGTAAGGTGATGGCTGCCGCAATGTACCACAGTCGGCCACTACATCTTCTATCTATGCAATTCTTTCTATCTGTTAGCCATATACTGTCTCCTTTGCGTGACTTTCAATCCGACCTGGTACACAGTATATGCATCATTCTTCTTCTCAATCCCTCAAAATTTTCAGTTAGTCATATGTTTCACCCTCTGCGTGATTGGAAGAGATCCGACCTTGGTGTATAACATATGCATTCTAAATATATCTTCTCTCTTAATAATTGTCTGCTCACCCGATGTAAGGAGTATTCTGGGAGTCCTTGATTACTGGAGCATAACAGGAAGCGGGAAACATGTTCTAGTACAATTAAAATTGAACACTTACAGATTGTCTGTAGATCTCGCTGCTCAATTTAGGTGGACAACAATATCCCTGGTCGTCGTCAACTAAATGGTCCCTAGGAAATTTATCTAAGAATATAGGAGCTAAATGTCTTGTCTTTCTTAGCTTGTCCAAATTTATCACAAATTTTTCGTGTTTAAGTGGATCACAATAACGGCGATCGACCAGACATAGACATGAAGGTAGAGGTACCGACAAGTGGATTAAGGCTGTCTAACAACTTTGATCTCATTGTCACAAAATTACATTCAGTGTTTGTTGAGATAAATCTAGTCTTCTTTTATTTTTAATTTTATTTTTAATTTTATTTTTATTTTACTTTTATTTTATTTTTATAATTGTCAAAATTTAAAATTTTAAATTTTAGAAATTATTTTTATTTTTATTTTATTTTTTAGTTTATGTTAATTTTAATTTTAATTTTTAATTCTCAAAAGGTTTTGTTTTTGAAAATTTTTGGGATTTGGACTGCATTTTACACTATGTGGATAACAACTAAAATTCAAACAAGGTATAAAAGGAGGAGCTTACAGCCGAAATCATCTCCACTCCTCATTTTCAAGATTCCGGCCGTAAACCCCTTGATTTCTCTCTCTCCTCTCGAAAAAAAAATTCAGTTTTTGTGAAATTGCTTGTTGCATCTCTAAGGTATGCAAAAACCGACCATGGATATGTGTTTATTTCAACAAATCGACGGATTTTGGGGCTTCAATCGAAGAAAAATGGATTTTCGGAGCTTACGGTTGGAGCTTACGGCCGTAAACTCTGTTTCCGGCCATGAGCTTACGGCCATGGGTTTACGGCCGTAAACCCTAATTTGACCGTAAACTCCATTTGGTCAAAAAAAAAATTGGGGCCAAAATTAAATTGATTAAATAAGAAAAACTTAAATCTTAATTGTTAAAATATCTTTGTTTTCTTACGTGGCCAGTTTTAGTGCAGATCAAATGGCAAACTCGAAGTTCGCTGACATGCACAATTTGGCTATAGTACTGGCGGATCCTCCTGTTGCACATGGAGAGTTCAAGTCGATGATCCACAGGCTGAGGGAATGTTGTTTGGCTTCTGCTATCACGGTGAATCCTGTCGTTTATCAGAACATCATCAGGGAATTCTGGAAGACTGCCAATATAAAAAGGGATAATGATGGATCAGTTACTGTTGAAGCAGTCATGAAGGGATGCAAGATTGAGATAACTGAACAATTCATCAGAGAAACTTTGCTAATTGATGATCAACCTGGTTTTCCTACTAAGATTGGGATCGAAGACGTCCAAAAGATTCTTAAAAAGATGGGTTATGAAGGAATCTTTCCTCCTACCGTGAAGAAGCTTCTGCCACTGTACTGGAGATTTCTGGCTCATGTCTATGTGAGCTGCATTTCTGGCAGAAGGTCTGGTGCTGACGAGATCTCACTGAGGAATATGGGATCCACTGCTTCACTTGCTGCAGGGATAGACTTCAATTTCTCGAAGTTTATCTTAGACAAATTCGTGGTGAACATCAACGCAATAACCCGGGATACTTTCTTAATGTATCCTAGATTCATCCAAATGTTCATTGACATACAATTCCCCGAGATGGTCAAGGAGGGAGACACCTTAGACATGAAGTCTCTAGGTCCACATACTGTTGGGCTAATCAAGCAGAATCGCAAGGGAAAGGTTGTATTCCAAGGAAAGTATCCGCTTGTGAAGTTTGGAAAATTTGCTGAGTTGAACGAAGCATTCGAGTCTCACGGATCTTCTGACAAGTTATCTTCTGAGCCTATGTCTTCAGAGAGGGTGATTTCAGAAGATGACGTTATCACGGTGTCAGATCACGATGAAGAAGAAGATACAACAGTTCCTAATGCACTTGTGGCTGAGGAACATGATCTGACATCAGTACCTATTCAAAGTGACTACAGTGAAGGAACTAAGGAAACCGCATCTGCAAACACTGAAGATGCTCATGATTCATTCGAGGATCTCGATCTTACTGGCTATGACAAGGATGATATTTCCTTGAATTTTGGAAGCAATGAAATTATTTTGTCCAATGAAAACCTCGACGTGTTCTTTGACAGTATCCATGATGTTGCTCATCCAGCAACAGAGATACGGGAAACGGAAGATGTTCTCGAATCAACGCCTCCTACTAACAAACAAGTGGTTGACACAGCAACTCCTATGGAGACAGTGTCAGAGATTCCTCCCCTTGATATTGTTTCTCCTACCACACAACCACTTCAGAGTGATCATACAACAACCCAGACCTCTCAACCTCTTCTAAAAAGAAGAAGACGTGATCCCCGTCAGGGAATTCTTGTTTCTGATATACTTCAAGGCCTCCCAACACAACCATCAACCACTACTCCTATTGTTTCATCAGGACCTATCAATGAAGAACCTAGCACCACCTATGAAGCTGGTGGTTCTTCAACTCCCGCTGAATTCTTTTCTCCCAGGCCTGATCATGACGTTGCCTCTGTGAGGCTTGCCATGCATTTGGCTCAAGAACAAAGCTCAATGCCTTCCTCCCGAGCCAAGGGAATTTCTATTGGAGAAGGTCACTCAGGAGGAGATAATCCCACACTTCTTGGTCTTCAAATGGAAATAAATGTGCTTAATCAGAAGAATATTGATCTTGAAATTCAGGTGGCTGATCTTTTAACTGAAAACTCCAAGCTCAAGATTCAAGTTGCTGATCTTGAAGAAGACAAGGTGTTAAAGACAAAGCAAATTACTGATCTTCAGACTCATTTCGGTCTTCTCACTGCAAGTTACTACGACTTGAAGAAGAACTTGGAGATAAGTTCAAGTCGTCCGTTGATGAGCCTAGAATTTATATCCCTAATCAAGATGCCCCCGTTATTCCAGCATCTGCTCAAACTCCTCGAGTTGTGGATCGATTTGATAAGGAACCAGCTCAAGCTCCAAATGTGGTAGCTCTGAAACGTGCCAAATTGGCCAAAGCAGCTGAGAAAGGTCAACTTTTATTTAAAAGGAGCTCGGATCAAAATGCTCCTGGGGATCAACCTAACATCACTGTTACAGATCTTGGAGAGAAACGTTTTAGAGATGTTTATAGTGATAGGTCAGGGATTGTCTCATGGGGCTTTCACGACACTTTAAATATGTGGATCGTGAGCCGGAAAAGTGGCAACACAGAACTATATAAAGATGCTCATGATTTCCATTCCTGGACCAGGGTTGATCTTTCAGAATTATCGAGAGCTCCTTTTGCAAATCCTTCACAAAATCCCAAGGTAACACAATTCAAGCATTTTTTGGAAGATCAAGTGGTAAAGGGTTTTCCTTCAATGAATATTGTAGAGTCGATTATTAAACTATACCCAAGTGTACTTGATCCCAAAACCAATCTTCCTGTTCGATCTGTGATGTGGCCTGCTACCAATCAAGTAAAACGGATTCCTGTACTTCAGAATCATCCAGATGGATCTTTAAAGTCCATGCTTTACTGGGTGTTTAATGAAACTACAGCCTCTGCTGTCATAAAGCTTGAAAATGGATGCATTCGTTTATATGACAAAAGAGATTTGCTTCAGTTTGGGAAATGGGATATTCATCAGCTGAACCTTCATCAGATCAAGGTTGCAGAAGATATTTTGAGCCAACTGCTAAAGAATATACGTCTATGGTTGTCGATATCATTAACAAAAGGATGTGGAACGGGGCAATGGGGAAGTCAGACGTGATGGTGGTCGACTAAGATTGAGTCCAAGCTAGCACCAAACCAAGGGGGAGATTGAAGGGTCCAGTTAGTGGTTTGGTCTAGGCTTTCTATTTTAATTGTTCTTTTGAGTCTTTATGATGTAATAGTAGGTTATTTTGGTGTTTACGGTTGTGTAGTGTGTTTACGGTCGTAAACCCCTTTACGGCCGTAAACCCTGTTTCCGGCCCAAGTCTCCTATAAATAGAGGTTGTGTAGGTCATTATCAGTTGTTGATCCTAGAGAGTTTACAGTCGCTGTAAACAAGTTGTATCCGACGTTTTTTAGTTATAAAGCGTGTGCAAGCTTGTTTCTATTCTACTTCTACTCCAATTCTTGTTCTATTTGATTGTTTGATTGTTTGATCACTGGTAAGATCCGTTTTCAGGACCTTACAGAGGGAGCCCACGACATCTGTATCTGTTTATATGCATGGTTATGTGATTGATATAGATATGTGATTGATATGGTTTATGTAGCTGTTATAACTGATTTGGATTATGTGGTTATGTGGATTGTGTGGGGTATGCTTTGGGGAACTCACTAAGCTTCGTGCTTACAATTTTGTTTATTGGTTTCAGGTATCATCGATTTGGAAAAGAAGGGCTCAGATTGATCGCAGTGCACACACCCATGTTTTCCTCATTGAATGATTTTGGGATGAACTCCGATGAATGTTTTAAGCAACGATGTTTTGGATGTTGGAATAAATGATATCTATGTTTTGTCTATATTAAAAATGAATTTTTACCCTCGATTTTTGGGTCGTTACAAGTTGGTATCATAGCCTTGGTTTGATGGATTCGGACATACTTTCGGGTGTGCCTGAACTCAAACTGGGGATCTGTAAAGTTTTCAAAAAGAAAAATGTTTTCAGGGAAAAAGTTTTCTAAGACAAGAAAGGGTGTAGTGCATGCAATCAGCCGAGCTTAAGTAAGTTTTTCCCAGAATACCCACATATGTTATTTATTATGATTTGATTATGAATCTGAGTATCACATGCTAGTTAGGGCTAGGGGAGATGCCTTTATATGTTGTATGAGTTGGTAGACTTGCATGCTAGTGCTGAGTAGTCTTTTCATGCATAAGGCAGCCAACAATAAGGATGGATGGATGTGGATAGCATGATTTGCGATATGTGGGTTGAATGTTCTATGATAGTCCTTTGGATCGGAGTGCTACTGCACGAATGTTGTTTGCTTTGTGCTTTGTGGAACTCTTGAGTGATGGGAGTTAGCTACTAAGTGGATATGACGATATCCAGGAGGTGGGTGGCTGGCATCATGGGGAGTTCTTTAGCAACTGATGGCAGGGTGAGGTTGGGAACCTAAGGAAGCCTAGGATATTCTTTAATGAATTAGTGGGGCGGTTCAGTAGGTTAGGAACCTAGGGGGAGCCTAGGAGTTGCTTTGGTGGGTGTTGTGTTGCTGTTTAGCGGATAATTGGTGCACCAGAGGATTAGGTGACTTAGAGGATTTGGGAAGATTGTTGAGGAAAGTATGGATAGGTGTGGAAGGTAGTATGGGCCCGTACTACTGAAAGCACAGGGTCCATACTCGAATCGGTGATAGTCTTGGAGAATCTAAGAAGCTCATGGGAAGGAGAATTCTTGGTTATGCTCTGATATTGGGGGTAGCCGCTTTGCTAGATGCGGATGAGAACACATGAGGAAGGACCAGGGTTTGGTCCCGGCTCCGGTGGTGAGCCAATTAGTGGAAGGACTTCCAGGGTTTTGAGTTCACCTTGGATCTCTTGTATCAGGCGGCAAGGAGTGATTTTGCGATCTATTTCACTTTCAGGATTAGAGACTATGTCTTGAGGGTAGTTAGTAGCCGGTTTAGGGAAGAGGTTGCTTCAGCTACTGCAGTTTAGCCGTGGACGATTGAGCTGGTGAGTGTGCCAGGGTGCGGGAGCCTGAGTGATATGATTTCTAGAGCTCGATAGCAGGGATTGATTTGGAGCACATTGGGAAGAAGGGACCAGATCGGGTACCTATATTAGAGGGTCCTGGAAAGAGACACAAGAGTTCGGGTCAACTGTTGAAAGGCCAATAGGGCCGGATTCAGTGCAGTTCTTACGGGAAACTGCACGAGGGATTTTTTTGTTTCAAGGGTTTTAGTAAGTGTATCTCTAGGTTTGTTTCCCTACTTGTGTTTGGGTTATACCTTCAAACATTGTCATATGCCATTTGCATACCGTGGGTTACGGGGAGGTTAGTGAAAGGTCGTTTCCCTGTTTGTTTGTTTGGAAGCACCAAGGGAAGTGGTCTACTGCGGAGGCTTTGGTCTGGACATCGGTTATTTGGATTTCAAGATAAGAGTGCGTCATCATTTCAAGGCATCTGAGATTATTAGTTTCGCTAGGATTCGGGAGGTGTTTGTCTTATCTTTAGGAGTTGTGTGGTCTTTGGGGTTTGGGCCAGTAATAGAACACTTGCACGGGTAAGAAACAGGTTGTCAACGGTTGGTTATTAAAGAGTAAAAAGGATTGGGAATCCTTCAAATCTTATGTATTGCGAAGACTTATTCGAATCTAAGTGGGGGAGAATCGCATAGGTATTCAAGACAGGAGCAGGTATGAGACCGGGATGGGTTTCTCGTCCCCATCGAGGAAAATGGCGGCCAAAGTGGCTATTTGGTTGGAGGTTGTGTGAGTTTGGAGTTCGGTAAAACTCCCCGTCATGTGGATCGCATCTTCTTGGGGGCTTGATAACAAAATTTGGGAAAGCAGGTTGGGACTCCAGTCATGAATTGAGTTCATTTCGGGTGTTCGGTCTAGTGCGTGCTCGAATTTGTATGTGTTTCGAATTGATAGATTAGGGATAAGGCATTGGGCTACGTTTGTGTTGGGATGAAAGTGTTGTAAGACTATGGGGGACCCGTAGCATTCACTAATGGTCAGTTAGGATGAAAGTGTTGTAAGACTATGGGGGAGCTGTAGCGTTCACTATTGGTCAGTTGGAGTGAAAGTGTTGTAAGACTACGGGGGAGCTATAGCATTCACTCATGGTCAGTAGGGTGAAAGTGTTGTAAGACTACGGGGGAGCCGTAGCATTCACTAGCAGTCAGATAGTATGGAAAGTGTTATAAGACTCCGGGGGTAGCCGTAGCATTCACTAGCAGTCAGTTAGCAAGGAAAGTGTTGTAAGACTGCGGGGGTAGCCATAGCATTCACTAGCGGTCAGATAATGATAGAATGTTGTAAGTCTGCAGGTGTAGCCATAGCATTAATGAGGTTGGCAGATGGTGATAGAGTGTCGTGAGACTGTGGGTGTAGTTGTAGCATTCACTACGTTGGTACATAGCGTGAGTGTGTTGTTAGATCGCGGAAGGAACAGTAGTACCCACCAGTTCGGGTGTAGCAGTGATGACGTGGCAAGTCCACGGATTGGTTTATGAATTTCCCCAGATGGATTAGACATGGTTGATCCAGTGATAAGATCGTAGGAACGCCACTACAGTTATGAGAAAAAGGAAAGCAATGGATTGCTAAGGTTGTTTGTGATATAAGGCTACCATTGGTCATGTAGCAATCACTTTTAGCCTTGGATTTAGTGACGTCAGGATTCGATGCATAGACCCGATCGGTTGGATCGGGAGGTTGTTAGAGCCATAGTGGTAAGATAACTAATGGCATTTATTGACAGAAGAGGATTTTGTTCGAAAGTCGTGTGGGGACGACTGTGTGGGAGCTCTTTTAGCTCGACGACGGGGATGGAACCCGGTATCTCGATTAACTGACGAATGAATTGAGACCAAGAAGGTCTCAATAGATTTTGGAAGAAGCCATGTGGCAGCATACTGTCTCAGGTAGTTTCTGTGTTTTAGCAGTATTTGTATAAGTGTTTTAGAATTTCAGGTATGGATGGGTAACAGATTGCTTGGGTTATACTGAGTCACTCACAGCGGTATTATCTGAGCCTTGGCTACGTATAAGTGATCTGCAGGGATAATTGGGTTTGTGATCCTATTTTATAGTGGGAACCTTGAGTTATCAGAAGTTGAGTGGTCAGTTGAGGGACAAGTGGACTGGTTTCAGCGATAATGATTCAGTGTGAGCAGTCTGTCAAGGAATCAGACCATCTCGAGGCTACAGATCTCATACGGAGTAAACGGTATCATGTTGCAAGAAATTCATTCATCTGCGGTTTTAGAACCCTGCGAAGGTTGGTTATGGTTACCCTGGGTAGACTAGGGTGTACCTATGATTGTGGCCATGTTACTTGAGTGGTTTGGCATGAAAGGAATGGTAAGGAATGATTTTGAGGACGAAATCTAATTTAAGTGGGGGAGAATTGTAACACCCTGTTTCTTAATAATGAAATAAATAAATTAATGAATGTATAGTAGCCTTAAAATCAATAATAATATAGCAAGGTGTTGGCCTCGAGGGGCTAATTATCACGATTTTTGAAGTCAGGGGCTAAAAGTGTAAGTTTCGGATTGGTTTCATAAATAATTATGAAGGCAGGGACTACTTGGTAAATTATTGGGACTTCATTTGAAGAAATTTTGGAGGATAAGGGGCTGTTTGGTAAATTAGGGATCGAATTTGAGAGGGATTATGGAAGCGGGGGTGTAAATGGTAAATATTATACCTAAATTGTAATTGGTTTTAATGTTGAGGGCTTAAAGGGTAAATTATGGGTTAGTTTCGAAAATATTTCTGAAGGGAGGGACTATTTATGTCATTATGGTATGAAGTTTCGTATACCGGGTATATAACCCCAGCATCATCGGGTATCAAACCCTAACCCTAAAAAGATGTACAGCCGCCATCTCACCACCCTTATGTCTCCCACCGGCCGCCCTCCTCTTGGTTCTCCGACCACCGAGCCGCAGCTGTGCCATACCGCTGAAGACGTGAGCCACCACCGCCAACCGTGGATGCCGGCGAGACTTTGCACTGCCGTATCTTCCTTGCTATCAGACGCCGCCACCACTTCAGTCATCGGACGTCGCGCGTAGATGGGGAAGAACCACCGTGACCCTCCAGCCGCCACCTTGGTGAGGCAATCGCCACCTGGTCGCTGCTACTTCGCAGTCATGGAGCCTCCTAGTGTTGCTGCCATCCTCCTCCGTCGCTGCTGCTTCACTTCATCTTTTCTTCTCCCTCAGTTCGTTGAAGCGCCACCACCACAGTAAGGTCAGCCGCCACTGCAGCTCGTACCCATTGAAGACAGAGCGGTAGCCGGTGCTAGCCTCTTGTCGCCGCTATTCATGATGTCGTTTCCGCTCCGACTGCCGCCGTCAACCTCCTTCAAGATCGATGAAGAGCTGCTCGGTTGGTGTTTCTACACATGTGTGCGATGTAGTGTGTGGGTGAGAAACCCTTGGCCAGAATCTGAAAATAAGTCACCACCACCACCGTAAGGTGATGGCTGCCGCAATGTACCACAGTCGGCCACTACAAGGTGGATGTGTATGTTTATATATTTAATGTGTTTTTATTTTTTTGGGTTAAGATATTGTAAAATGCAATTGGAAAGTAGAATAATGGAAAGAAACTCATAACCACCACCGTGAGGTGGTGGCTGCCGCCACCTGCCGCCATCAGCCGCCGTGTTGGGTTGCGGTGTGCTTAGTTTGTGATTGGATTGCTTTGGAGTGCTTGGACTCGATTGGACTAGAACCCTAACCACCACTGCGAGGTGGTGGCCGCCGCCGTGAGCCGCCGTTGACCACCACTACCCGAGGTGGTAGCGGGTGGTGCCCAACTAGCGAAACCCTAATAGGCCTAATAAAACCCTAATGGATCTAAGGACTTAGATTTTGGGCCTATTAGGTTGGGATTGGGTTGGAAACCCTAATTAGGGTTTAGAAAACCCTAATTTTGGAATTATTGGTTTGGACTTATCGGGACCCGCATTTTGGACTATTGGAGTGAAGTTATGACTCAAGCCCGATTTCATTGTATGTTTGGACTTAATAGATTAAGTCCTTAATGGATTAAGTCCTTAATGGGTTAAGTAAGAAACACTTAACCCTAATCGCCATTTTATGTGAAAACCCCTAATTGGGTTTGGGTTCTTATTGGGCCATTTATTGGACTAAGCTGTTGTGGGCCAATGGGGAACACATTTATGGACTAAGGAAATTATTGGGCTTTAAGATAAGACCTAGTAGAGAGGCTTGGGCCTAATTTGGAAAATTGGGCCATAAGGGGGCCATAATTGGGCCTTGAAGATTATTAGCTATTGGGCCATCAGAATGCCAAGCATTTGGACTAGAATAAATGGTTGGGCCTTAAGATAAGCCCATGTAGAGGTTTGGGCCCAATTTGGAAAATTGGGTCGTATGTTGGGCCTTAGTTCACTATTGGGCTTTTGGGCCTTCAGAGTGTGAGTTTGGGCCTTAGATTTAAACCAAGCTAGGTTAGGGGTAAAATGGTCCATTTACCCCAAGTGTAGATTTATGGTTATGTATTAGAACCCAATTATTAATTGGGTGTCGTTTTGATGATTGACAGTTCGAGAACCTTTCAACCAGCAACTAGAGTTTTATCCGCGGGACTTCAACAGTGTCAGGTGAGTCTCCTCAACGTACCAATAAGTCTAACGCACCAAGGCCAGCCCATTCAGTTAGTTGTAGTGTTTGTTGTAGATTCACTACTAATATGTCTGGTATGCATGTATATGTGGTATGCTAGTGATTATGTGGTATGCTATTGACTATGTGGTATGTGTTATGCTAGTTGTCTTTGTGATACTTGCATGCAAGACCATGAGGGGATCCCATGGTACCCGGATGTAAGACCTGTTGGGTTTTGAGCACTATAACACTCCTATGGTGCACATGCAACCCTAAATGCTTTGGATCTATATTTTCTCTAATTATACATGCATATTTTCAATTTTCCAAAGCATTGTCCTAACTAGCATACAAATTGCCACATGAATAAAACATCTAGTTCGATGACATACCTTTTAGAAGGACTAGTAGTTCTTGACCTTTGAAAGCTTGAGCACCTGAAGTGTGATGCCTCTAATGGTTCACATACACCAATATGCAAAATGAGGCTTTAAGAGAATAAGTTACTTAGCTCACTAAGAAGGTGTCACCGATTTTGGTTCATAAGGGCTCTATTTATAGTGTTGCACATGCTAGGGTTACACTTTGTAAACCCTAATGACCCATGACTTTCCACATTCTCATGCTCCATGGATTTAACCTCCATGGACTATCCATGGACTAGTTTAGCCCGTCTACATAATCATGGATCGTTGGCCCACACTACAAGAATCATTGATTTACATAATCAATCCCCATATATTTAATTAGTTTCTTTTGACCACAAAATTAATTCTAAATTAATTCTTGATCAATACTAATTAAATAATATGGTTTCATATTAATATATTATACTTGTAATATATTAATAAACCATAAATAACCTTATTCTCAAAAGTCCATCCTATCAAATTGCACTGGTGAAGGCAACCCTAAAGGACCATGCTACAATCGGGTCAAGTACATCCCAGTTATAGTTATGAGCTTAGACACCAAATCCAACAGTCTCCCACTTGGATAAGTCTAATAACTATAACTGCTAATGCACTACAGGATCTGACTTAGCAATCGTAAGCTTTCAAAAGCCATTGTCAACTCTGACCCAGTCAGTGATGCATCCTTTAGATAAGTGATCATATACTCCTCTGTAAGAGGATCTGATGGGTTGTCCTCTGACCATATCCCCTTTACCACGAGGTGCCCTTCTTCTACTTGATGTCTTATGAAGTGGTACTTTCTGTCGATATACCTGGATCTACCATCATCTCTCGGTTCCTTGGTTAAGGCAACCGCACCTTCATTATCGCAGAAAATCTCCATAGGCTCCTTTATGGATGGAATGACTCCAAGGTCTCCAATGAAGGTTTTCAACCATATTTCCTCCTTCGATGCTTCGCTAGCTGCTATGTACTCTGATTCCACGTTGAGTCAGCTACAGTCTCTTGCTTAGAACTTTTCCATGTCACTGCTCCTCTATTCAGGGTAAACACCCAGCCCGACTAAGAGCGGAATTTATCTCTGTCGGTTTGAAAGCTGGCATCGCTATACCCTGTCACCCTCAAGTCATCACTCCCACCGAGGGTAAGAATCCAGTCCTTAGTCCTCCGTAGGTACTTAAGAATGTTCTTAACTACAGTCCAATGAGCTTTACCAGGATTCCCTTGATATCTGTTGACCATGCTCAAAGCAAAGGCCACATCAGGGCGAGTACAATTCATAACATACATGATTGAGCCAACTGCGGAAGCATATGGTATTCGACTCATTTCTGCTATATCAGCCTCTGTACTCGGAATCTGAGTCTTATTCAGTTTGGCATTGCCTTGGATAGGTAAGTCACCTTTCTTGGAGTTCTCCATGCTGAAACGCTTCAACACCTTGTCCAAGTAGGTACTTTGACTAAGTCCTATTACTCTTTTACTCATGTCTCTCAATATCCTTATCCCTAGGATATAAGCAGCTTCTCTAAGGTCCTCCATAGCGAAACACTTCCCAAGCCAGGACTTGACTTCCTGCAAGGTTGGGATGTCATTTCCTATGAGCAGTATGTCATCTACATACAATACCAGAAAGCTCATTATACTCCCACTAGCTTTGACATATACACAGGACTGATCCTCGCTTCTCGAAAATCCAAACTCTTTGACTTTCTCATCAAAACAAAGATTCCATCTGTGAGATGTTGGCTTTAATCCATAAATGGATCGTATCATTGTTGGGCTTGGCAGATCCATAAAAGGATCGTATCATTTAGCTCTTTTTATTATTGCATTGTATATTCTTTATTTTCTTTATCATGGATCGTATCGGGGACTTTTTATTTTGCATGAGGAATTTTGCAGGGTTTTGGAGCTCATTGCGGTTGTGGTTTGACTGGAGTTGGGCTAAGTGGGCTTTCCGATGCATTGTTGGGCTTGGCAGATCCATAAAAGGAGATTTGGGCCTTAAGAGTTAAAGACTTGGATATTTTGGGCTTGTGAAGATGGGTCATAAACTTCTATTTTTGGGCTTGGAGCATCCATTTTTGTAGCTAAATGATGATTTGTTGGTTTAAATCATATGGATATGGAAGGGACCAAAGGAATATTTGGTAGTGGAAGGGTGGAGTGGAGGAATGAGGAGCCAATAGGAATACAGCAACACTTGCGCGGGTGGAATTTTTGTCGCGTGGGTACCCGCGCAACTGCCCAGTTTGGGCATTTTGGTCATTTGGCACACCATAACCTTGGGGATCAGATCTAGTAGCGAGAATCTCGATTTTTCACCATTGGAGAGCTGAAGAAGGCGATTTTGAAGCTAAAGACTCATTTCTTTTCATCTTTCCAAGTTATTGGTAGTTTCTTTATGCAATTAGACTTTTGTGATTGTTGTTTTATTGCCATGAGTGGCTAAACTCTCTATTTTGGTAGACCTTGGCTAAAACCTCTGAATGTTTGTGGGTTTTTGAAGGATTTATGCTTATTTATCATTTATCTTATGTCTATGATTCTAGTTCATATTTCCTATGCTTGTTTAGTGCTTTGATCATGAGCTTGGTACTTTAATAAGCAATTGTTGGTTTATTCCTTTGGTTTAGCATTGAATCATTGAATTTACTTAGAACACGGGCTTTATGAATGTAGAAATCATCTCTAGCTTATGAATCATAACTCCTTTATGGATGTGTAAGCATTGACATCCTCTAGGAATTGGGGATTTCTTCATTCTTAAGGCTAATCAACTTCTTGGGTTCAATTGCTTCAATTGGATCTTTGATTTTGATTAAGAAGGTGTGTTGTGGGCTTCCCCAACCTCCATACTACCTATGAGAAATCTTGGCATATCATGCTTCATGATTGCTATAACCAATTCGGGGTGAATGATAAGCTTCATGTTAAATCCTAATGATAAACACACAAATGTTCATTGTGTTGAATTGCCTTGGTTTACCAATTCTCTCCAATATTTGAGCATCTCACTTTCTTGCTTAATTGCAAGTTTTTAGTTATTCAAGTCTTTTAGTTTTCAAGCAATCATAACACCCCCCTTTTTAGTTTAATTGTAGTTAGTTAGTTTATTTTCACTAGTTCTATTGGATTGCATTGGTGATTGAATACAACCATTTCCCCGAGGATCGATACCCCCTTTTACCATTATATTACGTTTTATTTGCAAACAAAGGGTGTAATTTGCTTGGTGGACTTGACATCCCATCAAGTTTTGGCGCCGTTGCCGGGAAAATTGGTTATTGTTATTTGATTGTTTATGCCTAGGTCTACAAGAACCGGTGAACTACTCTACAATTTGGAAATTGAAAAAGAAGCAACAAGGTTGAAAAAGTTAGCCAAACAAGTAAAGCAACAACAACTCATTCATGCTTCTTCCTCTTCTCCACTAATCAACATAGAAGATCAAGTTCATACTTCAAGTGATACCGACGCCGAATCGAGTTCTCCAATTGTTGGTCATTCCTTTGAAGACATTCCGTTTGAAAACTACATAGCCATGAATCACACTCCACCTCACAATCCCAACCCAGACTTAAACAATCAAGATGCCAATACTTCACCCCAACAACCAAGACAACAACAACAAGAACCTCTCATTGATATTCCACCTTGGAATCAATCCCCTCCTCAAAACCAACCCAATTATCAACCACCACAACCACAAAACCAACAATTCCACCAAAACAACCAACCTCACAACAATGCTTTTTAAGTTCAACAGGTACATTACCCAAATCAACCCAATTACCAACACCCTCCAATGTACCAAAACCCAATGTACCCACAACAACAACCCCCCTACAACCAATATCCTAACTACCAACCTTATCCACCACCAATGTACAATCACAACCAATACCCATACCCACCTTACCAACAACATCCTAATTACTTGCAACAATATCCCAATAACCCCAATCCACCCAACCCCCCTCAAGAGTTGACACTTAGACAAATGATGGAGACGGATGTTACTCACACACCTCTTGCTATTGTTTATCCCGCAAACCGCCGAGGAATTGAATTGAAGTCAAGTTTCATACATCAACTTACCAAGTTCCATGGATTGGATAGAGAAGATCCTCAAAAGCATTTGAAGTCCTTTCATATGATATGTGTTAGCATGTTTCCCGAAAATGTGACATTGGATGATTTCAAGCTAACCGCCTTCCCGCTCACCTTGGAAGATAAAGCTAGAGAGTGGTTATTCAACTTACCACCGGGATCTATTCACACATGGGAAGAGTTACTCAAAGCCTTCAATAGCAAGTTTTATCCCACCTCCAGGATATCAAGTCAAAGAAGTGACATTTTGGGGATTCGTCAAGGGGAGAATGAAACCTTTCATGATTTTTGGGAGCGATTCAACAACTTGTGCACAAGTTGTCCTCAACACAATATACCCAAACAACTACTTCTTCAACAATTTTATGAGGGTATGAATGAAAAGGATCGAAGAATGATTGATGCCTCAAGTGGTGGTGACATCTTCAACAAGACACCTCAAGAGATAAGATCACTTTTTGGAACCATTTCTCAAAATCAAAGAAACTTTGGAACTCGAAATGAAATGAAGATAAATTCTCCACAAGTGTTTGGTGAAGTTAGCAACACCCAACACTTGGAATCAAAGCTTTTGGATTTGACTAATGTGCTAAGTCAAATGGTGGTGGGAAGTGGTCAACAATTGATGGTATGTGGTATTTGTGCCATGACGGGGCATTATACGGATAAGTGTACCTCACTTGGTAGTGAACCGGAGGATGTTAATGCAATGGGAGGATATCAAGGTCAACCAAGACCCATGGGCTTTTAAAACAACTACAACCCAAATTGGAGGAATAACCCAACCAACCCATACCCACCAAATCAAAACCCACCACATGTTATGATGAGACCCCAATTTTATCAATACACATCACAAAAACCTTCATATCCCCAAACATCTCATTCCACTCCAAATTACCAATCAAGTGGTAACCATCAAATGAGCCTTCAAGAACTCGTTACTTCTCTTGCTCACAGCCAAACCCAATTTCAACATGAGACCAAGAACACTTTCTCCAACATTCAAGCACAAATTGGAGACTTGGCCACTGCTCTCAACAAGATGGAACAAAGGGGTAAACTTCCATCTCAAACCGAGAAGAATCCTAATGTGAGTGCAATAACCTTGAGAAGTGGGAAAACACTTGGAGAAAGCAACCCTAAAAGAGTTTCAAGAGAAGATGAAGATGAAGTTCTTATTGTTGAACCTTCGAAAGTGGTAGTTCCTCCAAAGGAACCGGTTGTTCCAAACATTGAGCAACCCGAATATTCCAACAAGCCTATCAAGTCATTGGTCATACCACCACCCTTCCCTTCCCGGTTAGCCATTTCCAAGAAGATAGAGGAAGAAAATGAATTCTTTGAAACTTTCCGCAACGTCCAAATCAACATTCCACTATTGAATGCTATTAAGCAAATTCCAAGTTATGCAAAATTCCTCAAGGATTTGTGCACCAAGAAGAGGAAATTCAAAGCAAATGAAAAGATTCAAGTCAATGCAAACGTGTCTGCGGTTATCCAAAAGAAGTTACCTCCCAAATGCAAGGATCCGGGAATATTTTCTATCCCTTGTACCATTAGTGATTTGCATGTCGAAAGTGCCATGTTAGATCTTGGAGCCTCGATCAATGTGATGCCATATTCGGTTTTTCAATCTCTCAATGTTGGACCTTTGGAAGAAACCGGAGTAATCATTCAATTAGCGGACAAGTCAAGTGTGTCTCCAAGAGGAGTGTTAGAGGATATGTTAGTACAAGTTAATCAACTTGTTTTTCCCACGGATTTTTATTCATTGATATTGAAGAGAAGACTCCTTCCAAATCATCTATGATCCTCCTTGGAAGACCTTTCATGAATACCGCTCACACGATCATTGATGTCCATAAAGGGAAAATTACTATGGAGTTTGATGGAGAGATCATTCACTTCAACATCTTTGAGTCAATGAGGTACCCTAGCAACATTTCTCCATTATACCGGGTTGATGTGATTGAGCCAATAAACAGGATAAGCCCTAATGTATGCACACACAAGATTCTTATGGACGATTATTGCAAGCCTAGGAGAGAGGCTCAAAGAACATTGATCCTCCAATGATGGAAGTGGTCAAGAAGAAGATAATTAAAAGGTTTAAAAGGTGCAAAGAGAAGACAAAAGCATTTCATGACAAGCACATAACCCAAAAGCACTTTGTTTCGGGTCAAAAAGTTCTTCTTTATCATTCGCGTTTGAAGTTATTCCCGGGAAAATTGCTATCTCGATGGCACGGACCTTTCATTGTTTTAAAAGTGTTTGATCATGGTGCGGTTGAAATCAAGAGTTTGGAAATGAATCAAATATTCAAAGTGAATGGAAACTGTTTGAAACCATTTTATGAAGGCTTTGACACGGGAGAATTCGAAAACGTAACATTGGAAACTCCGATTTATGAAAGTTGACGGAAGCGGGGCTATTTCTTGGCAAAGACGTTAAATAAATGCATTGTGAATAAATAATCTCCGCTTGAAGTTTTGATGTTTCTAGGCTTGAATTTGGTAAAAAATAAGCATCTTGAGGTTTAGCAATGATCTTGGTAAAGTTTGCAAAAAGTGTCAAAAATCTGCAATTTGCGCGGGTGCCCGCGCAAACGTTGCATGACCCAGCCCTACCCGCGCAAATCCGAGCTCAAAATTCCCCCAACACGGGATACATTCTGATGTATGCGCGCGGCTGCTCCCCACCCGCACAAAGTTTGCGAGGGTACCCGCGCAAAGCTTGCGAGACTGCTCCCCACCCGCGCAAAGTTTGCAAGGGTACCCGCGCAAATTTGCCACTTCATAAGAAAATTTCGAGCCATTTCATATGCTTCCTTTGCGCGACCAAGCTTTCATCCATGTGTATTTCGGTTGCCAAGCACTCCACCCACACATCATTGTACGACCCATGTGTTGCTTCCGTACCGTTCTTGCGGGCCTCCTCCACCTTCATCCCGGTATGATCCGTCCTTACTTTCATCCTAAGCATTGAGGACAATGCTTCATTTTAAGCTTGGGGTGAGGTATTCTTATATTTTATTTTTTTATTGCATTTAGGTTGTATATAGTTGCATTTAGAGTAAGTCATTTAGGACATTCATAAAAATTGCAAAAAAAGTTCAAAAATATTGCCTATTTTATTTCTTTCTTTTCTAATTTTCATACTTTTTAGATGCATTCTAGTTTAAGTTCATGCATTTTTGTTCTCTCTTGTCTTCTCATCCCTACAGGTACCAGAGCGCTGAGTCATAAGTATTGAATCATAGATTAGTCCCGGGTCTTGATATGGAATTCCTTGTATTTGATAAATGGGACACGTTTTGAGCCTCACAGACCATTTTAAGACCGCTTGTGTGGGGGTCAAATGCAGGTAGCTTGATTGGGTCTAGGTGCGGAGGGATGTGGTTTGTCATGCCAATGTGTGCGACCAAAGATTAGCCCGGTAAGGTATTATGAAGACATTGAAGATATTGAAGACTCGCATCTTGGTTTTGGGGGGAGTACCCCTTAGTACTCCCGAGTCTCGTCCGAGCCTTACTTAGTTAGATTCTCACCACCTTTTTAAGATAGGTTATTTTTTTAGGAGTCTAGAGTAGATAGTTAAATAGATTTTGTTTATCACACCTTGCATCAAGGTGCTTGATGAACTTTGAAGTGGGTCCCCCAATTCACATCTTTTAGGACCAAGTTTTTTCGGTAACACCCATTTTTGAGTCATTCCCCACCCATTTTAGTTGATCTTGGCACATTGCCAATGATCATTAGGCGTTCATGTTAGCCTCCATCCTTTGCTACATGGTGAAATTTCTTAGACCTTCAAAGAAGACAACACAAAAAATGAAGAAATTGGAACAGTGAAGACAAAAAGAAACAATGAAGAAGATTAAAGAAAAGCAACAAAAACAAAGAAGAAAAATGAAGAAAAAGAGCAACACAAAAAGAAGAACAAGAATCCAAGTTCAAGGCTTTAGTTCTAAAAATAAAAAAAAATAAAAAAAATTGAAGATTTAAGAAGACTGAATATCAAGCAACAAAGAGGCTGAAGACTAAATAACAGAAGTTCAAGATTGAAGATTTAATTTGTTAGGTTTAGATTTAGGCTAAGTAGAATTTTTATTATTTTATTTTATTTTTGATTTTTTGTGAGAAAAGGCCTTAACGATGAGACGGTAAACTGTAAAGGACAGTACAAGGGAGAAGCCTCTGAAACCGGATGTTTGCCCGGAGGCCGCGCTGCAAAACCCTATTTCGTACTAAACACTTTAGCCTGACAAATTTAGGAATCATAGTGTTTGAATAAGTGCCATTCCTTCATGCGCTATGGTCTGCATTGGTGATTTAAACTTCCCCCACTGGGCGCATCTCTGTTTCCTTTGTCTTGCACACCGCGACTACATCCAGCCATGATCTATTCGCCCATCAAGTGGTTGAGAATGTGGTTTATGGCTCTAAGGTGGGGAACATTTTGAAGATGTGTAGGGTCCATGAAGGACTAATTCTGACCATGTTGACTGATGTTGACCAAGTTCTATGGTACCTTTCTTGTTCCTTTTTAGTTTAGCTCATCCCGAGTTCATTTTAGTCTTGTTCTAATTTGAGGACAAGTTAGGTTTAAGCTTGGGGTGATTTGATAGCTTATTTTATTTCCTTATTTTTATTAGTTTATTTTAGATTTTTAGCTCTTTTTATTATTGCATTGTATATTCTTTATTTTCTTTATCATGGATCGTATCAGGGACTTTTTATTTTGCATGAGGAATTTTGCAGGGTTTTGGAGCTCATTGCGGTTGTGGTTTGACTGGAGTTGGGCTAAGTGGGCTTTCCGATGCATTGTTGGGCTTGGCAGATCCATAAAAGGAGATTTGGGCCTTAAGAGTTAAAGACTTGGATATTTTGGGCTTGTGAAGATGGGTCATAAACTTCTATTTTGGGCTTGGAGCATCCATTTTTGTAGCTAAATGATGATTTGTTGGTTTAAATCATATGGATATGGAAGGGACCAAAGGAATCTTTGGTAGTGGAAGGGTGGAGTGGAGGAATGAGGAGCCAATAGCAATACAGCAACACTTGCGCGGGTGGAATTTTTGTCGCGCGGGTACCCGCGCAACTGCCCAGTTTGGGCATTTTGGTCATTTGGTACACCATAACCTTGGGGGATCAGATCTAGCAACGAGAATCTCGATTTTTCACCATTGGAGAGCTGAAGAAGGCGATTTTGAAGCTCAAGACTCATTTCTTTTCATCTTTCCAAGTTATTGGTAGTTTCTTTATGCAATTAGACTTTTGTGATTGTTGTTCTATTGCCATGAGTCGCTAAACTCTCTATTTTGGTAGACCTTGGCTAAAACCTCTAAATGTTTGTGGGTTTTTGAAGGATTTATGCTTATTTATCATTTATCTTATGTCTATGATTCTAGTTCATATTTCCTATGCTTGTTTAGTGCTTTGATCATGAGCTTGGTACTTTAATAAGCAATTGTTGGTTTATTCATTTGGTTTAGCATTGAATCATTGAATTTACTTAGAACAAGGGTTTTATGATGGTAGAAATCATCTCTAGCTTATGAATCATAACTCCTTTATGGATGTGTAAGCATTGACATCCTCTAGGAATTGGGGATTTCTTCATACTTAAGGCTAATCAACTTCTTGGGTTCAATTGCTTCAACTGGATCTTTGATTTTGATTAAGAAGGTGTGTTGTGGGCTTCCCTAACCTCCATACTACCTATGAGAAATCTTGGCATATCATGCTTCATGATTGCTATAACCAATTTGGGGTGAATGATAAGCTTCATGTTAAATCCTAATGATAAACACACAAATGTTCATTGTGTTGAATTGTCTTGGTTTACCAATTCTCTCCAATATTTGAGCATCTCACTTTCTTGCTTAATTGCAAGTTTTTAGTTATTCAAGTCTTTTAGTTTTCAAGCAATCATAACACCCCCCCCCCCCTTAGTTTAATTGTAGTTAGTTAGTTTATTTTCACTAGTTCTATTGGCTTGCATTGGTGATTGAATACAACCATTTCCCCGAGGATCGATACCCCTTTTTACCATTATATTACGTTTTATTTGCAAACAAAGGGTGTAATTTGCTTGGTGGACTTGACATCCCATCAAAGATACTCTCCTCCTCGATTAGATCGCAACATCTTTATCTTCCTGCCCAATTGATTCTCCACTTCTTGCTTAAACTCCTTGAATCTTTCAAAAGTTTCCGACTTATGCTTGATTAAGTAAATATACCCATATCTACTGTAATCATCAGTAAAAGTCACATAGAAGCGGTTAGCATCCCTTGTGGCGGTTCTGAATGGTCCACACACATCAGTGTGTATGAGATCCAACAAACCTTCACCCCTTTCACAAGTACCAGTGAAGGGTGACTTGATCATCTTTCCAAGTAAAAAAGACTCGCAAGTGTCATCCGACTTCAAGTCGAGTGACTCCAAAACTCCATCCTTTTGGAGTTGGGCTATGCGCTTCTTGTTGACATGTCCAAGATGAAAATGCCATAAGCATGCCTTATCCAAATCATTGGAAGAATCAATATTCAACACATTATTTCCTAAGTTATCTACAATCATCACAGTTTCATATATACCATTGCAAGGTAATGCTTCAAAATAAAAACACCATTACAACAAGCATAAATACCACCATTTTCATTATTAAAGGAAAAGGTAAAACCTTGTTTATACAAACTGTGAAAGGAAATAACATTTCTCGCCATATCAGCCAAGTAACAACAATTATTAAAATCTAAATTTAAACCATTACTAAGCAATAAAGAATAAAATCCAATCTTGGTCACAAGCAACACTTTCCTTTTTCCCATGATTAAGTTTATCTTCCCGTGCTCCACATCCCTACTTCTTTTTAGTCCCTACAAATCAAAACAAATGTGAATACCACAACCTGTATCGAGGACCCAAGAATTAGCATGTGATGAGTTATTAGATTGAATAGTGTAAATACCTGCAAAGGAGGGCTTGATCTTGCCATCCTTTATGTTCTGCAAGTAGTTGGGGCAAGTTCGTTTCCAGTGCCCTTTTTCATGACAGTGGAAGCACTCTGCTTCCTTCGGATTGGAAGAGGGATTAGTATAACCAACTTTGGTGCCACTTGAAGAGGATCCATCAAGATACTTTCCCTTGCGGCTCTTGGAGGGAGCCTTCCTCTTCTTTCCCTTCCCATGTCTGATTGCCAGAACAGGGGCAAAAGTAGTAGTAGGAGTAGATACAACCGACTTGCCTTTCAGGTTTCTTTCTGCAGTCCTAAGAAGGCCTTGAAGCTTGCTAAGAGTGACCTCCTCCTTGTTCATATGATAAGTCATACGAAACTGATCATAACAAGAAGGTAAAGAGTGTAGAATTATATCTATGGCCAACTCTTCATCAAAATTGACATTCAATTTAAGCAAGCGGTCCACGAATCTCTGCATCTTCTGCAAGTGGGCCGTGATGGGTTCACCATCCTTCATTTTGGTTGTGATCATGGAGGCAATGATTTCATACCTCTCCTGAAGAGCACTTTGATGGTATCTTTCCATCAAATCATGATACATTTCATAAGGATAGTAGTCCTCATAGGACTTCTGCAGCTCAGCAGTCATGGTTGCAATCATTAGACACGACACCTTTGTCACATCCCTCTCATGAGTAGTGTGTTCAGCGATTTGTTCAGGAGTAGCAGTGGTGACATCAATCTATTTGAGCTCTTTATCTAGGACATATTCTTTATCCTCATAGCGAATAACCATCCTGATGTTTCGAATCCAGTCATTGAAGTTCGAGCCATCGAAAATGACCCTCCCACATAGGTTCATGAGGGAGAAAGAGCCTGAAGGGATTGGGTTGGAAGCATTGTTTGGGATGGACATCTGGAAAAGAAGAAGAACAAAGTTTAGATTAGATGATAATCCTTAATATTACACCCAAATGAAATATTAAGGCTAGGACCCAACACAATATTCTATAATTGTGAAAAGGGATGCCGTAATCCAATTGTAAAATATTTGAAGGTAGGTAAATGACGATTTACCAATTTCCACCATGAAAAACGAAATAGATTATTAAGTTTTAATTGGATTGAAATTCCTATATCCTTTGAGATTCATTGAACTTTTCAATGGCATGTTTAAATCTCGATTGTGCCCTTCAGGTTTGTGACTGGGATGCTGAGGATCACAAACAATGTGTGAATAACCATGCAAATTAGCTTGGTACACCCAATGTTACAAATCACCTAATCAATGTTCCGGTTAACCACACACGCTCCATTGATCTATGATTAACATCAAGCTACCCTTTGCCACACATTATCAGTCCCATATTAGTGTGTCAGTTAACCACACACGCTCCACTAACGACTTAACAAGGTGCAAAGTGTAATTTCATGGATTAGCACCTTTTTCACATTTTCCTAAAGTAACTAAGATTGAGAATTTAATAAAAGTTTAGTTACTTTATTTTTTTATCATTATACTTTTAATGAGGGAGAATTAATGTCCTATCCTACCCGTTCGGCTAACGACCCTCCACCAGTCAAGGAAGCGGTGGGTGAGAATGGACACCCATTAAACTACCATTTTATAGACAGTAACCTTATACCCCCCTTATAGACCGACTTCGTGAATGAGGCCTACTAACGGTAAGACCGACTTTGTCTTACACACACACACACACATATATATATATATATATATATATTATTAAACTTATAATATTATAAAGTATAAGGGTTGAATTTTAACTTTTAAAACTATAGGGTTTGGAATTAAAGTTTCATTAGTGTGACTTTACAAATTCCAAAACTTGAGTAGAAGTTTTGAAACTTGTCAAAACTCTTCACATTCATAACTTATGAGTTTAATTGGATTTTAATGTATAAGACCTTTCATTTTCCATAACTTGAGGACAAGTTATGGAGGTCATCAAAATTCATTTAGATCATTTTCTAACAACAAAAATTATCACATAATTCATGGATGATCTAACCAAACTCATAAACAAGATAATTCTAAGTCAACAATTTGCAAGCAACTTTGTTTATCATATAAAACAACAATTACTTTTAAAACTTTGACAATTATCTTGTGGTTGGATGAGTAAAAGCACTACCATATCACAAAAAAAACATTTCCAATGATTCAAAACAGTTTGTGGTAATGTTCCCAATCCAAACCAGGCCAAGAAACTCGAAATTCTGCAAACAGAGCCTTCAACTCGTCGAGTTGCTCTGTTACTTAGTGGACTCGTCGAGTCTATTCATGTACTCGGCGAGTTCACCAGTCAGGTGCAGGAAAATTGACTTTTTAAGCTTTGAAAAATTAGTAAGCATCAAATATAATAGAAAACAATCATAGACTCTGATACCACTGTTGGGTTTTGAGCACTGTAACACTCCTATGGTGCACATGTAACCCTAAATGCTTTGGATCTATGTTTTCTCTAATTATACATGCATATTTTCAATTTTCCAAAGCATTGTCCTAACTAGCATACAAATTGCCAAATGAATAAAACATCTAGTTAGATGAAATACCTTTTAGAAGGACTAGTAGTTCTTGACCTTTGAAAGCTTGAGCACCTCAAGTGTGATGCCTCTAATGGTTCACAAACACCAATATGCAAAATGAGGCTTTAGAGAATAAGTTGCATAGCTCACTAAGAAGGTGTCACCGATTTGAGGGTTCTATTTATAGTGTTGCACATGCTAGGGTTACACTTTGTAGACCCTAATGACCCATGACTTTCCACATTCTCATGCTCCATGGATTTAACCTCCATGGACTATTCATGGACTAGTTTAGCCCGTCTACATAATTATGGATCGTTGGCCCACACTACAAGAATCATTGATTTACATAATCAATCCCCATATATTTAATTAGTTTCTTTTGACCACCAAATTAATTCTTGATCAATACTAATTAAATAATATGATTTCATATTAATATATTATACTTGTAATATATTAATAAACCATAAATAACCTTATTCTCAAAAGTCCATCCTATCAAATTGCACTGGTGAAGGCAACCTAAAAGGACCATGCTACAATCGGGTCAAGTACATCCCAGTTATAGTTATGGGCTTAGACACCAAATCCAACAAGACCATGTGGAGAGTCCATGGCTTTCCTATTAAAGACCATGGGGGGAGCCCATGGCACTTGGATGTAAGACCATGTGGAGAGCCCATGGCTTTCCTATTGAAGACCATGGGGGAGCCCATGACACTTAGGTGTAAGACCATGTGGGAAACCCATGGCATCCTGGAGTAAGACCCTGGAGGGAGCCCACGGCATCCGTATATGTTTATATGCATGGTTATGTGATTGATATGGATATGTGATTCATATGGTTTATGTAGCTGTTATAGCTGATGTGGATTATGTGGATTATATGTTTACAGTTTTGTTTATTGGTTTCAGGTATCATCGATTTGGAAAAGAAGGGCTCGGATTGATCGCAGTGCACACACCCATGTTTTCTGCATTGAATGATTTTGGGATGAACTCTGATAAGTGTTTTAATTAACGATGTTTTGGATGTTGGAATAAATGATATCTATGTTTTGTCTATATTAAAAATGAAATTTTTACCCTCGATTTTTGGGTCGTTCCATTCAGAGAACCACCAAATGAAGCTCTTAATGCATAAAGTTGGCACCTTTAGGCATTTGCATTGTTCAAAGGGTCTTAATGACCAACTTAACCCAATAATACCCATCTAGAACATGCATGAATGGTTTCTAGCCCCACGATTGCAACTTTATGGGCTTATGACCTCTGAAATGCTAAGATTGGCAACCCAAAGCTTCTGGAGTGGTTTCTAACCACTAGATCTTGCTCATGAGGCCAAAAAGGGACCAAAAACCCACATATTCATAAATAACAACATCTAGTGATCAAGCTCAGAACTTTTTGCCTTCTTTGAGCTGAAAATGTAGCAAGAAGTCCAGATCCACAAGTCCTCCCTTAAACCACCACCTTGTAATGAGCTTCCACTTCTTGAAATGCACCCAAAAACCACCAAAATGCACCCACAAAGCTCACAACACTCTTGGATGAATCTACCACTCGAAATTAGGGTTTAAGGCTCTGAGAATGAAAGAGAGGCACACCCCCTTGGACTTAAGGTGCTTTACATAGTGAGCCAACCGTAAAAAATTAGGGTTTGAAGATCCTAGACGTACGTTGGGCGTACTCCCTATACGTTGGGTGTACGTATTTCACACCCGCGTTTCACTTATCCGGCACTACGTTGGGCGTACTCACGTGTTACCATCTTGCATGCATGCTGAAATGCAAGATTTTCCCATCCAGGGACCAAAACTACCAAAACATTCAAACTAACATAACTCCATCATTCTAGGTCCGTTTCCGACGAACCTTATATACACGAAAAGGTGGTGAGAATCCCTACGCTCCTAGCAATACGCCCAAGCCTTCAACCATCTGAATAAAACCCAAAACCCATAAAGAGCTCGAACTCCCACTTTACCGATACACCCTTTGGCTTCAAGACACAACCCAGCTCACGGATCACCTCATTTACGTTATCCATACTTAAATGGGTTTAGATCTATCTCTTCCAAAGGCTCCAAGCCTTATGATAACCTATCCTCAGGCTACAGTCCCGAATTAGGAAATCGATTCAGAATAGGGTGTTACACATGGCATTGGTGTAAGACCTTGGAGGGTTTCCAAGGCATCCTTATATGTTTCATAAGACCATGTGGGGATTCTCATGGCAATGGGCTAAGACCATTTGGGGGTTCCCATGGAACCCGGTGTAAGACCTTGGAAGGTCTCCATGGCATCCATATATGTTTATATGTATGGCTTATATGATTGATATCGTTTATGCGATTATGTGGATTATGTGGGGTATGTTCTGGGGAACTCACTAAGCTTCGTGCTTACAGATTTGTTTATGGTGTCAGGTATCATCGGTGTGGAAAGGAAGAGCTCGGCTTTATCGCAATGCACACACCTGTGTTTTCCGCAATATGTGATTTTGGGATGAACCCTGATAACTGTTTTTAATTAGCAAAGTTTTTGGAATGTTTGGATTAAATGATATCTGTGTTTTGACTATAATAAAAATGAAATTTTTACCCTTGGTTTTTGTGTCATTACAAGTTGGTATCGGAGCCTTGGTTTAAGGGATTCGGACATACTTTCGAGTGTGTCTGAACTCAAACTGAGGATTTGTAAAGTTTTCAAAAGAAAAATGTTTTCAAGGAAAGAGTTTTCTAAGACAAGAAAAGGTGTGGTGCATGAAATCGGCCGAGCTCAAGTAAGTTTTCCACAGAATACCCGTATATGTTATCTGTTATGACTTGATTTATGAATCTGTGAATAGCATGCTAGTTAGGGCTAGGAGAGATGCCTTTGTATGTATGTTGTACGAGCTGGTAGACTTGCATGCTAGTGTTGATTAGTCAGCGATAGATTGGCCTGATATATGATGGTTGTAGCCTTGGGGATACTGGATGCTATGTTGGAATGGGAATGATTATTGGTATTAGTAACTGCTAATTGTATGCTTTAAAAATTATATACGGTTAGGATCTTATAGCCTTAGAATAATTGATTTGACCTTATTTCTTGTTCCTTGTTTGGTTGTGGTCCTAGGGTAGAGTCTATTATTCAAGAGTCTATTAGATCATGTTCTGTGTATAATTTGCATGCATAAGGCAGCCGACAGTGAGGGTGGATGTGGATAGCATGAGTTATGGTATGTGGGTTGAATGTCCTATGATAGTTCTTTGGATCGGAGTGCTACTGCACGAATGTTGCTTGCTTTGTGCTTTGTGGAACTCTTGAATGATGGGAGTCAGCTACTAAGTGAATATGACGATATTCAGGAGGTGGATGGCTGGCATCATGAGGAGTTCTTCAGCAGTTGATGGCAAGGCGAGGTTGGGAACCTAGGGGGAGCCTAGGAGGTGCTTCGGTGGGTATCGTGTTGCTGTTCAACATACATTTAGTACATTAGTGGAGTAAGCGACTTAGAGGATTCGGGAGGATTGCTGAGGAAAGTATGGATAGGTGTGGAAGGTAGTATTGGGCCCGTACTACTGAAATCATAGGATCCATACTCGAATCGGTAAGAGTCTTGGAGAATTTAAGAAGCTTAGGAAAGGAGAATTCTTGGATATGCTCTGATCGTGGGAATAATTGCCTTACAGGATGAGCACGAGCACGCATAAGGGAGGACCAGGGTTTGGTCCCGGCTCCGGTGGTGAGGCAGTTAGCGGAAGGAATGCCAGGGTTTTGAGTTCGCGTTGGATTGGTGAGATGGAAAGTGTTTTCCGCACTAGTCCCTACCCCATAGGAGCTAAGGTTGGTTCGCCTTGGACCTCTTGTATCGGGCAGCAAGGATTTGTTGGGGATTGGTTGTGTGATCTATTGCGCTTTCAGAATTGTAGACTATGTCTTGGGAGGAGTTTGTGGCCCGGGTTAGGGTAGAGGTTGCTCCAGCTATTGTAGTTCAGCCGTTGACGATTAAATGTAAAAAAACCTTGTATTTATTTTATTTAATTGCTCCAGCTATTGTAGTTCAAATTTTGCCTCAAGTTCAATTTTATTTTATTTAATTACTCTAGTATACTAAATTTCCAAATTTTGAATGTAAAAAACCTTGTATTTATAGATAAATATGGTTTTTATCTTTTGTGACATTTTTTTTCAAAACTGAATAAAATTGGAAAGAATTATGTTTTGGAACAAAAAATTGATCGTCAAAATTAAAAAAAAAAATGAAAACTTAGTGTAAAAATTGAAAAAAATGAAAATTTAATGTCTTTTGGGATATATATATTTTTTTCAATTTTGACATGTCAGCATGCCATGTCAACATGCCATATTATCATGCCACGTCAGCAGGCAATCAAATTTGTCGGTCTAGTTATCAAAATTATAACAAATTAAAACCGCAATGTTCAAATTGAAACAAAAAATAATGCAATGTCAAAATCGAATGATTTATATATGATTTATTTGTTTATTTATATTGACTTAGTAATATAATTTCTACAAATTATCATAATAAAAGATTTAAGACAAGAACTTTGTTCAAAAAATAATGTTAAAGTTCAAGATGTTTTTTTTTGGGGTATAAGTCGTTTTTGTTGTAATTTTAACTATAATATTATAAACATCTAATATTCTAATATCTATAGAATTCTTTCCGGATCCAAGCATGACATGAAACCAAGCATGGCATGTTTGTAAATACCACTTGGTTTCATGCCATAACTATGAGCTAGTTGATGGAAGCTGTGCAACTTTCATGTCCATACACTAATATGAGTAATATCCCTTGAAGGTTCAAACCCACTTGATTTCTTTTTGTTCTATTCTTTAAAAGTCTCTTTCCTTTTTATTTATTTCTATTAAGTAATCATATATCTTATTATCTTTTATTCATATCTTTGGCTTATTAAATATAACGATCTAAAAAACTCGAAAAATAAATTACAGGAAACGTGTCAAACCTATCCCTTAAAAGTAAATTAAAAGGTTAAATTCATTATTACAATCATTTGGACATGAAGTATACGTTAATGTTGAGTTTCATGTAGTTCGCATACTCAAGTACTCAACGTTGCCATCAATCAAAGGGAGTCTCCCCAAGTATTTATGGGACTTCTCTCCCACCTCTTTCATGTCAATAGTTATTCGTTTTTGAGAGACTCTCGGTCCTTATTTGACAGGCTTCCTTCTTAAGTCCTGTATATGTATCTTAATTAGCTGTTTTCATTTTTAATTGACTATCTACTATATGTGAAATCTATATGATTCCCAAATTCCATAATTATTAAAGGGTACATCATAATGCATGTAGAACAAAAAAGATGACGTATGCGGTTAAACACTTAAAATTGAGCACTCACTTGTTGGTTTTGTTCATCTCCATACTAAAGGTATACATGCATTGATCTAGCATTGTAGCACAATTACTTTTTGAAACTATGTGTATGTGTATGTATACCTTGTATATAAATACTCAACCTATCAATAAAAATAGATGCAAGTGATGTCCAACTCGATTGATGTGTTGGGTTTGATGCACATGTGAGTTTGAGGTCAGGTGTTTGATCATCAACACCTGTTGAAAAGCTTCTTGCAAATATGTCCCATGTGGGGAAGTTTTCCCAAGAAATCACATGTGGAGACTGCGTTTGCTCTGTAAATAAGCTCAAACCTGAGGTTACCGCTGACATATTGTGGTGAAGCTTCTGTTTAATTCGTTTGTCGTTTTCAAAAAAATCAATAAAAATAGATAATATATATTTGTCCTTTTATTGTCAACTATAGATTGAAAGTAAAATGTGGTATTATATATTGCAAGTCAGAAGAAAAATGTAAGTATATTATGAAGACGCATAGATATGTATGCATGAGAGACATTGTTTTGCCAAGTTTTGTGAAAACGTAAGGACATAAATCTACTATAATAAATGAAGATAATTTTGACACATGTCAATCTCTAATGAGTTTTGACATTTGTCATTTTATGATATTTTTAAATAAATAATATCCACATGTAAATTTATAGTTTTTTTTTTTAATTTTTAAAATTAAAAAGCCACATAATACTTATACTTATATATGTAAACTATCAAATGTAATAAATATTATATTAAATTGCAATTAATATGTTTCTTATTTCAAAATTTCATTCCTTATTTTATTTTTTTTAATAATTATAATTTACATTTTAATATTTTGTTTTTTTAATCAACCCGTGTAATACACGAGTTTTACACCTAGTTAAAGTTGATACAACATAGACACATAGTTGTGAATTACTTGTGAAACACTGAAAAAACGAGTGATCCATTAGACTGGTCATAAATTGATGAACATTTGTAACTTAAAAAGATAAATTTTAATGATATATAAATAAAGTATCAAATTTTTTTGGGTCAGTTTACGGTTTAATCACAACATTTATTTTTTTTAGCAGAAAAATCCTGATTGTCTAATTTTATACGATAATCTGTCATTTTTTGTTGAAAAAAAAAATAAGAACTAATTTGTTAATTTTAGCAAAAATATAAAATAATTGATACTTTTTTGTTAAAAAAATTAAGATTAAACCATAAAATAACCAAAATATTGAGACTTTATTTGAAATTTCCTTATATAATAATAAAATATGAAAAGTTACATGTACTTTAATTTTTTTCATTAGAATCTTATATTTTGAAAATCCACACGATTGTGATAGTAAAAATTACTTTGTATTCGTATAAAATTTCTATAATTAATAGGTGTGTTGTATGTGGAAATTGCAAAATATAATATTATACATGGTTTTAAAAGGCGTGTCATAGTACGAGGCGTAGTGTAGCCATTACGAAAACGTCCAAGACGAATTTGTTAAGCGTGACATCCAAATAACGTGTCAAGGCGCGTCTTAACGCGTTATGACACGAATATTTTTCAATGGGCGTTTTTTTTTCCTGATCGGGCCTAAAAGAGTTGGGTTTTTTTTTTCACTTTTTCACATTAAGTGTTAATATAACACTTCTAAAAACTTGATATATTTGATATAATTCTATAATTATGTGATTTATCTTTTTTAATATATATAAAACTGTCATGCCTTGAGAAACATCATGATTCGCCAAGACTCATCATGGCTTAAGTTTTGACATTGCCGCCAAGCCAAATCTCAAACCATTTAGAACCTTCGTTGTAGTATTAAAATAAAAGTAAGATATAATAAGTTAAAAAAAGAAAAAAGAAACTAGATTGGTAGTTCTTCCATTTAACCTTAGCCTAAAACCCTAAAAAATACAAAATGTTGAAAATAAAGGTTGAAAGAAACGTTTAATTAGGAAGGAAACGGAAGGGATCGAATAGCACATGGTGGCTTGGATTATTGAAGTGCTTGTGCTTGTATGGCATATCTGCCAAATATACCAGATTACGCCACTTCCATATGCTTACTTTATTTATATCCTTCCGTTTTTAATCAATCATTATTTCGTATAATTAAGAAAAAGATATTTAGTGAAAAAGATATTTAGTGAGAACACTTGCCTAAGTATTTCGACTATTATTAATGATAGACTAAACTTCACAAATGGTCCCTGTGATTTGCTAAAAATTGTCATTTTTGTCCAAAAAACTTTGGACTAGCAACACAAGTCCAAAGTTTTCATTTTGTTGCTAGTTTGGTCCAATTTACTTTGAACTTTTTCATAATGACCATTTTGCCCTTACTTGTTTCTTTTTTAGTTTTTTATTTATTTAAATATTTTTCTAAAAATTGCATTTTCTATTTTATTTATATAATTTTTTTATAAATGAATAAAAATAAATAAATAAAATATGCAATCTCTCTCTCTCTCTCTCTCTCTCTCTCTCTCTCTCTCTCTCTCTCTCTCTCTCTCTCTCTCTCTCTATATATATATATATATATATATATATATATATATATATATATATATATATATATATATATATATATATATATATATATATATATATATATCTGTGTCTGTGTGTGTGTGGCATAAGAGCACAATTCCTCTTTTCTTTCATCGTAACAAAAAAATCACTCATTTGAAGAAAATAGTTAATGACCATAGCATGTTCTGCATCCCACCATTCTATGCATCGATTCATCGATTCATCATCTACATGTATGCTTTGCTTTTTTGCAACCCGTATGTGTAGTTTCTGTTGGTTTAGACTAAAATACTTCAAAAATCACCCTCTTTCCCTTTCGATTTTAGGTTTCAGGTCTAAATGAGAAGAGTACAATGAATCTAAGATGGAGAGATGGGGTTTTTGTGCGCCGGTCGAACAAACCCACACACATGAGGGTTTTTGTGCGTTGTTGATTCAATCACACATACTTGTTGTTGTTCGAAATCGATCTTCCGGTGAGAGGAAAGGGGGATTACCACTATACGATGAAGCTTACCACTGTACGAAGGAAGAAGGTGCAGAAACCCTAGTAATGGAGTCGGTGGTGAAAAAGGCACTCTAACTCAGATTTGTGCAGATGACGAACCTTCGATCTTCTGATTTGTCTTACCACCTTCCTATTATCGGATATGTAAGAGAGACGGTGCTCCAACCACTAGTACATAAATGATTTGTTGATGCGGTTAAAATAGTTATTTGATGCCGTTATTGAACCGCACTAACAAATATCGCATCAAAAAATACCCTCACTTAATAGTGCGGTTATAAAACCGCCTCAAAAAATAGTCAAAACCGCACCAAAAAATAGTAGAGGAAAAATACAAACCGCACCATAAAATGATGAAAAACGCCCCAAAAAATGCAAACAGCACCAAAAAAAACATCCCACCGGAAACAACCCTTAAACCACCATCATCTCTACCGCGTGTTTGTTGCCGAGAACACAAGAATCACCAAGCCGCACCATTTTTATCGCCATTAACCACCGTCAAGCATCTCTACGTTGACCTCCTTTACAACTGAGGATAAACCACCACCGGTTGACACCATCGTCATCTGCCATACCTTTGTCAGAAACCACCATTAAAGCCACGAAGAACACCCAACATCCCCAGTTACCATCGTCTTTTCCACCTTAAACATACCAAACGTAAATCAATAAAAAAAGGAAGAAGAACAAAAATTATTTTATCTGCATACCTGCCATCTCCACCACTAACCACCGTCAACACCGACCACAAATGTCGTGCCTTTACTGAGAACCATCGAAGCACCACCATCTCCTACATATTTCCTATCAACCAACCTATTTTACCTTAAACAAGCCGAACGTTAATCAGAAAAAAAAAAAAAAAAAGAAGAAGAAAAGAGATATGCTTCTTGTGTTGTCTGTAAAAGGGGGAAAAGCAAACGCAAGGCACACATACTTTTAGAGAGAAATGAAAATATAGAAGGAGAAAACGAAAATATAAGAGGGAAATGAAAAATTCAAAGGATCAACCAACTTGTAGCTTGCTTGAAGGTGAAAATTTTGAACGAAATTTAGAGGGATCTCGTGAATAATGAAAAATTCGAATGAAATTTTTAGAGGAAAGATTAATGGTGCGGTTGAATGTTTTTTAGTGCGAATTATTTTTTGGTGCGGTTCAATGTTTTTTAGTGCGAATTATTTTTTGAGGCGGTTTTAATTGTTTTTTGGGGCGGTTTCCGAACTTATTTTTTGGTGCGGTTTTGGGAAACCGCCTTAAAAAATGCTTTAATGGCGCGATTTTGGGAAACCGCACTAATAAAGCTATTTTATGGTGCGGTTCTCTTCTTTTTTGATGTTGTAGATATTTAATAAGGCGGTTTGTAGAAAGGACCGCATCAAAAAATAAAAACCACTCGCACTATTAAATGACTTGTGTAGTAGTGAACTTAGATGAGAGAGAGAGAGAGAGAAAAGAAAAATGGTGTTACTATCGGATCTATGATGACGACGTTTTTTTACCGATGCAGGTGTTAACCGGTGGTGCCATTGACCGGTGGTGGTTGTTGTGTTGGCCATTGTTGGTGGTTGTATTGTTGACTGATGATTGTGTGTAAAAGATGATGATTGCGAGTAAAAGATGAAACAGATCCGGGAGATAAGAGAAAAAAAGAGATCGATTGGGAAAGTGGTGGTGACGAAGGCGACGCTGGCTGACAGTGGTGACGACGGCGGCAGACGGTGATATGTTAGCGTCATATCTTCCGGCAAATGGTGGTGCATTGGCGTTTATATGAGAATGGAAGAAGATGGGGTTGTAGATTTTAGGGAGAGAGAGAGAGAGAGAGAGAGGAATATTTTATTTTTGTTTTATTTTTAATTTTTTTAATTGTTGTAATAAAAGAAAAATGGAAAATCAAATAACAATAGGCAAAATCGTCTTTATCAAAAAGTTCAAACCAAATCGCACCAAACTCACAACAAAATGAAAAGCTCAAAAGTACAAACTTTTTTTGATCAAAGTGACAATTTTATGCAAACCACATAAACCATTTGTGTAGTTTAGTGTTAATGCTATACATAGATGTATTATAAATAAGAATAAGGACGGTGTCCCGATTCCCCCAATAGTTTTATTATTCCTATAATCCTTTTACTTCTTAACGAACAATTTTATACAAAAAATAAAAATAAAAAATAAAAAATAAAAAATAAGAAAAAAAAATAAAAGACAGAAAAACACGCATTGTTAAAAGTAATGACAAAAACATTATATTCCACCCCAAAAAATACCTTTGTCGACACATATTTATGCTTTAATACATTTGCCTTTTATCCAATGAAGTTTAACATGCGAGTTGTTGTAGGACATGCAATTTAGGAATTGATATTAATATATATAATTAAATTGATATATAACCTAGACAAAAATAAATTATATCTAAACTTTACTAGATATTACGTCAATTTTATCTATGACATTTTTCTATGTACAATGAAACCTAGTATTCAACAAAAAGTTGGATAACTAAGATTAAACAAATGAAAAAGTAAGTTGTTATTCCATAACTCCATCCATTTAATGACGTGTCAAATAAAATTTAACAAGTGATCTAAGTGTTACGTCTCTTGTAAGTAAGACTCCGGTATGTATAGGTAGTACAAATGAAAAAATGTTACTTAATATAGTTTGTTTACATTAATGAGTGAAAGAGTACATTCCCATTTATTCTAGTTTCTTAGATCTTAAATAAATTAATAGTATTGATACTGAAACTTAAAATATTATATCTATTTGAAAATGATTTTAAATAAAAAATATATACCATATATTATTTTTAGAAAAGAAAGTATATATAATATATAGTCCACCAATTCAATAGGTGGTGGCAGATAATATGAAGTTATGGGCATATAAACCAGCCTCTCCTTTTGTCCATAACCTATTTATTTCACGTCCACATCCCACAAAACTATATCACGAAAATACCATGACCAAACACATAATAAACCCATAAAAATCATTCACAACCATATAACTAAATCACATATATATATATATATATATATATATATATATATATATATATATATATATATATAATAATTAATTCATGTACAATCCTTATGTTTTAATACATGTAAAAACTCAAACTCACTCAACAAGTGTGAAAAGTGAAAAGCATCGTATTCTGCAATTATGAATCAGTTGTACTTTACTGGAATAAGGCATAAACTTATTATGTCTTGTATGTTCAATAGGCCTTTATAAGGTATCAAAGGTTTCTCCCAACTCTGTTTTAAACCAAAGACAACTTAACTTCTTCTCCGCACCTAACCACCACCACCACCACCGCTGCCGCCAGGGAGTGGAGGCGGTTTTGCCAGATGGCGAGGAATGAATGGATCAACGGGTATTTGGAGGCGATATTGGATGTGGGAGCAAATATACAGAGCCAAAAAGGTGTTGATACCAAGATGAAGATAGAAAAGCTTCAAGACAACGTGAAGCGTGATAAACACTTCAATCCCACTAATTACTTTGTTGAAGAAGTTGTTAATAGTGTTGATGAATCTGACCTCCATAGAACCTGGATCAAGGTCTAATCTTTCAATTCCCTACATCTCTTTTAATTCATATATATGTATATACCTTCCAAATGGTCATATAAATTATATTATTTAGATAGTCGTTCATGTTTTATGACCTGAATTTTAGTGTTTGTTGTATAAAAAAAAATCATGTGGTTTATGTGTATATGAGGCGAACACATAACTATTGTATCCTGTTTTTCAAAGTGAGATGCATGCAATAAATATTTTATTTGTACAATAAATAATTATGCATAGATATTTACTAACTATTGAAATGAAAATTGGAGATATATGCAGGTAATTGCAACTAGGAACACTCGTCAAAAAAGCAATAGGCTAGAAAATATGTGCTGGCGAATTTGGCATCTTACCCGTAAAAAGAAGCAGGTTCCTCCCCCTAACCTTCAAAAGACTATCGTTATAATCGTAATAAAAAAATTAAAAGAATAAAATTGATTTTCGTCTACAAGTTCGGTTTTTTTTTCTTGATAAAAAGTGTTTAGACATCTATATGATATTTAAAAGCCCATAACCTTTCGGAGACAAACTCAACTTTTAAGGTGTTGTTTTCTTATTGACTTAGCATTGTGATGAATTGAATTTTATAATATTTAATAGATTGTCGTACCTATTTTACTTTGTATACAACTTTACCCGTTAATTCATATTATGCATAATTCGCTATGAAGTTGAATTAAATATGTTTCAAAAAAAGCATTTTTTCCCATCAAAAAATTTAATGGCTATGAAACATTAAATCCATTCAATGTTAACTTGCATCTTATTATTAAGAAAAAATAACTTAATAGAGAAAGTCATTTTTCAAATTTGTCCCAATTTTTCTTTTTCTTCCATTTTCTAAAATATTTTTAAAACCGACAGATAGCGTTAGAAGATACACAAAAGCTAACAAAGCGTCGTATTGAACGAGAAAAAGGTCGCAATGATGCTGCAGAAGATCTTTTAGAGCTCTCAGATGGCGAAAAAGAAAAGGGCGAAGTCATGCCAGTCAACAAGATTTCAAGAATAAACTCTGAGATGCAGATATGGTCAGATGTTGTTAATCAATCCCGACAACTTTACATCGTCCTCATCAGGTATTAATTAGAATAATTAATTTTTCTCTATTTTTTCAATAAAAGATGATTAATTTATGAATTATGATGATATGAAATGCTTGTTAATTGTCGTAGCATTCATGGGTTGGTGCGGGGTGATAACATGGAGTTGGGACGGGATTCTGATACGGGTGGTCAGGTGAAATATGTGGTGGAACTTGCACGAGCATTGGCTGACATGGAAGGAGTTATCAGGGTTGATTTATTAACTCGACAAATAGCATGTACAGATGTTGATTATGGTTATGGAGAACCCATTGAGATGCTCTCGTGTCCACCGGAAGGTTCCGGAAACTGTGGGGCCTACATTGTTCGTATCCCTTGCGGACCCCGTGATAAGTAATTTCTCTTCACATGTTATGTTATATTTTTTTGTATATCCATAGTAGATAAATGAAAGTATGTTGTTATTTCTTGCATTGAGCCCTAACTTTGAAGCTTCTCTCAGGTATATATTCAAAGAGTCGTTATGGCCTTACATCCCGGAATTCGTTGATGGAGCTCTAAGCCACGTTGTAAACATGGCAAGATCTTTAGGAGAGCAGTTTGATAATGGGAAGCCAGTGTGGCCCTATGTGATTCATGGACACTATGCAGATGCAGGTGAAGTTGCAGCACGTTTATCAGGCTCCCTAAATGTTCCTATGGTGCTCACAGGACACTCACTTGGAAGGAACAAGTTTGAGCAGTTGTTGAAACAAGGGAGGCTTTCTAAAGAGGATATTAACTCAACTTACAAGATAATGAGGAGGATTGAAGGTGAAGAGTTGGCATTAGATGCTGCTGAAATGGTGGTCACTAGTACAAGGCAAGAGATTGAAGAGCAATGGGGTTTATATGATGGTTTTGATGTTAAGCTTGAAAGGAAACTTAGGGTTAGGAGAAGAAGAGGAGTCAGTTGTCTTGGACGATACATGCCTAGGGCTGTGGTAACATCACAATCTTTTCACCATTTCACTTTATTATACTCAGCTCTCGATCTCTCATTTGAGCAAAAGACGTGAATGCCCTCTTATCCTCATCATCGAAAATAGTCCTATAAAGCTTTTTATGTCCTTTATTAATAAGTACCAACTAAATGTTGATCTAGACTAACATTTTTTTCATCATTGACAATATAGGTAATACCACCAGGAATGGACTTCAGTTTTGTCAAGGCCGAAGACATAAATTCACTAGAAGGTAATGGGGATCTTCAATCGATAATTGGGCGTGACAAAGCTCAAAATAAAAGGGCAGTACCTCCAATATGGTCTGAGATTATGAGGTTTTTCACAAATCCACACAAACCCATGATCCTAGCATTGTCTAGACCAGATCCCAAGAAAAATGTCACCACTTTGCTCAAAGCTTTTGGAGAATGTAAGCCACTTCGAGAACTAGCAAACTTGGTATGACTTATATCAGTCTATTACATACATATTAGATGTCAATGTGCAAAAATAAAAGCTAAAATATGTTTGGAAAATTATTAATTGCAGACACTTATACTTGGGAATAGAGATGATGTAGAAGATATGTCGAGCAGTAGTGGGGTTGTTCTTACCACAGTCCTGAAGCTAATTGATAGGTATGATTTATATGGACAGGTGGCATATCCAAAGCATCATAAGCAAGTTGAGGTACCTGAGATATATCGTCTAGCTGCAAAAACAAAGGTAACAAACAATCAATAAAAATTAGTTGTTATATAGAGGTGTTTTTTATTACTACTTTATATGACATACTTCTTTCTTGAAGGGTGTTTTCATCAATCCAGCTCTAGTGGAACCATTCGGCCTGACAATCATAGAAGCATCAGCTTATGGTTTGCCAGTTGTTGCTACAAAAAATGGTGGGCCCGTAGATATACTTAAGGTATACCTTTGAAGTTTGAATAACTTCAAATAATTACCAAAAAGCCATCTCTAACAAAAACTCATGGTTGACTCAGGCGCTAAATAACGGTCTTCTAGTGGACCCACATGATCAAAAAGCCATTGAAGATGCTCTATTAAAGCTTGTTGCAGACAAAAACCTATGGGTCGAGTGTCGAAAGCATGGCCTAAAGAACATCCATCGGTTTTCATGGCCGGAACACTGCCGGAATTACCTCTCCCACCTTGAACATTGTAGAAACCGCCACCCCACCACCCGTCAGAAGATCATACCTACCAAAGAAGAACCAATGAGTGAATCATTACAGGGTGTTGAAGATCTTTCTTTGAGATTCTCTATAGATGGTGAAATTAAGTCCAATGGAGACCTAGATCCAGCAATTAGACAGAAAGAACTAATAGAGACCTTAACCAAAATGTCTACCAATAGAAAACCAAACCCTAGTTACAGTCCAGGAAGAAGGCAAGCGTTATACATAATAGCTGTTGATTCTTATGATGTCAATGGGGACCCCACAGAGACCATGTCAATGATAATAAAAAATGTTATGGAACTTGCAGTTGGAAAGCCTGGGGAGATTGGGTTTATATTATTGACAGGGTTGAGTTTACAGGAGATAAAGGAAGTATTGAAAAGATGTGAAGTGAATATAGAAAGTTTTGATGCATTGGTTTGTAGTAGTGGAAGTGAACTATATTACCCATGGAGAGATCTTGCAGTTGATGAAGACTATGACAACCACACTGAGTATAGATGGCCAGAAGAGAATGTGAGATCAACAATAGTGAGGATTGCTAGGCAAGAAAATGAGGAGGATGACAACATGGTGGAACAAATAAAGACATCCAGCTCAAGCTCAAGGTGTTACACATACATAATCAAACAAGGAGCCAAGGTACTATATTTATATTTGTGTTAAACTAACAAAAGTAAGTTGTTTTGTACTTAATATAAATTAATAATAATACTTACAATGATAAATATATGTATTCAGACAAGCAAAGTGGATGATCTACGTCAGAGGCTACGGATGAGAGGTTTTCGTTGCAACACTGTCTTCACACATGCTGCAAAAAAATTAAATGTGATACCATTATTCGCATCAAGAGCTCAAGCATTAAGGTATACAACATAATTTCTTGAATATGTATTAATCGACTTCTTTTTTGCATATAGGCTTGTAGTTACCAGATTTTGTTTTATCGAATGTATGTAGGTATCTATCAGTTAGGTGGGGGATGGATCTCACCAAAATGTTTGTATTTGTGGGAGAAAAGGGGGATACAGACTATGAAGACCTCCTTGTTGGCCTTCACAAAACCATTATTCTACAAGATTCGGTGGAATATGGAAGTGAGAAGTTTCTTCGTAGTGAAGAGAGCTTCAAGAAGGAAGATATGGTCCCTCCAGAAACCTCTAACATTGCCATTTCAAAAGGGTATGAAGTCGATGATATAAGTGAAGTTTTGGGGAATCTTGGGATCAATTGACTTCTTTGTAACTATATTTTACTACATTAATTCCAGTCCCTGTATATAGGAAGGACATGGATATACGCCATAGATACAATAAGTAGCATTTAAATTGTAATTTACATAAAAGAAATAAATAATATACATAACTATATTCAAACATGTCGATTATCATAGTAGAGTACTTGCATAAAACAATATCAAAATCATACTTGTTGGAGAGTCGTTTTGGCTTCCCGACTTTGACTAATTGGCAGGACATGTTCAATTTAGGTCACCAGAGTAGGAGACGGAGATGGTGGGTGAGTTAAGAAGAATGAAGCGAAAATTCACAAAAATATCATACTTCTTTAACAAAATAAAAAACCATTTATTTCTAAACGAAATATTTTCGTATATGAAATAAAATAAAAAATATATAATAGTTTTCTGAAGGGAAAATGGCTTATAGGCCCAACGAAGTTTTCAAACCGTTCAAAAAATCTCAATTATGTTTTGTCTGTTCAAGAAAACCCAACGAATTAACATTTTGTCTAAAAAAGCCCAACTAACTTACACTTCTCATTTAGGGTCAACCAGCTAATGAAAGTCAACGAATGACATGGCTTATGTCGTGTAATTAAATATCGAGAAAATAACTTGTAAGACCAATGAAGTTTCGAACCCGTTCAAAAAACCCCAATCATGTTTTGTTTGTTAAAAAAAACCAAAGAAGTTACGCTTTTGTTTAATTCTCATTAGAGGCAACCAAATTCATTAGGTATAAAATTAGTTGGCAAATGACATGACATTATATTTAATGACATGGAATAAATAGATTAGAATTTCCCTTTATATATCGATTTAGGGCTTGGAGAAGAGAAAAACGAGCGGCGTCTGTCTTCGATCTCTTATAATAGCTACTTCTTATTCTTCCTCTCAATCGTTGATCTCCAACTCAAGATCTACAAAGAAGATATTTGATGATGAAAACCCTTGTGGATGTGTACGCCCTTCTTGGATTTGGACATAGAACAGAGGATCATCCAAAGAAAAAAGTTTAGGGCTTGTTCAAACAGATGGGGAATTCTAATATGTTTAATCTGTGTCGTTAAATATAATGTCATGTCATTTGCCAACTAGTTATATACCTAATGAATCTGGTTGCCTGTAATGAGAATTAAACAAAAGCGTAAGTTCGTTGGATTTTTTTAACAAACAAAACATGATTGGGTTTTTCTGAACGGTTTTGAAACTTCGTTGGTCTTACAAGTCATTTTCCAATATTTAATTACACGTCATAAGTCATGTCATTCGTTGACTTTCATTAGCCGGTTGACCCTAAATGAGAAGTGTAAGTTAGTTGGGCTTTTTTAGACAAAAGGTTAATTCGTTGGGTTTTCTTGAACTGACAAAACATAATTGGGGTTTTTTGAACAGTTTGGAAACTTCGTTGGGCTTATAAGTCATTTTCCATTTTCTGAAAGTTTCTTTCTATTTTGTTATTTGCATGTTTTTTACTTTAAAAAATAATATAGTAAAACAAAACTATTTTTCGTGATTAATGATTATACACTTGTTAGTATTGTCATTCGATAATTTATATATACTTATAAATAAGCATTTTTCCTTTCACCACATTCATTTGAAACTCCCATGAGACATTTCTACTCAATCTATATTCATTTGAAACCTCATATTTGAATGAATACCACTCAAAAGTCTTTTAATAATGATTAACCATTCAAAGGTATTATAACTTATATAATATGTTTAATAAGCAATTAATGGATAGTCTACTATAAAAGGTCAATCTCTTTGAGTAGACACACAAATACGAATCACATACAAAATTCACAAAGAAAACAATTTTAAAGGTTTTTGTCTTGGTTTGAGGGCTTTGGACCATTTTTCGAGCCATCTTATTATGTTAGAGTTTTTAATTTGTAACTTTGTTATATACTAATTCTTTTTTTTCTTGGTTTAAGTATTCTTTTAAGACAATCATTGTATGTTGTAGTTGAAATTCTGCGGGTGTAGCCGTAGCATTCACTAGCAGCCAGATAGTATTAGAGTGTTGTAAGTCTGCGGGAGTAGCCGTAGCATTCACTAGCAATAGATAGTGATAAAGTGTTGTAAGTCTACGGGTGTAGCCGTAGCATTCACTAGGTTAGTAGATAGAGTGAGTGTGTTGTTAGGACGCGGGAAGGACAGTAGTACCCCACCAGTTTGGGTATAGCAGTGAGGATATGGAAATCCACATATTGGATTTTGGAGTTTCCCAGACGGATTAGACCTGGTTAAGCCAGTTATAAGACTGTAGAAGCGCCACTACAGAGAAGAGAGCAAAGAAGCAGTGGACTGCTTAAGGTCATTTATGACATAAGGCTACCAATGGTCATGTAGCAATCACTTTTAGCTTTGGGTTTGGTGATGTCAGGATTCGACGCATGGAACCAATCAGTTAGATCAGAAGGCCGTTAGGGCCACAGTGACAAGATAACTAGTAGCATCTAGTCCAGAGGAGGATTTTGTTCAGAGATCGGGTGAGACGACTAAATATGGAGTCCTTTGGCTCCGGAGCCGAACTGGAACCGGGTATTTCAGATGACTGATGAACAATTTGAGACGAGGGAGGTCTTGGTAGATTCTGGAAGGTAGCCAAGGCGCAACATACTGCTTCAGACAGTTCGGTGTTTCAGGAATTTCAATGCTTCAGACAGTTCAGTGTCTCAAGCAGTAATGGTATTGTGGGATTTCATGTATGGTTAGAGTCACAGACAGCTTGGGATATGCTAAGTCACTTACAGCAGGATTATCTGAGTTTTGGCCAGTATAAGTGAATCACAAGGATAAGTGGATATGTGATTTTGTTTTTCTAGTGGGAGCTTTGAGTTATCAAGAGATCAGTAGGCAACTGAGAGACAAGTAGAATGGATTCGACAATAATGGTTCAGTAAGAGTGGTCTGTCAGGGACTTAGACCATCTCGAGACAGCAGAATTCAGATGAACTAGATGTGATCTTGTTGCGAGGAATTAGTTCGCCTGCAGATGTTAGGGCTTTGTGATGATTGGTCACAGCTACCCTAAGAAGGCTAGGGTGTGCCCGGGATGGTGACCATGTTACTTGAGTAGTTAGCGTCTAAGGAATGGTAATGAATGATTTCGAGGGCGAAATCTAATTTAAGTGGGGGAGAGTTGTAACGCCCCGTTTATTTAAATAAATTAATAAATGTAAGTCCCAGACTGATTTGCGAAGAATTTTAGATGTTAAGGGTTAAAAGTGTAAATTCCAGATTAGTTTTGTAAGTATTTATGAAGGCAGGGAGTAAATGGTAAATTCTGGACTCAAATTGTAAAGATTTTTGGAGGCAAGGACTGCTTGGTAATTATTAGGATTTAAATTGTAAAGATTTTGAAGTAATGGGGGCTAATAGATAAGTTTCGGATTTAATTGGAAATGAATTTGGTGGGGAGGGACTAATCTTGGATAAAGGAATGGAAGTTTGAATGGACACGGGATATACCTGTATCCCTTCCCCACATCGCATCCTAAAACCCTAGGATGCAATACTCCAGTCGCCGCCATGAGAGCTCCTAGGCCGCCGCTTCCCGTCGATTTGAGCTCCACCGTTCGCATGCTGCCTCGCCGGTGTGAGCCACGACGACCCCTGCTACCGGAGACGGAGTGTGAAGCCGAGTTCAGCCGCCATCTCTTTCTCCTTCTTATGCGTTTTCTGATCAGACGAGGCCGCCAACGACCATCTCGCCACTAGAGCGCCGCCGCGACGCTGCTGCCGGCCGGAGACGTCAGGAACAACTCGGAGGACCACCGAGGAACGAGGAATACGTCGTTTTCTTTGCTGCTCGAGTCGCGAACTGCCGAAAAGCCGCTGGTAGGGTCATATACCGTTTCTTTTTCCCATTCCTTCGTTCTTTTCGAGTTTTGGTGTCGTGATTGACGACTGTGGGTTTGTGTGGTGTGCGTTTCAGCTTCAAGTTCGTGTGTTGTGTTGCTGCGTGATTGGAAGCCAAAAGATACCACTGCCACCACCGTGAGGTGGTGGCTGCCACCATATGTCGCCGTGTAGGTGCGTTTTAGTGTGTGTATGAGTGTTTTGATGAGTGTGATATTGTATGTAATAGTTGGTTGGCTGGAAATTAAAGAACCGCCACCACCACCACCGTGAGGTGGTGGCTGCCGCCACGTACCACCGCCGGCCACCGCTAGGGTGGCTGTGTGTGTGTGTGTGTTAGTTAGTTAGTGTGTGTGTGTCTATTTTGGGATTAAGCTTTGTAACTGTAATTATCAATGAATAATAAAAATAATAGTAACCACCGCCGTAAGGTGGTGGCCGCCGCCGTGAGCCGCCATTGACCACCACTACCCGAGATGGTAGTGGGTGGTGCCCCACAAGCAAAACCCTAATGGACCTAGCCAAAACCCTAATGGGCTTAAAGATTAGTTTTGGGCCTATTGGGCTATGTTTGAGTGGAAACCCTAATTAGGGTTTAGAAAACCCTAATTGTGAGTAATTGGGCCTTAGACTTATTGGACCCACTTTTGGGCTATTGAGATTGGATTGTGTATTAAGCCCAATTTCTCCATATCATTAATCTAGTAGAGTAAAGGACTTAATATTAAGTCCTTAATGGGTTAAGTAAGAAACACTTAACCCTAATCGTCATTTTATGTGAAACCCTAGTTTCACTTGGGCCTTGAGTTGGGCCTTTCGATTGGGTTTTGGTAATTGGTTTATTAATGGGACATCCAAGAATAATCAAATGGACTAGAGTAATTAGTTGGGCTTTAAGGTAAGGCCCATATGAAGGATTGGGCCCAATTTGGAAAATTAGGCCATAGATGGGCCATAGTTTGGGCCTAGATGGTTGTATGATATTGGGCCCTTAGAATGAGACATGTTGGACTGGACTGAATAATTGGGAATTAAGGGAAGTCCATGTAGAGGTTTGGGCCCAATTTGGAAAGTTGGGCCATATGTCGGGCTTTGATCCCTAGTTGACTTTGGGCCTATGGATTGGGCCTTGGGCTTGGGTAAGCCAAGCTAGGGGTAATGTAGTAATTATCCAAAGTATGCATTTATAGTTATGTGTTAGAACCCAATTATTAATTGGGTGTTATTTTGGTGCTGACAGTTCGGGAATCTGTCATCCAGCAGCTGGGGTTGAGTCTGCGGGACTTCAGCAGTATGGGATTGTGTCTACGGGACTTCAGCAGTGTGAGGTGAGTTTTCTTCCAGTAGGAACGGGTCTACGGCCACAATGTCGGCCCGTTTAGTTAGCAGTAGTTCCGAACTTCAGTCCGATGCAGTAGTTCAGTGTGCTTGATGTCTTTGTGATTCAAGCATGTCCTTGTGTTATGTGTTCTGGACTTCGGTCTGATGTAGTATGCATTATATGTGTTTATGCTAGTAGTTATGATTATGTTATGCTATGTTCAGTCAGTTTCGGACTTCGGTCCGATGCATAGGGCAAGGCCCTGGTTAGTTCCGGACTTCGGTACGATGCAGTTTTCGGACCTCGGTCCGATGCAGAGGGCAAGGCCCTGGTTAGTTCCGGACTTCGGTCCGATGCAGTTTCCGGACCTCGGTCCGATGCAGAGGGCAAGGCCCTGGTTAGTTCCGGACTTCGGTCCGATGCAGTTTCCGGACTTCGGTTCGATGCAGTGGTCGAGGCCCTAGTTAGTTCCGGACTTCGGTCTGATGCAGTGGGCGAGGCCCTAGTTAGTTCCGGATTTCGGTCCGATGCAGTGGGCAAGGCCCTAGTCAGTTCCGGACTTCGGTCCGATGCAGTGGGCAAGGCCCAGTATGTGCTTTATATGTTATTGTATGGTATGTGGTAGTTTGGGGAGACTCACTAAGCTTCGTGCTTTCAGTTTTCAGTTTTGGTTTCAGGTACTCAGTTTTCAAAAGAGGAGCTCGGGAAGATTGCAGTGCACACACCATTTGTTCAGCCTGGGATGTTTATACTCTGATATACTTGACAGTTGTTATAATATTTTGAGATACATTGCTTATGATTTTTATATGATGTTTATCGACTATGGTTTTTATTATTAAATTAAACGAAATTTTCAGACTGTGTTTTTGGGATGTTACAGCAATAATTAATTAAAAATCATGGATATGTCATATTATCCATATTATCCATGTAAGTCTCTTTTAAAATGCAAATTGTGTATCTTATCACTTTATATTTTAATATATGTTTAACATTTTAAGTATAATAATAAGTGTTTTTAACATTTTTCTTTCACTTATCAATTATTATTAATAACTAGGTGGGGAACCCCCGCGTTGCGAGGGTCGGATGCGATAATTTTCTGTTGTTTGTTGTTTGTAAATGTTAGTTAACGAACTATTTTTTTGTAGTTTGGGTATTGTTTTGTTGTCGGTCTGTCTCAATTCATGAGTCCATTATGTGGCATCTAATAAGTTACTATGCTCCTTTGCCAAATACCTCTTAAGTGGCATTATCAAATTAATGTCTTTTTTCTCCCTTTGCAAGTTGCAAATGCAAGTTAATCTATTTATCGAAATATATACTTCATGGGTTTATTGTTTGGTTAATGGGATGGGAGTGGGGTGGTGGCCACGTCTTCGGTTTTTTTTTGTACCTGGATTGTATTTGTTGAACTACTTTGAGTATAAAGAATGTAAATAAATACATAAACGAATAAATAGATGTTGTAGCTCTTTTCGTTCTAACAGAATCTATTATTTATGTTATTAATGTTATTTGGGGTGTTTCCTCAATTTCATTAAAACAGCCCAATCTTACAACAAATTACTAATTAAATGAAAGGTAATTTACAACCCAAAAAACAAAACCCTTTGAAAGCACGAAACAGAAATAAAACTTAGTTGCAAAATTTCTTATCAGGACTCTGCCATTTCAGATTCCAAATCTTCCCATAAAGTTGTTTCAGGTTCATGCATATCCAATTTCTAGCACCTGTTACAATTACAAATCTACAAAGGAAGTTATGTTTCTTTTTTTGTATTGAAATCAAGATACATTTATTAAGATAGGAAACTTACCTTTCGCTCTTCTTTGAGGTAAAAAAACCTTCAAGTTTGGCATAAACCTTTTTAGTTATCTTCGTTGCTTCATCATCGTGTGGTGGGGCTGCAGACACAAAGGCAATAAACCACACCCGCTCATCATTTTGCACGATAAATTTGAAACATTAGAGATACTTTTGTCCAAAACTGTTAAAAAAAATAACTATAAAAACAGAATCCAAGGGTCGTTTCATCCAAAATTGTTAAATTCAATTTTTTTAAGTATAAAAACATTATGCAGGGGCATTTTCGTCCAAAACTATTAAAATCAAAATTTTTTAATTATAAAAATAGTATGCAGGGGCAGTTTCGTCCAAAACTGTTAAAATCATTTTTTTTTTAAGTTTAAAAACGGTATGTAGGGGCAGTTTGGTCAAAAAACAGTATGTATGATGAAGTTATAAACCAAGATTCTTCATAATCAATATATTTTGATGATATGAAATCATAAATTTACCTATTTGCATACATGATACATACACACAACAAATAACTCAGCATTCAACATTCTACCATATTAGATTATTGACTAAATAACAGTTTTGGTCTGTGGTTGTTATTCTCATACAGTTTTTTGTTGATAAAATACCAACACTATTCTCACTTTCATAAAGACTGAAAATGTTATGCAAAAAGTTTATTTCAATGAATTTTGTTGAAGGCAATTTTTCACACTTCTCATCTATAGAATACTCCCACCATGGAAACCATGTATTAAAATAAACTTAAAATAAACAATTTTATAAAAATTAGTTTATCTGTGAAAGTTTGTTTTGTTAAACCTTACCATGGTTGGGACATTGGACATGGCCCTCATTTACAATGGCCAAATGAAGAGGGCATGTTGTATGTGCACATGCATCTTACTTCTTCATTCTTCCCACGAAATAATACCCAACTTTCTTCAAGGTGTCAATTGGCATCTGCATTGTTAATAAAAAGATATAATTTTTATTATAATTGTATCATGTGGAAAAACTACAAAATGGAAATGAAAATGGCTTCCGAAATCATCAAAATCATCGATATAATCATAACCATATGTTAAAATCACCTCCACATTCATTTAAAATCTCAATAGCAAGCTCTAATTGATCATTCAGATACCTATCTAACAAACTAAAATCCGATTTTACCTGGCTTCTGCCTTCTACATCGTTCTCACGCCGCCGTAGTGGCGGCAGTGGATTTTGAGGAGGAGCCGGTTTCGGCCAACGACGGCGGCGGCAGAGACAAACAAAGACCTCAGCGGCGCAAAGGAACGGAAACATAGCGCAAATGAAAACGATAAGTAAAGGAGAACAGAGAAGGAGAATCAGATAACGTAACCTATGACTACTGAGCCAAATTAAGTTTAAAGTATAATGATGTAGTAAGGAAAAATGAAAGTAAAATGATACAAATAATAAAGCAATCTAGAAAAGTAGAATGCTGTAATGAGAAGAAATGAAAGTAGCAACATACTTGAAGTAGCAAACTTTGTGCGTCACTGAAGCTCAGAAGTACAACAGATCCGATCATCCATGTTTTTATCACCCCTCTTTCTCCTAGAATAAAATCCATATGTTAGGAATTTACATATCGACAAAAGTTAGGAAATTCCAATATTTTATATTCGGAATCAGAATTTATTTGTTTGTATGGCAGAAAAACCATGAAATGTTACCTTCTTGATATAATAACCGATGCTATTATCCCATCCAGAAGCCATTTAGGGCGGTGGTGAGCGAGTGGCAAGATTGGCACGACCGATCTCCGCCAATCTATGTTCATGCACAGTCGCCATGGTGTAAGCTGATTCGCCACATGAATTTGTTTTCTTCAGCTTACCAATCACTCAATAAAGTGTTAAAAACTTAAAGATGCACACACAAAAGTTCACAAATCATGCGTTCATCTTATTGTTTTAACTTTAATCAATCATACCAACAGAAAATTATCAGGAGAATTACCCAGATATTGGTAATCGTAATCCCCCAAAATACCAAGGATTTACAGATAAACGAAGAGGAGACAAAGAAAGAAGGAGATTAAAAGCTTAGTGAAAGCTTAGCTGAACGGCGACAAAAGCAGCAGAAGGTGGTGTCTTCACTTTGAAGAAATACGGTTATCCCAGCTCGCTTGTCACCTTTGTCAACAGGAACACCCATTTCATCCCTGTAGTGGAATCAATAATCATTATAATTACATATTCAAAACATATTTAAAGCATTGCACTTTTAGATTATTTCTTATCAGGGTAAATGAACTTAGTATAATCTCTTTTTTTAATTAGATAACAAAATCAAATAAGCCAAATGAATAAGAGGGGAAAATGATACCTGCAACTCCTTTTATTGATCCGACCGTTCTTCATATGTTGGTTACTTAAAGATATCCCGACATTCTTGCCAGACAATCCTGAATTGCAACCCCACAGTTATGTGTGTGTCTATGGGGAAAGTCAGTTTCAGCACCTACATACCTTCATTGAATAACCTAATGAATTAGTCATGTTTCAAGTGCAAAACTAAATGGAAAAAATGATCATATCAACATTTGTTTCTTGTTGTTTCCTGTTCTTTCTCCTTTGCCATACATTCCTTATACCATTGTTAGAAGCAAAGACAATACCGAAACCCATTTTTTTAAGAACGAAGCTATCAACAAATCTTGAAGGCCATTATCCATATCACCATATGTAGCAGCAGATCTTTACCATTAGAAAATTTCAACATGAAGTTAGAGGTTTTTATCATGTTTGTAGTTCAAAAGATTGACTTGGAGCATGCAATATGTCATGAAACCTGATTTATGTTACAATATAAAGTTAACGTTATGTAAGTTGTAGTTATTTGAGGGCTTATATATAGTTATATAACATGCTACACATACTATTGTGACTAAAATCGTTCAATCATCAACACAATAACGTCTGTACTCTCAAATTTACACCTAGATTACAAGCTTATTAGGCTGAATGCTCCAATATTTCTAGTAAAAGCTTAAAAAAACTAAAGGATAAGACAAAATTGTGTGTGGCATACATTAGGATGTATTTAGTTTGATGCGAATCGAATCAAAATCAAAAGCAAAATTCAAAAAACTTTTCAATTTCTCTATTAAGCCAACAAAAAAATGGCAATTTGGTACGTACAGGGCACATTGCTAAAGAAAGTCGTTTACAGATTTATAATGTAAACGTCATCAGGAGATAGACGTTCATAGTCTTCTAAATTTCTATATCTGGTGAACAACTACGATTTAGGGTTCAATACTAACCCAGAGATTGAGGGGGTCAGGAATGGAGATACATAGATGTCAGCCAAACCACCTCCATCGCACAACCCAAACACAAAGAAGGTTTAAATAGTTACCTACGAATTCAATCAAAATCGTTCAAAAACAAAGGTGGATGAAATTAAAAAAGAAGAGCATATGAGGAACCTGGTGGAAGATAAACACCAGAAGCGCTCATCGTATTTTGGAATAAAGCGTCGTGGTGGGTAGTGGAATTGCAGAAGAAGAGGATTAAATGAGAGCGAAACAGTCGTGCAGTCGGACGGTTGCGTGAAGTAGAAGAACCATCGACATGCCGAAGATGATGGAAGGCGTTATGGATCCATTCGTCGCCGAGCTGTGTTTATATCCTTCCCAATACTGGTTTAGGGTTTTCTAGAGTCGATGGGAAGCAGCGGTAGCAGCACTGTCCGGCTTCGTCGTCGGTATCTGGAAACATTACAAGACGACCGCCACTGTCTCTCGTCTAACCCGCGAAATCCCTACGCTTCTCTGTCAAATATTGTAGCAAACCTTTGTTGCCTGCGCTTCGCGGCGGAACTGGCGACTGCACCGGCGGCGAACACGGTAGCTTCTTTAGGCACCAAAGCCACAATAGCCAGCGGGTGTTTCATGAGCTGCGGTACCTTCGGTGTGAATTCAAATTAGATGGCGAAAATGGAGGAATCCAGAAAAAAAATCGTGGGAAGCACATGAACCGAGGCAGAACCGGTGGGGAGATGTGGGAATGACACGTATCAGCCACATCCTTATCTTTACACCACTGTTAATAAATTAAGGGACCAAATTGTCAATACCATAAACTTTAGTGTCAAAAATTTGAACCACTAAAAATATGAAAACTTATGGGTCATTTCTGTCAAAAAATCAAGATGTTCACTATTCATTGAGGTGGTCATCTTTAATATATATATATATATATATATATATATATATATATATATATATATATATATATATATATAAGAATAAGTGGTTTTAAAATTAACGAACAATAGTTACAAATAATAAAATCAAATTATAAAGTCATGGATATGTCATATTATCCATGAAAGTCTCTTTTAAAATGCAAATTGTCAATCTTATCACTTTATTATTTAGTATATGTTTTATATTTGAATAATAATATTAAGTATTTCTTAAAAGTTTTCTTTAACTTATTAACAATAATAAGTGATTTCCCTAAAATTAATGAACAATAATTTTAAATGATAATAACATCAAATTATAAATTACATAACCTTAGCTACAAATAAATTATATTTTAAATGAACATCATTAATGAAATTAGAAAATAATTGCATAAGTAAAATTTAAATTACTCAATCATAACAATTATTAAAAATAATACTAAATAGATAATTATATTTCATTTTATTAATGAGGAAGGTGGGTTGATCTCAATGAATATTTATTGTTCAAAAGAGTTGATATTATATATATATATATATATATATATATATATATATATATATATATATATGTGTGTGTGTGTGTGTGTGTGTGTGTGTGTGTGTGTTCAAATGAGAACAATCCTTATATTGAGAACATTTGAGAACAAATTTCAACTACACATCTAAAAATAGGAACGCGTCATTTAAGTGCTAATGAAGAAAGGGGTTATCTGTAATTTAACTAATGATTCCCTGTGCTTTGTTTTTCATGCACAAACTTAGTGACACCCTTCTCTGGTCCTGCCCTCTACCCAACACTGACTCCTCCCGTTATGCCCCTTCAACATTGACCCCACCTCCTAGTGTTTTTCTTCTTCCTATGAACTTTCATCTATGAACGATACTTGTTCCAGAAATTCAATGTTCAAACTCAACAATGTGATCTTCCGAAGGTACTATCACTACTCTCTCTCTCTCTCTCTCTCTCTCTCTCTTTATCTCTCACTCTCTCATTAGCACATTCTAGTTTGATTTGTACTCTGATTAGGAAAACAGTGGATCTGATCAAATTATGTGTCAGATTCATGATATTGTGAAATCTGACATCGTTCCATTTATAATCATGAATCGTTTCTTCTTTATGCTAATTGTTGGTGTTAATTATAAATGAAAATAGTAAGCTCTAGGGGCTGGATTCGAGTCTATTAGAGAGTTGATGATCACTGTAGAATTTCATGCACACAAAGTGTTTGTCATATTGTCTGAAAGAACCTAATAAGTGTAAAAGTGGCATTTTATGTGAAAATCCTTAACTTTGAACCCTCATTAAGCCAAACATTAAATTCCTTAGGTTAAATTGAATTTCACATCTCAATATCCTAATACAATCATGTTAAAAGTGATAAACTTAAGGCTTAACCATTAAGTACTTAATAGAACACCAAAAGTGATTTAAAAGCTATTATGATCAATTTTCCCAAATCTGTCCTCCAACTTCTAAAATTCGTGCAAGTCAGTAGGAACACCTAAAAATCATAAGACTTACTTTTCTGGAAATATTATTGTGTCTAGTTTCTTCAAACTTTGAATCACATTTCGAAATTCCAAACCCTTGAGGGGTAAAATTGGCAATCTTCTCAGTTTGGTACATGTTGTCATAGATTTCATGCATTATCTTCAAAAAAATCATAATAAATTCATCAGAACTCCAAATGCCAAAATTCCAAAGCCTATAGTTAGATATGGATGTATAGTTTCTCACATATAAAGGGTCTGATGTAATTCTTAGTAGATTAGTATAGTTTATTCCAATAGTGTTGAGTGGTCCAGAATGTGACAGCTTAAAGTTACTAACTTGTAAATTTAATATAAAAATTTTTTAATTATAAAAATAGTATGCAGGGGCAGTTTCGTCCAAAACTGTTAAAATCATTTTTTTTAAAGTTTAAAAACGGTATGTAGGGGCAGTTTGGTCAAAAAACAGTATGTATGATGAAGTTATAAACCAAGATTCTTCATAATCAATATATTTTGATGATATGAAATCATAAATTTACCTATTTGCATACATGATACATACACACAACAAATAACTCAGCATTCAACATTCTACCATATTAGATTATTGACTAAATAACAGTTTTGGTCTGTGGTTGTTATTCTCATACAGTTTTTTGTTGATAAAATACCAACACTATTCTCACTTTCATAAAGACTGAAAATGTTATGCAAAAAGTTTATTTCAATGAATTTTGTTGAAGGCGATTTTTCACACTTCTCATCTGTAGAATACTCCCACCATGGAAACCATGTATTAAAATAAACTTAAAATAAACAATTTTATAAAAATTAGTTTATCTGTGAAAGTTTGTTTTGTTAAACCTTACCATGGTTGGGACATTGGACATGGCCCTCATTTACAATGGCCAAATGAAGAGGGCATGTTGTATGTGCACATGCATCTTACTTCTTCATTCTTCCCACGAAATAATACCCAACTTTCTTCAAGGTGTCAATTGGCATCTGCATTGTTAATAAAAAGATATAATTTTTATTATAATTGTATCATGTGGAAAAACTACAAAATGGAAATGAAAATGGCTTCCGAAATCATCAAAATCATCGATATAATCATAACCATATGTTAAAATCACCTCCACATTCATTTAAAATCTCAATAGCAAGCTCTAATTGATCATTCAGATACCTATCTAACAAACTAAAAGCTGATTTTACCTGGCTTCCGCCTTCTACATCGTTCTCACGCCGCCGTAGTGGCGGCAGTGGATTTTGAGGAGGAGCCGGTTTCGGCCAACGACGGCGGCGGCAGAGACAAACAAAGACCTCAGCGGCGCAAAGGAACGGAAACATAGCGCAAATGAAAACGATAAGTAAAGGAGAACAGAGAAGGAGAATCAGATAACGTAACCTATGACTACTGAGCCAAATTAAGTTTAAAGTATAATGATGTAGTAAGGAAAAATGAAAGTAAAATGATACAAATAATAAAGCAATCTAGAAAAGTAGAATGCTGTAATGAGAAGAAATGAAAGTAGCAACATACTTGAAGTAGCAAACTTTGTGCGTCACTGAAGCTCAGAAGTACAACAGATCCGATCATCCATGTTTTTATCACCCCTCTTTCTCCTAGAATAAAATCCATATGTTAGGAATTTACATATCGACAAAAGTTAGGAAATTCCAATATTTTATATTCGGAATCAGAATTTATTTGTTTGTATGGCAGAAAAACCATGAAATGTTACCTTCTTGATATAATAACCGATGCTATTATCCCATCCAGAAGCCATTTAGGGCGGTGGTGAGCGAGTGGCAAGATTGGCACGACCGATCTCCGCCAATCTATGTTCATGCACAGTCGCCATGGTGTAAGCTGATTCGCCACATGAATTTGTTTTCTTCAGCTTACCAATCACTCAATAAAGTGTTAAAAACTTAAAGATGCACACACAAAAGTTCACAAATCATGCGTTCATCTTATTGTTTTAACTTTAATCAATCATACCAACAGAAAATTATCAGGAGAATTACCCAGACATTGGTAATCGTAATCCCCCAAAATACCAAGGATTTACAGATAAACGAAGAGGAGACAAAGAAAGAAGGAGATTAAAAGCTTAGTGAAAGCTTAGCTGAACGGCGACAAAAGCAGCAGAAGGTGGTGTCTTCACTTTGAAGAAATACGGTTATCCCAGCTCGCTTGTCACCTTTGTCAACAGGAACACCCATTTCATCCCTGTAGTGGAATCAATAATCATTATAATTACATATTCAAAACATATTTAAAGCATTGCACTTTTAGATTATTTCTTATCAGGGTAAATGAACTTAGTATAATCTCTTTTTTTAATTAGATAACAAAATCAAATAAGCCAAATGAATAAGAGGGGAAAATGATACCTGCAACTCCTTTTATTGATCCGACCGTTCTTCATATGTTGGTTACTTAAAGATATCCCGACATTCTTGCCAGACAATCCTGAATTGCAACCCCACAGTTATGTGTGTGTCTATGGGGAAAGTCAGTTTCAGCACCTACATACCTTCATTGAATAACCTAATGAATTAGTCATGTTTCAAGTGCAAAACTAAATGGAAAAAATGATCATATCAACATTTGTTTCTTGTTGTTTCCTGTTCTTTCTCCTTTGCCATACATTCCTTATACCATTGTTAGAAGCAAAGACAATACCGAAACCTATTTTTTTAAGAACGAAGCTATCAACAAATCTTGAAGGCCATTATCCATATCACCATATGTAGCAGCAGATCTTTACCATTAGAAAATTTCAACATGAAGTTAGAGGTTTTTATCATGTTTGTAGTTCAAAAGATTGACTTGGAGCATGCAATATGTCATGAAACCTGATTTATGTTACAATATAAAGTTAACGTTATGTAAGTTGTAGTTATTTGAGGGCTTATATATAGTTATATAACATGCTACACATACTATTGTGACTAAAATCGTTCAATCATCAACACAATAACGTCTGTACTCTCAAATTTACACCTAGATTACAAGCTTATTAGGATGAATGCTCCAATATTTCTAGTAAAAGCTTAAAAAAACTAAAGGATAAGACAAAATTGTGTGTGGCATACATTAGGATGTATTTAGTTTGATGCGAATCGAATCAAAATCAAAAGCAAAATTCAAAAAACTTTTCAATTTCTCTATTAAGCCAACAAAAAAATGGCAATTTGGTACGTACAGGGCACATTGCTAAAGAAAGTCGTTTACAGATTTATAATGTAAACGTCATCAGGAGATAGACGTTCATAGTCTTCTAAATTTCTATATCTGGTGAACAACTACGATTTAGGGTTCAATACTAACCCAGAGATTGAGGGGGTCAGGAATGGAGATACATAGATGTCAGCCAAACCACCTCCATCGCACAACCCAAACACAAAGAAGGTTTAAATAGTTACCTACGAATTCAATCAAAATCGTTCAAAAACAAAGGTGGATGAAATTAAAAAAGAAGAGCATATGAGGAACCTGGTGGAAGATAAACACCAGAAGCGCTCATCGTATTTTGGAATAAAGCGTCGTGGTGGGTAGTGGAATTGCAGAAGAAGAGGATTAAATGAGAGCGAAACAGTCGTGCAGTCGGACGGTTGCGTGAAGTAGAAGAACCATCGACATGCCGAAGATGATGGAAGGCGTTATGGATCCATTCGTCGCCGAGCTGTGTTTATATCCTTCCCAATACTGGTTTAGGGTTTTCTAGAGTCGATGGGAAGCAGCGGTAGCAGCACTGTCCGGCTTCGTCGTCGGTATCTGGAAACATTACAAGACGACCGCCACTGTCTCTCGTCTAACCCGCGAAATCCCTACGCTTCTCTGTCAAATATTGTAGCAAACCTTTGTTGCCTGCGCTTCGCGGCGGAACTGGCGACTGCACCGGCGGCGAACACGGTAGCTTCTTTAGGCACCAAAGCCACAATAGCCAGCGGGTGTTTCATGAGCTGCGGTACCTTCGGTGTGAATTCAAATTAGATGGCGAAAATGGAGGAATCCAGAAAAAAAATCGTGGGAAGCACATGAACCGAGGCAGAACCGGTGGGGAGATGTGGGAATGACACGTATCAGCCACATCCTTATCTTTACACCACTGTTAATAAATTAAGGGACCAAATTGTCAATACCATAAACTTTAGTGTCAAAAATCTGAACCACTAAAAATATGAAAACTTATGGGTCATTTCTGTCAAAAAATCAAGATGTTCACTATTCATTGAGGTGGTCATCTTTAATATATATATATATATATATATATATATATATATATATATATATATATATATATATATATATATAAGAATAAGTGGTTTTAAAATTAACGAACAATAGTTACAAATAATAAAATCAAATTATAAAGTCATGGATATGTCATATTATCCATGAAAGTCTCTTTTAAAATGCAAATTGTCAATCTTATCACTTTATTATTTAGTATATGTTTTATATTTGAATAATAATATTAAGTATTTCTTAAAAGTTTTCTTTAACTTATTAACAATAATAAGTGATTTCCCTAAAATTAATGAACAATAATTTTAAATGATAATAACATCAAATTATAAATTACATAACCTTAGCTACAAATAAATTATATTTTAAATGAACATCATTAATGAAATTAGAAAATAATTGCATAAGTAAAATTTAAATTACTCAATCATAACAATTATTAAAAATAATACTAAATAGATAATTATATTTCATTTTATTAATGAGGAAGGTGGGTTGATCTCAATGAATATTTATTGTTCAAAAGAGTTGATATTATATATATATATATATATATATATATATATATATATATATATATATATATGTGTGTGTGTGTGTGTGTGTGTGTGTGTTCAAATGAGAACAATCCTTATATTGAGAACATTTGAGAACAAATTTCAACTACACATCTAAAAATAGGAACGCGTCATTTAAGTGCTAATGAAGAAAGGGGTTATCTGTAATTTAACTAATGATTCCCTGTGCTTTGATTTTCATGCACAAACTTAGTGACACTCTTCTCTGGTCCTGCCCTCTACCCAACACTGACTCCTCCCGTTATGCCCCTTCAACATTGACCCCACCTCCTAGTGTTTTTCTTCTTCCTATGAACTTTCATCTATGAACGATACTTGTTCCAGAAATTCAATGTTCAAACTCAACAATGTGATCTTCCGAAGGTACTATCACTACTCTCTCTCTCTCTCTCTCTCTCTCTCTCTCTTTATCTCTCACTCTCTCATTAGCACATTCTAGTTTGATTTGTACTCTGATTAGGAAAACAGTGGATCTGATCAAATTATGTGTCAGATTCATGATATTGTGAAATCTGACATCGTTCCATTTATAATCATGAATCGTTTCTTCTTTATGCTAATTGTTGGTGTTAATTATAAATGAAAATAGTAAGCTCTAGGGGCTGGATTCGAGTCTATTAGAGAGTTGATGATCACTGTAGAATTTCATGCACACAAAGTGTTTGTCATATTGTCTGAAAGAACCTAATAAGTGTAAAAGTGGCATTTTATGTGAAAATCCTTAACTTTGAACCCTCATTAAGCCAAACATTAAATTCCTTAGGTTAAATTGAATTTCACATCTCAATATCCTAATACAATCATGTTAAAAGTGATAAACTTAAGGCTTAACCATTAAGTACTTAATAGAACACCAAAAGTGATTTAAAAGCTATTATGATCAATTTTCCCAAATCTGTCCTCCAACTTCTAAAATTCGTGCAAGTCAGTAGGAACACCTAAAAATCATAAGACTTACTTTTCTGGAAATATTATTGTGTCTAGTTTCTTCAAACTTTGAATCACATTTCGAAATTCCAAACCCTTGAGGGGTAAAATTGGCAATCTTCTCAGTTTGGTACATGTTGTCATAGATTTCATGCATTATCTTCAAAAAAATCATAATAAATTCATCAGAACTCCAAATGCCAAAATTCCAAAGCCTATAGTTAGATATGGATGTATAGTTTCTCACATATAAAGGGTCTGATGTAATTCTTAGTAGATTAGTATAGTTTATTCCAATAGTGTTGAGTGGTCCAGAATGTGACAGCTTAAAGTTACTAACTTGTAAATTTAATATAAAATCAACCAAAAATCATTAAAACAAGATCTTTATATTTCTGAAAAGATAAAAGAGGGAACTTTACCAATATTATTTTATCGAAATTTAAGAATGGGTTGAAAGGTAAGAAAATAGATCCCAAAAGAGCACTACAATCAAAGAGAAAATAAGAAAATATATACATAAGTTTTATAAGAGTAATACAACAAAGCACAAGCTAAATAATGTTATGATTGTTGTGTAGGTTCTTGGAAAGGAAATGATCTATCTTGCTCATGCTAGCTGATTTTCAAGTTCAAGGAGGCGAGTTACACTAACTCTCCTATTATGTGGGCATTACTTGTTTTATGATATTGTTTACGGTTACCCTAATCCGGTAGAGGGAACAAGGAAAGGCAAAATGTAGTTTGTTTTTTTAGTGTGACATGCAGACAATATTCATTTCCGCGTTCTCGATTCGTTAATTGTTCTCGTGTATTAAATCACATGTGATTATATGATCTAATCACATATGACTTATATGCACAAGATTCATTTGTGTGTTTTCGATTCAATAGTTGTTCTTTGTCCATGTTAATCATATGTGATTAAATCTATAAAATGACATATGATTAAATACATGATAACAACTATTGAATTGAGAATATGAATTTGAATCTTATTCACATAAATCATATGTGATTAGATACGTATAATCACATGTGATTAAATACACGAGAACAACTATTGAATCGAGAACACAAAAATGAATATTGTCCACATAAATCATATGCAATTAGATATATATAATAACATGTGATTATGTGTATCTAATCACATATGATTTATGTGGCTAAGATTCATTTTCGCATTCTCGATTCAATAATTGTCTTTTTTCCACTTTAATCATATGTGATTAAATACATTTAATCAGATGTGATTATATGTTTCTAATCACATATGATTTTATTTGGAAAAAATAAATTTTGTCTATATAAATCATATGTGATTAGATACATACAATCACATGTGATTATATACGTGATAACAAATATTGAACCAAGAACACAAAAACAAATCATTATCCAAATTAATCATGTACGATTAAAAACATCTAATCACATGTGATTATATGAATCTAATCACATATGATTTATGTGGACAAAATTCATTTTCGCTTTGTCGATTCAATAGTTGTTCTCATGTATTTTATCACATGTGATTATATGTTTAATCGCATGTGATTAAGTACATGAAAACAACTATTGAACCGAGAAGGCAAAAATGAATCTTGTCCACCTCAAATCATATGTGATTATATACATATAATCACATGTGATTAAATACACAAAAGCAATTATTCAATCGAAACAGCAAAAATAAATATTGTCTACATAAATCATAGTTGATTAAATACATATAATCACATGTGATTATATGTATCTAATCATATATATATATATATATATATATATATATATATATATGTGTGTGTGTGTGTGTGTGTGTGTGTGTGGATAAGATTCGTTATCACATTCTCGATTCAATAATGGTTCTTTATCAACTGTAATCATATGTGATTAAATACATCTAATCACATGTGATTATATGTATCAAATCACATATGATTTATATAGACAAGATCGATTCAATTTTGTCCATATAAATCACATATGATTAGATACTTATAATCACCTGTGATTAAATATGTGAGAAAATTATTGAATCTAAAACTCGAAAGTGAATTTTGTCCATATAAATCCTATGTAATTAGATACATTTAATCGTATGTGATTACATACATGAGAACAATTATTGAATCAAGAACGCAAAAATATATTATTTTATACATAAATCATGTGATTAAATACATATAATCACATGTGATTAAATACATGAGACTAAATATTGAGTCAAAAACATGAAAATGAATATTGTCCATATAAATCATATGTGATTAAATACATATAATCACATGTGATTAAATACACGAGACCAATTATTGAATGGAAAACGAGAAATGAATATTGTCCACATAAATCATATATGATTAAATACATATAAACACATGTGATTATACGTATCTAATCACAAAAGATTTATGTGGACAAAATTCATTCTCGTTTTCTCGATTCAATAGTTTTTTTGTGTATAATCACATGTGATTATATGTATTTAATCACATATGATTTATATGAACAAAAACGAATCTTGTCCACATTAATCATGTATGATTAAATACATGAGAAAACTATTGAATCGACGCAAAAATAAATATTGTCCACATAAATCACATGTGATTAAAAACATAAAAAAATTTGTTGAAGAGAAAATGTGAAAATGAATCTTGTCAATATAAATCATATGTGATCAGATACATCATACATATAAGCACTTGTGATTAAATATAAGAGAACAACTAACGAATCAACAACGCGAAAATGCATGTTGTTCACATAAATCATATGTGATTAAAACATATAATCAGATGTGATTATATATGTCTAGTCACATGTGATTTATGTGGATAATATACATTTTTGTTATTCTCGTGTGTTTAATCATATGTGATAAAAGGTATCTAATCATATATGATTTATTTAGACAAAAACGAATCGTATCCATATAAATCATATGTATACATATAATCACATGTGGTGGTGGTGAGTGGGGGTGTTGGTGTTGGTTTCGGGTGGTGGTGGTCTTGGTGAGTGGTGGGTGGGGTGGGGGTGGTTGTGGCGGGTGGTGGTAGTGAGTGGGTGGTTGGGGGTGGTGATGGGTGGTGGAGGCGGGTGATGATGGTAGGTGGTGGTGACGGGTGGTAGTGATTGGTGGATAGTGGTGGTTGTTGGTGACGAGTGGTGGTTTTTGTAGGTCGGGGTGGTGCTTGTGGCGGCGGGTGGTGATGATGGGTGGTGGAAGTGGGGTGGTGGAAGTGGGGTGGTGGAAGTGGATGGTAGTGATGGGTGGGTGGTTACGAGTGGTGGTGATAGTGATGGGTTGTGGTTTTGGTGGGTGGTGGGTGGTGTGGGTGGTGGTGGTGATGGGTGGTGGAGGTGGGTGGTGATGGCGGGTGGTGGTGGTTGGGTGGTGATGATGGTGGGTGGTTGTGGTGGTGGTGGGTGATGGGTGGTGGTTGTGGTGGGTGGGTGGTGGTGGTGGCGGGTGGTGGTGGGTGGTGGGTAGTGATGGGTGGTGGATGTTGGTTGGTGGTGGTGGGTAGTGATAGGTGGTGATGTTGGGTGGTGGTGGAGGGTGGTTGTGATGGGTGGTAAGTAGTGGTGGTAAGTGGTGTTGGTTGGGTGATGATGATGGGTGGTGGAGGTGGGTGGTGGTGGCGGGTGGTGGTGCTTGGATGGTGATGGTGGTGACGGGTGGTGGTGGTGGGTGGTGGGTGGTGGTTGTGGTAGGTGGGTGGGTGGTGGGTGGTGGCGGGTGGTGGTGGGTGGTGGGTAATGATGGGTAGTGGGTAGTGATGGGTGTTGGGTGGTGGTGGGTAGTGATGGGTGGTGGTGGTAGGTGGTGGTGGGGGTGGTGGTGATCGGTAGTGGAGGTGGGTGGTGGTGGCGGGTGGTGGTGGTTGGGTGGTGGTGGTGGATGGTGATGGTGGTGGCGGGTGGTGGTTGGTGGTGATTGGTGGTGGTGGTGGTGGGTGGTGGTGGTTGTGGTGGGTGGGTGGCAGGTGGTGGTGGTTTTCAGCGAATTTTAATAAAAAGCTGCGATTTTTTATAAAAAAATTCAAAAAAAAGTTTTGTGATCTCTAAGTAATCTTTTTTTATGATTTTTAGGGTTTTTTTTAGGGTTTTTTGTTTTTACCATAGAACCTAAACCTATATATATATATATATATATATATATATATATATATATATATATATATATATATATTAGTGTAAAAATATTATGTCAAAGTTAATGTTAATAACATAACCATTATAAAGATATATTTTTCAATATTCTAACAATATATTTTTAACCTGCGTCATGCAACGCGGGAATTCGTCTAGTTTAAAAATAAAAAAATCTCAATTTTAATAAATGAATAAGTTTATTATCCTATTGACAAGTGTCACAATATTAGAAAACCCTATCAATATTATATGTCACCTATCATGCCACATGTCAACCTATTAATTCTCCATTTCAAATTTTAAATTTTAAATTTCTCACTTTAATTACATTAAATTAATAATTGATTTTTCATTTCAAATTTTAATTTTCATATTCTAATTACATTAAATTAATAAAATTAAAATAAAAAATAAAATAAAATTAATATATATTATAAGGTGATATAACTTCATATATTTATTTAAATCAACGTTTATAATTTTATATAATTAAAAAATATATGTTAACTAATAATTTATTTAAAATAATTTATTTGAAATAATTGATTAATAATTTTAAATTTTTATTATGAAAATTTAATTAATTTTATAACCGTGGTTCTCACGGGTTATAAACTAATAAATAATATTATGATTATATTCTTCGTATTGTCATTAAAAAAAATCAAGCGTTTCGCAAGCATCGACGAATCAGTTATGGGTAGGGATATTTTAGTTTACAAACTACCCGCTTTGAAATGTAAGTTTGCCGACTAATTTAACACGATGATTCATCTATGATACGTGTTTAATGAACATTAATTGTTCTTTTCATTTAACTTATTGTTTTTAAATTTATTTTATATTAAAGTAATATGTTAAAAGTTATATTTTTACCAAAATCTGTTGCTAAAAGTTTATCCATTATAACAATGAATAATCTTTCGATTTAAAATTGACAAAATTATATAAATTTTTCATGTGGTCTATTAAAACTAAAAAAAAATAAAAAAAATAAAAAGCAACGTCAATCCTTTTACAAAATTCTTTACATACACAGTCCTCGTGGTTTTAATTTTTCTTTTGATGTCGGTGGTTATACTAACTCTCTTAGAAAAATTGAAAATTTGTGATAAGTATTTGTAAAAAATATTTACCCTTTTTGTCATGTTTTCCGTTTCTTATTTGTGTTATTATTATACTAGGTAATAGGCTCTCGTTAATAGTATTATACTAGGTAATAGGCTCTCGGGTTCGACGATATTGATTTTAAAAATTGATTTATAAATTGTATTATGATAAGTATGTAAATAACCTTAGATATAATTCAGCGGGAATGTCAAACTTTAATTCTTTATGAGTCGTGGTGAGTCACGTCGTTTGTAAAACGTGACTTAATACGACAATTTTGTATGGAATTAATATTTATATATATTTTCTACTATTATTCATTTTTATATACATATACAACTTAAGACGATATTTTGTTAAAGTTTGGCGTCAAGTAAAAATCATGGAGTTATGGCGCTCCATGGCGAAGTCATGACGAGCTTTTTAGACCTTAATTAAATTGAAAGTTAAATAATATGAATGTAAAAGAAAGATGATTTATTGTCAGATTCATCAACGCCAAAACCACAAAAAAAAAAAATCAAATGTTGTGTTAGGTTAATAAAGATTTAAATCATTGTTGTGTTTTTGACAAGTTATCAATGATTCTTATCGGGTCATTGTGAGTTTGTACTAGAGATGTGTTTCGGGCCGGAACCGACCAGAACCCGAATAACCTGAAACCCGAATTAGATGAAAAGTAGAAACCGAAACCCGGACCGATTATACTAATACGAACCGGTTCGGTCCGGGTAATACGGGTTTCGGTTCGGTTATTAACCCGAAAGGACCGAAATAACCCAAATAAACGTTTACACTATATTTTTGAACCGAATAACCCAAATAAACCGAAATGACCCGAATAACCCAAATAAACCGAAATGACCCGAATAACCCAAATAAAAAAAATTCTATATCTACTTCAAGAAAAAAAAATATTAATTTAATATTTCTTTTTCTCTTGAACTAAATATAGAATTTCCTTATTTGGGTTATTCGGGTCATTTCAGTTTATTTGAGTTATTCGGGTCATTTCGGTTTATTTGGGATATTCGGTTCAAGTTACTATTCACTTTCCGGGTCTGTCTTTTTGGCCCGATTAAACATTTATTCCGGTAACCTGGACCGAATAAGCCGAAACCCGAATTGGGCAAAAATAAATACCCGAGAACCGACCCAAATAACTTATTCGGTCCTAATTTGGATCGGTCCGGTCCGGTTTCGGTTTCGATTCGGGTATTCGGTCCAAACGCACATTCCTAGTTTGTACTAATGTCAATGTTATCAAGGTACAAATGACATTAACATACAAAAATGTTAAAGAAATATATTTTATTTAATTATCTAGTGTAATAAAAGACATACTAATATCAAAAAGTATAGATATATAAATTTTATACTTTCTTATAAAAAAAACATTTCAAATATATTAGACAGACAAAAACATCATAACTTCATCTATAGACTTCCAAAAGACTTGTCGTTTTTTTTTGCTTGAAACTACACATCTAGAACTTTTCAATCATATAAGATACACAATTTTTTAGACTTGATCGTTCCAAACTTCTTGTTAAAGTTGGTACAAAAACATAGTTTTTTATGATTTCTTCATTAGCACCTCATGTGTCATTAACACCTCCAAATATTCGATCTTTGCATCACCTTCTTTGTCAAACTTTATTTAGCATTTATCTTCTCCGTTGCCCTTCAACAACAACAAACCAAAAATGAAACGCTTAAAACTGTATAGATCATAACAAAAAGAAATATTTTGTTCTTAATGTTAAAATTAATACATATTAAACTAAAGAACACAAACTAAGATAAATATAATAAAGACTGAAATGATGAACAAAAAGTGTCAATGCCTCATTTATACACACAATAATTTTCAGTTATATATGAACAAAAGGTGTTACCGCATATCCCTTACTCCTGCAACATCCTCATTGTATGGTGTGGTGGGAGTACACCTGCAAGTCCTAATGATCTTGAGACTTTATATTTATCTTTTCGGCTCCGTAAACATATTCAAAATGATGAAATTTGTTTAATATGAGATTGTTCGGTTTATGGAATCTCACACGATGAAAAATAATGAGTTAGCCAAAAATTAGAATCTCATAAGATCAATTCAAGTTTAAGAAAACTCATGGCTATGAATCGTGTTCCCCAATAGAAATAAATCAAAGAATTTGATTTCTAATCAAGTGTGTTTAGGAGATGGTGTTAGATTAATTAGCAAGAGAGGTTAATGTGTTTGAACACATATGGAATTGGAGTTTGTGATATAATATATATAATTATGCATTAAGAGAATGTAATTATGTATGAAGAGGGGAAGGAAGGGTTCGGCCTTTTCCAGAGTCAAATTTTTCAAGTTTGAGATGATGTTATTATCACAACTACGTTCTACAATGAAACTTGTAGGACATGTTCATTATAAACATGGAGGAAATTGCATTCAAATCATTGAAAGTGACATACAAAGTGTTTCGTTATTTAGTGAATACGTTGTCGGCAAGTGTCATCGTTTTCAATCTTTTATTTTGTGCAAAAGCAAGATGGTACTTGGAGCGTATTCATTATTTGAAGAAATTGACTCTTGTAATGCAATTGATTTGGAAGTTTCCTTTATTTTTATTTTTTTGAGGATTTTACGCTTGGTAGCCAAGAAATTTAGTTAGTTTTTTAAAAGAGTCGTCTAGAGGGTTGGGTCTAGAAAGGGAAAGTGGTGGAGGATCGGGAAGTAACTTAACGCTAGATAGGGGAAATAGGTTGGGATAAGGTGCGGGTAAGACCTTTTATTAAATAAAATAACAAAAACAAAAATAAAAAGCACAAAGACGATAAAATATTTACATACGTGTCGCTTAATGCTACTTTTTAATAGGATTATACATAAGAACCAACCAAACAGTAAACTGAACCGCAAATATTGTCTAAGAAATTCACAAAAATATTGAAGTTAAGACTTTTTTTCGTAAATCGGATATATCATTTATGAAATTTTGTATTCAAAATTTGATTACATTTCTTTTTGGAAACGACTAATAAAATTTCATTACATGATATGATACATTATAAAAAGTTTTTCTAATATGTTGAGATCTAATAGAATATCCAATTAAATATCTTGACGATGTGACAAAAAAATATTTAAATGAAGTGTTAATAAATGATACGCTATTTTGGAAACAAGCCTATGACATATTTGCACCATTGAGGTTGATACTTCAAAAGATGGAGTAATTTTAGAGATAATCTTGATGATGAATTATTCAAACAGTGATTACAAAACATGCCAACTAATGATAAACTTGTATTTTTCTTATATTTTTATGCATGCTTTGACTGTGTTAGGAACTTATTGATACAAGCGGACTTTTATATGTTTATCATGTTGCTTAGGATAAGTTTATGCATGTTGCTTTGTACGGTTAATACAAGTGAATTTTTATGAAAATATTTATTAAATTTTTTATATTTTGAATTCATTAACGATTAAAGTATAATTTTATTTTCTCAATAGAAATAACAAAAAAAAATTATTGTTGTTTACATATTTAGGGTTTTTATCCCTTAAATAACTCACCAACCGACCAGGATAGAATACGATGACTTTTTTCATAAATATAATCAAAATCAAAGAACTTTTAAGAATAATATCATTATCATCTTTAATAAATGAATGTTTTTTTTGTCACTTGTCACACTCTCATTCAAATTGCCAAATGTCATTTTCTGGTTATTTTGAATTAATTTTTTTCTACATGTCATTTTATGAGTTTTTCTATTTTATTAAATTTCACATAATATTTTAATGTAATAATTGTAATAAATGTAGTAATAAATGAATATTGATTTCATTAATAAACTTAACTTTAAATTTCAAAATTCTCAAAATTAAAGCTCATTAGTTTCTTTTCTTTATTTAAATTATTTGTTAAAATTTAAAAGATAAAAAAAAATTTCATTATAATAATTTATTATTTTTTTTATTTTATTATAAATTCAAAGTTTTCAAATATTTTAACCTTTATATTTAACTTTTTTTTAAATTAACTCATATAATACATGGAATAATTAGCTAACAAACTACTCCTAGTTTTTTGTTTTAAATCGCTAAATTTGTTTTAGCATTCTATGCGCTCCAACTTTCAAATTATATGTCAACATGGCACAAATATAAGGGCTAAACATAAAACTAAAATATTTTCGTCTGCCAACGAACATTATGGCCCAATGGTATGTGACGCAAAGATTCGATTATTGATTTATTAATGAAAAAAGCAACAAAGAATAAATAAAGAAAATCCAAACACAAAACAAACTGGATCGAGAAAAGATTCAAAGAAATCGACCGACTTTACAGAGAGGTTTACGTTTACTATATTCTTGTTCTTTGTGAAATTGTAGGTATAGAAGAAGTCGGTTCATCCAATCTGAATTCAAATTCGACGCTTTCGTCGCGATCATTTTTAAAGTCAATCAGTCGTTTGATTGAAAACCGCGTGTTTTGATTAAGAAACAAACATTTGGTCTCATGTTTGATTCATCGATCTAAGAAGAACTTCAAAGCAAAACGAACTAGCATAAATTATATTAGTTTTTAGCAATGGCGGATCTGCTTAGAAGGTCTGGATTACAAGGAATCGGCACATGGTTAAACAAGAAGGTCGTCGAGCCCTTTGTGGAAATCCTTAGCAGGTTAATTTTCTGCTCTTTCTTTTTGCGTTTATGTTATCATTTCTATTTGTTTGCGAAGAAATCTGTTACAGATTATCTTGATGTTGTGCTGTTTTGCTTTATTTAGCTAGATGTAACTTGACGTTGTAAGATCTCAACACAGTAAATATTCTTAAATTTCAATTATAGCTGTCATTTTGTAACTGAACTCCCAAATATCCTTGATATGCATGAGTTTTGAAGATAATATCCCCAAATTGACAGGAAATGTGTTTGATTTCAAGGTCTATATATGAATTACAAGTACTGTTAAAGATTAAAATTTAGAACGAATTCAAAGACTTATACCCTTGCTGCAATTGACAAAATGAATTGATCCATGGGAAATCAATGATTCTCATCGTAGAAACAATCTCTTTGCAAAATTAGGGTAATCTTTGAAGACTTTTATACTCAGCTCTCAAAGATGACAGGTATTGGTGTCAAAATTATTGATAATATTGCACTTTGGTTTTAGGGGAGCAGAGCCTAAGCAATTGGCATTCTCTACAGCTCTTGGCATTACATGTGGAGTGTTCCCAATTGTTGGTATGCTCTTGATTCAACTTTTACAGAAATAAATCAATTTCAATTTTAATGATTATGTAGTGAAATCAAATCCTAATTATGATGTGTGTTTTTTCCTCATAACAGGAGTGACTATGTTTCTCTGTGTACTGGCTATAGCAGTGCTTGGAACTTCTATCAATGCCCCCACTGTGATGCTGGCCAATTTTGTTGCTACTCCAATAGAACTAAGGTCAAGTATTATTATTAATTTATCCAAACAATTACTTTGCAAAAAAAGGTTATTTATTTGAATCTGTCTCTTACACTTCTTGTAATGGAATTGATGAGGTGTTTGGAATGCTCTTAATCTTGATAGAGGGACATTTCTTGCTAATAGTCTAATAAAATTGTTTGACTATTTGTCAAGTATCTAATACAAACCAAATTAGTACTACCAGTCTAAATTGTAATAAGGATAATGGGCAAACAGGTAATGTTAACTTGAAAAGTTTCCACGAATGGAAAATTACAACCTATATGAACATGGCAAAAAGAGAAAGTGTTACAATTTCTATAGGACAATGAAAGTAGTTGATAATTGTTAAAAGCTATGATATGCAGTGTTCTGATATATGTGTATAGTTTGATGATAGTGTTCTTACGCTTTGGTGAATATCTCACGGGTGGAGATCATTTCTCTTTAACCTCCGACGCTTTAAAGAAGGTATTGACCGGCAAAGCTTCAAAGGAGATCCTACTAAGCATTGCTCACGCGGTAAGTTCAACGTTGTAATCGTATTCCCTTAGGTCCCACTTGTTACACAAGACAAGACAGATCGCCTGATACTAATACTGATACTAATGTCAATGAGACAAAACTTGCAATTTTTTGTCCCATCCACTCTAGTTCTGTTCTGTCATGTCATGTCAGGTGTAGCAGATGCGGCTTTATTAATTGACAAAATTGCAAGAATGGTCGTCGAAATTGCCACTTTGGGCCAAAAGGGTTTGGACTAGCACTCATGGTCCAAAGGTTTTCATTTTATTGCCACTTTGGTCCAATTTACTTTAAAATTTTTTATAATGACAATTTTACCTTTGGTTTTTGTTTTTTAAGTTTATTTATTTATTTAAATACTTTTATATTTAAAAGAAAATAAAAAAGAAGATACATCTCTCTCTCTCTCTTTCTCTCTCTCTCTCTCCTTCTCTCTCTCTCTCTGCTCCCCCCACAGTCTTTCAATGACACCACCGCCGCCCCAACACTGCCATCACCATCACTACATGTTGAAACCATAAGTCTGAAAACTCTGCCTCAAAGTTTGTTATCATTCAGGCCACCCAGTTCCCCCGGCGAAACTTTGCTTTCAATCCTCACCCTCGTCTTGTTCAGGCACCATGATTCCACACTCAATTGAAGTAAAATCTCCAAAATCAAAATGAAAAATCGTTGCACAGGTTCTACAATTAATCTGAAACATAATCGTTGCTCAGGTTCGTCATTGGAGAAGGAGATTGACAAAGTCGTCGCCGACACCACTACCAACCCTAGCTTAGATCTATGTGTTGCCGCCTGAATCTTTAGGGTTAGGTTTTTGTTGCGGGAGCTTCGATCTGAAATCCCAATGGAGGAATAGCTCTGATTGACAGTCCCGGTTTTTACAAAATAAATTAGGGATTTCACAACTTCAGCGTTGGCAATCAGTGGTTTGTTATCGTCGGGGAGAGATAGATTAAGTAGCACTGTAACGGCGCACTCTTGAGTCCAAGGATTGGTGTGCTCTTGTAACGGTGTGCCCTAAGCAAACTTCAACCATGGTACCGGAGGCGGTGGTCGTTGATTGCGTTTGTTGGTTGATTGTGGTCTATAGACCATATGTTGAAGATTTACCGTGGTACTGGAGGGTGTGTTCGGGGTGGGTTTTCCGGTGATAGTGAAAATCGAGCCACAGATGGAAAAGATGAACTGAGAAGGGGGTGGTGCTGTAAACCGATCGTGATGAAGAACACAAACATATATGAAAACATATGGAAAAGACGAACATATCTGAAAATAGATGGAGAGGACTAACCCTAGATATGATTTCTCATTCTCTTTTCTCCATCTCCATTGACAACCGACGAGTTCAACAATTTGTTATGGGTGTTGTTTTGTTCTTGGTGTTTTTTTGTTCATCTGGACAATTTTCAGGAAGAAGAAGATGGGTATTTGGAGAGAGAGAGAGAGAGCGATTTTCTTTTTAATTATAAAAGTATTTAAATAAATAAATAAAACTGAAAAAATAAAATCCAAAGGTAAAATCGTCATTACAAAGAAAATTAAAGTAAATTGGACCAAAGTGGCAACAAAATGGAAACTTTTGGACCATTGGTGCTAGTCCAAACCTGTTTGGCCCAAAGTGGCAATTTTAGACATACCACAGGGACCATTCTTACAATTTTTGTCTTATTAATTTGATTGATAACTTGTTGACAAATATGTGCAGTTGTTGGGGTGGTTCGTTATGGCCCCGTTTATCTTGGGCATATTATATGTTATATTAGTACCGTGTTTCACCATGTTGGTGCGCAAGTTTAGTACGGGTGGGTTGAGCCCAAAGAAGGATGATGCACCATCTTACACTGAAGTAATGCTTAAGGTAAGGGGTGTTTGATTTGATGTTGTATTAATGAGGGAATTTGAAGATAAAGGAAAAAAAGACTGTTATTTGCTTCATTCTCTACTTGTATGTTAACATCTTCTAGTGAGTTGCTTCGTAGATAAAAGAGTTTCAAAGTTAATTAAGGTCAAAATCGAATAAATTCGGCTATTCTTGTTGATAAACTTGATATAAAATTGGATTAATGGACTTTAAATATGTGATTGATGAATTTTTATATAAATTTGCATTTGAAAAGAATTTAATGATGTTTTTTAAGGACAACGATATATCCGCTCAAGGTTGATTTTTGGCAATTCCAATTGGGGTATGCCACTTTGACCCTAAGAAGTATCATGTGACAGCGACATGTTTGGATCATGAAACTTACCATGTTAGCAAGTACTTTGGGGAACCTCAGATTGTGAGTCAGTGTTGAACTTGAAGTCGGGTGTGTTATTCGTGTAAACCACCAATTGGCATTGAGAGGCGACATCGATATATAAGTTTGTTGGTTATCTAGAAAATTTTCCAAAATTGAATTAGGATTGTGTATTGAGTATAGATCAGCAAGTAATGTCGATGTTAGTATATTGAAGTAATTAAAATGAAGCAAATGATCAAAGGAATGTGTATAGGCTTTAGTGAGAAGCAATTGGAGATTAGGGGTGTAAATGTGTATGTATGTATAAAGGCAAGCTCAGAATAAATGTAAATGTGTTTTCTCCTGTTTCATAAAATCTCAAACTGGATTGATGCGTACTTTAATCTAAAATGGATAAACTAGAGGTGGTGACATAAACCAGACAATATTAAGCAACACAAACCCAACACATAATTTGCTGACAATGGTTTGTATCGGAGATTTCCAAATCATATATTGAACTTGGTGAGGTGTTGGATGACAAAAACTTTAAAACAACGTGTGAAGAGATTCAATCACAATCTGTTTTCCATTCAGAGGACATGAATGGATGATGAAAAGATAGCCCCAGAAAACCTATGCTGCTTCAGTCAAATTAAACCATTGAGAAACAATGTGGAGGAGAAACAAGAGAAAAAGAAATGCTCTCTTTTTGTTTTTCTTATGTTGTGCAATTGCTATGATCTGATCACTATAGCACTAGTATCATCTTATCTCTCTATGTACACCACTTTACAACTGCACTGCAACCTGCAGCCAATATCTTTCTATAACATTACAATAACCAACCAACCAAAAAAAAAATCTAAAAGTACCACCACCACTACAACAAATCAACAAAACCCACTCATCACTCACTTCATCATAATACTGTACAGGTTTCTTCTCTTCTCTTCTCTTCTCTCTTCCCAATGAGAATGAATATACAACATCATCAGAATAAAAAAAACTTTTCCCTTCATCTGCAAACCGCACGAGATAAGTTGTCCAAAAAAAAAACCTGTGATGACCCAAATGGTCTTATATATCTATCCATCTTGTCCTGAATTTTCCTCAGACGATGCTGATGCTACTTTGGGTGTGGGGGCCACAGCAGCAGGAACTGTTTCCTCATTCTCATTTGAGAGGACACGAATTGGAACATAAACAAATCCTTTTGGCAAGCGTTGGTTCCTCATGGTTGCTTGATCTGATGTCATCACCAGCTCTTTCTCAAAAGTCTCTGTATGCTGTCCACCACAATTTCAAATTTCCAAGTATCAAGAGAAGGGCATTTACGTCTTTTGTACTACAACAACAACAACAAAAAATATTTTATATTTACCTTTCCATGCCGGAAAAACTTGTCCCCATCATCAGTAGAGGTAGTCAGGGAAACCACAGATGAGGGTCTAATTGGGATTTGTTTTCCGGAAAGCATCGGCCTTACATTCACACTCACAGAAGGAGCCTGTGTAAAGATTTGAGAGGTCGAACTGTCGTCTGTTTTTTGGTCGTTGTCCATTGCCGCCATCGCAATGGGAAACCTAATTCGGCGTTTTCCGGCGACTGTGGTGGTGCTGTCGATTGTGATGTCATCGGATCTTTGGATGATGGTTTCACTGCATGATTTGTAGCTGTTTGTGTATCCTCCTCTTAAGGAAGTTGTAGCGGATTCTGAACTAACATCTGGTGACAGAAAACCAGTGCCAGTGCAAACCCCACGGGGGGGTATTATACATGATGATGAAGATGAACATACCGACTCTCTGTTCCAACGAAGCATGTCATGTGAACAAATCACCAATTCACGCTGCAATACAATAACACAATCTCATTAGTTAGTGTATGTGTGTATGTATAAGCAGCAAACAATGTGGCTTTACCTTCAATTTCTCACGTCTGATGATTCTTTCACAGATGAGACGTAATCTCTCCAATTCAACCTGCAAGACGATTTTTTTTTTTTAAATTATGATTTTGGATTCAAATAATGTATTTTATAAACAGCAATGTAACTTACCCTGACTTTCTTGAGAGAATTCCATTCTTCAACTCCATGTTTTTGAGTCTCGGCCTAGAATAAACAACAAATAAGGTATACTTAGAAACTAGTATCAAAAAATAGAAACAGAATAACAAGGTCGACATTGATTGATATTATGGTAAAAAAAATTAATAATAATATATTATCACCTTTGTCCTCTCCACCTGGCTGTGCTTCTCACAGTAAGCCTTGTGTTGTATTTTTCCACCACTAGTTCTCACGTTCATGAAGAAGCCAGCACTCTTGCCACAAGTGGGATGAAATGTGCTTTGACAGTGACCATAATTGCACTATAGGACACAATTAATTTAAAATAAACAAGTTTTAATAAAAATAAAAAATAAAAAATAAAAAAAAAATGAGATGGAAGAAACTCGTATTGATCTCACCAACCTTTATACAGGCGCCAACTCTGCGGCTGCAAACAAGGCAAACATCGTTCCCTCTGGAGATTGTCTCCTGGCATTGTCACATGACATGAACATAAGACAACACAAATTATAATATCTAGGGACTAAAGTCAATGTAGTTTCATTTATTTGTGTATCTTAGCAATCTGCTTTTGTTTCTCCCTACTGCAGCATTTTACTTTCAACCTTTTTCCTATTAGGACATTTTTCTTTGGAAAGTTAACCCAATTAAGCAACGAAAATTGTATAAAAAGTATGTTGCTATTTCTTGCATTAAACTAGTCATATCCAGCAGGACCTTTATTCACTTGAAAGGTGCACTAGTTTCCTCTAAATAAACATTTATTATACACTACACATACCATGCCCTGAATAGGTTTCAGCTGCCCCCTTCTGAAAGTTGATTCTAGAACCCACTACACAACAAAATCGAAAAAGAACTATTAATCACCATATAATAGAAAAGGAACACAAGTAAGAATCATAATCAAAGAATATTACCTCAGCACAGAAGGCATGGACCCATTGACCATCAGTTGACTTCCTAAAAGCACCAGTAGTGCCACCACATAAGCAACATTCCGCCACACGAGACGGCTTCTCTGAGTAACTGAAAGATGGGACCCCCCTGCTTCTAGAAGACGATGAATCTTCACATAACTCACAAAACCATGGACCCGTAGAATCTTTCACACTACGATAACAATCTATGTGCACTGCAACCTGTTACCAGATAAAATATTAAAATACAGTTAGCAGGATAAACAGGAAAATATAGAAAAAAGATTAAAACTATTCATTTCCGGTATTTAAGGTTAAGCTGACCTTGCAACTAGAACATATAATAACTGGATTCAAAACTGTTTCCTCCCGTCTGCAAACGTCACAAACCCTAGAATGCCCTTTGTAATCTAAAGTTGATGGTGAAGAATCAATGTTCATTTCAGGTGGGGTCCACGTTACAGACAATTTCGGGTGTGTTTCCTTTGGTTGTGCATGAACTGCAGATCTCCCTCCAAAAGCCTTTATTTTCAACTTATTCTGAACACAATATAAGAATCAATATAACTTCATTTCATTGAGACAACAAAATGAGAGTCAACTAACTACCTCATGGTGAGCGGATTCTTCAAGTGTATCTTTCCTGAAAGATGAAAGCCTGGAAGAAGCTGCAGCAGCAGCAGTTGCAGCTGCAAGCACAGCCTGGGCTTCCTTGTGCCTTCTCTCTTTTCTCCCCTGTTTCTTGACTTCTCTAAGCTCAGAAAGATATTGGCTCACCAACACAGCATCCCAGTTTCGTTTTCTTAGTGTCTCAATCTCTTCTGGAAGAACCTTGATCACCTTTGAAATCAAATCATCTACACAGTAAAAAAAAATCATCTCAAAGTTAACAAATTTGGCACTGCAAGATGAAGATGTAAAATCCCTAAATGCAGAGGATAAAGAAAGAGACCACTTAGGTGTTTTCTTGAAACTGCATTGCAAAGTAGGTGATGCTGATAGTAAACCAGTTCTCCTTCCAATTCATCAATTGGAGACATGTTTATGAGCTTAGTTTTTTCTGAGTCACAACTCGACTCAGTAGAGGGTGAATTTTGATTTTGGGAAACGCATGGTAAAGCGTCTTCCTTGTCAGCATTGATCTTGGACAAAACTTGATTTTTCAGGAGTATAAGTGGATGGACATAAGAATCATGTAAAGCTTCTGTTCTACTGCATTACCAGATATCTAGATATTGGTACAAGTCATACAAAATAAATAAAGTACACTAAAACATCCAACCTTCTTATTTTGATTGATACTTAGTAAGTTGCAATGATTAAATTTCCAGACTTACATAGTATCAGGGGTGTCATTCATAGCCATTAAACAATCATGGTTCCCAAGATTGGAATTCACCCTGGTATCACACTTAGATTCAACAGCCTCGCCAGCTTGAGTTTGACCACTGTCAGAATTATTGACCAACAGATCAGAAGCAGGACAGGATTCTGCTGATATCTGCAGGAAAAAAAAAAAAAAAAAAAAAAAAAAAAAAAAAAAAAAAAATTGAAGTTATTGTTAGATGCTCAAAGCCACCAACATTCTATAATCATCAACATAAGATCACAAAGTTGATTCTGTAAATATGTGAGAACCTTTTCCTTAGAATCAGGAGAAGACTCCTCAAGTCCACCATTTTTATCCCCATCCATAACAACCCCATCATCTCCAGAACTCCTTTTCAGAGACAATATAAGACTGTTATCCTTCAAAACCCTAATATTTCCTTTAGTTCTCCAATGTGGTGCTGACTTAACAGGAGAATTCCCCACATTGTTTTCTAATGCTACAGATTCTTTCTCAGCCTTGGATATGCATGGAGACATAAGTTTAAGCTTCAAGTTTTTCTGCAACCCACCAACATGAGCATGGCTTTTTAGCCATTTGACTATTCTTCCATGCAAGTCAGGAGGTAAGCTGTCATCCTGCAAGAACCAAGAATCCCATAAAACAAAGTTCTTGATCTCAGAATCTTTCATATGATATTGCTAAAAGATAAATATGGCATTACAGCGAGATTTGATGCCAACAAGTTAGCAGAAACATTAATCTCTGAGGCCACATCTTTCAAATTGACTTTTCCTCGTTCAATCAACTACAGAATCAAGGGTAAAGTTGTTACAAATGAAGTTTTTAAGAAGGATACATTTCGAGAATATTTATCATACCTTCTTCAGAAGTAGAGTGAAATTAGAATAATCATTCACTTTCACATCTTCAACTCCTACAGAAAGGTTTTCCAGATGTGGGCTATGATCTTTTTGTGGTCCAGAGTGCTTTAAGCAAAAAGCTCGTAACTCAACCTATGTAAATTAGAAAAAGAAAAAGGTGAAAAGAAGAAACACAAAAAACCTAAGCATTTCACAACAGGTTTTGATGTATAATTGTGGCAACAGTAACTTTTTTGTTCTAGTTTCAATGGAGGATGAATGAACTTACATCATCACATCCGAATTTCCCCCAGATTTCCATTCTGTGTTTTGCTTCCCTTGCACATACAGGATGGAAAGAAGTTCGACAAGATCCTATTGAAGTACCAAAAATGAAAGATATTATAGTTAACTTTTAATGAAATAATATGCGGGGGGTTATATATTTTCTATTGTAATGTAATTAATCTTGCGAAAATTGCACATACTCTATGCACAACCCTTCCTTTATAATGTTGTTTCATAATCATATTATATGTCACTGTACCTATATATTATAATATTTGCCCTGAAAAACTCAACAGTAATAATGCTACTTTTTTTCAACTTGTAAGTCTGGTTTTCTTTATTCTATAGGCTGAATTGTTCAAGCTGGTTATCATATTTTTTAAGCACAGTAAAAGTGAAAGAAAAGCATACAGCTTCACTCTTCACAGCATTCTACAATCCCAATAGATCAAGTTATGTAGTTGATATTTGGCAGATACTGAGATTTGTCTGCTAATTAGAATCAATGATTGTTCAATATGTTCCAAATATACATAAATTTGACTTTGCAGATCTTGTTTTTTGCACAAATTACCCTTTACTTGCACACATTACCCTTTAATTTGCAGCCTTCAAATACATACAAGTCGAAATAAAAATGCTAGGCCAAAATAGTTTGTTTTTTTTTTCCATTTATATGCCCTAAATTTAGTAAGGGAGACAGAGCATCGTCTTTTGAAGATCAATATACACAAATAAACCAGATTAGACCAAGAGTTTAGGATGTAGTCAAACATGTAGTATTCCCTTTAATTAATTTAAATCCACAAGTACACTCCACATAGAACAAGTAGAAACACAGCCTAATAGAATCGTTTGGAACTTTGGATATACTATAGTGCCAAAATTTACTGCTGAAAGAAATATTGCATTGCAGTTATAGTATGCATATGTAACAACAATAGACAAACTTCAATCATATGATGTACTACTGCACCATTGAAAAAGGAAGAGTGAAACTGATGTGACAAGTGACAACATACCATAACTGCAACGAACACAGGCACCACACTTCACCTTGCATATATAACAAATTAACTTCTTCTGCGTCTCCTTGATACCCTCAATGTTCATTATCGGCTCCATGCTTTTGGTGTCTTCTATGTAGACCTCAGGCATCCACTGACAACAAAACAAATGAGCAAACTCCATGAGACCACCCTCATCATTCCCAGCACCTCTCTTGCGCACAGGCTTTAGAGCACCACCCTGCTGTGGGCAAAGCAGGCAATGGGTATCGGTGCTTTTATCTTCATCCCTCTTCAGCCTACACCAAGAACATACCCAACAACCAGCTTCATCGTCTTGTTGCACACCATAACATCTCTGATGTACTGCTACACCACAAGACGTGCAAACAATCAATCTGTTCAACTGATTGCCTGTGTCGCCCAGGCTGCAATAATGACAGGATGTAGATGGCCCTTGGTCCTGGTCTTTAACTGGAAGAGCAACAAATAGCTTTTCTAAGCCTGCTTCGCCACCCAAGATTTTTCGCTTCTTAGAAGGGCGCTCAGATGTCAGATATATCTTACTTCGAGAACCTAAAAGCCATTCTACTCCACTAGAGGATTGTGGTAAAGAACAGGCAGTGTCATCTTCTTGCTGGTTATTTGAAATTTCATTAGCACCTGTGTCATCTACTTCCATGAAGTGGTTAACATCCTGCTCCTCCCCAGCAGCAACAACCACCCCACTATGATTATTTGTTTCGTTATTATTTCCAGGATACGGAATTGAAATAAACTTGTTGTCCCTAAAAGAAGAAGCATCATTTAACCTCTCAATATCATCCACCTTCAATTCCCTAAAGTAATCCTCTGTTTCAGACCAAACGGTGATCCCACGAGGTTTCTCCTGTCTGGAAGAGGACTTGTTTTTCTTGGTGTCTGAGCCCAAATGGGACTTCTTATGGCGCTTACGACTATCAGAATGTTTGGACAAACAGGTTGCCAAACCACCAGGAAGCGTCGATACAATAGCTGAGCTCTTCTTCTGACCATCCTCCAAATCAAAAGGAGAAAGAACAGCAAGGGCCTTACAAGCCTGTGCGTAAAAATCAATCCCTACTAGTCGAGCCAGTGGTGCGTCTTTATCTTCCGGTGAAAACTTGGTCGGAACCCTAGAAGTAGAAACTGGGCAATGTTTTTCCTCAGTGCCGCAACCTCCGTTGGCACTTCTACCCATCATCTTCCTCAGCCCCTGACATGGTCCTTTGGTCATTTCACCAAACCACCACCGTCCATGCAGCATTCCATTTGTCAACAAAAATTATTCGTAACCCTAACCCTAATTTTGAAAACCCCTAACCCTATCTTCAAATTGGTCACACAGGGCAGGATCTTGATAAAGTTGGTTGGTTGGTTGGTTGGTTGTTTGTGTAGAGAGAAAGAGAGGGAATTCGCGGCTAAGAGAGGAGGGGGACGGGGGGAAAGGGGCTAGGGTTTTCTGTTATTCGCGATTTTGGATCCGTCCTTGTTCTTGATAAAGTGAGTGGGTGGGGGTAATGGTAATTGGTATGCCCTTTTGCAGTTCGATATCGCTGTCTATTTTTATATTTATTTATATTTTATATTAAATTAATAACACGACCCGCAAAATCTTTCACGGAAATTAAAATATGAAACAGAAAGGGAATCATCACTCCCTCAGACCGACTCTTGTAGCAATGCTATTAACATATTTAATATTTATCTTGCTTATAATAAACATATTTAATATTTATCTTGGTTATTAAATATTTTAATAACTAAATAGTTTTTTATAATAATATATTTAAGAAAATTGAATAATTAACTAGGTGATTATGGCAATCTAATGGCCTAATTAAGGGTGTGTAAAAATCATGGTTCTAAAAAGCAAGTCTCAAAACTTATCATGATGCGAGGCGTGGTGTAGCCGTTACGAAAACGTTCAAGACGGATTTATTAATCGTAACGCTCAAATAACGTGTCAAGGTGCGAGTTATTTTCAAGGCGCTAGTTTTTTTGTTTTTTTGGTTTTTTTTTTCTAACCTGACCTGAAATAATTAAGTTTTTTTGTTAATTTTTTTTATATTAAATATAAATGTAACATTTCTAAAAACTTGATATATTTGATAAAATTCAATAATTATACTCGTATAATTTATCTTTTTAATGTATATAAAACAGTCATGCCTTGAAAAACATCATAGCTCGTTAAGGCTCGTCATGGCTTAACTTTGACCTTGTCGTCAAGCTCACGCCTCACGTTATTAAGAACTTTGGTAAAAATTAATTGACGGACCGATCTAATTACGAACTGACCGATTTGATTAGATATCCAATTATAATTAGATTTGATCATATGTGAAATTTCAAAATCCAATTGCATTAGATCAATTATTGGATCGTCCTGAAAAATCAATGGATCAGTGGATAACTGAATTATCCGATCCAATTAAATATCAAATTTTGAAAGTCAATCTTATTATCCAGATCCAATTGAATATCAAGTTCAATAAAAAATAATTTGAGGATTTGAAGTTAATGTTACTTTGTTAGTCGTATTTAACGTAATTGTATGCAATATTATTTTTAGTTATCATAGTTATATTTGGTTATTCGATGGAAATGGATAAGAAATTAGTTGGATAATGGATAAATAATTAAAAATATCCAATAGATAAAACTGATCCAATCTAACAACCAGTTGGATTGGTTTGATTTGGTTTTTATAATGAATTCGATTGGATCGCTTGACAAAATCCAACATTCAATGGATGATTGAAATGGATCGGTTCCATCGATATCTAATGAATTTGAACCGATGAACACCCTTAGGCTCGGTCCATTCCATATTGGGTTTCGGTACCTCAATAGATCTTACAAGGAAGAAGCAACCTGACGATAAACAATTTCCCACAATCATCGTTAATTCGCAAGAGAAGAATTCACTTTTCGGACCAGGACCTAGAGGTCCCGAAATCGCGGACAACCCTAATATATCTGAACCTCCCCACTGACACTCATGCTACACGAGACGTCCAGCCTAACCCGACCAAGGTCTCCCGGACCTACATTGCTCATCGATATCCAAAGTAGGAACCTCACCCTACATCATAGCTGTCAACCTCACGCACTGACGCATCAGTGAGAAATCTTTACAAAACCCAGCAGACAAGGCTAAACCATCCTTTTGGTCAACTATGCCAACCGAAATCCACATATTTGATCGATCCTAGATCTACTCGACCCACTGCCGCTGTACTAACCCGCATGAAAATGCACTAACATGAGGAATCTGAACGATCACAAACACGACTCAACCACGCTCCTACTTGGCTCCGACAGCCCTGCTTATCTATCTACTGACAACATTCAGGCTCACCCCTGTTCCACTAATCGAAAATAACACTCGGGCTTACCCCCGATCCACTAACCAACCAATAGCACTCGGGCCTACCCCCGATCCAATAACCAACAACAGCACTCGGGCTTACCCCGATCTAGCAACCAATCAACAGCACTCGGGCCTACCCCCGATCCACTAACCATCAACAACACTCGGGCTAACGATACTTAACTGATCCTACCAAGTCTTCGATTCGTGACTTAGACCTCCAAGCCCTAATCAAACAAGAACAGACAAGGAATCTCTCATCACATCCCTCAACCTAGGCTTTTAACACCCTAGAGTCTAAAACATAAGCATGCCCTACTTATGATGCAACAACTAAAACTAATACAACTAGAAGGGAAATCCAACACCTGACAATGATCTTAACGTGAAACCGAAAGATTCAGCAATTGCGCGGAAGTCCTTAACCTGGAGAAATTCAACTGACAACCGAACCTTGGCACAAGGTCTTCCTGCTACGAGTTCCACTCTCCCCCACTTGAGATATGCTAGAGTCTAACAATTTCCCAATCCTTAGATACTCATACTAACTTGAACTCCACCACTCGATCCCAACTACCAATATGTATATACACATGAGAATATGAACCCACACCACAATTACAAATTCCAACTCACATTGTAACGTCCCATTTTCACAACCAAAATTTTTCATTTTTATTAAGGTGAAAACTTTCCAATTTATAAATCCATTATTAAGAAAACCGTTTATTCCAAATTACATTTGTTCAAAATCAGAGTTTTATAGAAATAGTGGAATATTCAATGTTGCTGATGCGTGTGTACAGTCCCGCCTTCGCCTTCCCATAGACACCAGTGATACCTGAAACATAAACAACTAGATAATCATAAAGCTTAGTGAGTTTCCCTTAAAATACCACCATATAAACATATCACATATACAAGCAAACACATCGAGTCTAGTCAACCATCAGGTTGGAATACCCAATGCCCAGTCAACCTCCGAGTTTAGTCATCCTCGGGATGGAATACCCCAAGTTGGAATGCCAATATATAACAGGTCTAATCAGCAGGTTGGAATACCTACGGTTTGTTGGCCTACCGCCTCAACCCTACCGCTCTTCCCGAGCCTCCGTGCCTATGGCTTACAGTCGGCCCGCACCGGGTATCTTGGCCTACCGCACAAAACAGGATCGTCTCAACCCAAATCAAACACCATATGTCGACATATAAACAATCAGGATCAAGTAGGCACATAATACAGGCAAACAACAATCATACAACTCACTAACGCCTACTAATCCTCTCACAGCATATAGTCCCGCTACCAGCTAACCCCCATAGAATGTGTAACCATAAGTAACCAGAGGTAAGATAGCCACCCGAACGGATGGTCCTACTATAGAGCCACAACCAAACATGGAACAGGCAAGAGAGCCTAGACCAAGAGTTCTCAGGCTATCCTACATGACCACAGATAGTCTCTAAGGGCACTCCGTAGATGATAACTAGCAAGCATAGATAACATACAATTCTACAGATTATTACCACAAAGCAACATATTGAATACTAGGAGACAAATCTAACAGGTCATTACATCATAGCAGCACACTCGATACCAGAACATAGATCTAGCAGATCACTACAACATAGTAGCATACTCAATACCAGAACACAGATCTAACAGATCACTACAACATAGCAGCATACTCGATATCAACAATCCAAGGAATGCATGGCCGTATATACTCAGAGGTGATATAGTCACCCGGACATATGATCTGTGACATCCCCTAATTTCTCGGCCAGAAAAGACCGATTTAATTTATGTTTTTTAAAATAAAATCAGAGAAATCTTTTTAAAAGATGTTGCGGAATTGGTCCCCAAAACAAAACATGATAAAAGTTTGTCAAAACCTTTCTTTAAGAAATATATAATTTCCTTTTATATCAAAACCTCGGGATGTCATGTTCCGATACAGATCAAAAGCATAAACAAGACATTATAAGCCTTACAACAGTTATTTATAACTACTGGCCTATAATCCAAAAATCACTCATCATCATCATCCGACTATGCTCGGGGTCCACTACCTGTAATATAAAAAGCTGAGTGGGTCAGGCTTGGAAGTCTGGTGAGCATATAGGGTTTTCAACCCACAATAAATAATAAACTCTTTAAGTTTATCAATCAACAAATAATTTATTAATTTCATCAACCAAAAACAACCCTAATTACCCATTCTCGTTATCCTCACCTTACGTCCCTAAAACAACTATCACAAGGGACCTAGCCTAAGGATTTTCATTAGGGGTGACAACATTGCTTCGGAGGTTCCTCAGCAATTTATGTTAAATAAGGCAACCAACGGGGTGACAACATTGTTTTCCTCAGCAATTTATGTCAAACCAGACATCCTAACATAAAACAACTAATAAGGTGACAACATTGCTTTCCTCAGCAATATATGTCAAATAAGACAACCAATAGGGTGCAACATTGCTTTCCTCTGCAATTTATGTCAAATAAGGCAAACATCGGGGTGACAACATTGCTTTTCCCTCAGCAATTTATGTCAAATAAAACAACCAATGTGGTGACAACACTGCTTTCTTCAGCAATTTATGTCAAATAAAACAAACATCGGGGTGACAACATTGCTTTCCCTCAGCAATTTATGTCAAATAGGCACGAAGTCACATCGTCACCAAGGTTTATACAACAGGCACTACGTCACATAGTCGCCAGGGTTTATACAATAGGCACTACGTCTCATAGTCGCCAGGGTTTATACAATAGGCACTACGTCTCATAGTCGCCAGGGTTTATCTAATAGGCACGAAGTCACATCGTCGTCAAGGTTTATCTAATAGGCACGAAGTCACATCGTACATGTATAAAACATAGCTACCAACGTACATCTATACTGTACTTTTATCCCTCCTACTTTATCTACCCATGTTTTACCCAACATATTTGAAGATAAAATATTTATACATTTTAAATCATTTTAAACATGTATAGAACATTCATTCAACATCCATTTCAAATAAATAAACAACATATATACACATATCACGTATTTTATATAAAATACTTCATATCTATGTGTAAGATGAAAGTGACTATACACTCACCTGATTTAATGAAAATCGGGCAGCAATTCGTTTCCTAAAACGATCGTTTCTAATAAAACCGGGAGTTTTATTGAGAAACCGGGCTCTGCGAAGGTCGGGCTTCGAAACCGAAAAGATAAATTTTCCAGGTCTTCGGGCACTTCGGGGCGTATTCCGGGGGTTATAATCGATATCGAGGCTTCGGGGGACGTGAAAATAGCCAAAATATTGAAAAAGGGGCCAAAATTGCCAATTTTTAAATTCTAGCCGGGAGGGTTCGCACCCTCCTATTTATAGTGTGCGAGCTGCTGATCGGACGGTCAGGAGAGAAGCCACGCGGCAGCAGATCCGAAGGATGCAGCACTTGCTCGCACGTGGGTTGCACATGCGAGGGCCTCGCTGGAGGGCTCTGATTGGACCGAAGTCCGAGTCCGAGGTGGGGGGGCTCGTGGCTCATGCGAGGCTCGGATGGATCAGAAGCGACACGGGGAGCGCATGCAAGCTTCCAGTGCATCGGACACTTCATCGATTTGGACACGTGGCGTGATTTGAGCGAGGTGACGTGGCCGAAGTCCACGTATGCGAGATTCCTCGGTTTTGGGGATTTTTTCTCGATTTTCGCGCCAAAACTTCTAAAATCCATAACTTTCGCATACGAGCTCCGTTTTTGACGTTCTTTATATGCACGCGTAGGTAAAATTACGCTCTACAACTTTCGTTTAGACTTCGTAGGCTAATTTTGAATTTAATTTTTATATTATTATTTTTAACAGACCGGGACAGGAAATCCGTTAAAAATTCATAACTTCTTCATCCGACGTCCGTTTTCGTCTGTCTTTTTACCATTGTGCTACAAATGACGAGACCTTCGATTCTCGTTTAGGTCGTGTCGGCTAAAAATCACTCGATCTAAAATTCAAGTTTTTAGCTGTCTACTACTAAGCTGAAACTTCGAAAAATCATAATTTCCTCATACGAAGTCAGATTTGGGCGTTCTTTTTATCGAACTTCTCGGTTTAACAAATACTACGAGTTTCGTTTAGATCACTAAGGCTAAAAAGTAGTTTATCAAAAACTCACTTTTTACGACATTCGGCACCGTGCCGGTTTGTCGCGAAACTTCGACATGTCATAACTTCTTCGTTATAACTCGGATTTCGGCATTCTTTATATATCCAGAAACCTTGAGACATATACTACAACTTGGTTAAGATTAATCCTTCTAAATAATCTTCCATCAAAAAGTCATTTTTGATGCTTATCGTCTCTAAATTGACTAGCCCGGATCTACGGGCGTTACATGATCCCACTCTAGAACCACAACCAAACGAGGAACATGTAAGAGAGCTTATATCAAGAGTCCTCAGTCTATCCTACATGACTATATACAGTCCCTAAGGTATCCCTATACCAACAGATAACCAAAACTAGTAGGTCGACATTGGTGCCTTCAACCCACGGGTATAGTGAGGCGAAACTCACCTCGATATGCACGTAGGTAAACACTATAGCAATGAAGAAATATACCGGCTTCAACTCACTTCCCATCACCTACAGGAAGATACTTGAGTCAATACTCGATCACAGGTTATAGTCATTTGCAACAACGACTACCCCACATGAAATGCCGATTAGGGTTTCACATAAAATGACGATTAGGGTTAAGTAAGAACACTTAACCCATTAAGGACTTAATCACCTAAGGGTAGTATTGATCAAGGTTTGACTTAGGTGCTGTTTGTTTTTCTTAAAAAACCTATTCAAAACTCTTATTGTTGCGCGGCGCAGCACACACGCAACACTTTTTGTCCCGCAACAGTTTGTTTTTCGGAAGTCTTCGGGGCTTAAAACCTCTGCCCGTGTGCTTCTTGGGGAAGCACTTGTTGTACCTCTTCCCACCCCTTCAAACCTAAACCTAAAAAATCCAATCCTAAAAAACAATCAGCCCTTTTTTTTCAAAAATCTAACAACCACGTGTGTTGCTTTTTAAATAAGTGTCCATGAAGTATATTTAATATTACGTTTATGGTCCTTTACTTATATACTATATTCTATTTTCATCCCTTTAACATTTAATACATTAAATTTATATCAATTTAACTGTTTTCTCCCATTTGATTTACATAAGTTAATTCATTTTAATGTTGTTTTTTAAATTAGTTTATTTTAAATTTTTAATGTCTGCAGCAGTCTGCAGATATTAACAAAAACAAACACGCTTCTTATTACAGCCTGCAGCCGTTTGGTCCACCTCTTCTGTTGCAGAGGTTTGCAGAGGTGGTCCGCAGACATTTTGAATTTTTGCTTCGGAAAAGCAAACAACACCTTAGTCATTATCGGGTGTAATAATAATCCAATCAATAGCCCAAATACGCACCCGATCATTGTCCAGAATAGAGTTCCCCAATTCTAGGGTTTTTCACATAAAATGATAACTAGGGTTAGTGTTCCACACTTAACCCCTTTAGAACTTAATCCATTAAGTCCAATATTGCATTAAGTTAATTGTAGGTGCATTATTAAGTATTATTTAAAGTTTAATTAACAAATTTAATGCGAGTCCCGACCAACTCCAAACTAGGGTTTATTGACATTAGGGTTTTATAAACCCTAATTAGGGTTTCCAACCCCAAACTCATGCCACTCGGGATAAAGTTAATTGTTTAGGTAATTTAATGTTTAAAAATTCGGGCACCACCCAATGCCACCTTGGGCAATGGTGGTCGACCGCAATCCGAGGCGACGGCCACCCACACACGGCGGCGGCGGCGGCGGTCTCACGTGATAAATCAAAAAATCCAAGCACATAAAAGTTCTTACATCACACACACATACTAACACCAAAAAGGACAAGGAAAAATGGCCAATACAACCACCAAGATGGTGGCAGAAGGTGGCAACCAGCACCTCACGGTGGTGGTGGCGGGTTTTATTTGATTTTTTCCAGACATGAACATTCATACAACATCTCATCACACCATGTAACACACACACAACCACCCACATACGATGGCTGGTGGTGGCAGAAAAAGCATTAAGGGCGGCAGCCACCATGGTTGGCTCCCATGGTGGTCCTCTTCGATTTTCGACCAGCCAAGACGCACATACGCCTCCCGACTTGCAAGAGTGACACACATACACATGGGGCACGAACACCCACTGAAACACACATGTGCGGAAAACCCACCACGCATATGCAATTCACTATTAGAGGAGGACGACGGCAAAGGGACGACAAGAGGAACGGTAGTACAAAGCAGGGAAATCGGCGCGCCAACAGACAGCAATACTGGCGGCGTGACGGACGACGAATCGGAAGAAGGATGCGACTGAGAACAACAGCATCAACAACCACGACGTCAACCTTCAATCCCATCGACGGAGTTGTAGCAGCGTTCAATCGGTGGTGGTTTCCGACTTCAACAGTGGAGGTGGCGACGGCGACTGGAGGGGAGGGTATAAGGGTGGCGGCCGAACAAAATGGTTCTAGGGTTAGGGTTTGAGGATGTTCTTTTAAATGAAGGAACAAGATGAGGGTGATGGGTTTTAGGCTTTATTATTCATTTATTTTATTTATTTATTTGTTTATTTTAAACGGAATGTTACAATTCTCCCCCACTTAAATTAGATTTCGTCCTCGAAATCAACTCTCGCTTTTACTTCCTGATGCACTCCCCCACAACAACCAAGATGTACAAAAATCCGCAGAGTTAATCGGTTCCAAATCTTCACGGCCAAACGTCGACATGCAACCCAGAACATAAGGGCACTACCGCAATGAAAACTAATTGATCACATATTAACTAGACCACACTCCCGCTCGGCTTCGACAACCAATCTAAGTTATCCACAATCAACACTCAGACTCACCCCCGATCAAATGATAACAGAAAAGCAAACCCTCAACCTGGCTCCTGACACCCTAGGGTCTAAGCACAAGCACGGTCTGCAAATGCTATCACAACTAAGACTAATATGAATCGAAGAGAAAATCCAACAGCCGACAGTGATTTGCCACGAAACCCGAGGATTTAGCAGTTGCGCAGAAGTCTGAAACTCAGAGAAATCTAACTGAAACCGAATCTTGGCACAAAGTCTTCCTGCTATGAGGTTCCACTTTCCCTCACTTGAAATGTGCTAGAAACTGAGAACTTCATAGTCCTTCGATACTCCGACTAACTCGAACTCTATTACTTGATTCCAACCACTGATATCCACATACAGAGGAGAATCCGAATTCACACAACATTCATACATTCTAACTCGCTTACAATCGAGGACAAATATAATTAATCCATACATAACAAGAAATCAATTGAAACAAACTAAATAAGATAATTCCATTTAACTGATCATCCAAGATTACAACTGAACTTGAAACATAGACGAAAGTAACAGATGAATACTAATACTACCATAATTGCTAAATAGAAGAACTACCAACTCAAATCTCGATCCTCGAGACCCCGACGGTCCTCTGACGACCATCAAGTAATTGCCAAGCTAAGGGCGTAGCATCGAGCACCTCACTAAGAAAATGACAATGAGCTCTGATGTGGCCTTCCTGACCGTAAAGGAAACAAACTCGCACACTTTTCCTGCAATCTCTACCAAAATGCCCCCCTGGCCACACCTGTGGCATACAAAAGGTCTGCGCCTCTCTCAAACTGATCCTGAACTATGGTTGGCAGACTTGAACCGCTTCGATGTAGGCTGGGACTGATCCGGAGCCTGACTCTGCTCCCTCGCTTGGGTCTCTATATTAATCTATCGCCTCTTCATGGAATCTTGAAGCTCAGTGAGAGAACCATAGCGTTAGGTGGACACGAACTGTCGAATATCTGTCTTGAGCATACTCAAGTACCGAGTCATCTGAGCCTGCTCTGAAGTGGCGAACTCATAACCGAACAAAGCCCTCTCAGTGAACATCTTGTTGATCTCCATCACCAACTCGGTCGTCTGTCTCAGATCCAGGTACTCCTGGGCCAGTCTCTCCCTCTCTACCAGGGGGACATACCTTGCACATAACATTTATGAGAACTGCTCCCAAATCATTGTGTCCCTATGCTCAGGAGTATAAGAGTTAGTCACCGGTCTCCACCAATCCCGTGCCCCCAACCTGAGAAGGTTCAGGGCGCACTTGACCTTCTGGTCATCCGGACAAGAACACGTGAAGAAACAACCCTCCACGTCAGACAACCATCTCGTCGCCACAATCAGGTCCGAGACCCCATCAAACTCTAGGGGCTTCATATTATCGAAGTCTCGTGTAACATCCTGGAGCTCAGGTACTTCTAAATTTATCCATATAATTAAATTTCATGTCTATTTGGTCCCTAAGTCCAAGAATTATGCTTTAAAGCCTTAGTGACAATTTCGTAATTTGGGCAGGAGGAGTACGTCGAGCGTACATGTGTGTACGCTGGGCGTACACTTATGTACGCGATGCATACTAATTTCAGGAGGAAACCCTAATTTGCAGGGTTTGAAGGATAGTTAAGCAACATTATGGCTCATTTCTCCACACCTTTTCAACCTCCACCTCTTTTAAGACGTTTTTGCAAACCCTAACCCTTGAGTGTGCGTTTTGGAGCTCAAGTGTGTGTTCTTAGTGTGTTCTTGGTGTATTGAAGGAATAAGAAGATTCTTGGAAAAGCCTCGGTGTGGGAGCAACTTGTAGATCTAGGATTCTTACCTTCTTGAGAAGCTCCAGAAGGTATAAAGCTTTGATCTTGACTTGTATTTCTTTAAGATCTTGCCATGAGAAATTTATGTGTTTTTAGTCCCTTTATTGGCCTTAATGAGTATAATCGACTCTAAGACCAAAGGATCCGTCCTTTCTGAAGAATTGAGGTGCATTAAGTCATAAAAATCCTATCTTGGCTCATTTGGTGCATGCATGCAAGTTATAGAGGTCTTAAGTGGTTAAGACAAACTAGGATCTTGGTTTTGGGACTTAATAAGACATGTAAAACCATAAAGTTGGAAACTTTATGGTTTGGAACACCCTTTTAGGTTTCGATCTGAAATTGGGCGTTTGGACTTGTTGGATTAAGCACTTAATGGGGATTTTGAGAGGTGCTAGGGGTACGCCCCGCGTAAGAGGAAGTATGCCCCGCGTACTCAGTCAACCACCCCGATAGTGGTCAATGCGAGGCTTGGAGTACGCTAAGCGTACCTCCATAGTACGCCCCTCGTACTCGCACTGGGTCAGCTCGGTAGGTTGACTCGGCTGGGTTGACTCGGTTGACTTAATGGGTTTGACCAGTTGACTTTGACCAGGGTTGACCAAGTTGGAACTTGGGGGTATTTTGGGATTTTGATGGAACTGGTCATTTGGTGAAATAGGTATCGGTTTGAGAGTTGAGATTCGGAGTCGAGCCTTATCAGTTTGGTTCAGTTTGCGAGGTGAGTTTTCCTTGCTGTACTTACGGGTCGAAGGCACCAAGGTCGGCCCTTTGGATTGTTATCCTGGTTTATCGTATGATTGGGTACTGTAGTGATCTGTTAGATCTATATCCTGGTAGATAATGATGTTATGCTTAGTAATCTATAAGATCTACCTGTTTGTTTATTGGCTGGTTATTTGTATGCTTGCTTGTTATATATGTGTGTCGACACGATGAATGTGTGGTTGGGTTGAGGCGGTCTTGCTTTGTATTGAAGGCCAATAGATCCAGGGTGTCCTGGATAAACTAAGGGCCAGTAGGGCGTACCAATCAGGCCGAAGGCCCAGAGAATGGTCCAGATAGGCTGAAAGCCCGGTGTGTCGTACCAGTCATGTTGTAGGTTTTGTAAGCGTACCAGGTAGATTGTAGGTCGGTGGGGCGTTCCAGTCAGACTGAAGGCTCTGTATGCATGTTGTTTGTTGTTATTGTTATAATTATATGTTGTGTTTGTTGGATTGGTGTCTAAGTCCATAACTATATTTGGTATCTACTTGACCCGATTGGCATGGTCCATTTGGGTTGCATGGCATCATGCATTTGGATAGACTAAAATGAGAGAAATAACACTTAAGGTTTATTAATATATTATAAGTTCTAATATATTAATAAGATTATTTAATTAGTATTGATCAATAATTAATTAAGTGATCAAAAGGAGACTAATTAAATATATGGGTTGATTGTGTAAATCATCCATACTTGTATAGTGGGCTAATGCTCCATGGATTATCAAGTTGGGCTAAAACCCATAGGATGCTCCATGGATGATCCATGGTGTTTTGTACCCATGGATCATGGAAATGAAAGGCCATGACAATTAGGGTTTACATGGTGTAACCCTAATTGTGACACACTATATAAGCATCTTATTCTTGTCAAAATCGGCCACCATGGCTACCATGAGAGAACTATGTGTGTATGGTGAGGGCTAGCCAACTTCATGAAGTGTATCATTTCTCTCTAACTTATTCCAAGTGTATTTGATGTTGTGTGAACCATTTGAGGTGTCACACTTGGGGCACTCGGCTCTTAAGCATCAAGGAATCAAGCTACATAAAAATGTATGTCTTCAAACTTGTTTTATTACCCAAGTATCAAAGATTGTATGCTAGATCGGGTAATACCTTGGAATATTCATATTTGCATGTATAATAGAGAAAACATATATCGAAGGTATTTAGGGTTGCATGTACACTTAGGAGTGTTAGAATGTTCTTAACCCAACAGTGGTATCAGAGACTAGGCTTGTTTTCTTGTTATACTTGCTAAAATTGCTGAAAAATCGAAGTTTTATGCTGTTTAAACAGCAGACTCGCCGAGTCCATAAAGGGACTCGACGAGTCCAAGGCAAAACTCATCCAACTCGGTGAGTTGGTTCATGCACTCGACAAGTTGGACCCCCAGACAGCATATCTTCGACTGTTTTGGCTGGAATTGGACTAGGAACATTACCCTAAGCTGTTTTTCAACTTATAAACCTGTTTTTGATGTGGTAATGATCAAGCTAATCCAATTTCAAAGATAATTGTCAATAGATTCATGTCTTGTATTAGTTTAAGAATTATGCTAATTACATGGAAAAGTTTGATTGAATTATCTTGTTCTTATGAGTTGCTTAGATTAATAGAAAAGTTATGAGAAATTGATGTTTTCAATCCAAATTAATCTAAGAGTTGATTCTAAAATGTGTTTTTGTAACTTGTCCTCAAGTTATATGAAAAGTCACATTTAAGATTCATAAAACTCATAAACATTTCCATAGGTTATGAATAAAGGAAAAATCATATTCTTTTAATAGTTTAAAGTCTTCCATAACTTGTCCTCAAGTTATGGAACTTGAAGAGTTGTTGAATTAAAACTACTTTAAACACATAAGTTATGGAATTGAAAAGTTTTTGAATAGTTCAAAACTTGCCCTCAAGTTTTGGAATTTGAAAAGTTTTCTTTCATGAATACTTTAATTCCAAATTAAGCCCTTAGGATTTTAAAAGTTAAAATTCAACCCTTATACTTTATAATATTATAAGTTAATAATACATATATATATATATATATATATATATATATATATATATATATATATATATATAAGAGCAAGTCAGTCTTACCATTAGTAGGCCTCATTCACGAAGTCGGTCTATAAGGGGGGTATAAGGTTACTGCCTATAAAATGGCAGTTTAATGGGTGTCCACTCTCACCCACCGCTTCCTTGACTGGTGGAGGGTCGTTAGCCGAACAGGTAGGACAAGGACTATAATTCTCCCTTCATTAAAAGTATTAATGATAAATACTAAGTAACTAAGCACTTATAAATTCCCAATCTTAGTTACTTAGGAAAATGTGAATATGGTGCTAATCCATGAAATTACACTTTGCACCTTGTTTGAGCTGTTAGTGGAGCGTGTGTGGTTAACAGGCGCACTAACTGGTTTTAACAAAGTAGGCAAAGGGTTTCTTAAAGTTTATCATAGGCCGGTGGAGCGTGTGTGGTTAACCGGCACATTGGTTGAGTGATAAACATTTAAGAGTACCAAGTAATTTGCATGGTTACTTCACACCTTGTTTTGTGATCCTCGACATCCCAGTCACAAAACCTGAAGGGCACAATCGAGATTCAAACATGCCATTGAAAAGTTCAATGAATCTCAAAAGAATCTAGGAGTTTCAAAACCAATTAAAACCTAATAAATTATTTCGTTTTTCATGGTGGAAATTGGTGAATCGTCATTCACCTACCTTCAAATATTTTATAGTCTGGATTACGGCATCCCTCTTCCAAATTATAAAATATTGTGTTGGGTCCTAGCCTTAATATTTCATATTGGGTGTTATATTAAGGACTTTAGATCAACTATCTTGAAATTCTTTCAAAAGATGTCTAGTTCAGACATCTATGATCTTCCCAAATCTCTTGGAACTTCACTTCCTCCACCTCCTCCAATTATTCTCCCTAACCCACAAGTTCAAGGTCACTCAAGCCCTATTAGCAAGCAAGGTCTATGTGTGATTGCATCTTAGAGATGAAGTCACATATTGACAATCCAGGAGAGTTGGGTGTCAAAGTCTTAAGAAAGTTGGATGTTCAATCACTTTCTAAGTCATATAGTGAGTTTCCTTGGGACTACTATGAAACAGACTGTGACATGACCCTTAATGATCTTATCTATTTGCTAGGTGCTGCTGAATCAGCAATGATTTGGAGTACTGGTAAAGCAAATTTGATTAGAAGATCAACTTCCCAAACTTCCATGGACATTGACAATGGTAACATTGAAAATCCAGAAAAGCTTTCTCTTCCCAATGGAAAGGGATCGGCCATAGTCAACTCGGTTGACCAAATGGTAAAGAGAAAGGCTAAGTCTGAGATAGTTCTGTGTACCATTCCCAAAGGGTCCATATGTTTCTATTGCCAAAGGAATGGGCATTGGTTGCGAAGCTGCCCTAACTACCTGAAAGATCTGAGAGAAGGTCTAGTCAAAAAGTTTGATTGTACTTCAGGTAAGTCCACTATCTAACTCTATTAAGTTCCTATTTGGTGATTCTTATTACCTGATGTGACTGGGTCACATGTTGAAGTTTTAAGAATCTAAGAAAGGAGAGGAAGCTTAAGCTGATTCTGATCGTGAAGATGGATTTCGGTCGCACGGTTCGGTGATCAGAATCTTGAGCTATTGCTTAAGAGTTGTGATAGATTGCTTAGGAATAGATAACAACATAGTTTTTCATATGCATTTTCATTGTAAGGATAAGTTTTTTCCGGAAGTTTTAAAATAAAAGGAAAATTTTTGATTTTATTTATTTTGAGTGTCCTTACAATGGCATTTGTGAAAAATTGTTGTTTATATGGTTCCATTGATAGCAATATTGGAAAATGAATTTGATTATGTCGTGTGTGGTAGTGTCATAATTTACCAAATAAAGAAAGATTCTCATCAACCAAGTTTCATTTGGATAGAAACTTGGAATCATGCAAGTTGTATAGTATGGTGAATGAGAATTTTCATCTTTGGAAAATTAAAACTAATACCTTGTTTACATGTATATGTGAGTCAAGTGAATGACTAAGGGATCGAGTACACATTCGTGTGCACTGGTCAAGTCCACCACAAAAGATCGATAAGACTATTCGTCATGATTTACTAAAGTTTAGTAAATATGATTATACTTACAAATTTAAGTATAATTCTGAAACATTGGAAAAGCTTCGATGTATGGCAGAACGAATGAGAAGAATCAAATTAGGCAGAAAGATAAAAGTTTCTCAAATCTGAAAAGATGGGAGAGTACTTTAGTATCATGTTTTGTGATCATCTTAATGATTAAAGAACCCTATCACAATTGATCCTCTAAGGACATCTTAGTGCATCTGTTTGACTAAGAAGAGGAATCGAGAATTGTTGAATTGGTTAAATCAAAAGATGAATCATACCTCATTCCAAAAACATTTCTTAGAGTTATACTCCAAGATTGTAACTTGAGTGACATATCTTAAAGAATGGTTTATAACACTTGTCAAATGTAAGAGTAAAAGTATCCTACTCTTGTACATTTGAAATTGGTAAGTTGTGATGTTTTGGATAAAACAAAGACCAACTAAGGCCAATTGTGTGAAGTGTTTGTCTTGATAAGGAATCCCTACTATCTCTTGAATATTTGGCAAGTGAGTCTGATATGTCAAGAGGACAGTGGGAGTCTTAAAGATCTTGAAAAAGCTTCAAGATCTAATCAGGAGTAAAAACCTGTAGTTTATCACTAGCACACGACGTGGGGTTTATACCCTATCGTGTTGACATATTTCTATCTCAATTGGTTGCATAACAACTTGGAAGCAATGGAAAGCCCTTGTGCTGCCAGGTGGCAAGAAATTAAGATTGAGTTCAGTCCAGATGAGTTTGGATTTGTCATTATCCTTGTCTTGTGATTATGGTTTTGACAAATTCACATGGATAAGAACACATACACCATAACATCTAAGTGTCATAAGGTTTCTCTCTGATTCATGAAAATGATGGTGAGGAAACACTTTCACTGCGTAGATTTTAAGTAGATAACAGTTGTGATATTTGCATTCTCAAAGTCGTTAGTGGAGCGTGTGTGGTTAACCGGCACACTAACATGGACTTGTGAGAAATGGCAAAGGTCTAAACAATTGAGACTATGATTACGACATCCCTTTTCATAGTTCTAAAAGTTGTTTAGACACACATGTGAGCTATCTAAGGAAAGGTGTGTGATTTTGATAAAGTCTTATCAAAACATCTCGTATCATAAATCTGAACTTTGGTAAGAAAGTCAATAAAGTATTGATTTCTAGAAGTCCAGCTGATTTCTAAGTACATGTCAAAGCTAGTGGGAGCATAAGTGTTATGCTAATAATCATCATGTTAGTGGGAGCATGATAATTATGATAAGTGTTGCTAGTTAGCAATGTTAATTATAGAAAACAAAAGGTTTCAGTTGGGAAAAAGTTGTTTTGCTATAATTAAGGGAGAGGAAATTATACTTCATTTCAAATCTAAAAGCTTAAATCGTGAGATTTTAATCAAGTATATACATGAATGTTATGTTGGAATGGTTCAACATAAGGAAATTCTATATATGGGTCCATTATTTGCGTTCTAAAATTCGATTATGATTACGGCATCCCTTTTCATAATCTGAATTATGAGAACTTGGCAAATAGAAATAGAAATATTATAGCAGAAAGACTGGTCTAATATCATGTCTTTATGTGAGACATCATGAATCGTGTCCCATATGCTTCGGATATAGGATCGATTGCATGTGCTATAATATTCATCCTTTCTAAATTTTCCAAATGCTCAGGGCATTAAGAGAGGAAAAGTTTAGAATTGGATATGACTAATTTGATTAAGCAATTGTCGAGGACAATCTAAGGTTTACCAAAGATTGGTTGCTCAGGGACAATTAGTTGGAAGTATAATGTTAATTTTGGAAGGACCATATTGACATATTCTGAAAAGAGATAACTCTTGTTCAGAAGTGATATTCAAAATGAGAATATGGAAATATTCCCATAGGTGGAAGTTATTCATCAAAACTTTTTAAGATTAGGAAACTTAATGCAAGAAGGATGTTCAAAGCAATGTACTTTGAATTTGAGACTTCGTTTCCATGGAATGATCTCCATTGGAATACTCTGTAATGTCTGTTGACAAGTCTTTATGACTTTGTGCATAATCATTACAAGAGGATCAATGCATATAAGTTTATAATCTAACAGATTTTGGTAAATGGTAGGATTTGGAATTCTTGCATTTGCGGTAAGGAATTGGGATTGTGAAATGAGAATCATTGGAATTATGTTCAATCGATTTATTTCACAAAGTAAAGATCATAGACAAACTTAGTGTGCATACTTGGTGTATGGCATAACTAATATTTGGAAAAACATAGTGTGCATACTTGGTGTATGGCATGACTAGTGTTTAGAAAACATAGTGTACATGCTCGGAGCATGGGACAGTTAGTGTTTTAATTCAAGTATAAAGTTGATAGTTTGAAACAGTATGCAATGAATGATGGGTAATCAATATGGTGATAAATAAAAGGTGTGTTTATTTATATTCATAAGTTCTGAGACCATATTGGATTCGATTATTCTTGTGTTTCACTTTGCATGTTTTGACTTCCAGAATAACTAGGTCGTTCTTCCTGAATGAATAAGTTATTCAAACTATCCACAATTGGTCATATGTTGGAAGTAGATATGAATCAAGACTGTCATGGGTTGGCTTGTAGAGGTCTAAGATGTTGGACAAAGCGGCGCTACAACACTCATGAGTGCTCATAAGTTCTGAGTATTGGATTCAACCCACGCTCATTTGACTCACTTCATGGGTTTTATCACGAGTGATCATGAGACGATAATATCTTATATTCTTCAAACCTAGAGATATGAGTTGTTACTATGAGTTGGTTATACATTGATTGCATGGTAACTCGATGTTATAAAACGTGCCTTTCTGTATGATTCAACAAGTAGTAGAAGAAGCCATATGAGTCGAAGTTTGTCCATTCCTTTTACCCTTAAAGGGATGAAAGCGATATATGTGGGCCCCTCGATGATTTAATGATGCACATGTGAGTGCTTGGCCAAGCCAGGACTGATTTGATTTGTTCAATCAGTCAGTCATCATGAATCGAAAATCGGGAAACAACAAATGGACAGAGAGAATGATTTATAATCCATGTCTCAGTCTATATGATATCTAGAATGGAGGAATATATGATCCCTTATCCAATGGACAAGTCATTAACGAGATCAGAGTTCAGTTACAACGTCAGAGTTCGACAGCGGCTTAAAGAGCTACAATTGTCAGTCGGTTCTTGAAGTCATACTCAATAATAGTTTTAGACTTATCCAAGTGGGAGACTGTTGGATTGGTGTCTAAGTCCATAACTATATTTGGTATCTACTTGACCCGATTGGCATGGTCCATTTGGGTTGCATGGCATCATGCATTTGGATAGACTAAAATGAGAGAAATAACACTTAAGGTTTATTAATATATTATAAGTTCTAATATATTAATAAGATTATTTAATTAGTATTGATCAAGAATTAATTAAGTGATCAAAAGGAGACTAATTAAATATATGGGTTGATTGTGTAAACCATCCATACTTGTATAGTGGGCTAATGCTCCATGGATTATCACCTAAAACCCATAGGATGCTCCATGGATGCTCCATGGTGTTTTGTACCCATGGATCATGGAAATGAAAGGCCATGACAACCAGGGTTTACATGGTGTAACCCTAATTGTGACACACTATATAAACATCTTATTCTTGTCAAAATCGGCCACCATGGCTACAATGAGAGAACTATGTGTGTATGGTGAGGGCTAGCCAACTTCATGAAGTGTATCATTTCTCTCTAACTTATTCCAAGTGTATTTGATGTTGTGTGAACCATTTGAGGTGTCACACTTGGGGCACTCGGCTCTTAAGCATCAATGAATCAAGCTACATAAAAAGGTATGTCTTCAAACTTGTTTTATTACCTAAGTATCAAAGATTGTATGCTAGATAGGGTAATACCTTGGAATATTCATATTTGCATGTATAATAGAGAAAACATAGATCCAAGGTATTTAGGGTTGCATGTACACTTAGGAGTGTTAGAATGCTCTTAACCCAACAATGTTGGTATTTTGGGGGAACTCACTAAGCTTTGGGCTTACAGTTTTGGGTTATGTTTCAGCTACCTCAAATGATCGCGGGAATGCGAAGGTGTGAGCGTGCACCTCCTCGTGTTTTGATTTATGATTTTGTGAAAACTCTGATATTAAACATGTTTTGAAAACTAAATTGTAAACAATGATGATTTATGGGATGGTTTTAGAAGTTTAATTTTTTCATGAATTTTATGGATGTTACAAGTTGGTATCAGAGCCTTGGTTTGAGTGAATTGGAGGAACACTCGTGTGAATCCAGTCTTAAACTAAGGAAAAAGATTCTTTCAAACAATTTTCAAATAGTTTTCAAAATAATCGAGGATGCGATGTGTACGATCAGTCGGTGCCAGTAAGTAGACCCCAAATTACCACACAATTATTTGAGATTATGTTTTGATATGTCAGAACAACATGCTAGTATTAGGATAGGGATCTTCAGGAATTGTATGATAGAATTGTCTGATTTATGATGCCCTGTCTCTTATATAACCCTTGATTGATTGTTGTATGACTCTTTCGCGTGTGAACTGGCTATTGAGTGAATACACTAACTCACATGCTGCATGGTTTAAATGATCTTAGTATAAGGGATTTGGTTCTGCTGTGCAGCTCTTGTATAAGTCCAACCATTATGGGATTGAATCTTTTAGCCTAAGATTGTTTAAACTGTGCGACATGTGATTGTATTCATGCGATAGTCATCTGGCACTAATGGAGGGTCATGTGGCAGTTAGTGGTAGGGTGAGTTGTGTGGGATCAGCCGACCCGTTGCGTTATGATTAGTGTTCCTCTAGGACGTGAGGATGGAGCGCATGCGTATGTCGAGTATTTGGCTTGAGTCTATAAGCATGCTAGTGTGTATCGTTGAGGTTGTTGTGATGATCCTCTGAGACGAATACGGGTAGGTGTGGAAGGTAGTATGGGCCCGTACTACTGACAGCACAGGACCCGTACGCGTAACAAGGAAGTCACGACCTCTAGGGATTTGTTGGGAGTTGGTTCCTCTGTTATGATATGTGTGTTTTATGATATCTCCCTGGTATATTTTCAGTATGGTGACGACGAGACGATTTGAGGCTGGATCTAGATCGGGATCGAGAACTAGAAGTCGGGGTGAGCCAGTTGTTTCTGAGGATAAGATCACGGACATCCTCCATGAGGAGGTTGTGGCTATTGTCCGGGGTTAGATACTAGAGATTTTTGGGTCTATCAAGACCGCGATGATGGAGTTCTTTGATGACAGATATGATTCTTTGTCTGAGGCTGCTGCTGCTGCAACGAGGCTGCAGGGATTGGTGTTTGGCGAGTTTTTCAGTATCGGGACTTCGACAATACGAAATCCCGACTTTTGATGGTGTTCAGGTGCCGATCTTAGCCATGAGGTGGCTATCTGATGTTGAGGGATGCTTTTTCACCTTCTTTTGCCCAGCTGACCAGAAAGTCAGGTGCGCTCTGAACCTCCTGAGGTCCGGAGCGAAGGACTGGTGGAGACTTGTTACAGGATCATATTCTGCTAAGTAGAGAGCTGTTGTATCTTGGGAGCAGTTCTCATAGATGTTCCATACTAGATATGTGTCGTGGGTGGAGCGTGAGAGGTTTGCCCAGGAGTTTTTAGACATGCGACAGGGGACAAAGTCGGTGACGAAGATCACCAGGATGTTTATAGTGAGGGTCATGTTCTGTCCTGAGTTTGCTTCGGAGCAGGTTCAGATGACCCGTTACTTGAGCATGCTCAATACGGATATCAAGTAGTTTGTTTCCACCCAGAGATATGATTCTTTGTTGGAGATGAAAGAGGCCGCCAGACGGTGTGAGATTGAGATAGAGCGGCAGACGAGAGAGCAGAGAGCGGCCCCGACGCAGTCGCAGCCAGCGCCGAAGCGGTTCAAGGCCGTTGATTCTAGATCTAGGGGTCAGAGAGGCCGCACTTGTGGGAAGTACGGTAAGGTTCATGACGAGGCTTATCGATCTGGAGGTGGGTGCCATAAATGTGGCAAGGAGAGGCATAATGCGAGGTATTACCGCCAGCTAGCCTCGACTTTGTGTACCAGGATTTGCTATCATTGTGATCAGGTTGGCCATGTGAAGTTCAAATGTCCATTGCTCGCCGCCAAGCCGGCGCAGGCCCCGATGCCAACTACTTTGAGGATCACAGATGGGTGTTAGGAGAGGGCGGAGCCCCCGCGGGCTCGAGGTCGTGCTTTTCAGCTTACTGTCGAGGAGGCCATAGCAGCTCCAAATGTTGTGACTGGTATGTTTCTATCTTTTATCTTGTTGATTATGTTTTGTTATGCTTATATATGTGCCTCTGTTAGGTACGTTCCTAGTGAACTCTTTGCCAACTCTTTGGTTGTTTGACTCGGGTGCGAGTCGGTCCTTTGTATCTCGTTCATTCAGTAGATAGTTTGATATGCCTATTAGGGAGTTAGAGTGTCCATTGCGGGTTTTTATCGGCAACGAACACAGGGTTTATGTTTCATCTGTGTATCAGGGTTGTGCATTGGAGATCTTTGGGATGCTTTACCCGATCAATATGATCCCTATTCCCATGGGGGTGTTTGCGTGATTTTGGGCATGGATTGGTTGATCCGATTTGGTGTTATGATTGATTGTGAGGGCCAGCGAGTGGTAGTTTGAACTCCAAGTGGGGGAGAACTGGTTATCTATGGAGAGGGCACCATGATGGGTTTAGGGTTTTGTTCAGCGGCTAGGGCTCGTCAATATATTCAGCATGGGTGTGCGGACTACTTGGCTTATGTGGTGGATACGCGTGTTGGGAATCAGATTTCAGTTTCAGAGGTCCTGGTTGTCATGGAGTTTGCAGACGTATTCCCAAAGGAGTTGCCCGATGTACCTCCCGAGAGGCAGGTTGGGTTTAGGTTAGGCAAGCAGTGCATCAGACCGAGTTGTTCTCCGTATGGAGCGCCGATACTGTTTATCAAGAAGAAGGATGGTTCACAACGAATGTGCATTGATTACCAAAAGTTGAACAAATCAACGGTGAAGAACCGTTATCCCCTCCCGCGGATTGATGGCCTCTTTGATCAGTTGAAGGGTGCATTTCGGGTTATCCAAGATAGATATGAGGTATGGGTATCATTAGGTTAAAGTGAGGAAGGAGGACGTGGAGAAGACTGCATTTCAGACTCGTTATGGGCATTACGAGTTCGTGGTGATTCCATTTGTGCTCACCAATACGCCTGCGGTGTTTATGGATTTGATGACTCGGGTATGCAGGTCGATGCACGATCGTTCCATTATTGTGTTTGTCGATGATATCTTGGTGTATTCCAAGACCAGAGAGTAGCACGAGGAGCATCTTTGTGAGCTTTTGGGGGGTTTTGAGACGAGAACGACTCTATGCCAAGTTCTCAAAGTGCGAGTTTTGGTTATGAGAGGTCCAGTTCCTTGGGCACCTCGTTAAACATAATGAGATTTTGGTTGATCCAGCCAAGATCGAGGCCGTAATGTAGTGGGAGGTTCCGAAGTCTCCCTCGGATATTAGGAGTTTCTTGGGTTTGGTAGGGTACTATCGGAGTTTCATTCAGGATTTCTCCAAGATTACGGTACCCATCATTCATCTGACGAGGAGGTGGTGGATTTTCGATGGGGCCATGAGCAAGAGTCGACATTTGAGACCCTTCGGCAGAGATGTGAGGTCCTGATTTTGACCATCCCAGAGGGAATTGAGGATTTTGTGGTATTCTTCCATCACTAGTCTGGGGGCAGTCCTCATGCAGAGGGGGCATGTGATAGCTTATGCTTCGCGGCAGTTGAAGCCGCACGAGATGCGATATCCTACCCATTATATGGAGTTGGGGGCAGTGGTTTTTGCCCTTAAGATTTGGAGACACTATCTTTATGGGGTCCGTTATGCTATCTACATGGATCACATGAGTCTGAGATATATTATGGATAAGTCGAACCTGAACATGAGGCAGCGCAGGTGGCTGAACATAGTCAAGGATTATAACTGCGAGATCTTTTACCTTCCGGGTAAAGCGAATGTAGTGGTGGATGCTTTGAGCCGCAAGTCAGCTGGGTCTTCAGATAGGGTATCGTGTATGAGGATATCAGTGGATTCCCCACTTTTTGATTGATCAGCGAGGCTCAGGCTGAGGGTGTTCGGGAAGAGAATTGGAAGAAAGAGAGGATCAGGGGTGAGATTGTTAGATTTGTATCGGATAGTCGTGGGTTGTTGACCCGATGTGGTTGGGTATGGGTTCCGATGCCTGGTGGGGTCAGACATATTATGTTAGAGGAGGCTCACAAGTCTCGATTTTCTATTCATCTGGGGCCAACAAGATGTACCGGGATTTGAGATTGAGTTACTGGTGGCCGTGTATGAAGAAAGAGATAGCCTGGTACGTGGAGAGATGCATGACCTGTAGGATGGTCAAGGCTGAGCATCAGAGGCCGTGTGGCAAGCTGCAGCCTCTGCAGGTTCCCATGTGAAAATGGGAGCAGATGTCGATGTTTTATCACCAAGTTGCCGAAGACGACAAAGGGTTATGCTATTTGGGTCATCGTGGATCGATCGACCAAGAATGCCCACTTTCTAGCGATTCGGGAGAGTTCTTTGGCCGAGAAGTTAGCTGATGTGTATGTTCGCGGGGTCGTTGCTCGCCATGTGGTTCCGGTCTCCATTGTTTCAGACCGTGATGTTAGGTTCACCTCCCGTTTTTGGCAGAAGTTACATGAGGAACTGGGCACGAGGTTGCACTTCAGAACTACTTATCATCTGCAGACCGACGACCATAGTGAGCGGACGATACAAACCCTTGTGGATATGTTGCCGGCTTATGTTATCGATTTCGGTGGGAGGTGGGACTCATACCTGCCTCTTGTATAGTTTTCCTACAACAACAGTTATCACTCCAGCATTGGTTCTCCGCCCTTCGAGGTCTTGTATGGGCGAAGATGTCGTACCCCGGTTTGTTGGGGCGAGGTTGGTCGTAGAGTTATGGGGTGGACCGAAGTGGTACTTCAGACCACAGAGCTGATTTAGCAAATCAGGAAGGGTAACATCCAAAATATTGAAGAGAAATTATTGAGAATAACCCTATTTCTAGGTCAACTCGATGAGTTGGAGGGACCAATTAGTCGTGTTGAAGATGGATGGATCGTGAGGGTTTAATGAACCAACTCGACGAGTTGGCAGCTGGGAAGGAAACCTTAATTTTTAGGGTCTTGCACCCTATTTAAAGTCCTTAAGTCCTTTTTCTGGCCTACTTATCAACCTTCATTGTTTTCCAAACCCTAAATCGAGTTGTAGCCCCCATCATCAAGTTTTTGGAGCCTTGGAAGGAAGTTTGGTGTTCTCTTTGTGCATTGTGAATGAATTAGAAGATCTTGAAGTTTCTAGCATGGAGAAGGAAGTCTTGGATCCAGAATCACTCCATTTCTTGCAGTCACTTTAAGGTATCATGTTCATACCTTGACTTATGGATGATTGGATCTCCTTATTTTGGGTTTTGTTGTGTTTTGGCCTCTTTTTGGGGATGATGATGGAGTAAAGTCACTTTAGGGGTTGTTCCTTCAGATCTGAGTTAGTTTTGGTACCCTTGAGCTTAAAGGTGCAAAATTTATGAGGATTTTGGTGTCATGCATGCATTAAGTCAATTATTAAGTCCATTCCAAGCTTAAGAGCTTCATTTAGACATGCATGAACGTAAAGTTGGCAACTTTACGTGGTTTTCTAGCCCAAGGAAGTCAGATCTATGTTTTAGAGTCATGTCCTAATGGATTAAGTGCTTAATGTGTTAAGAGGTGGGTTTCTGGCGAACTCGGCGAGTTTGTTGGATAAACTCGGCGATTTAGCTCGATTTTCCCTGACATTTTCAGATTGATAGAGGAACTCGGCGAATTGACTTGGTTTTTCCCAATATGTGCAGATTGATGGAGAAACTCGACGAGTTGAAGGACAACTCAGCGAGTTGGGTCAACTTGGACCGTTGACTTTGACTTTCGATTTATGTATTTGACCAAGTTTGTCCCAAGAGGTACTTGAAGTAATCTGAATTGTAATAAGGGAAATTATGGGCTTAGGATAAGGCCCATATGGGGTTGGACCCAATTTGGAAAATTGGGCCATTAGTGGGCCTTTATGGATCTTTTGGTTTTGGGCCTCAGTTTTGGTTCATGTTGGGTCAGGGGTAAAATGGTCATTTTACCCCAAGTATGGATTATGGATTATAGCATGGAACCCATGTAACATCCCAAATTTCGAGTCCAAAAAAAATTCATTTTAATTAACAGATTATAAAACATTCATAAAAAAACTGCGTAACAATATATCATTTTGTGAATTAATGTATCATGTCTGAAAACCCAAAACATATAATAGCAACATGTCAGAGTACAATCCCAGAATATCTCAAGTGCGGAAAAGCAATGCGTGTGTGTATGATGTGCCGCTACCGCGCCAGCTCTTTCCCCTTCGCTGAAGAGGTACCTAAAACCAAAACTATAAACCGTAAGCACGAAGCTTAGTGAGTTCCCCCATCGTACCACACACCATACAATAACATACTGTCAGGCAATTCTGGGGTGCCTGACTACCCAGGTCAAGCCATTCTGGGGTGCTTGACGAACCCAGGTCAAGCCATTCTGGGGTGCTTGACGAACCCGTCGGTCTATTTCACCCGACTACCGGGGACTATTTCACCCCCTACCACTACCATATAACACACATATACTGCCAGGCAATTCTGGGGTGCCTGACTACCCAGGTCAAGCCATTCTGGGGTGCTTGACTTACCCGTCGGTCTATTTCACCCGACATCCGAGGACTATTTCACCTCCTACTACTACCACATAATATCATAGCATGAACATACTGTCAGGCAATTCTGGGGTGCCCGACCTACCCGTCGGTCCTAACGACCGAACTTGGGGACTAATCTCCCCTTACTACCACTATCACATATAACATATCATGCTAGCACATAAACATATCAGGTAGTAGCAAACATAGCAAACATAGACAATTATCACAAAGACAATCATCTACACCAACTCCTACTGGTGGGCCGACATTGTGGCCGTAGACCCACCGCTACTGGAAGGTAACTCACCTCAATGTCGTGCAGTGTTTGAATTATCCTCGGCGCACAAGTCGACCTCCCGTATAACATCTCGAAGGGAGGACGGTCAATACTCGCATGATAGCTATTATTATACGAGAACTCCGCCAACGGAAGGTAGGTATCCCAGCTACCTCCGAAGTCTAAAACACATGCCCGCAGCATATCCTCTAGCGTCTGGATGGTTCGCTCGCTCTGACCATCCGTCTGCGGGTGAAAGGCGGTGCTAAAATGCAGACGAGTACCCAGCTCGTCGTGAAACTTCTTCCAATACCTGGAAGTAAACCGAACATCTCTGTCCGAAATTACCGACACTGGCACCCCGTGTCGCGCCACCACCTCTCTGATATAAATGTCGGCCAGCTTCTCGGCCGAGATGCTCTCCTGAATCGGAATAAAATGAGCGCTCTTGGTCAATCGATCGACGATGACTCAAATCGAATCCACCCCCCGCGCGGTCCTGGGAAGCTTGGTGATGAAATCCATCGTAATATCCTCCCATTTCCACAGCGGGATATCCAACGGCTGCATCTTGCCGTGTGGCCTCTGGTGCTCGGCCTTGACCTTCCTGCAGGTCAAGCACCGCTCCACATACCATGCTACATCCCGCTTCATGCAGGGCCACCAGTAATCAAGACGAAGATCCCTGTACATCTTCGTCGCTCCGGGATGAATGGAGAATCGGGATTTGTGTGCCTCCTCCATCAGAACCTGGCGCACGCCTCCGAGGTATGGAACCCACACCCAGCGGTGTAATGTCAATAATCCCCTGCTGTCATAGTCGAAGGAGGAAACCTGACCCACTATACGCTCACTCTTCCGATGTTCCTCCTTCATAGCCTCCTGCTGGGCCTCTCGGATCTGCTCCAATAACGGGGTCACTACTGTCATCCGCATGCAGATATCTCTGATCGGCGCCGCCTTGCGGCTAAGCGCATCGGCCACCACGTTGGCCTTCCCCGGGTGGTAGAGGATTTCGCAGTCATAATCCTTCACCACGTCCAACCACCGACGCTGCCTCATGTTCAGATTCGGCTGATCCATGAGATACCTTAGGCTCTTGTGGTCCGTGTAAATGGTACAACGAACCCCATAGAGGTAATGACGCCAAATCTTGAGGGCGAATACAACAGCCCCCAGCTCCAAATCATGCGTCGGGTAATTCGCCTCGTGAGGCTTCAGCTGCCTCGAAGCGTAGGCAATAACGTGCCCTCTCTGCATCAAAACCGCGCCTAAGCCCGAAATAGATGTGTCGCAGTATACCACAAAATCCTCTACGCCCTCTGGCAGGGCCAAGATCGGCGCCTTACACAATCTCTGCCTCAGGGTCTCGAAAGCGGCCTGCTGCTCAGGCCCCCAACGGAAGACTACGGCCTTCTTCGTAAGCCGAGTCAAGGGCACGACTATCTTGAAGAAATCCTGGATGAATCTCCGATAGTAGCCGGCTAATCCCAGGAAACTCCGAATCTCAGATGGAGACTTCGGAACCTCCCATCTCATCACGGCCTCTACCTTGGCCGGGTCGACCAGAATCCCGTTCTGATTGACAAGGTGCCCAAGAAACTGCACCTCGTGCAACCAGAACTCACACTTGGAGAACTTGGCGTACAAGCTCTCCCTCCTCAGAGTATCCAAAACCTCTCGCAGATGCTCCTCATGTTGCTCCTGCGCCTTGGAATAGACCAAGATGTCGTCGATAAATACTACCACTGACCGATCCAGCATCGGTCTACATACGCGGTTCATGAGATCCATGAACGCGGCAGGAGCATTGGTGAGCCCGAAGGGCATCACCACGAACTTGTAATGACCGTAGCGAGTCCGAAACGCTGTCTTCTGCACATCCTCCTCTCTGACCCTCATCTGATGGTAACCTGAGCGCAAATCAATCTTGGAAAACCAGGATGCTCCCTGCAGCTGGTCAAAGAGGTCGTCAATCCTCGGGAGTGGGTAACGGTTCTTCACCGTCAACTTATTCAGCTCCCGGTAGTCTATACACATACGGTGCGACCCATCCTTCTTCTTGACAAACAGGATCGGGGCTCCCCAAGGCGAACTACTCGGCCTGATAAATCCCTTGTCTAGCAGCTCCTGCAGCTGCGTAGACAACTCCTGCATCTCGGGAGGAGCCAACCGATACGACGCCTTTGCAATCGGGGCCGCACCAGGAACCAAATCGATCCTGAACTCCACCTGACGCTCCGGGGGAATCCCAGGAAGCTCCTCCGGGAACACATATGCGTAGTCTCGTACCACTAGAACATCGCTCACTGATGTCTTACCCGTATCTCGGGTGTCCATAACATAGGCGACATACCCGACGCAACCCTGCTGAAGGTAGTGCCTCGTTCTCGCTGCTGAACACAATGTGGGTCCATGTTGTGGCCTCTCGCCCTGAATCACCAGTTCTCCCCCACTTGGGGTCCTGATCCGCACCAACTGCTGCGCGCAGTCGATCACCGCCCCATTGGGGCTTAGCCAATCCATGCCGATAATAACCTTGTTCCCCCGCAAAGGTATGTGAACCAAGTCTACCAGGTAACGCTCCTCGAATTATCTCAGCACACAATCTCGGAATACCGCTGATGCTCGCACCGATCGATCATCGACAATCTCTACCTCTAGAGGGCAATCCAACATGCCTGAAGACTCGGGAAACCTCTTGCTGAGTGCAAGAGAAACAAACGATCGGGTAGCACCCGAATAAAACAACACCTGAACTGGGATACCGTTCACATGGAACGATCCTAAACAGAGCACATATCAATATTGTAAACATCATATAAATAAATCAGAGGGAAAGAATCATACTCGTCACCACATCGGGTGCGGCGCGTGCCTCCTCGGTAGTCAACTGGAAAGCCCGGCTCCTCACCACTGGAGCCTCCGCCTTGCCCTGCCGGCCATCAGTAATCTGCAGGGTAGCTAGAGCTGGCGCCTTCACTGGCGCTGCTGCTGACAACTGGGGGAAACTGGCCTTCTTGTGGCCCCTCTAGTTGTAGTGGAAACATAGCAACTCAGATGTCTGAATAGTGGGTGCAGGGGCAGTACAATCCCTGCTGAAGTGTCCCGTCTTGCCGCACTTGTAGCAGCCCGACAATCCCAACCTACATGCTCCCTCGTGCTGCCTGCCGCACTTCCTGCAGCGGCCCTGTCCTGGATGGCCTTTTGGCCTACCGTCTGGTCCCTTGGGCTTCTTCCCCGAAGCCCCAGTCACGTGCCCCTCCTCTACCTTCCTCTTCCGGATGTGCTCCAGATCAATCTCCCTTTCCCTTGCCCTGGCAATCATGGAATCCAGGGTAGGGCAAGCTGAAAAACTAACATGCTCCCGAATGTCGGCTCGCAACATGTCATGGTAGCGGGTCCTCCTCATATCCTCATCTCCCACATACTAGGGCACTAGCAACGCCCTCTCCCGGAACTTGGCGGTGATCTCCGCCACAGTCTCCGTAATCTGTCTCATATCTAAGAACTCCCTCGCCAACTGCTGGAGCTCCACTGCAGGTGCAAACTTCGCTCTGAACCGAGTCACAAAGTCCGGCCATGTCATAGCCTCAACCGCCGGGGATCCCAGAGAGTCACCAACCGACTCCCACCAATCCCTGGCCCTATCTCTCAAGCATCCTGCTGCATATCTCACCTTCGACCCCTCAGGGAAGAAGCTGGTCAACTGTGCAGACTCAATGTCTGCAATCCACCGTCTGGCCACAATGGGGTCCTTCGCCCCATGGAAATTCGGCGCACCACTGCCCCTGAAGTCCTTAAAGGATAGTGTGCGTGATCCCGACTGACTAGTCGCCATGTCGCTCCTAAACGCCCGGAGGCGATCCTCCATCAGCTCGACAATCCCTTCCTTGATCGACCCAAAGATGACCGGGGTCGCATCAAGGATGCCTCTAGTGATCTCGGACGCGATAAAATCGTGTAGCCTCTCATCCGCTGGTTCGGAACCTGAGCCCGAACCCGATCCCTCCCCTGAACTGCCAACTGCTGGCCTCGGACGTAGTACCACCATTCTACAATGCATAATGACAACCGTCAATGATACTGATACATCTAGAGGGATCACATCCATCACGAGCTCCTTGGTCTTGCCTCAGCCTTTCTTGATTCAAGTACGGATCCTCTGCTTTCAGTAGTACGGGCCCATACTACCTTCCACATCTATCCGTACTTTCCTCAAGAACCGCCTTGACTCCACCAAGTCACTACTACTGTTACTGATCTCTACTACTCTCATCATAGGCTTACCCTAGGGAAACTCTCTGACAATACCTAAACCGGTCCTCAGCTGCTGAAGGCCTCCTTGTAATGCCAATTAGCCATTACCTGAATACCATCACATGTAACGAGGCTCAGATAATCCTTCAAGTAAAAGACTCGTCCCTACAACGGTTAGACTCAAACAAGAGCTGCGCAATAGGGTCAAATCCAATCCTCTAAGATTATCCAACCCTTATCACATGTGACTTAACGTGTCCACCTAACAGCTAACTCCCATCACTCAAAGTCCCACAAAGCACAAAGCAAGCAGCATTCAGACCAAAGGGATCGATCTCAAGCAATCCTATCCTCAGAACAGAAAACTTTACTAGCATACAATGCTGAGCTCATACTACCAGGCATAACCTAAACAGGCTATCCTATTACTGTCTACTCAATACTAACATGCAATTCTCATAAGCTGAAGCACATAAAGCAGGCACATAAGGCATCATTCCTAGATCCTTAGTCCTATTCTAACATGTTGTTCCACTGAAACTGATAAACATAATATAAACTTGTATGGGTACTTTGGGGAATACTTACTTGAGCTCGGCCGGTAGCGCACATCACACACTTCGTTCTTTATCAAAACTCTTTTAACTTAGCTTTTAGAAAACCATTTTTTTTTCTTGTAAAAATCTTTTAAATCCCTTGATTTGAGTTCAGACACCCCGAAGGTGTGTCTGAATCCCTCAAACCAGGGCTCTGATACCAACTTGTAACATCCCAAATTTCGAGTCCAAAAAAAATTCATTTTAATTAACAGATTATAAAACATTCATAAGAAAACTGCGTAACAATATATCATTTTGTGAATCAATTTATCATGTCTGAAAACCCAAAACATATAATAGCAACATGTCAGAGTACAATCCCAGAATATCTCAAGTGCGGAAAATCAATGCGTGTGTGTATGATGTGCCGCTACCGCGCCATCTCTTTCCCCTTCGCTGAAGAGGTACCTGAAACCAAAACTGTAAACCGTAAGCACGAAGCTTAGTGAGTTCCCCCATCGTACCACACACCATACAATAACATACTGTCAGGCAATTCTGGGGTGCCTGACTACCCAGGTCAAGCCATTCTGGGGTGCTTGACGAACCCAGGTCAAGCCATTCTGGGGTGCTTGACTTACCCGTCGGTCTATTTCACCCGACTACCGGGGACTATTTCACCCCTACCACTACCATATAACACACATATACTGCCAGGCAATTCTGGGGTGCCTGACTACCCAGGTCAAGCCATTCTGGGGTGCTTGACTTACCCGTCGGTCTATTTCACCCGACATCCGAGGACTATTTCACCTCCTACTACTACCACATAATATCATAGCATGAACATACTGTCAGGCAATTCTGGGGTGCCCGACCTACCCGTCGGTCCTAACGACCGAACTTGGGGACTAATCTCCCCCTACTACCACTATCACATATAACATATCTGTTGGATTAGGTGTCTAAGCCCATAACTATAATTGGTATGTACTTGAATTGACAGCAGCACAGTCCTTTTGGGTTGCCCTCAACCTAGCAACCGGACAAGGAAATTATGAAAGGAGAGATATTAATTTATAAGATTAATAAATTAATATATATATATAAATGATTTATTAATATGTTAATGGATTAATATATTAATTAGAAATCATTATGTTTAATTAATTGTTAGCCATAAATTAATCAGAATTGATTTTGGGGTTAAAAGAATTAATTATAAGGTGCAGGGACTAGTTTGCAATTATCTAATAGTTGAGTGGAAGGCTCTAGAACCCCCTTGGAAGAGGGTGGACGAAATCTTTAGGGGAAACCCTAATAATTTCGTCCATAGGGGCTTGGATAAGTCCCTTGGGTTTGCTTAGGCCCTAAGCAAAGGATAACTAGGGTTTCCCTTAAACCCTAAATCCCTCAGCTATATAAGGAGCCTCCTGGTTCATGTTTTTGGTGACTCTTTCTTTTGAAGAAACCCTAAGGCCGAGATTTTGCATACTCCCTCTCCTCTCTCTTCTTCTACTTTCCTTCTTGCTAGTTTGGGTGTGATTCCATTAGAGGCATTACACTTGTGGTGCTAAAGCTTCCAAGAAGATCAAGATCAAGATCAAGGGAATATCAATTGTTTGCTATAACAATTGAAAGGTATGTAAACCCTAAACCCTAGTTTGTTAATTTCGAAATTAGCCTCTCTCCTCTAGGGTTCTTGTTTTGGAATTCAAAGTTGTATGTTCAATAGTTAAAACATAGATCCAAAGTAGGTTGCATGTGAACTTAGGAATTGTTTTCTAGTTTATTTGTTGTACCTAAAACCCATCAGTGGTATCAAAGCCATTGTTGTTTTAAATTGAATTGCTACAATTGTTGAATTGCAAATTAGGGTTTATAGCTATTAAACCCTAAAGGCCAAATTTTCGATTTCTAGGGTTTTGGATCAAAGGGTTTTTTCGAAAACCCTAGCCTCCAAAGAACCCTAATCGAAATTAGGGTTAGGGTTTTGAAAACCCTAGCCTCCTCCCTTGTAAATTTCGAAATATGCTAGAGGATAACTAGGGTTTCTTGTTTTTGGATAATTGTTACTTAATTAGATTAATTGGATAATTATCCTTACCCTATTTTTCGAAATTAGAGGGATAAGGATTAGGATTAAATTAATTGATTAATTTAATTAGATAATCCTTACAAGATTTAATAATTTGATTAATAGTTAATTAAAAGATAAATATTAAATCTAGTTAATTGGTTTATTTAAATTTAAATTTAATAGCTTAAATTTCGAAATTTATAAACCCTTGAAGTTTTAAAATGTTTTAAAACACACCTTATATATATATTATAATTAAAAGTTTAATATTATATATGTATAAGAACATGGTCAGTCAAATTGCTAGTATGCCTCATTCACGAAGCTAATCTATAAGGGGGGTATAAGGAAACTGCCTATAAAATGGTAGTTGAATGGGTGTCCACTCTCACCCACCGCTTCCTTGATTAGTGGAGGGTCGTTAGCAGAACGGATTTGATAGGACAACTACTTCTCATTAAAAGTATAATGATATTAAAGAAAGTACTAGAACATTATTTTCAAAATCCCAACTCTAGTTACTTTAGGAAAAATGTGAAAAGTATGCTAATCCATGAAATTGCACATTATGCTTTATTGGTCGTTAGTGGAGCGTGTGTGGTTAACCAGCACACTAAAAGGCACTAATAAAGAGTAGCAATGGGTATCTCATAATTGTCATTTTGATGGAGCGTGTGTGGTTTACCAGCACATCAATAGTTAATGATAAAGACAATGAGGTTACCAAGCACATTTGCATGGTTATTCACATCTTGTTTGTGATCCTCGGCATCCCAGTCACAAATAGAAGAGCATAATCTGAGAATAAAACATGCCATTGAATAGTTTCAATGTATCTCAAAAGAATTAGGAATTTCACTTCGTTTGTTTCGTCTAATGGTGGAATTGGTGAATCGTCATTCACCTACCTTTATGAAATTTGCACTTGGATCTCGGCATCCCATTTCTAAGTTGTGAATCTTCATAGTTGGATCCTAACCTTGATATTATATCTTTGGGTTATTCTATTAAGGTATCTTGAAATCTAACTAAAACTTTCCTTCTTTTCAGATGTCTACTCCTGGAAACACTTCTGCTTCGTCCTCCTCCAACCAAAACTTCTCTTTGCTCAATATATGCTCCAAAGTCGTTATGGATGGCTCAAACTATAACGATTGGATGCGCAACATCAAGATGGCTCTTCGTTTCGAGAACAAAGAATATGTTCTTGAAAAGGAGCTCAAAGAGCTTGATGAGAATGAAGCTACTCCTGAAGATCTTGCTGCCTACAAGAAACATTACGATGATGCTACCAAAGTGGCATGCATCATGGTGGCAACTATGTCCCCAGAACTGCAGAGGTACTATGAGGACTACTGGCCTTTCGAGATGAACAAGGACCTTATGGAAAAGTACCATAAGCGAGCTCGTCAAGAAAAGTTCGAAGTAGTCAAGTCACTCATGGCTTGCAAGATGAAAGATGGGGAGTCAGTTGTGTCACATGTGCAAAGAATGCAACGCTACATAGAGCGTTTGGTCAAGCTCAATATTCACTTTGATGAGGAATTGGCCATTGACATGGTCTTGAACTCACTTCCTGAATGTTATGGTCAGTTTATTCTAACTTACCATTTGAACAATACTGAGCAGACCTTGGCCCAATTGCACAACTTGTTGCAGACAGCTGAGGCAGGGATGAAGGGTAAAAGTATACCCTCCACACCTGCTAGTGCCCCTGTTTTGGCTATTGGACAGGGAAAGGGGAAAAAGAGGAAAGGTCCTCCCAAGCAAAACTGGAAGAGCAAGGCTCAAGCTGGGTCATCTAGTAATGGCCCAAAGGCTAAGCCCAATGGTTCCACTCCCCATGTTTCTGATCCAAAAGAGGCAGTTTGCTTTTACTGCAACCAAAAGGGGCATTGGAAGAGATCTTGCCCACAGTATCTGCAAGATATCAAGGATGGCAAAGTGAAGCCATCTTCGGCAGGTATTTACACTATTTCTGCTAATAACTCATTATCTTCTCGTTCATGGGTCCTTGATACAGGATGTGGTTTTCATATCTGTTCTGATTTGCAGGGTCTAAAGGAAAGTGAGGAGATAGAGCGAGGAAGGATAAACCTGATCATGGGAAACAGAAAGTCTTCACCAGTAACCAAGATCGGAGTTTATCAGCTTCTGCTTAGTAATGATGTTAGATTAGATTTAATAAATTGTTGCTATTCGTCTGAGATGACGAGAAACATTATTTCATTTCATGCATTGTTCAGACAAGGTTTTACATATTCTTTTAATGATTTGAATGGTTCAATTTCTGTTTATAAGAATGGTGTTTTTATGTTTGAAGCTTTGCCTTGTAATGGTGTGTATGAAATAGTGACTTGTGTTGATAGCCTAGGAAATAGTGTACTTAATATTGACTTGTCTAATAGTGTAGACAAGGCATGCTTGTGGCATTGTCGTCTTGGACACATTAACAAGAAACGCATAGCCCAACTCCAAAAGGATGGAGTGTTGGAATCATTTGACCTAAAGTCAGATGATATGTGTGAGTCTTGTCTTTTGGGAAAGATGACAAAATCACCATTCACAGGGTCTTGTGAAAGAGGTGAAGGTCTGTTGGATCTCATACACACGGATGTGTGTGGACCCATCAGATCAACTACAAGAGATGCTAATCGATTCTATGTGACCTTCACTGACGATTATAGCAGATATGGATATATCTACTTGATCAAGCATAAGTCAGAAACTTTTGAAAAGTTCAAAGAGTTTAAGCATGAAGTCGAAAATCAATTGGGCAGAAAGATAAAGATACTTAGATCCGATAGAGGCGGGGAGTATCTTAGTATCGAGTTTAACGACTATCTGAAAGAATGTGGGATAGTCTCACAATTGACTCCTCCTAGGACACCACAGTTAAATGGTGTAGCTGAGAGGCGCAATCGAACCTTGCTAGACATGGTTCGTTCTATGATGAGTCGGGCTTCGCTTCCCATTCACTTCTGGGGGTATGCCTTAGAGACAGCCGCCCACATCCTCAATCTTGTCCCTACAAAGAAGGTTGCCAAAACACCTCACGAAATGTGGACAGGGAAAGTTCCCTCGTTAGCACATATTAAAGTCTGGGGTTGTGAAGCTTTCGTAAGATGAGAGACTCACGACAAGCTAGCAGCTAGAAGTGAGAAATGTGTTTTCATTGGTTACCCAAAGCAGTCTTTTGGATATTTGTTCTACAGGCCTAGTGAGAACGTGGTCTTTGTAGCACGAAGAGGAGTCTTTCTTGAAAGAGAGCTCATATTCAAAGAGGACAGTGGGAGCACTATTGACCTTGAAGAAATTCAAGAGTCAGCCGATGAAGGAACCTTAGATGACACTAGCACTCAACCAGAGGAAACAGTTCCTGTTGAACCAATCGATAACTCATTACCTCTTAGAAGATCCACTAGGGTGAGTGTGCCACCTGAGTTATATGGTTTTCATATTACTTCAGATGGTGACACATTCATAAGTGACAGAACACTGGTAAACTTAGATGAACCAGTCACTTATAAGGAAGCAATGGCAGGCCCAGAGGCTTCCAAGTGGAAAGAGGCAATGGACAGCGAGATTAAGTCCATGTATGACAACCAAGTTTGGAATTTGGTTGATAGTGCACCAGGTCGTAAGACAGTTGGGTGCAAATGGATCTTCAAGAAGAAGACAGACATGGATGGAAATGTACACACATTCAAGGCTCGACTGGTTGCAAAAGGTTTCACTCAAACCCCAGGGATTGACTATGATGAAACCTTCTCGCCAGTGGCTAAGATTAAATCTATTAGGATATTGCTCGCCGTAGCTGCCTTTCATGATTATGAAATCTGGCAGATGGATGTCAAGACTGCTTTCCTTAATGGGAAGTTGGCTGAGGATGTTTACATGAATCAGCCAGAGGGTTTTGTTGATGCAAAGTTTCCCAATAGAGTGTGCAAGCTTGAGAAATCCATTTATGGATTGAAACAAGCATCTCGCAGCTGGAATCTTTGCTTCCATGAGAAAGTCAAAGAGTTTGGTTTCTCTAGAAGTGAAGATGAGTTTTGTGTGTATATCAAGGCTAGTGGGAGTATAGTAACTTTTCTGGTGTTATATGTCGATGACATATTACTCATTGGTAACGACGTTCCAACCTTGAAAGAGGTTAAGTCTTGGCTTGGAAAGTGTTTTGCAATGAAAGACCTTGGAGAAGCTGCCTATATTCTTGGGATTAGAATATTGAGAGATAGAAAGAAGAGACTAATTGGACTTAGTCAGAGCACATACTTGGATAAGGTACTAAAGAGGTTTAGTATGGAAAATTCCAAGAAGGGAGAGCTACCTATCCAGAGCAATACCAAATTGAGTAAGACTCAATGCCCGAGTACAGATGTTGAAATAGATGACATGAGTCGTGTACCTTATGCTTCCGCTGTCGGATCGATCATGTACGCTATGACATGTACTCGCCCTGATGTGGCATTTGCTTTGAGCATGGTCAGTCGCTATCAGGGAAACCCAGGTAGAGCTCATTGGGTAGCAGTTAAGAATATACTCAAGTATTTGCGAAGGACAAAGGACTGGGTCCTTGTGCTTGGTGGCAGTGATACTTTGAGAGTAGATGGTTACAGTGATGCCAGCTTTCAGACGGATAGAGATAACTTTCGTTCTCAGTCAGGCTGGGTGTTTTTACTGAATGGAGGAGCAGTTACTTGGAAGAGTTCCAAGCAAAATACGGTGGCTGATTCTACTTGTGAATCAGAGTACATAGCAGCAAGTGAAGCGTCGAAAGAAGCAGCTTGGTTGAGGAACTTCATCGGGGATCTCGGAGTTGTTCCAACCATCCAGGAGCCTATGGAACTGTTCTGCGATAATGAAGGAGCGGTTGCCTTGACAAAGGAACCAAGAGATCATGGTAAGACCAGACATATCGACAGAAAGTACCATTTCATCAGACATAGAGTAGAAGAATGCCATCTTATAGTAAAGAGGGTGTCATCTAAAGATAACCCAACAGATCCTCTCACAAAGGGTCTGAGTAGGGATAAGCATATTCAGCATGCTAGGAGCATAGGACTGAAAGATGATATTAGTTTTAGTAGTTAGATTAGTTTTTGAAACTTGTAACAAAGTAAATGTAATTGACTTTTGGTGATTAAATAATAAAGTATTATTTATAAGTTTGGCTACTACCTTTTGTCAATTGTTTATTATTGTGTTTCATTTTTGCATGTTTTACTTCCTGAATAATGAGATTATTCAAACTCCACAGTCGCTCGTACTCTTGGAAGTAAGTAGTGAATTAAGACTGTCATGAATTGGATTGCAGATTGTCTAAGGATAGACATGGCAATAGAATTGCTGCAATGTTCATGAGTACTCAGAAATTGAGATTTGAGTATTGGATAAACCCTCGCTCAGAGTATTACTTCATGGAATTCATCACAAGTAATACTGAGACGATAATATCTTATAATCTTGAAACGAAGATATATGAGTTATAATTTACAAGTCGGTTGTGTATTGGTGATACGAAAACGCATCAGTAACTTGGTGTTATAAAACGTATTGTCATGCATAATTTGATGAGTAAAAGATACAAGCATATGAGTCAACGTTTATTCGTTCCTTTTGCCCTAACAGGAAAAGCGATATATGTGGGCCCCTCGATGATTTGGTGTTGACTTATGTGCTGGGCCCAGCCAGGACTAAATTGATGTGTTCGATTAGAAAGTCCTACATCATCACAAATCAGGAATCGGGAAACATAGATTCTGGACAAACAGATTGATTACATTCCATGTCTTTTGTCTGGGGATATCAAGCAGAACGAAGGGTTATATGATCACTTATCTTAGGACACGTAACTGACTGGGTCAGAGTTCGGCAGCAGCTTTTGGAAGCTACAATTTGCTGGTCAAATTTAGAAGGCATACTAGCAATTATAGTTACAGACTTATCCAAGTGGGAGACTGTTGGATTAGGTGTCTAAGCTCATAACTATAATTGGTATGTACTTGAATTGACAGCAGCACAGTCCTTTTGGGTTGCCCTCAACCTAGCAACTGGACAAGGAAATTATGAAAGGAGAGATATTAATTTATAAGATTAATAAATTAATATATATATAAATGATTTATTAATATGTTAATGGATTAATATATTAATTAGAAATCATTATGTTTAATTAATTGTTAGCCAGAAATTAATCAGAATTGATTTTGGGGTTAAAAGAATTAATTATAAGGTGCAGGGACTAGTTTGCAATTACCTAATAGTTGAGTGGAAGGCTCTAGAACCCCCTTGGAAGAGGGTGGACGAAATCTTTAGGGGAAACCCTAATAATTTCGTCCATAGGGGCTTGGATAAGGCCCTTGGGTTTGCTTAGGCCCTAAGCAAAGGATAACTAGGGTTTCCCTTAAACCCTAAATCCCTCAGCTATATAAGGAGCCTCCTGGTTCATGTTTTTGGTGACTCTTTCTTTTGAAGAAACCCTATGGCCGAGATTTTGCATACTCCCTCTCCTCTCTCTTCTTCTACTTTCCTTCTTGCTAGTTTGGGTGTGATTCCATTAGAGGCATTACACTTGTGGTGCTAAAGCTTCCAAGAAGATCAAGATCAAGATCAAGGGAATATCAATTGTTTGCTATAACAATTGAAAGGTATGTAAACCCTAAACCCTAGTTTGTTAATTTCGAAATTAGCCTCTCTCCTCTAGGGTTCTTGTTTTGGAATTCAAAGTTGTATGTTTAATAGTTAAAACATAGATCCAAAGTAGGTTGCATGTGAACTTAGGAATTGTTTTCTAGTTTATTTGTTGTACCTAAAACCCATCAATATCATGCTAGCACATAAACATATCAGGTAGTAGCAAACATAGACAATTATCACAAAGACAATCATCTACACCAACTCCTACTGGTGGGCCGACATTGTGGCCGTAGACCCACCGCTACTGGAAGGTAACTCACCTCAATGTCGTGCAGTGTTTGAATTATCCTCGGCGCACAAGTCGACTCCCTTCGACTCCTCGATCCCTACACGACGACCTTCAAGTCAACACACAGCAAGTACAACCCTAAACAGGGTCAGTCCAAGTCTAGTCAAAATCAACTTCAAGTTGACCCGACTCGCCGAGTTGGGCCGTCAACTCGCCGAGTCCCTCACCCTTTACTCGTCCTTATCCATGACCCGACTCGTCGATTTGGGCCGTCAACTCGACGAGTTCCTCCCTCACATGAACATCGCATGAAACTCATCCGACTCGCCGAGTTGATGAACAACTCGTCGAGTTCACCTTCATCTGATGAACAAGTTCTGTCCTCGACTCGCCGAGTTGATGAACAACTCGTCGAGTTCATCTTCATCCTTAAGAAGATTGCCTTGGACTCGCCGAGTCTGTTCTAGCACTCGTCGAGTCCCATGAACTCCAGGTCTAAAATCACGTCCAATACATTGGGTAACTCTTCCTGTCCGATTACAACCCTTCTAACACTCAACTGGGTTCCTTTGACTCTCAGCAGATATGGGGCTCAAAGCCTCGGACTCGTCGAGTCCCAAGAACGGACTCGTCGAGTCAGTCATGCCCACACTCTAAATCCTTGATTTTTGATGGACAACCTTTGATCAAAAGATAGATCCAAGCTTCTATAATCGATCTAGCACGTAAAGTTACAAACTTTACGTGCTTGCATGGGACTTTGAGCTCAAAAAGACGTAAAACAAGCTCTTAAGATGCATGGGGCCTTTCATGGGTGCAAAAGCAGTCCCCAACTGCCTTGTGACTCCTTTAATGACGTGATTCAGAAGCTCTAACCCCCAACCATGTTTGCAATCATGGTTGGCCATCAAAAGTGGCTTATAAAAGCCCTAAATCTCCCCAAAAAGGGATCTAACAAATGAAAGAGCAAGGTTACAGCTTTTTACCTTCAATGAACTGTAGAAGGTGCACAAACTCGGGTTCCCTTGGTCTTTACTTGCTTCCTCAAGCCTTTCTCCTTCCTTCTTAAGACCACAAGCACCAAAATCCACCAACAAGGCTTATATTGCTTCAATAACGGCTAGGGTTTCAATGAGAGGTGTTCTGGGAGCATAAGGGACGTTGTGGCCGACATAACATTGTTTAAATAGGGTGCAAACCCTCAGATTAGGGTTTTTGTCCAGTCAGAGCCTACTCGTCGAGTCCGGGACCCGACTCGACGAGTCCATCACTTAAATCCCGCGCCTCATCCCGCTTCTACTCGGCGAGTTGGTCCTTCAACTCGCCGAGTCCAAGGCCAAAAATGCAAAAATACTTAAATAAAAATACATACCAAGAACCAGGTGCTACAAATCTCCCTCACTTATTTCAGACTTCGTCTTCGAAGTCTGCTGCTCGATCCTGGAACAGCTCTGGGTAATGCTCCATCATCTCATCCACCGGCTCCCAAGTCCATTCCGAGCCCTTCCGGTGCTGCCATTGCACCTTCACGAGCTCCACCCTCTTGTTCCTCAGATCCTTCGATTTCCGGTTGAGGATCGCCACTGGCCGCTCAATATAATTCAGGCTGTCATCGACCTGAATGTCCTCTAAGGGTACCACTGCTGAGTCGTCCACCAGTTACTTCCGCAGCTGAGAGACATGGAAAGTGATGTGGATCTGGCTGAGTTCGGCTGACAAATCCAACCTATATGCCACCTTGCCCACCCGGGCTATCACCCTGAAGGGTCCAATATACCTGGGACCCAACTTGCCCCATTTCCTGAATCGGATGACGCCCTTCCATGGCGACACCTTCAGGAGAACCATATCCCCGACCTGAAACTCCAGGTCCGATCGACGCTTGTCGGCATAACTTTTCTGCCGACTCTGAGCAGTCTGAAGTCTGCTCCGAACCTGCTGAATCCTCTCTGTCGTCTTGAGCACCACTTCAGTGCTCCCCATGACCCTCTGGCCCACCTCACCCCAACATATCTTGGACAAAAGGTGACTTTTGAGAGAGAATTCCTTGGTCTAAAAAATGCCTCATATGAACTCCAAGAACATAGGTTACAATTTTAGCTATGGAGCAATATATATATATATATATATATATATATATATATATATATATATATATATATATATATATATATATATATATATATTGTAGGATTCCAAGGGTTATGGGTAAACCCTACTCCATACCCATGGGTTTATGATCCATGGTTCATGTGGCCCAACTCTTTATGTATCCATACATAAACTTAGTCCAACATGGATCATAAGCCCAATATATATATATATATATATATATATATATATATATATATATATATATATATATATAACTAATTCACACAATTAGTCCCCATTGATTTAATTAGTCTCTTTTGATCACTAAATTAATTCTTGATCAATACTAATTAAATCATATGATTTCATATTAATATATTAGAACTTAAAATATATTAATAAATCATAAATAACCTCTTCTCAAAAGTCCATCCTATCAAATTGTCCTGATGATATGCAACCCAAATGGACCATGCTACTCTCGGGTCAAGTACATACCAATTATAGTTATGGACTTAGACACTAATCCAACAGTCTCCCACTTGGATAAGTCTAATAACTATTATTGCAAGTACGACTCCACAACCCGACTAGCAATCGTAGCTCTTAAAAGCCGTTGTCGAACTCTGACCTAGTCAATGACGCGTCCATTAGATAAGTGATCATATATTCTTCCATTCTAGATATCACATGGACTGAGACATGGAGTATAATCATTCTCTCTGTCCATCTGTTGTTTCCCGAGTTCCGATTTGTGACGACCGACTAATTGAACAAATCAAATCAGTCCAGGCCTGGTGTCATCACTAAATCATCGAGGGGCCCACAGATATCGCTTTTATCCACATGGGGTAAAAGGAACATATAAACTTCGACCCAAATGCTCGCTTGTACTTACTTATAAAATCACATACAACAATATGTTTTATAACATCCAAGTTACTGGTGCGTTTACATATGTCAATGTGCAACCGACTCGCAACTACAATTCATATGTCTTCGTTTCAAGAATATAAGATATTATCGTCTCATGATCACTCGTGATAAAATCGATGAAGTAATTCAAATGAGCGTGGGTTGAATCCAATACTCGAATCTTATTCCAGGAGCACTAATGAACACTGTAGCAAAATTGTGCTATGACTAAAACACCTCTACAGACCCATTCATGACAGTCTTGCCTCAATACCTACTTCCAAAGTATGATCGACCGTGGATGGTTTGAATAACCTAGTTATTCAGGAAGTCAAAACATACAAAGTGAAACACAAGAATAATACTAATCCTATATGGCCCAAAGCTTTTAAGTCCCTTATTGATTACTCATTGTTCATTGTATAATGTTTCGAATGATCAACTTAATACTTGAATTAAAACAATAGTTATGCCATGCTCCAAGCATGCACACTATGTTTGTCTAAACACTAGTTATGTCATGCACCAGGCATGCACACTATGTTTGTCTATGGTCCTTACTTTGTGAAATAGATGAATTGAAAAACATTTCAATGATGCTCATTTCAAAATTCTAAATCCTTATTGCAAGTGTAAGAATTCCAATTTTTTGTCACCGCTAGAAAGTGTTAGATTCTAAACTATCATGCAATGATTCTTTTGTAATGTCTAGGCGCCAAAAGTCACAGAGACTTGACCAATGATACTACAAAATATTCCGTTTGAGATTGTTAGAAGACAATTCCATGGAAATGAAGTCTCAAATTCAAAGTACATTCCTTTGAACATCCTTCTTGCATAAAGGTTTTTAACTTTCTCATCTATTCTTCAACTCCCAATATGGAAACATTCCATATTTGCCATACGACAACTCATTATTAATAGACTTTTGTCTATTCGTAATAATGTCAATATGGTCCTTCCATTACTATAATTCCAACTGTCCCTTAAGCGACCAATCCTTGACGAACCTTAGATTGTCCTTAACAGTTGTTTAACCACTTTAGTCATATCTGGTTCTATTCTTTTTTTTTCTCTTAATGCCCTAGGCATTTAGAAAATTAGAACACGAGAATATTATAGCATATGCAATCGATCCTATACCCGAAGCATATGGGATACGATTCATAATGTCTAACATAAAGACATGATGCTTAATCACTATTTTGCTATAATATTTCTATTTGGCATGTTCTCATAATTTTGATTATGAAGAGGAATGCCGTAATCATAATCAAAATTTGAGAACGCAATTAACATTTCCATATATAGAATTTCCTTATGTTGAACCATTCTAACATAACATTCATATATATTTGACTAAATTTGATTAAAATCTCAATCTAAGCTTTTGGAATTAAAATGAAGTATAAATTCCTCTCCCTTAATCATAGCAAAACAACTTTTCAAACCCTGCAACTTTGCGAAATGAAACCTTTGTTTTCTATAATTAACATTGCTAACTTGCAACACTTACCATACTAATTATGCTACCACTAGCATAATAACTATTAACTTTACTAGCATAACACTTATGCTCCCACTAGCTTTGACATGTACTCAGAAATCAGTTGGACTTCTTGAAATCAAGACTTATTGACTTTCATTACCAAGGTTCAGATTTCTGATACGAGATGCTTCGATAAGACTTTATCTAGGCTTCTCAAACTCATACACCTTTCCTTAGATAACTCACATTTGTGTCTAAACAATTTTAGAACTTACAGCAATAAGTCTCAAATGTTTAGACTTTTTGCCATTCCTCACAATTTGAATTATGAAAAGGGATGTCGTAATCATAATCAAATTTGAGAATGCAAATATCACAACTTCTATCTCCTTAAAATCTTCTTAGTGAAAGCGTTTCCTCACCATCATTTTCATGAATCGGAGAGAAACCTTATGACACTTAGATTTTATGGTGTATGTGTTCTATCCATGTGAATTTGTCATAACCATAATCACAAGACAAGGTCAGTGACAAATCCAAGCTCATATGGACTGAACTTGTTCAGTCTTAATTTCTTGCCACTTGGCAGCCCAACGGCCTACCATGTTTTCCAAGTTGTTAAGCAGCTCACCCATACTGATCAATGAAACTTTCATTGATCCAGGTGCTTTGCCTTATGCGAACAATTGAGAACTCATAGAACTCATGTGCATAGTCACCTTTAACTGGAATGGGCACAAAAATAAGAATATGTCAACACGATAGGTTACAAACCTCAAGTCGTGTGCTAGTGATAAACAATAGGTTTTCTTCTTGATTAGTTCTTGAAACTTGTCAAGATCTTTAAGACTCCCACCGTCCTATTGACATATAAGATTCTCTGTCAAGAACCATTCCTTGACAAAACAAATATTCAAGAGTTAGTGTGGATTCTTATCAATATAAACACTTCACACAATTGGCCTTAGTTGGTCTTTGTTTTATCCAAAACATCACAACTTACCAATTTCAAATGTACAAGAGTAGAAAACTTTTACTCTACATTTGATAAGTGTTTCAAACCTTTCTTAAGATTATGTCACTCAAGGTTGCAATCTTGAAGTATTACTCTAAGACTTGTTTTGGGAACGAAGTATGGCTCATCTTCTTGATTTAAACTATTTCAACAATTCACGATTCCTCCTCTTAGCCATACAAATGCACTAAGATGTCTTTAGAGGATCAATTGTGATATGGTTTTTCCATAAACTTTAAGATGATCATAAAACACGATACTAAAGTACTCTCCCATCTTTTCAGATTGAAGAAACTTTTATCTTTCTGCCTAATTTGATTCTTCTCATTCGTTCTGCCATACATTGAACCTTTTCCAATGTTTCAGAATTATACTTAAACTTGTAAGCATAACCATGTTTACTTATCGATCTTTGTGGTGGATCTTGACCAGTGCACACCCAGTGTACCCGATCCCCTAGTCCTTCACTTGACTCACATATACATGTGAACAAGGAATTAGTCTCAATTTACCAAAGATGAAAATTCTCATTCACCATACAATACAATTTGAATGATTCCAAGTTTCTGTCCAATTGAAACTTTGGTGATGATAATCTTTCCTTATTTGGCAAATACTCGACACTACCACAAACGAAAGAATCAAATTCATGTTGCTAACATGGAAACATACAAACATCGATTTCCACAAATGCCATTGCAAGGAGATATAATAAAAATAAAACAAAATTTTATTTATTTATAAAATATGGAATTTTTTTTCCTTACAATGCAATTACAAATGAAAACTATGTTATTACATATTTCCTAGCAATCTATCATAACTCCTAAGCAGCAGCTCAAAAATCCGATCTTCAAACCATGCGATTGAAATCCATATTTGCGATCAGATTCAACATACTCTTCCTTTAAGCTTCCTTCACTTTGCATGATCATACAAAACATCAAAATGCAACCTTGTCACATCATGTATTAAGAATCAACAATTAGGAACTTAATAGAGTTAGATAGTAGACTTACCTGAAGCAGAGTCAAACTTTTCGATTCTACCTTTTCTCAGATCTTTCAGGTAGTCAGGGCAGCTTCGCAACTAATGTCCCTTCTCTCGGCAATAGAAACATATAGGCTCTTTGGGAATGGTACACGGGACAATCTCAAACTTAGCCTTTATCTTTCCCTTGGAAAGAGAAATCTTTTCTGGACTTCCAATGTTTCCATTGCCAATGTCCATGGAAGTTTGGGGAGTAGATCTTCTAATCAAATTTGCTTTTCTAGTACGCCAAATCATTGTTGATTCAGTAGCAATAAGCAAATAGGTAAGATCAATAAGGGTCATGTCATGGTCTGTCACATAGTAGTCCTTAATGAACTCACTATATGACTCGGGAAGTGATTGAAGAAACCAGTCAACTGCCAACTTCCTCGAGACAACGACACCCAATACTCTCAGCCTGTCAATATGTGACTTCATCTGCAAGACGTGAGTACACACAAGCCTTCCATTTTCATGTTTCATTGCAAGTAGGGCTTGAGTGACCTTGAATTTTTCAAGTCTTTGAACTTGTGGGTTAGGGAGAATAATTGGATGAGGTGGAGGAAGTGAAGTATGACTTCCACGATCCAACCGCGGGACATCATCTTCAAGATGAAAGTTTGTTCCAAAAGATTTGGGAAGACCATAGTTGTCTGAACTAGACATCTACAATGGGAGAAATTCAAGTTAGTTAATTTAAGTCCTTAATATAAAACCCGAATGAAATATTAAGGCTAGGACCCAACACAATATTTTACTATTTGGAATAGGGATGCCGTAATCCAATTGCAAAATATTCGAAGGTAGGTAAATGACGATTTACCAATTTCCATCACGAAAAACGAAAAAGAATTTTAGGTTTTAAGTGAATTGAAATTCCTAGATCCTTTGAGATTCATTGAAACTTTCAATGGCATGTTTAAATATCGATTGTGCCCTTCAAGTTTGTGACTGGGATGTCGAGGATCACAAACAAGGTGTGAATAACCATGCAAATTAGCTTGGTACACCAAACGTTACAACCACCTAATCAATGTGCCGGTTAACCACACACACTCTATTGATCTATGATTAACATCAAGCTACCCTTTGCCATGCACTGTCAGTCTCAGGTTAGTGTGTCGGTTAACCACACACGCTCCACTAACGACTTAACAAGATGCAAAGTACAATTTCATGAGTTAGCACCAAATTCACATTTTCCTAAGTAACTAAGATTGGTAATTTATAAGTGTTTAGTTACTTAGTATTTCATTATACTTTTAATGAGAATTTAAATGTCTTGTCAAACCCGTTCGGATAACGACCCTCCACCAGTCAAGGAAGCGGTGGGTGAGAGTGGACACCCATTAAACTGTCATTTTATAGGCAATAACTGTAATGCCCGTATTTCTAGGCTAGGCATTCATATTGACATTATAGTCTAGGTTAACCTTTGTAACTCGTTTTGAAGAAATGAAAAGGGATTATGTGAATTATGTGTTTTATGCTTAATTATTAGGGTTTAATTAATTAAGAATAAAAATGAGCGTCAAAAATAAATATTAGATAAAGCCGATATCTATTAAGAAAGTTGTAGTGGTCATGACAAGGATTACAGATATATAAAGAATACCAAAATCCGAGTTATAACGAAGAAGTTATGACCTGTCGAAGTTTCACGACAAAACCGGTACGGTGCCGAATGTCGTAAAAAGTGAGTTTTTGATAAACTACTTTTTAGCCTTAGTGATTTAAACGAAAGTCGTAGTGCTCGTTAAACCGAGATTATGTATAAAAAGAACGCCCAAATCTAACTTCGTATGAGGAAGTTATGATTTTTCGAAGTTTCAGCTTAGCAGTAGACAGCTAAAAACTCGAATTTTGGATCGAGTGATTTTTAGCCGACACGAACAAAATGAGAATCGAAGGTCTCGTCAATAGTAGCACAACGATAAAAAAGACAGACGAAAACGGACGTCGGATGAAGAAGTTATGAATTTTTAACGGATTTCCTGTCCCGGTTTGTTAAAAATAATAATATAAAAATTAAAGTCAAAATTAGCCGACGAAGTCTAAACAAAAGTTGTAGAGCTTAATTTTACCTACGCGTGCATATAAAGAACGTCAAAAACGGAGCTCGTATGCGAAAGTTATGGATTTTAGAAGTTTTTGCACAAAAATCGAGAAATTTCGCATAGGTGGCTTCGGCCACGTCACCCTCGCCCAAATCGTGCCACGTGTCCGAACTGCTGAGTCATCCGAGGCCACCTGTCGACGCGTGTCGCATTCTCTTCGGACCGGAGGCTCGGCCAATCAGGAGCTGCCTCGTACCCTCTTGTGACATGTCCGAGTCTCGCATATGGTGCCACGTCCGAAGCCTCGGACTAGACCTCGGTCTAATCAGAGGCCGACACCGAGCCCCTCGCATGCGCAGCCCACGTGCGAGCCACCTGCGCTCCTTCGCCCAGCTGCTGCCGCGTGTCCTCGCTGCTGACCCCCCCTTCCTTAGCCGACTTCGGACCCCCTATAAATAGAAGGCTTGCGAGCCTTCTCGGATACTTTTGGAAATTTGTCCATTTTCACCCCTTTTTCCATATTTCCTTCATTCTAACATCCCCCAAAGCCCCTGTATCGATTCAGAAGCCCGAAAAATTTGTCTTTTCGGTTTCGAAGCCCGACCCTTGCAGAGCCCGGTTTCTCAATAAAACTCCCGGTTTTATTAGAAACAAACGTTTTAGGAAACGAATTGTTGCCCGATTTTCAGTAAATCAAGTGAGTGTATAGTCACCTTCATCTTACACCTAGATATGAAGTATTTTATATAAAATACGTGCTACGTGTAAATATATTAATTGTTTAATTGAGGTGACTGTTGAATAGATGTTTTATACAAGTTTTAAACTGTATATGTATTTTTATCTACAAATATGTTGGGTAAAACATGGGTAGATAGTTGATGCGTGATGAAATAAAATGATGAGAGGCCTCGATGTGATTGTGATCCAGTCATCTAGCGGAGTTTGGATGACGACCACAGACTTTTCTAGACAGTCCAGTGGAACGCTGGCAGGCTCGCAACCTGTAGGTGTTAATGAACTTGGGTGTTCATTCGCTGTACTCCATCCCCCTCATGGTTGCCTTTAGGACATGTATGGCTGAGGAAACCCCTTAGCAGTAGTGTCCATCCCGATGATATTCTTTAGGCTAGGTCCCTTGTGATAAGTGTTTAGGGACGTAAAGTGAGGATAACGGGAAATGGGTAATCAGGGTTATTGTTGATTGATGAACTTAATAAGTTTATTATTATTGTGGGTTGAAAACCCTATATGCTCACCAGGCTCCCAAGCCCGACCCACTCAGCTTTTTATGTTACAGGTAGTGGACCCCGAGCATAGTCGGAGGATGACGAGAGATTTTTGGATTATAGGCCAGTAGTTGTAAATAACTGTTAAAAGGCTTATAATGACTTGTTTATGCTTTTGATATGTATCGGAACATGACATCCCGAGGTTTTGATATGAAATGAAATTATATATTTCTTAAAGAAAGGTTTTGACAAAACTTTTATCATGTTTTGTATTGGGGACCAATTCCGCAACATCTTTTAAAAGAATTTCTCTGATTTTATTTTAAAAAGCATAAATTAAATCGGTCTTTTCTGGCCGAGAAATTTGGGATGTCACAGTTGGTATCAGAGCATTATTTTAAGCGAACTAAGAAATTGTAGGATTTCTAGACTTAAACTTAGAATGCTAAGTGATGATTGTGAGATGAGTGTCTACCATATCTTAGACACGAGCACTAGTTTATTTTAGGAAAGATGCCTAAGATGCTTTTATGTGCTAAATGTTATATGTTTGCCATAAATGCCATTATTTGTTCGGATCTATGGTCTGTTGCCGACCGGATCTGGAAACCTTATGTGTGTAGGATTCTAAGCGTACGATTACGATATTAGAACCAACATATAAACGTTTCGGAGTGATAAGGGAATTTAAATACCTATCGAGGATAAATACCTAAATTCGCCTTATTCAGTATATAGATTATAATGGCAAGAACTCGCAGTGGAGTTGCAAATGCAAACGGAAATAGGGATCAACAACCTCAACCTCAAGTAGTTGAGCAAGTACATGTTGTAGGAGCTGCACCTGAGCTAATGACGATGGATGGGGTACAAGCGATGATGCAGATGATGTTAGATCGCCATATGGAGGAGATAAGGCGATTACTACAACAGAATAGGGAAGAAACTATGATACCTGTTGAACAGCCCGAGTTGAATGAAGGGCAATCAGTAGGAGGGAACTACAGTGGGACTCTTGGTCAAGCCAACCCACCGGTAGTTAGACAAAACAACCAGGATGGAGGAGTTGATGGATGCGGATGCAAATACAAAGATTTCATGGCATCTAAACCACCGTGTCTATCTGGAAGTCCGACACCGGTGGAAGTCATGAATTGGATCTCCGAAATGGAGACGATGTTTGAAAGTTTTGAGTGCAGCAACAAACAAAAGACCGCACTTGCAATTCCTCTGTTAAAATCTGGTGTATTGAGCTGGTGGAAGTTACTAGCTGATTCGATGCCCAAGGGAGAAGCTAGCAAGATGTCTTGGGAAGCTAGCAAGATGTCTTGGGAAGACTTTGTGGTACAACTGAAATTGCAATACTGCTCCGAGCAGGATCTTCTGGAAATTAATAATGAGTTCCAGAATTTAAAGAAGGGAAAGATGAGCGTTACTGAATACGCTGCTAGTTTTACGGAAAAGATGAAGCTTGTTCCTCATCTAGTTCCAACTGAACTCTCCAAGGTCAACAAGTTTGCCCTCGGATTACTAGCGGACTTTGGTCTGATGGTTAAGCAAGCAACCACTTTGAAAGCCGCCATCTGGGCTGCTAAGAATGTTGAGATTCAGATCAGAGAGAAGGGTCTGGAGAAGGCAGAAGTTGGTGAAAAGAGAAAATTTGAAGGAACTTCAGGTTCCAACAAGAAAAGCAAATTTTCTAAGTCCAAGAAGTTTGGAGGAGGAGGAGGCGAAGTGAAATGGTGTGAGAAGTGCAAGAAAAAGCACTCTGGGAAATGTAGTGAGGGGGTGACTTTCTACAAATGTGGAAAGACTGGGCATTTTGCCAACGTGTGTCCGTCCAACCAGAGGATATGTTTTGGGTGCCATGAAGAAGGGCATATTTTCAAAGACTGTCCGAAGAAGAAGGATGCAGCAAAGCCCAATCTTCCACCAAAGCCGAAGGCGAGAGCCTTTCAGATGACACTTGAAGCTGCAAAAGAAGAAGTCGATGTCGCTTCAGGTACCTTTCTCGTAAACGAATTGCCTGCCCAAATTTTGTTTGATTCTGGAGCCAATTACTCCTTTATTTCGCATGAATTTGGTAGAAAACTAGCTTTGCCTGTAGATGTTGGTGCATGGAAATGCTCCACAAATAATGAGTGTTTATTAGGTTGTATTTTCCCTTTATGTACTTATGGTGTAAATACTCTCCCTCCTATATAAAGGGAGAGTTGGTCATATCTTATTAGTTAGCTAGCTCATTTACTTTTCTTAGAGTTACACTTTTCTCACAATGTAATCTCTAGAGAGAGAAAGTTGGTGGGTTCTCCCACCCAGGGAGAGTTTCTCTCCCACCATGATCTTCATGAATATTATTATTATTCTCTCTTGTTCTTGGTCTCTTTTTATGAACTCATAATATGTTCTTCGTGTTCATACTTCCAAAAACACGATTAATCTCGAGATATCTTTCTTCCGCACTCACCGTTCGTTATAAAAATGGGTCTCAACAATTGGTATCAGAGCCATAGTGGTTGCTTTTTGAAAACGGAACTCTGATTTTCCAAAAGGCTTTCTATACCACTTAAGCTCATTTCTCAAAAAAAAACAACTTCAAAATGGCACAATCGTTATCTCTGAATGTTTCCAACAGTGTTGGTGGTTCTAACCGAGCCCCAATACTGGTAGCAAATGAATATCATCACTGGTCACAAAGAATGGAAAGGTACTTGAGAAGACTTGGTAGAGATGTATGGCGATCCGTAGAAGAAGGACCACATGTCCCAATCCTTACACCTGTTCAAACCGACGGCGCTACAACCAGATTAGGAGGAGGTCAACCAGTCATGAGCCGTCCCACCAAGGATGATCTCGATAAAATGGAAAATGATGTTGTTGCTTTTTATGAAATCTCATGTGGAGTTGCTCCTGACAACTTCAATATTATCATAAATTGCAAATCAGCAAAAGAGATACGGGAGGTTCTCAAGAATTTGTACGAAGGCTCAGAACAAGCACAAGACAAGAAGCTTAAAACCGCACTCAATGAGTTCAACAACTTCAAAGCTCATACTGGCGAAAGTTTGGAAGACTCCTTCAAAAGGTTCAACCTGATAGTCACCAAGTTATCCAATGCGGGCACCATCAGCAGTAACCATGAAACCAATCTTCAGTTTCTTAATGGTTTGGGAAGACATTGGACTACGGCTAAGATGATAGTCCAAGGCGATAGAAAGATTCACTCTTTGTCAGTCTACAAGCTCTATGGAGAGCTGCAAGCACAAGAATCCACCGTACTCAAAGACTGTGCTGACTTTGGAGGACCACTTACTCTCATAGCACAAACTCCACCGCAGTCACCTTACTCTTCCTCGTATGACACTCCACCGCAGTCACCTTACTCTTCCTCGTATAACACTCCACCGCAGTCATACGAAGCTGATTCAGAGTATGATGATGAAGAAGAATTTCAGAAGGCTATTGCTCTGGTTAGCCAACAGTTCAACCGTCTACCACCTCCTTCCTTCCGCAAGAATCAACAGTTCAACAAACCTCCATTCAACCGTAACTTCGGTTCCCAGAATAACCATTCTCGATATCCCAAAAGTTCTCATCCACCACCGCAATCTCAAAATAATCAACCAAAGGAGGTACCGCAGTCTCCTCAAACCACTGACTCCGGTACTCCTTCAGAAGACAAGACTGATGTTGTAATTTGTCACAAATGCAATAAAGAGAATCACTTTGCAAGAGATTGTAAGGCCAATGTAGTGAAAGACAGAGCATTCTACCTTAGAATGGCTCAAGAGTTGGAAGATAAGGAAAAAGCAAGGGCATACGTGGCCCATGTCAAAAGAGACCATCAAGTTTGGTCATCCGGAGACGAAGATGAAGCCATCAGCAATGTCAAAGGAAAAGGGAAAATTTGCATGCTGGCCATTGCGGATGATGATGGGTCTACAATGCTGACCAAGAACTACTGCTACATGGCAAAGGATGGAACTCTAAGCATCGTCGAACAGGTAAAACTCATGATCCAAACTCTAAATTATAACATGCATGACTGTCAACCCTACATAGATGATCTTAATGACACGCGTGCTGCCGTCCTTACAGACTATAACAAAGCCTTAGATGAGAAGAACATTGCGTCCCAAGAGATGTTCCACATAAGAGGACGACTGGATAACAAAAGACTTAAGATGGCTATGTTAGAGAAGGACCTAGAGTTAGAAAAAGATGCAAGAATGTTAAGTGAAACCCAATTAGAGATAGCTTTGAACCAGAGAGATTTAGCTCAGAGCGAAATTGTACGCTTAAATCTCTTAATTGAAAATTTGTTTAATGAAAGTGAAGCTATTGAAAATTTGGTGAACAATGGAACCGTGGACAATACATACAATTGGGGTTGGTCAAATGGATATCCTACCGTAATGGATTCCTCACCCCGGTTCAACAAAGACAGACTGTATGTCCCTCCTGACCGAGAATTTCATTTCCCAGTCAATAACAAGACCTTTCCTAAAGATATCAAAACTCACTTTGGTAGACTGCATACTCTAAGCAATAATTGTGTCATTGAGGAAATTGTGCCTGAAGTTTCGGGCACACATGTGATCTAATCCCTATCTGTGGCACCATCTACCCAAATTCTCAAACATCATCCGTAGTTGATGAAGAAATTGTCATTGAAGGTCCCGAAGTCTCAAAAGACTTTCCACCGCTGTCCTCAGACCGCAGTGAATCACACTGTAGCCAAAAGTTCCACAAAAGTCACACTGCAGTCTCAACTCAGACATACTCTGCAGTAGTTAAAACGTCACTACCGCAGTCCTCAACAAAAGGAACTGTGACTCTTTAGGCGATTCATCATGAATTACCTATAGAGAACTTTAAAGTGGGACAATGCTCTCAGATCCCAGAATCTTCAAGTTCGGATGACTCAAGCCCACGTTTTCAAAAACACTCTAAGAATTCCAGGAAACCGCAGTTGAACAACAATGACTGCGGTTCACCAAAATCCTTGGCCAAAAAGGCCTTAAAAGAGGAAATTAGATCTCGAGGCACAAACAGACAAATTTTTTCAAAAATTAAGAAGCATGTCATAATTCCAAAGTCCAAGAGTCCAGAGACATTTGTTTTCTCACACTACATGTCAAGAAACTCTCCTACCAAGAAAACAAACAATAAGGAATGTCAAGTTTCATCAGTCATTCCTAGTTCCTCTAACAAAAATCAAAAGAGTGTGAAGTCTTTTCAAAACAATGGTTTTCAAGTGTATTCCTTGGACGACCCAAAATGGAAGGGTATCTTACCCATTCCAACACTTTTAAAGTCACATCAGAATTTCAAAAGATGGAAAGGTATTCTACCAACTCCACCAAAAAGAACTCAGAGGTCTACACGTGCCAAATCTTTTCAAAAACAAACTTTTTCAAAACCCAACAACACTCATGTCAGGAGTTACCCACCTCGGACCGGTAACAAGTCCAATTCATCTTTTAAACCGCTGACCAAACATAGTGTCAGATCAAAAAACAAAACCTCTTTTTGTAGATGTCAGTGTAGTTGTCAGAAGGATTTATCTTATGACAAATCTAATCGGAGTCAGAAACCTCTTACTCTTTCAAAAACTCACAACACTCCAGATCTGCTCAAACACCCAGGACTAGGACTAAAAGTTGACAAGAGACCTGTCCCTGCAACCTCGGTCCATGCATCATTCAGAAACACATCAGTTGCCCCAGGCTCCAAACTAGTTTGGATGCCTAAACTAACCGTGTAATTCTCAGGCTTTGTGCAAGGAGGAACAAGAAGATGAGTGGTTAATTGACAGTGCCTGCTCCTTGCACATGACCGGAAGGTTAGAGTGCCTTCGGGATTTCGGGCCAATATGCAATGGTGGAAATGTCACATTCGGCAACAATGCGAATGGTGTCATCCACGGTTACGGTGTTCTCACTACGGGGAACTTTTCCATTCAGAAGGTTGCTTATGTAGAAAGCCTCAAACACAATCTCATCAGTGTTGGCCAACTATGTAAAGCAGGACATCGTGTTGAATTTGATGATCAATTTTGCTACGTAATGACAAGTGACAGGAACACATGCCTGATCAAATCTCGATCCGAAGGTACCATGTACCCTTTGGATGTCTCTCTGATCATTGGTAGACCGCAGTTGTGTTTCCTATCCAAAGCTGTATCTGAAGTCAGCTGGCTATGGCACCGAAAGCTAGCTCATCTCAACTAAAGGTACATCAACAACTTGGTCACCGGAGAACTAGTCTGCGGTCTTCCTATTCTCAAATTCAGCAACGATACTCTCTGTCCGGCTTGTGAATGTGGTAAACAATCCAAAGCAAGTCACCCTCTAGTAATGGACTCTTCTATTTCTGAACCACTGGAGCTATTGCACATTGATCTCTGCGGTCCATCAACCGTAGCCAGTCTCCACCACAAGAAGTACATACTGGTTATTGTTGATGACTATACACGCTTCACATGGGTCTTCTTCCTCAGACTCAAATCAGAGACACCGCAGGTTCTCATCAACTTCATAAAGGAAATGGAACTTCAGATAAAGCTTCCAGTAAGACGTATCCGCAGTGATAATGGAACCGAGTTTACTAACACTCTTCTCAACAGTTTCTTGGTGTCAAAGGGCATCACTCACAACTTCTCAGTCCCATATACACCGCAACAAAATGGAGTAGTTGAAAGAAGGAACCGCACACTAGTAGAAGCAGCCAGATCCATGCTTAACTTCGCCCATCTTCCTCTGTACTTCTGGGCTGAAGCTGTAGCAACCGCATGCTTTGTCCAAAACCGAAGCATTGTGTGCAAACGCCTCAATAAAACACCATATGAGGGCCTTAACAACCGCAAGCCAAATGTTCGCTTCTTTCATATTTTTGGGTGTAGATGTTTCGTGATCAACAACAGAGATCAGCTCAACAAGTTTGCACCGAAGTTTGATGAAGGCATATTCCTTGGTTATTCCACTAACAAGGTTGCTTATCGAGTGCTCATCAGGCGTACAAGGCTGATCATTGAAAGCTTCGATGTGAAATTTGATGATTCTCACATCCGCAACGCCCCTCCATCCACTGAAACCACTGCAATCATGGAAAGCGATATTCCTGCCTCTTCAGGTCCCTTAAATCTAGTTGAGGTCAATTATGACGATCTTTTCGACCCTGTTGAAACGGCGAAACTATCAGAGGTTCTTGTGTCACCCGCAGCTCAACAACAACACGCTAATGTTTCTGGACCACCTCTATCTGAAGTAGCATCTCTCAATACTTTCACCTCTCCGGTTGAGGGGGAAAGCTCTACTCCGGATCAAGCAACAACCGTCGAGGTTCCAGTACCTGATGTTGTTCAAAGTCCCACCCGCAGAGAAGCATTACCATCAAACGTATCTTCGGATTCGGATGATGAAATCATAGAAAACATTGACACTAGAACCGATCCAAGGATTATCACTCTCCCATCCGCAGTCCAGGGGGAACCTTCTCAGGTTCCAGAGGAACTCCCATCAGCAATCCAGGGGGAACCTCTCCCACCTGTTCAAGAAAACTCCACTCTCGTTCCAACAAACCAAGATGACTCAGCAGGATGTTCTCAAATACAGGGGGAACTGCCATCTCCAACCGCAGATTCTTCTGATATTCAAGATATTCCCTCTACCGCAGCTGCTGATCATCTGCAGCCCCGTCTACATGTATGGACGAAGGACCACCACCAGGTCAAATCATCGGCAACCCATCCGCAGGCATCCAAACTCGATCTTCCCAGGACCTATCTGACCACTGCCACTACGCATCATTCATGTCCTCGGTAGAGCCCAGAACGATCAAAGAAGCATTGCTTGAACCTGACTGGATAGCTGCAATGCAAGAAGAGATAGAAGAATTTCAAAGAAACAAAGTTTGGCAGCTCGTTCCGAAGCCACGTGGTCACTCCATTGTTGGCACTAGATGGGTGTTCAAAAACAAGTTGGATGAATCTGGTGCGGTAGTCAGAAACAAGGCAAGGCTAGTTGTAAAGGGGTATAGTCAACTTGAAGGCATTGACTACGATGAAACGTATGCTTCGGTAGCACGCATGGAAGCTATCCGGATCTTCCTTGCATACACAGCCCACAAGAACGTCAAGGTACACCAAATGGACGTTAAGAGTGCCTTTCTCAATGGGGAACTAAAAGAAGAGGTTTATCTTCAGCAACCTCCAGGTTTTGAAAATGTTGAATTCCCAGACCACTGCTACAAGCTTGAAAAAGCAGTCTACGGTCTGAAGCAAGCCCCAAGAGCATGGTATGAGACTCTTTCTGAATTCCTCGTCTCATCCGGGTACAAGAGAGGAGTGATTGACCCCACGTTATTTAGAAAAGCAAATGGTGACCACCTTATGCTTGTACAAATATATGTGGATGATATCATCTTCGGTTCGACTGATCAAGGCATGGTGGATGAATTTGCTAAGCTCATGACCAACAAGTTCAAAATGAGCATGAATAGAGAGATCAATTTCTTTCTAGGACTTCAAGTGAAACAAATTCTGCAAGGGATATTCATTCATCAAGAGAAATACACCACTGAACTTTTAAAGAAATATTCCATGGACAACTGTTCTTCTGCTAAGGTCCCCATGGCCTTCGGTTATAAGATCTCTGCTGATCCCGCAGGCGAATCTGTGGATCACAAGACTTATCGAGGTATCATTGGTTCTTTGATGTACCTCACCGCAAGCAGGCCAGACATTGTCTTTGCAACTGGTGTATGTGCAAGATATCAGGCGGACCCAAAAGTGTCACATATGACCGCAGCCAAACAGATACTACGGTATCTGAAAGGAAGCAAATCTCTTGGTCTATGGTACCCCGCAGGCAATGACTTCAGCCTACAAGCTTTCACAGATGCGGATCATGCCGGATGCAGATTAGATCGCAAAAGTACTTCAGGAGGATGTAAATTTTTGGGTGGAAGACTTGTCAGCGGGTCTTCAAGGAAACAAAGTTGTGTTTCTCTTTCTACTGCAGAAGTTGAGTATGTGGCCGCAACCAGCTTTTGCTCTCAAGTCCTTTGGATGAAAACTCAACTAATGGACTACGGGTATAGAATGCTGCGGATACCGATCTATTGTGACTCTGAAAGTGCTATTGCTATTTCTCACAATCCAATTCAACACTCCAAGACTAAGCATATTGAACCACGGTATCATTTCATCAAAGACCACATATTGAAAGGTAACATTGAACTCATATTTGTCCCTTCTCATGAAGAGATTGCTGATGTGTTCACAAAAGCGCTCGACTCCACAAAGCTTAACACCTTCCTGCAAATGTTAGGAATGATGAATCCAGACCCGCAATTCTTTTTGAGTTGTTAGCTACCGCAGACCATCCTTGGTCTCCGTTGCGGTTCTAACTGAGAGTTACTTATGATAGATGGTTTTGGTACCGCAGTCTAGGTACCGCAACCATATATCATACTTATCTCTCATGGGTCTTTATTGTCTATTATTACTAATCTTTATACAAGTGTTTCTTCTCAGTTCCTCACTGCAGTCTTTTCCTTGTCCATCCGCGATGACGTTCCCAACCGCAATGAAATTTCCATCCGCGATGACGTTCCCAACCGCAATGAAATTTCCATCCGCGATGACGTTCCCAACCGCAATGAAGTTTCCATCCGCGATCATTGTGATAATTTCTCAACTGTTTCATCAACGCTTGAACCTTTGTGTGCTATTTAATGATCCTTCATTAAATAAGAACATTAAATAAAAAAAAACATTCCCTTGAGAAACTGTCTCATTCTCTTTCTGAATAAACCTTGAGTCAGACCTATTTTAGGGATGATGACAAAAATAACGTGTTTCCATAAACACATCATTAATCTGTCTTTTCCTCTCCCAGCACGTCCCATCCGTTACAACTTCCTTTCCCCTCACCCCACGATTACCTGACACATTGATAGATGTCTGACTTTTCATTAAATGCAGCCCTCTTTTAGTAAATCTCCCAAATCTTTTTAAACCGTTTTAATTATTTGTGGCTGAGATTTAATCCCAAATTCAAAGATTCCCCCCAAATACCAAACGACGTTTGTACCTTATTTTTACCTTTTACCCAGGGTTAAAATCTTTCAACCCTTTATAAACCCATCTTCTTCCCCAAATTCACTTTACGCTTTCTGAACATCGATCATTCCCTCTCAAAAAACCTTCAAGAACTATGTTTTCTATTTTTTCTCTCAAACTCCAACAATGGTGAAATCAGGTGCATCAAAGAAGCAATCCAAGGCTTCAAGCTCAGCGAATCCCACTGGTTCCGACTCTCCAACAATCGCGTCAAGCAATTTCCGAGCAGTGTTTGAAGATCATTCTTCATACAATGCTCCAACCAAGCTTATGATCAAATTTCTGAAGAACCATCAACTCTTTGGTCCCTTCGACGCATTTACATATGTTGTTCCAGTCTCGACCCTCTTCAAGTGTGCATTCTCAGCTTATCGCCCAAACGAAAACCCCCAAGAAGTTCATCTCAACCTAATAAACGATTCTTTGGTCATATTGTCCAAAGAAAAGTTTCTCACTGCTATAAACCTTCTGCTTCATCCATCCATCAAGATCTTTTCTCCTTTAATGGCGGACATTACCTCTGCACTCTACCAAATGGGGTATCAGAAACCAATTCGAGGGATTGGTGAATTCAAGAAAAATCAGTTGCCTGCGGTATGACAGTTTGTGTCATTTTGTCATCCGCTGTCTATCCGGCAGAACCGGAGGCATAGACAACATGGGACTCAGGCTATTGGAATTGGTGTGGAGCATATTCACCGGACACGACGTAAACTACGGGCAGATCCTATGGGACGATTTCCTTCAATACATTCCCAAAGAAAGCCTAAGGGAGAACCCAACCGAGCTCACATTTGCACGATTCTGGTCACTCTGCATCTCAGACCTGCATGCGGACGCTGGAATTGATATGGGCAGTGACATCAACTTCTTTGTCACTAAGGATCTCAAAAGGTACAATCCTTCTTCTGATCAAACTGTTTTTGGACCTATCCGCAGACTCCCTACCCACATTCTTTCTACACTTGGTCTTGAGACTGCTGATGTCTCAGATCACATAGAGGCTACGGAGGGTATTGCCCCATACCCTTCTACCCCGCCTCTTCCATCCGCAGCCATTAACCCTGAAGGTACCGCAGTCCCTTCAGCCTCTACACTCTCCAATCTTTCTCAAAGAAGAAAGCATTTGGCAACCAAGAAGAAACAAAGGACACCCAAGAAAGATGCTCCCAAACGAACCGCACCCACGAAGAAACGAAAAACCAAACCTACCCCAATCCCATCTAGCAGTGATTCTGATGAGGATAGGCAACCGATTGCTATCCTTAAGAAAAGAAAAACCGATACCTCTGGCCAAATGCGTGACCGGACCGATGCTGAAGCCTCTCAAAAGGCTCCAGTAGTCCTTGGGGTGGCCGCAGACCCATTCAACACCACAATCATTTTCCAATCAGACTCAGAAAGTGAGTCTGATTCACAACATCGTGGAGACTCCCCCCCAGTTCACTCCCAAGGGGATGATACTGGTGCACGCCCTAAGGTCTCCAGGGCTTCCCGACTGCATTTCTTTTCACCCGAGGAGTTGCGCTCCATCCTTTCGAACGTCACCCAAACACTACAAACACCTTCCCAACCGCAGGGCACTTCTTCCGCCCATGCCAGAACTGAGCCGAGGCCACACTTGACCACGGGTCAAGGAGACCGAGGAAGCTCAGGAAATCCTACTCTGCTTATATCTGCAGCAGGTGGTTTAGGCACGGTGAGCACAAACGTGCAAGGATCCGTGGACCCGAAGGACACTTCGGTGCATTTCCAAGGATTTGACGGAGAAGAATCTAATGACTCATGGTTACGGTACACACCTGTAACCGAGTCAGACAAAAAGAAATATGCTGCCTTCAGAAGGGCATTCCAAGCCCGCAAGGAACAACAAATCAAGCAGCAACAACAAAAGGAGCAGGAAATCCAGTCCGTGGCACGGTATTGGGCAGACGTAATCAATAATGCCAATACCGTAGCCACCATTCTCAAAGTTCTAGAGTGGATGGACGAAATGGCTAAAACGATCCGTAAAGCTCAAGCAACAGGTGCAGTTGCAAATACCTCCAAAGTAACTCCAACTCCCAATCCAATTCCCACTCCATCAGTCCATGGATCACAAGACGAAGGAACCGCAATCAAACTCAGTTCAGCTCCCACCTTCGGTCTTGATGATGACGACGTACAGGAAGTCAACAAGCCCAGCCCTTCAGATGATGACCTCATGATGTTTGATGAGGAAGAGGAATCCATCGGTTCTCAACATTCAACTTCCAAGCCAAAAGAAAAGAAGAAAAAGAAGAAGAATGTTGTCACCAGGAAGGAGTTCATGAGCTTACAAGCCAAAGTTGATCAGATCCTAGCTGCGGTCAAGCCAACACAACCGCAACAAGAAGACACCCCGGGACCGCAGTCCCTGATCGAACGTATTGAACGTTTGGAAACAAGGGAACGCATGGCTGCAGAGAGAATTTCTCTCAAAGTGGAGATGGGGATCCGGTCCCTTGACAACAACCGCAAGGCCGACCACAAGGAATTTATGGCTGCAGCGGAACGCCTCATCACTGAGGTGACCGCAATCAAAACGGATCTCCAAGCGGCCATCGCGGATCAAGCCACTCAATCTAAGAAATTGATAGATGAGACTCATACTGCTTATGAGTCCACTATCTCTGTTCTTCAAGCCACAATTAACAGACTGCAGAAATCCCTGTCCTCCAACTTCCATGGTCCCGAGATCCTCCAGCTCACAAAAGAAATCCACAAGCTTCTCTTCAGCTCCTCCATTCCCAATAATCAACAATTGGCAGAAGCCCTCAAAGCTCAATTCCAAGAAGTCTATGCCAAGGTTGATGGACTTAAGCAATGGCTTGAGGAAGCTCCTCCGTTGCATCCCTCAAGAGGGGGAAGTGAAGAAGAATAAGAAGTCCATCACTCTGAGTAATCCATCTCTCAACATCAGAGCCCTCCCATCATCACAGAAAAAATTCCCACACCGCAGCCTTCACCGCAACCATCTCAACATACTCCATCTCCTCACACTTCACCTCAAAAGGAGTTCACTCCCAACAAGCCAGAGACTCCTCCTCAGTTCAAAGACCTTGCGGAGAACATGTCATCTCCAAGCTCAACAGACTCCCCTGCTACCGCCCAAAGGAAACACGACTGGAAGGCAGCCAAACTAGCAGAGCTTATCTGGAGAGAATGCGGTTTTGATACCATGATGGATGAATCCTTGATAAATTCTTGGATCAATCCGCACCGCAGGCTGCTGGATGAAGACTACCGACCCCACCTTACCTACGCTGAACCCCCCTCGGACGGTTACTGGGATGTACCAATTTCACCAAATGCCAAATTCTTCACAGTATTTGAGCAATTCGACCGCAGCCTTCCTGACCACAAGAGACTGCCAATGGAGTTTGAGAGACTTAATCTTTTTCACGCTAAACATGCCTCCTCCATTGAAAATATATGGTCTAACAATAGACCATCCGTAGTCAAGAACTACAAAGTCCGGAAGTTCATGAAGGCTGACTACATCCAGTACACCCTCACGAGAAGGGAGCATGACTACGTCCGCACCCAGGCAGACTTCCCTTGCATGAATCCGGAAGAAATCTTCCTCATTGCCAAGGTGTTTCAAAACAAATCAGAAAAGCACCCCAAAATGAAGATTGCGCTTGAAAAGGCCAACACTTTTCTGAAGGAAACTGTCTGCGACTTTGCCAAGATAAATGCATATATCTACCCCACCATCCTCAAGAAGTTTGATCTCCCACCTCTTGAACCTGTGCCAATGACTACCGAAGGCTTTTAAGAAAGATCCTTAGGCGCAACAAACTTTCCTGAACTTGGAGTCATATTCAAAAGGAAGACTGACAAAGTCAAATATTTCATTCCTATGACTGCCATGCATCGCCTCACAAGAAAGCAGCTTGACATCTGCAGAGTCGGAGTTGAAAGATCGAAGCATACTACCGCAGAAGTCAAATTCGAGATCTTAAGAAGGATCAATTGGCTGGAAAACATCAGGAAGTTTTGGTGGATCCTGATCAAGTTTCTCAAACTTGATAGCTGAACCGAAGTTAAAGAGGTCACTTAGGGGGAAATTGTTGAATCATAAAAGTGACCCTCTTGAACTTCAGCTACCGCAACCATTTCTGCTACCGCAACGGTTCAGCACCCGCAGTCATCTTGTTCATCAGCAACCGCAACCGCAACCGGAGTCAATCTTCCGCAGTCAATTTAGCTAGATTACTTTACTTGTCTTTATTGTAATACACTCTATGGACCAGTATGCCTTGCATGGCTACTCATAGAGATGTAATCTAGTGTTCTTCACGAGTCTCTATAAATAAGAGCTCATTCTCTTGTATTTGATACAGATAACTTATGCATCTATTCTAAATACACATTTCTGAAGTTATCTTTTCTATCTCTCCATTACTCGTCTCTTTCTACTTACCAGAATTCATCTGAATATAATCTCTCTTCGGAGCAAGTCTTCTGTGACTTAATCACTAAGTTTGATCTTCCTTATTAACTTGGTTTGAATGCATTCCTCGTTATGAATCAACTTAAGTGTATACTTGATATAACAATTGTTGTCATTTCTATTTCTTTACTTTTCCGCAACTAACTCTCTAACTATCTAACTATAACTTATTTATATTGTTGTTGAGCTTTTAGATCCTTTGAGATTAACTATTCCGCAATCTACTTGTTCTAACATTTGTTCAAGTGTGTCTCTAAGTTTTTCTCTCAACAGTAGATAGACTAGTTAATGCTATAATAGTCGAGATTGCTAGTGGCAAGTTTGTACCTGTTAGCCATCGTATGAAAAACATCCTCATTGACTTGGATGGGAATAAGTTCCACGAGGAATTATTGCCTATCGAGTTAAATGGATTCGACATAGTTTTAGGAATGGATTGGCTTAGCGCTAATGATGCCGAAATATTGTGTAGGAAGAAGATAGTAAAAGTAAACCCGCCAGGGAAAGAGTCGTTTATGGTGTATGGAGACAAACGCAGAGTAAACTCTGGAATCATTTCCCTAATGAAAGCCAGAAAGTGTTTTGGCCAAGGGATGTACATCATATCTAGCGTTCGTGATCGATGCTAAGAAGGAGAAGAAGGAGGTGCAGAATATTCCGGTGGTGTGTGATTATCCGGAAGTCTTTCCCGAAGATCTTCCCGGATTGCCCCCTGATCGACAAGTAGAATTTCGTATCGACTTGTTACCTGGAACGACGCCGATAGCAAAAGCACCGTATCGATTAGCACCAACAGAGATGAAAGAACTTATGACACAACTTCAGGAGTTATTGGACAAAGGTTTCATTCGACCTAGTTCATTGCCCTGGGGAGCCCTGTGTTGTTTGTAAAGAAGAAAGACAGGAGCATGAGAATGTGCATCGATTACAGAGAGCTGAATAAAGCAAAAATAAAGAACAAGTACCCGTTGCCGAGGATCGATGACCTGTTCGACCAATTGCAAGGTTCGAGCTATTTCTCGAAGATCGATCTTAGGTCAGGATACCATCAACTAAAGGTGAGAGAGCAGGATATCGAAAAGACTGCGTTCAGAACAAGATATGGACACTATGAATTTTTGGTTATGTCGTTCGGACTAACCAATGCCCCAGCAGCTTTCATGGATTTGATGAACAGGGTTTGTAAACCATACCTTGACAAATCCGTGATAGTATTCATAGAAGATATATTGATTTATTCAAAAAACAAGCAGGAGCATGAAAAGCATCTGCGTGAGGTGCTAGAAGTTCTGTAAAAGGAGAAGTTGTATGCAAAGTTCTCCAAATGTGAATTTTGGATTCAAGAAGTCCAATTTTTAGGTCATGTGGTTAACCAAGAAGGAATAATGGTTGACCCAGCAAAGATTGAAGCTGTGATGAAGTGGGAACAACCAAAAAGTCCTACGGAGATTCGAAGCTTTTTAGGATTAGCTGGATATTATCGCCGATTTATCCAAGGCTTTTCTTCGATTGCTACTCCATTAACAGCTTTGACCCACAAAGGAGCTACTTATACTTGGAATGAGAAGCATAAGGAAGCCTTTGAGAAGTTGAAGAAGAGATTGTGTGAAGCACCGATTCTTTCGTTACTTGAAGGAGTTGATGACTTCGCAGTTTATAGTGATGCCTCTGGAGTTGGGTTAGGATGTGTTCTGACCCAAAGGGATAAAGTGATAGCGTATGCATCGAGGCAATTGAAAGAGCATGAAAAGAACTACCCCACTCATGATCTGGAGTTGGCAGCGGTAGTATTCGCCTTAAAGATATGGAGGCACTATCTGTATGGTACTAAATGCAAACTTTTCACTGATCATAAAAGCCTTCAATATCTCTTTAATAAGAAGGAATTGAACATGAGGCAACGGCGCTGGCTAGAGTTACTCAAGGACTACGACTGTGAGATACTTTACCACCCTGGTAAAGCGAATGTTGTTGCTGATGCTCTCAGTCGGAAGGTGAACCTTGAAAAGAAAAGGCCAATAGCGTTGAGAATTGAAGTTGTCTCTACAATTATGGAAAGTATAAAGAAAGCTCAGGAGGAAGCTTTAGAGAAAAATGACCGGAAGGAGGAACGTTTGGGTAAAACGTTGGTGTTTGATACAAACGGTTAAGGACTGAAGGTATTCAAAGATAGGATTTGGGTACCTAAGACGGGAGGAATAAGAGATCTTCTGATGGAAGAAGCTCACAAGACCATGTACTCGATTCATCCCGGCAGTATGAAAATGTATAGGGATCTAAAACCCTCTTACTGGTGGCCGACGATGAAGCTCGATGTTGCTAAGTATGTGGTCGAGTGTGTAACTTCTACTAGGGTTAAGGCACAACATCAAAAACCGTATGGGAGTTTAGAACCTTTACCTGTACCCATGGGTAAATGAGAAGACATCACCATGGATTTTGTGACTAAACTGCCCAGAACAAGGAATGGTCACGACATGATTTGGGTGGTCGTTGATGGCTTCACTAAGAGTGCGCATTTCATAGCCGCTAACGAGAAATGGTCTATGGATAAACTTGCGAATTCTTACGTGAAGGAAATTATGAGGCTTCACTGTGTTCCGTTAACGATTATATCCGATCGTGACAGCCGTTTTACCTCAAGGTTTTGGAGGAGTCTACAAGAGGAATTGGGTACCAAGTTGTGTTTGAGTACAACTTACCATCCGCAAATCGATGGTTAGAGCGAACGAACGATTCAAACATTGGAGGATATGCTGAGAGCATGTACCCTAGAATTCCAAGGTAACTGGGATGAACACTTACCTCTAGTAGAATTTTCCTATAATAATAGTTTCCACTCAAGCATCAAGATGGCACCTTATCACGCTTTGTATGGAGAAAAGTGTCGAACGCCATCATGTTGGCTGGAAGCTGGGGAAAAGCAGTTTATGGGACCTGAAATAGTCCATCAAACTGCTGAAAAGTTGAAAGTGATTAGGGAAAGGATGTTAGCAGCTCAAGATCGACAAAAGAGTTATGCTGACAAGAAAAGACAACCGATATCCTTCGAAGTTGGAGATTCGGTTTTACTAAGAGTCTCGCTGTGGAAGGGACTTATAAGATTTGGTAAAAGGGGAAAGTTGAGTCCAAGGTTTATTGGACCATTTAAAGTTCTTCAGAGGATCGGGAATCAAGCTTACAAGCTAGAATTACCGGAAGAACTGGAGGGTATTCATAACACCTTTCATGTGTGTTATTTGAGAAAGTTCACGGGAGATGTGCCCGACATAATTCCCATTTCTGAATTAAGGTTGGATGAAAACAAGAGGTTGATTGAAGAACCTGAGGCAATCATTGACCGTAAGACTAATAAGTTGCGACGCAAGATGGTCGATTTAATGCTGGTGCGATGGAAACATACGAATGGGCCAAATCTCACCTGGGAAACAGAGAGTGACATGATGAGTCGCTACCCGCATTTGTTTGTTGATGTGTGATTCCGGGGACGGAATCATCCTAAGGGGGAGAGAATTGTAATGCCTGTGTTTCTAGGCTAGGCATTAATATTGACATTATAGTCTAGATTAACCTTTGTAACTCATTTTGAAGAAATGAAAAGGGATTATGTGAATATTATGTGAATTATGTGTTTTATGCTTAATTATTAGGGTTTAATTAATTAAGAATAAAAATGAGCGTCAAAAATAAATATTAGATAAAGCCGATATCTATTAAGAAAGTTGTAGTGGTCGTGACAAGGATTACGGATATATAAAGAATACCAAAATCCGAGTTATAACGAAGAAGTTATGACCTGTCGAAGTTTCACGACAAAATCGGCACGGTGCCGAATGTCGTAAAAAGTGAGTTTTTGATAAACTACTTTTTAAGTGATCTAAACGAAAGTCGTAGTACTCGTTAAACCAAGAGTATGTATAAAAAGAACGCCCAAATCTGACTTCGTATGAGGAAGTTATGATTTTTCGAAGTTTCAGCTTAGCAGTAGACAACTAAAAACTCGAATTTTAGATCGAGTGATTTTTAGCCGACACGACCTAAACGAGAATCGAAGGTCTCATCAATAGTAGCACAATGGTAAAAAGACAGACGAAAACGGACGTCGGATGAAGAAGTTATGAATTTTTAACGGATTTCTTGTCCTGGTCGGTTAAAAATAATAATATAAAAATTAAAGTCAAAATTAGCCGAAGAAGTTTAAACAAAAGTTGTAGAGCGTAATTTTACCTATGCGTGCATATAAAGAACGTTAAAAACGGAGCTCGTATGCGAAAGTTATGGATTTTAGAAGTTTTTGCACAAAAATCGAGAAATTTCGCATAGGTGGCTTCGGCCACGTCACCCTCGCCCAAATCGTGCCACGTGTCCGAACTGCTGAGTCATTCGAGGCCACCAGTCGACGCGTGTCGCATTCGCTTCGGACCGGAGGCTCGACCAATTAGGAGTTGCCTCGTACCCTCTTATGACATGTCCGAGTCTCGCATATGGTGCCACGTCCGAAGCCTCGAACTACACCTCGGTCCAATCAGAGGCCGACACCGAGCCCCTCGCATGCGCAACCCACGTGCGAGCCACCTGCGCACCTTCGCCCAGCTGCTGCCGCGTGTCCTCGCTGCTGACTCCCCCTTCCTTAGCCGACTTCGGACCCCCTATAAATAGAAGGCTTGCGAGCCTTCTCGGATACTTTTGGAAATTTGTCCATTTTCACCCCTTTTTCCATATTTCCTTCATTCTAACATCTCCTAAAGCCCCGGTATCCATTATAACACCCAGAATACACCCCAAAGTGCCCGAGAAGCCCGGAAAATTTATCTTTTCGGTTTCGAAGCCCAACCCTTGCAGATAGACCTGTCAATGGGGCGGGTTTGGCCCTGATTCGCTCCAAACCCATAAGAATTTTACGGGTTTGGATTGTAATTTTCGATTCGTTTACCCGTTTACGATCCATACCCATTTACCCTTTTAATAAATGGGTCGGGTATGGATCATTGTCGATCTGCTCCACTTATAACCCGCCCCATTATATATATATATATATATATATATATATATATATATATATATATATATATATATATATATATATATATATATATATATATATATACTAGCAACATCGGTGGCGGTGGTGGAAAGTGGAAGATCTGTTAATAAAATCATATCAAAATTGGGTTGGAAAACCCTTGATCTGACTCTGAATTGAAACAAAAAATGTAAATTATGGAAAAAAAAGATTAAATGGAATAAGGAGAAAGAAAATTACCAAAGAAAAATACCAATCGATTAGGCTTAGATCGTGGAAGAAACAAGGTTTGAGTATGGTAGAAGGATATATATTCACGAGGGTTGGATTTTGAACTCGAGAGCTATAATGCAAAGTGATATATGTACAGAACACATCAGGAGAAGGGAACCAGAGGTTCAATGGGAATGAAACAGAAGAGGGGATCACCACTGTAGGGAGTCGTCGTTGTTGAAAACAATTCAGCGTCTTCCGGTATCGGAGCAACATAAGCATCGACAATTTTGAAGGGGATTTGACAGTCGATTTTGAATGGGGTTTGAGAGTTTGACTATGCGTTTCTAGCAGAAAGAGAAAGAGGAATGGGATATTGATGGCATCGATATTGCTCTGCATCAAAGAAGCAACACCACAGAGAGTAGGAGACTGGGAGACTGGTTGTTGACAACGGAGAGGTGGTAGGGAAGTTTGTTTGTTAGGATTGAGAGAGGGTGACATTAGGATTTGAGAGATTATGTAGTTTGATCGGTGGTTGAAGATATATGGTCTACCTTTTAAACTTTAAATCAGGCGAATAAACTGGAAATTCAAATGACAGTTCAATTTTGAAGAGGGCCAAGTCAAGATACGAGCTGGATCCATAACTATAAGGTATTAAATACTTGTATTTATTGCATTAATATTTGTACGATTTAAATTATAATATTATAATATTGATTGTTGTTTGTACTTTCAGCTTAATGGTTTGAACGTCTTAAAAAAATAATATTATTATATTCAATCTATTTATAGAAATAGTAAGATTTCTTTTATAAGATAGTAAATATATATATATATATATATATATATATATATATATATATATATATATATATATATATATATATATGACAACAAAATATACAACTCGATGTCTAAGTAAAATATGATTTTTATTGTATTGGACTTTGAGTATTAATTAATGTACATCTTGTTTAAGTAGACATTTTATTTTTTTGAGAAATATTACTTTGTGGAACACATAAAAATTATGAAAATTTAATATTATAAAAGAGTCGGGTTAATGGGTCGGGTATTCGTTGATTCGCTGGATACGGGTATGGATTCGACTATTCAAGACCCTGAGGGTTATTGGAGCGGGGCGGGTCATGTTTTTATTTTTTTAAACGGGTTTGGATCAAGGGTGATTCGCTCCAAACCCGCCCCATTGACAGGTCTACTTGCAGAGCCCGGTTTCTCAATAAAACTCCCGGTTTTATTAGAAACGAACGTTTTAGGAAACGAATTGTTGCCCGATTTTCAGTAAATCAAGTGAGTGTATAGTCACCTTCATCTTACACCTAGATATGAAGTATTTTATATAAAATACGTGCTACGTGTAAATATATTAATTGTTTAATTGAGGTGACTGTTGAATAGATGTTTTATACAAGTTTTAAACTGTATATGTATTTTTATCTACAAATATGTTGGGTAAAACATGGGTATATAGTTGATGCGTGATGAAATAAAATGATGAGAGGCCTCGATGTGATTGTGATCCAGTCATCTAGCGGAGTTTGGATGACGACCACGAACTTTTCTAGACAGTCCAGTGGAACGCTGGCAGGCTCGCAACCTGTAGGTGTTAATGAACTTGGGTGTTCATTCGCTGTAATCCATCCCCCTCATGGTTGCCTTTAGGACATGTATGGCTGAGGAAACCCCTTAGCAGTAGTGTCCATCCCGATGATATTCTTTAGGCTAGGTCCCTTGTGCTAAGTGTTTAGGGACGTAAAGTGAGGATAACGGGAAATGGGTAATCAGGGTTATTGTTGATTGATGAACTTAATAAGTTTATTATTATTGTGGGTTGAAAACCCAATATGCTCACCAGGCTCCCAAGCCTGACCCACTCAGCTTTTTATGTTACATGTAGTGGACCCCGAGCATAGTCGGAGGATGACGAGAGATTTTTGGATTATAGGCCAGTAGTTGTAAATAACTGTTAAAAGGCTTATAATGTCTTGTTTATGCTTTTGATCTGTATCGGAACATGACATCCCGAGGTTTTGATATGAAATGAAATTATATATTTCTTAAAGAAAGGTTTTGACAAACTTTTATCATGTTTTGTATTGGGGACCAATTCCGCAACATCTTTTAAAAGAATTTCTCTGATTTTATTTTAAAAAGCATAAATTAAATCGGTCTTTTCTGGCCGAGAAATTAGGGGATGTCACAATAACCTTATACCCCCCTTATAGAACGGCTTCGTGAATGAGGCCTACTAACGGTAAGACTGACTTTACTCTTATACACACACACACACACACATATATATATATATATATATATATATATATATATATATATATATATATATATTAAACCTATAATATTATAATAGTATAAGGGTTGAATTTTAAACTTTTAAAATTTTAGGGTTTGGAACTAAAGTATTCAAAAGGTGAAACTTTACAAATTCCAAATACTTGAGGGCAAATTTTGAAACTTGTCAAAACTTTTAAAATTCATAACTTATGAGTTTAATATAGGTTTTAATGACAAACTCTTGAAAATCCATAACTTGAGGACAAGTTATGGAGTTCATAAAACCATTTATGGGAAAAAGACTCTTCAAGTTCATAACCTATAATTTTAAGGATCTCTTTAAAAGAAAAACTTTTCATTTTCCATAACTTGAGGACAAGTTATGGAATTCATCAAAAACATTTAGATCAACTATTGTAACTTACAAAATCAAACAATTTGTTTATAATCTAAATTAAACTCATAAGAACAAGACAATTCATATCAAACAAATTTCATGTAATTAGCCTAACCATATTAACTAATGCAAAACATGAAACTTTGACAATTATCTTTTAAATGGGATAAGCATGATCATTACCACATCAAAAACAGGTTTATAAGTGCAAAAACAGTTTAGGGTAATGATCCTAGTCCAATTCCAGCCTTAGAACTCGAAAATCTGCATCTAGGAGCACCAACTCATCGAGTGCATGAACTGACTCGGCGAGTTGGTCAGTTTATAGGGTGGACTCGGTGAGTCTGTCAGAGGACTCGGCGAGTTAACTGTTCAGACAGCAGAAAATCGAATTTTCCAAGCTTTGAAAACAAGTAGCATCAAGTATATTTGAAAACAAGCCTAGGCTCTGATACCACTAATGGGTTTTGAGCATTCTAACACTCCTATGGTGTACATGCAACCCTAGATGCTTTGGATGTATGTTTTCTCTAATATACATGCAAACTTTGTTTTTCCAAAGCATCATCCTAACTAGCATACAATGGAGTATCTTTACTACAAAATTCTAGTTAGATGACATACCTTTTGTTGTAGCTGGAAACCTTGGACCTTTAAGAACTTAGCACCAATAGTGTGAATGCCTCAAATGGAATCACAACACATCTTGGACAAAATGTGACTTTTGAGAGAGAATTACTTGCTCTAAAAAACGCCTCATATTGTCACACCAGCAAACCGGAACGGCGGAAACGTTCGGGGGTGGATGACGTCATATGTAGTATCACAACCATTGCATCATAGTAATCATAGTAAACACAACCATTACATTGAATATATGATAAAAGGTAATTACATATGTTTGATTCTTGACTTTATACATCAGAAGTATAATCAAAAGAAAAGACGTGACTCTATACGCTCCGTCTTCTCAAAACTCCAGGAGGTAACTGTCTACTGATTCCCTGAGAATACAAGCAGTTTTGAAAGAGTATCAGCATAAAGCTGGTGAGTTCATAAGCGATGTTTTTGTAATGAAAAACCGGTTGATGACTCTGTTAAAATGCTCGTACGTCTCCAATAAAATCCAATATTTTCTTTAGTGAAAGTGTGATGATATCAGTTCTATCTATGACTACTTAGTTTATGCTAGCCATGTATAAACCAATATCGAACAGACTGTTGACTATGTGGATCTGCCCTAAGCCCACAACCAAACAAGGAACAGAAAATGAGGCGGAAACCACACATTCCACAGCCTATCGAATATTCTCCGTACGTGACCCTGATGCTTAAGCTAAGTAATTATAGAATTATCTGTGAATGTTCGTTACTGAAATCTATTGTAGCATAGGAAAATACTAGTTTGAATGTCTGGTTAATACTAATCATAATATGTATGTATGTATTATGTACAAAAACATTGTATAGCATGCTCCCTTTGAAAACCCTGGCTACCACCAGTGTGTATAGTACGTTCTGTTTGAAAACCCTGGCTACCCCCAGTATGTATAGTAGTTTTATTACTTAAATAAAACCATGTCTTGTATCCCCTGGAATCCTCCAGTAATACATGGTAGTTCTATTAATTAAAATAAAACTAATGAAGAATGAAATCCCGTAAACAAATGATTAGTTTATACTATTGTGAATCCTATAACCATGCTTGATATGACTGATGACCTCAGCGACGTTCTTCAGGCGTCGTACGGTATGATATTTGTCACCCCAGGCATGCCTGCCTAACTGTAGCTAGCAGTTTAGGTGTGGGATTGTCAGTCCCAAATAGATCTATTCATAAATCTCACGCTCTCCCTCCAGGAGACTCTGGTTACACTAAATGTTGAGGATTTTACCAGTACCCAGAAGGGTACAAATGAAAAGTGGTCTCACAATCCTGTATTAACTAGTTTACGTGTGGTGCTGTAGTGATCTAATGTATTGAACTTTGTGTGTGTACTGTATACGATAATAATTATACTTAAATAATTATTAAATGTTGTTTTCTTGTAGTAATGTATGTCATAAACTAAATCTGTCATAGTTTATGTGGTTACCCATGTATGTAATCTGAATCGATAATAGCTATGTATTAAATTCCCCAAACTATACCTGTTATAGTTTGATTGAAAAGTTATGTACTTGATTTGTAAATTGTTCTGAAAACTATGCAATTATGTTTTCAAGTTGTAAGCGCCCCTTATGCTCAACATAGTACAAAAGGGATAAAATGTCTAAATGTTTCATAAAACGTGGGAAATCATTTAACTGTATCAACTGCATAAGTTTTAAACTCGTTAAAATCCTTTTGTTTTTGTTTCACAAAATCATTTGTGTTTGGCTTGTATTCCCCCTGAAAACATTAAAAATCATAAAAACGTAGGGGTATGAACTCACTGTTAGTCGTGTACAAGCGTCGAATCAACAGACTGAAATAAAGAACCTCAAGTTGTAGTGTGGCACTTAACGGAATCCTAATAACAATTAAATACATAATGTATCTAAATTAGCGATTTCGTTAGATAAAGTGTTAGGAAAACACTTGCTTTCGGTTAAGGAATGTTACCGGAACTTGATTGAATCGAGGAAAGTGGGTTTTCAGTCTAATACACTGCTTAGTAAGTGTGTACGGCCGTATACAGGTGTACGGCCGTAGACAGTCTCTTGAATGGTGTACGGCCTTTGAAGGTTTGAAGTGTGTACGACCGTAGACTGATGTACGGTCGATGAAGATTTGAAGACTTGGAGGGTGTACGGCCGTACACTCAAGAACAAAGATGCTGAGATCGATGAAAAACGTGTTCTAGGTGCTCCGAAATGACCCCCAATGGCGATTTTCGATTTTTTCCGGAAGAATAAGGGTGTTTTAGGGGTGTGCGGTCACGGGTTTAGAGAGAGAATGAGAGGGTGTTCGGCCATAAAAGTGTAAATGAGGGGTAGGGCCTCCTATTTATAGGGTTTTGGTGGTCGGTGGTGGGGTCCACCCGACTCTGGCCGTAAACGAGTGTACGGCCGTACACGGGTTTACGGCCGTAAACTCAGTCCAGCCGAAAACCGATGTTTTGATCGAACGGATAACCCGAAATTTCGTGAAGTTTTGGTCCTGACTCATATATAAAAATTAGATTATATAAACTAGATGATTTTCTAAACCACGAAGTTTGACGGGAACTTAATAAAATTCAAATTTTATTAACAGAGTTTGGATAACGGAAACGGAAAAGAGTTCGGGTTGTCACATCATCCCCCCGTTAGAGGGAATTTCGTCCCGAAATTCAGACACAGAGTACAAATCATGGACTCGGAAAAATATGAGGGTACTTCTGTTTCATTGAATCTTCGGGCTCCCAAGTGAATTCAGGTCCCCGCTTGGCATTCCAACGAACCTTCGCTATCGGGATACGGCTTTGTTTCGTTCATTTGACTTCTCGATCCATGATTTATACAGGTTCTTCCACGAAGTGTAAGTTCTCGTCTAGTTCAATCTCATCGAGGGGTATCACAAGTGTCTCATCAGCTAAACACTTCTTTAGGTTTGATACGTGGAAGACGGGATGTACATTGCTAAGTTCTCGTGGTAGGCGGAGTTTGTATGCTACGGGACCGATCCTAGCGAGGATCTCGAATGGTCCAATGTATATTGGATTCAACTTTCCACGCTTTCTGAAGCGTATCATGCCTTTCCAGGGTGAGATCTTCAAAAGAACACGGTCCCCAACCTGGAACTCCAAGGGTTTTTGTCTCTTATCGGCGTAGCTCTTTTGTCTATCTCTTGAGGCCTTTAGTCATTCTCGGATTTGTACGATCTTTTCAGTAGTCTCTCGGATGATTTCTGGGCCTGTGAAAGTACAATCAGGGACTTGACCCTTAACTAGCTGCATTTCGCCCACCTCAGCCCAACACAGAGGGGATCTGCAATTACGGCCATAGAGGGCTTCGAACGGCGCAGCCCTGACGCTGGTATGGTAACTATTGTTGTAAGAAAATTCGACCAAGGGTAAATGAGTGTCCCACGACATGCCGAAGTCGATGACGCAAGCTCTCAACATATCTTCCAATGTTTGAATGGTTCTCTCACTCTGCCCATCCGTTTGAGGATGGTAATCTGTGCTCATATCCAGCTTAGTTCCAAGAGCCTTTTGTAGTGACTGCCAAAATATTGAGGTAAACCTGCTATCTTGATCGGAGATAATGGATACAGGCACACCATGAAGGCGGACTATCTCTCGAATGTAGATTTGTGTCAGTCTCTCCATTTTGAAGTTTTCTTTGATTGGCAGGAAATGGGCGGATTTAGTTAGTCGATCGACAATTACCCAGATGGCGTCGTTCCCACTCGGAGACTTGGGCAACTTAGTGATGAAATCCATAGTAATCCTTTCCCACTTCCACTCATATATTTCCGGCTGTTGAAGTAGACCTGAGGGTTTTTGATATTCCACCTTCACCTTGGTGCAAGTCAGGCACTTGCCCACGAAGGTAGCGATCTATGCTTTCATGTTCGGCCACCAATAGAGTTACTTGAGATCCAGATACATCTTATCTGAACCTGGGTGAACGGAGTATTTAGTCTTGTGGTCTTCATTCATGACAACCTCCCTGTAACCTCCGTACTTCGGGGTCCAGATCCGGTTCATGAAATAGTAGACTCCATCACCTTTGATCTCCAGGTTCTTTTCCATTCCTCTCAATGCTTCATCCGACATGTTCTCCGATTTTAAGGCTTCCAGCTGAGCCTCTTTTATTTGATCGGATAAGTGGGAATGGATGGTCATTTTTCAGTGCCTTCACTCTACGACCTGAATACTCTTTCCGGCTAAGGGCATCCGCCATCACATTGGCCTTGCTGGGATGGTAGCGTATTTCGCACTCGTAATCACTGAGTAGCTCTACCCATCACCGTTGCCTCATGTTCAACTCTTTCTGATCGAAGATATGTTGTAGGCTCTTATGGTCGGTGAAGACAGTGCACTTGGTTCCGTAGAGATAATGTCTCCAAATCTTTAACGCAAAGACCACTGCTCCCAACTCTAGATAGTGAGTTGTGTAATTGACCTAATGCGTTTTTAGCTGTCTCGAGGCATAGGCATTAACCTTTCCTCGCTGCATGAGCACACAGCCTAGGCCCTGATTGGATGCATCACAGTAGACAACGAAGTCCTCCGTCCCTTCGGGCAGGGATAGGATAGGTGCGCTGCATAGGGCCTGCTGTAATGTTTCAAATGCAGTGTCTTTCTTTTCTCCCCAACTAAAGGTTACAACTTTCTGTGTCAGGGTGGTTAAAGGCTTAGCAATTCTGGATAAATCTGCGATAGTAGCCAGCGAGACCCAAGAACTGACGGATTTCTGTGGGTGTTTTCGGTGCTGACCAATTCTCAATTGCTTTGATCTTGGAAGGGTCCACGTGTATGCCTTCATCTCTTACCACGTGACCAAGGAAAGTTACTTTTCGGATCTAGAATTCGCACTTAGAGAATTTGGCATAGAGATTCTCCGCCCTTAGTGTTTCTAGAAATAGTCTCAAGTGCTGTCTATGATCATCCTCGTTCCGAGAATAAACAAGTATATCGTCAATGAACACGATCACAAATTTGTCTAGGAAAGGGCGGCACACCCGATTCATCAGGTCCATGAATACTGTCGGTGCGTTGGTTATACCAAAGGGCATCACTACAAACTTGTAGTGTCCATAACGAGTTCGAAATGCTGTCTTGGGAACATCATTCTCATGAACTCGCAACTGATGGTACCCTGATCTTAGGTCTATCTTCGAGAAATAACTGGCTCCTGAAGTTGATCAAAGAGGTCTTCGATTCTAGGTAAGGGATAACGGTTCTTGATGGTAAGCTTGTTCAGTTCTCGATAATCAATGCACATCCGAAAGGATCCATATTTCTTTTTCACGAATAAGATCGGGGCTCCCCAGGGTGAGGAACTCGTTCTTATGAATCCTTTACTGAGCATCTCATTGAGCTGGCTGGATAACTCTTGCATTTCTGCCGGTGCTAGGCGGTATGGGGATTTAGCTACAGGAGTAGCTCCGGGGATTAAGTCGATACGGAACTCGACTTAGCGCACGGGAGGGATTCCTAGAAGATCTTTGGGGAAGACATCAGGAAAGTTGCAGACTTTGGGGATGCTCTCGAGGTCTTTAACTTTTTACTTTTCTTCAACAACGTGGGATAGGAATGCATGGCACTCCTTTCGCAGATACTTCTGGGCTTTGATGCACGAAATGATGCGAAGGTTTGAGCTGAGTTTATCACCATAAATAGTGAGAGTTTCGCCCGAGGGCAGATTGAGACGAATGGCTTTTTTGTAACAAAGGATATCGGCACGATTGGGGCTCAACCAATCCATACCAATGATGACATCAAAGCTCTTTATGGAAACCGGCATAAGGTCGATTGGGAAGGAATGATCGTTTAGGGTAAGGGTACAACCTATGAATATGTCGTTAGTGCTCTCTTTCTTTCCGTTGGCCATATCGACGGTAAATGTTTCGGTTAAAGGTGGGGATTTACATTTGAGTAGATATTTAAATGCATGACTAACAAAACTTCTCTCCGCACCAGAATCGAAAAGAATGCATGCATAATAGTTGTCGAGGAGGAACATACCCGTAATAACGGTGGGATCAGCAACTGCCTCCTCCTGGCCCATATCCAGCACTCTCCCAGTGTTTCCAGCTATTGTTGCCTTGGGGCAATTTCTCCTGAAGTGCCCAACCTCCCCACATCCATAGCAGGCTTGGCTAGCACCCGCTCCAGGAGCCTGGTTGGTTGGTTGGACTGGTGCCTTGCAGAATCGAGTTGTGTGTCCCTTCTAACCACAACTGTTGCACAACATCTCCCGGCATTGCCCATGATGATGAAAGTTGCATTTATTGCACTTTGGAAGAGTACCAACATATCCCCTGGTAGGTGCTTGGGTGGTTGGAGCAGCAGCAGGAGTAGTAGCAGCGTGGACTACCACTGTTTGTTGTTTCTTGGAGGGCTCTTGCGAAGACTGCCCCTTTCGTTTGTTCCAAAACTTCTTCTTCCCACCACTTGCCTTTGGTGGTTCGGGAGCGGCTGTTACTTCGTCCAGATCAACCCTGTGATCTATTAGGGTCTGCGCCAGGCACTTGGCGCTGTCAAATGTGGTAGGTCTAGCAGCCAAAACATTCCCTTGAGTTGGGGGCGTCAATCCCCAAATGTATCTTTCAATCTTCTTGCTTTCCGGGGTGACCATTCCCGGACATAGAAGAGCCAGATCGCAGAATCTATCTGTATAAGCGGCAATGTCAGAACCCTTCATCTTCAGGTTCCAGAGCTCGTGCTCTAATTTCTGCATCTCGCCCCTTGGGTAGTACTCGGTAAGCATAAGTTCCTTCAGACTCTCCTAACCCATGGCATTTGCCACTGGCAAGGTTAGGGATTTGACTCGACCATTCCACCAGGTTAGTGCTCTGTCAATGAAGGTGTATGCGGCAAACTTCACCTTGTTGGCCTCTGAACAAGCGCAAATTTCGAAGATGGATTCGATCTTGTCGAACCATCAGGGTAGGGCAATAACTCCTCCATTTCCGTCGAAGGATTTGGGTTTCGCGTTGATGAAGTCCTTATAGGAACACACCTTTTGATGTCCCTGATCGCCGAGATTTTGGGGATGAGTACTACCTCCAGATCCACTAGCCCCACCAGAGTTTATTTGCGCCATTGCTGCAGTCACGGCGACTGTAACTGCTGCCTGGAACATGGCAGGATCGAACTGAGGAGGTGGTGGCGGTGGAGGGTCGTTGTCCTTCCTGTTGGGTCTCTTTCTGGGAGGCATAGTTTTCTAAAAATAATCAGGAAGAAGAGGAGGGTAAGTCCCCTAGATTTTTAAATCAAGAGATATGAAACAAGATATACCTCAACCTGATAAATAAAGTGTTCTACTAAGCGATAAGCAGAGAAAGGTTACTAATGCAAGTAACTATCGCTAGGAAGATATAAGTAGCAACACTTGGAATGAATATGTATGCTGTATTCGGCTCTAGCTAAAATACTCCTATAGTATTTAAGTTGTATGCTCTGTTCTATCGGTATCTTGATGGATATGGATTGGTAAGTTTTAGTCTTGCTGCAACACTACGATCACTCCCAACACATGTTGGTCATGTCTCAAATAAATACAGTTGATCAGGCTATATTGATCCCAGACATGATTACATAACTATCCAGGTTTAACCGCAGCGTCCAACATCCAATTACTTTTGTTTTGTTCTACTTATGACACTGTTTCTGGTATGTATGTATACTTGTATACTTCTTATAAAATACTTATATTTTAAAAGTATACTTTTAGTTCAGAGCACTTCGGTCCCATAGTGTTTATAGTTGTATACCATGTAAGGTTCGGTATACTTAGTTCACTATAAACAATCGCTCTGATACCAATCTGTCACACCCCCAAAACCGGAACGACGGAAACGTTCGAGGGTGGATGACATCATATGTAGTATCACAACCATTGCATCATAGTAATCATAGTAAACACAACCATTACATTGAATATATGATAAAAGGTAATTACATATGTTTGATTCTTGACTTTATACATCAGAAGTATAATCAAAAGAAAAGACGTGACTCTATACGCTCCGTCTTCTCAAAACTCCAGGAGATACCTGTCTACTGATTGACAATTTAGAGACTTCTTTTTGGGAAAAAAGATGTGTTTTCTCATTCAGAAGAATCATCAATATATACTGAATATACAAGCTAATTATCAGCCAAAATTACAGATTTCTAGCCTATAAATTAGCTTTACTAAATTATCTACAATTATTGACAATAAATGACTGTGATAACAAAGATATTTTGCTGATTAATCTAAAGCATAACATCAGCAAGAAATCTGCAGAAATATCTTTGACATCCCCCCTCAAATTGATGCTGGTAAATTGACGAGCATCAATTTGCTAACAAGAAAATTATGCTGTTGTCTTGCCAAAGATTTGGTGAAGATATCTGCGATCTCCATAGTGGTTGAGACGTGTGGAAGACCGATTATTCGATGATCATATTTCTCTCTAATGAAGTGGCAATCAATTTCGATGTGTTTTGTGTGCTCATGAAAAACAGGGTTGGCAGCTATTTGGATGGCACTGGTGTTGTCTGCATGTAATGGAGTTGGTTGATTTTGAGGAAAACCAAGTTCTATAAGGAGACCACGTAACCATATAACCTCAGCACATGCAGTAGACACGGCGCGATACTCTGACTCGGTAGATGACTTTGACACGTAGTTTTGTTTTTTGCATTTCCATGAGATGACAGCATCACCAAGGAACATACACCATCCGGTCGTAGATTTCCCAGTATCTGGACAGCCTCCCCAATCTGCATCACTATAAGCTTGCAGTTGTAGTGATGATCCTGTAGGAAAGAATAGGTCACGATTGGGTATCCCGAGGATGTAACGAATGATGCGTTTGACTGCACTGAGGTGGAGATGTCGAGGAGAATGCATGAATTTGCTCACAGTATGAACTGCAAAAGAGATATCGGGTCGAGTGATGGTTAGATAGATTAAGCTACCAACTAACTTCCGATATAGAGTAGGATTCTCAAGAAGTTTTCCCTCGTTTCGTCGATATTTTACATTACTTTCCATGGGGGTATCAACAGGATGATTTCCTGTGAGTCCAGCTAACTCAACCAGATCTTGAATATACTTGTGTTGATTCACAAAAATCCATTCTCGTCGATGATGCACCTCTTGTTGGATATAGTGTCTAAGTCCATAACTTTATTTGGTATGTACTTGACCCGACCCGGCATGGTCCATTTGGGTTGCATGGCATTGCAATACTTGGATAGACTAGATGAGAGAATAAGGCACTTATGATTATTAATATATTATAAGTTCTAATATATTAATAATAGTATTATTTAATTAGTATTGATCAAGTATTAATCTAGTATTAATCTAGTATTAATTTGGTGATCAAAGTGAGACTAATTAAATATATAGGGTTGATTATGACAATCATCATTTCTTTTATGGTGGATTAATGATCCATGGTTTATGGGTTTGGTTATAACCATATGGAGCTCCATGGATAGTCCATGGGAGTTACAAACCCATGGGTCATGAGAAATCAAGAGTCATGACAATTAAGGGCATTCATGTGTAAACCCTAATTGTGACAACACTATAAAAGGAACCCTATGGCTAGCAAAATCGTGACCTAGTGTTACTAGAGAGGGCATAACCGATTTTGAGTGCTAAAAGTATTCTCTCAAGTTATTCCAAGTTTTGTGGTGTTGTGTGAAGCATTTGAGGCACAACATTTGGGGTGCTAGGCTCACAAAGTCTTGAAGGAATCCAAGCAACAACAAGGTATGTATTTCTACTAGTTTTATGTTCTATGTAATCCCCATGCCATGCTAGTTAGGAAATAACCTTGAAAAGAAATTTGCATGTATATAGAGAAAACATAGATTCAAGGTTATTAGGGTTGCATGTACACTTAGTGTTAGAATGCTCAAAACCCATCAGTGGTATCAGAGCCTAGGATTGTTTTCTGTATACTTGATGCAAAACTGCTTAAAAAAATAAAATTCTGCACTCTGAAGACTGGACTCGCCGAGTCCATGGGGAGGACTCGCCGAGTCCATGAACAAATTCATCCTACTCGACGAGTAGAATAATGCACTCGACGAGTAAGAGCGTGCTGGGCAGTTTTTTCGAGCTTTGTTGCCGGAAATGGATTAAGATCATTATCCCAATCTGTTTTGGACTTGTAAAATCTGTTTTTCAAAATGATAATGATTATGTTAACCCATTTTTGCATGACTTTTATCAATTTTCAAGTATTGTATATAGTTATATGATTTCTTGAAATTGCTTGACATGAATTTGTGTTCTTATGAGTTTTTAGAAGATCATAGGAATTATATGTAACCTCCATGTATGTTTAATTCATGATCTTAATGGCAATGATGGTGTCCATAACTTGTCCTCAAGTTATGGATAACCAAAAGTCACTTATTTAAATTGTGATTAAAGAACTAAAGAAGTTTCATAAAATGAAGAGTCTTCATTTTTATGAACCATTAAAACTCATAAGTTACAAATTGAAGAGACTTGGAATAGTTTCAATTATTGCCCTCAAGTTTTGGAATTTGAAAAGTCTTACACTCTAATACTTTAATTCCAAATTAAACCTTAGATTTTTAAAAAGTTTAAAAATCAACACTTATACTATTATTATAATTTTATTATATAGATATGTATAAGAATATGTCATTCTTACCGTTAGTAGGCCTCATTCACGAAGCCGGTCTATAAGGGGGGTATAAGGTTGTTGCCTATAAAATGGTGACTTAATGGGTGTCCACTCTCACCCACCGCTTCCTTGATCGGTGGAGGGTCGTTAGCCGAACGGGTAGGATACGACTTTAAATACTCGTTAAAAGTATAATGAATTATAAAGTAACTATACATTATAAATTCTCAATCTTAGTTACTTTAGGAAAATGTGAAATTGGTGCTAGCCCATAAAATTACACTTTGTACCTTACCAAGTCGTTAGTGGAGCGTGTGTGGTTAACCGGCACACTAACATGGACTAGTAAGAGTGGCAAAGGGTAACTTGACTTTATTATAGATCGGTGGAGCGTGTGTGGTTAACCGGCACATCGATTAGGTAATATTGTTGAGGGTACCAAGTCAATTTGTATGGTTATTCACACCTTGTTTGTGATCCTCGGCATCCCAGTCACAAACTTGAGAGGGCACAATCGAGATTCAAACATGCCATTGAGAAGTTCAATGTATCTCAAAAGATCTAGGAGTTTCAAAACCAATAAAACCTAATAATAAAATATTTCGTTCTTATGGTGGAAATTGGTAAATCGTCATTTACCTACCTTCAAATATTTTATAATAAGGATTACGACATCCCTCTTCCAACTATAAATATTTTGTTGGATCCTAGCCTTAATATTTCATTTGGGTGAATTATTAAGGATTCCTAATCTAATGAAACTTGTCTTTCTTTCCTTTCAGATGTCTTCCAACAATGTTTCTGGCTCAAACCCAACAGGCTCCTTTTCCCTTATGAACTTGTGTGGTAAGGTCATCTTTGATGGATCCAATTTCAATGAGTGGATCAGAAACATCAGAATGATTACCCGCTATGAGGACAAAGAATATGTCCTCGATAGGGAGCTTAAGGTTGTGAATGAAGCCACTGCTACTCCTGAAGAGTTTGCGGAGTTTGTTGCACATGAAAAGGATGCTACTAAAGTAGCATGCATCATGATGGCCACCATGACTCCTGAACTTCAAAAATCCTATGAAGATTTCTACCCCTATGAGATGCACCTGGATCTGATGGAAAGGTACCATCAGAGCGCGCGTCAGGAGAGGTATGAAATCATCTCCTCCATGATAACCGCAAGGATGAAGGCGTGAGACTCATGATAAGCTTGAACCTCGAAGTGAGAGGTGTATTTTCATCGGCTACCCACAGAGATCCTTTGGTTACCTCTTCTACAGACCCAGTGATAATGTGGTTTTTGTAGCAAGAAGAGGAGTCTTTCGTGAGAGAGAATTCATAAGCCAAGGGGACAGTGGGAGGCAAATTGACCTTGAAGAGCTTCAAGAGTCAAGTGGTGAAGGAACCTCAAATGCTATTGACCAACCTGAGGAGGAAACTCCTGTTGATCCGATAGATGAGTCTGTACCTCCAAGACGTTCCACTAGGGTGAGGAACACACCTGATTTTTATTATGGTTATCACATCACCACTGAAGGTGATACATTTATTAGTGATAGTACACTAATAGATTTGGATGAACCTAATAATTACAGGGAAGCCATGGCAGGCCCTGAGTTTGCTAAATGGAAGGAGGCTATGGACAGCGAGATTCAGTGCATGTATGACAATCAAGTTTGGAACTTGGTTGACAATGTACCAGGTCGTAAGACAGTTGGGTGCAAATGGATCTTCAAGAAGAAGACCGACATGGATGGGAAGGTACATACTTACAAAGCGCGACTGGTTGCGAAGGGCTTTACTCAATCTCCGGGAGTTGACTATGATGAGACCTTCTCACCAGTAGCTAAGATTAAGTCTATTAGAGTATTGTTAGCCATAGCTGCATTTCATGATTATGAAATATGGCAAATGGATGTCAAAACCGCTTTCCTTAATGGAAAGTTGGCTGAGGATGTTTACATGGCTCAACCAGAGGGTTTTGTCGATACAAGATACCCTAATAGAGTGTGTAAGCTTGATAAATCCATTTATGGATTGAAACAAGCATCTCACAGATGGAATCTTTGCTTTGATGAGAAAGTCAAAGAGTTTGGCTTTTCTAGGAGTGAGGATGAGTCTTGTGTGTATGTCAGGGCTAGTGGGAGCATAGTTAGCTTTTTGGTGTTGTATGTGGATGACATACTTCTCATAGGAAATGACATCCCAACTTTGCAAGAGGTTAAGTCTTGGCTTGGGAAGTGTTTCGCTATGAAGGACCTTGGGGAAGCTGCCTATATCCTAGGGATAAGGATATTAAGAGATAGGAGTAAGAGACTAATTGGACTTAGTCAAAGTACTTACTTGGATAAGGTGCTGAAGAGGTTCAGCATGCAAGAATCCAAGAAAGGGGAATTACCCGTCCAGAGTAATGCCAAGCTAGTAAGACTCAGAGTCCGAGTACAGAGGCTGAGATAGCTGAGATGAGTCATATACCATATACTTCCGATGTGGGCTCGATCATGTATGCTATGACTTGTACTCGCCCTGATGTGGCCTTTGCTTTGAGCATGGTCAGTAGATATCAAGGGAACCCTGGCAAGGCACACTGGACAGCGGTAAAGAACATTCTCAAGTATCTGCGGAGGACTAAGGATTGGGTCCTTACCCTCGGAGGCAGTGATGACTTGAGAGTGGAAGGATATAGCGATGCTAGCTTCCAGACTGATAGGGATAATTTCCGCTCTCAGTCAGGCTGGGTCTTTATCCTAAATGGAGGGGCAATTACTTGGAAAAGTTCCAAGCAGGAGACAGTAGCTGATTCTACTTGTGAATCAGAGTACATAGCAGCAAGTGAAGCAGCTAAGGAGGCGATATGGCTAAAGAACTTTATCGGAGACCTTGGAGTTGTACCAGCTATAAAGGAGCCAATGGAAATTTTCTGTGACAGCGAAAGTGCGGTTGCTTTGGCTAAGGAACCGAGAGATCACGGGAGATCTAGGTACATTGACAGAAAATACCATTTCATCAGACATCGAATAGAAGAAGGACTGCTCGTGGCTAAGAGGGTATCATCAGATGAGAACCCGGCAGATCCCCTCACGAAGGGACTGAGCAGGGTTAAGCATTTACAGCATGCGAGGCGCATTGGGCTGAAGGATGATATTAGTTTCAATAATTAGATTCCTGAAACTTGTAAAATGTAATTGACATTTGATGATAAATAAAAGTTGTTATTTATTTATGAGTAAGGTGTTACTATCTTGTGTTGATTGTTTACTATGTTTCAATTTTGCATGTTTTTACTTCCAGAATAATTATGTTATTATTCAAACCATCCACAGTCAGTCAAACTTTGGAAGTAAGTATTGATTTAAGACTGTCATGAATTTGGCTTGTATGATTTGTCTAAAAGTGCTTTGGACAATGCAATGGTTGCTACAACATTCATGAGTACTCATAAGGACTGAGTATTGGATCCAACCCACGCTCACTTGCATCACTTCATGGAATTTATCTCGAGTGATCGTGAGACGGTAATATCATATAAATCTTCAAACCTAGAGATATGAGTTGTTGACTATGAGTTGGTTATTCATTGATTGCACGAAAACGCATTGGTAACTCGATGTCATAAAACGTGCATTTGTGAATAATTCAACAAGTAGTTAGTACAAGCATATCAGTCGAAGTTTATCTGTTCCTTCTAGAAATAGAAGCGATATATGGGCCCCTCGATGATTTGGTTTTGACCTATGTACCGGGCCCGGTCAGAACCTAATTGATGTGTTCAATTTAGTTCTATGTCGAAACAAATCAGAGATCTAGAAACAAATGCTGGACAATAAGTAAGACCATGTTCCATGTGTTTGTCCGGCTGATATCATGAGAACAGAGGATTATATGATTACTTATCTTAAACGGCGTATCATCATCATCTCAGTTCCGAGAGACTTTGAAAGAGCTACGATTGCTAGTCGGATTTTGAAGTCATATTTGCAAATATAGTTATTAGACTTATCCAAGTGGGAGACTGTTGGATATAGTGTCTAAGTCCATAACTTTATTTGGTATGTACTTGACCCGACCCGGCATGGTCCATTTGGGTTGCATGACATTGCAATACTTGGATAGACTAGATGAGAGAATAAGGCACTTATGATTATTAATATATTATAAGTTCTAATATATTAATAATAGTATTATTTAATTAGTATTGATCAAGTATTAATCTAGTATTAATTTGGTGATCAAAGTGAGACTAATTAAATATATAGGGTTGATTATGACAATCATCAATTCTTTTATGGTGGATTAATGATCCATGGTTTATGGGTTTGGTTATAACCATATGGAGCTCCATGGATAGTCCATGGGAGTTACAAACCCATGGGTCATGAGAAATCAAGAGTCATGACAATTAAGGGCATTCATGTGTAAACCCTAATTGTGACAACACTATAAAAGGAACCCTATGGCTAGCAAAATCGTGACCTAGTGTTACAAGAGAGGGCATAACCGATTTTGAGTGCTAGAAGTATTCTCTCAAGTTATTCCAAGTTTTGTGGTGTTGTGTGAAGCATTTGAGGCACAACATTTGGGGTGCTAGGCTCACAAAGTCTTGAAGGAATCCAAGTAACAACAAGGTATGTATTTCTACTAGTTTTATGTTCTATGTAATCCCCATGCCATGCTAGTTAGGAAATAACGTTAAAAAGAAATTTGCATGTATATAGAGAAAACATAGATTCAAGGTTATTAGGGTTGCATGTACACTTAGGAAGTGTTAGAATGCTCAAAAACCATCACCTCTAACCCCAAGAAGTAAGTGAGAGGGCCAAGGTCTTTCATATGAAATGTTGAATGCAACAACTTTTTAATCTCTGTGATAGCTTCCATATCAGAACCAGTCACAACAATATCATCCACATAAACAAGAAGAATAACTATTCCCTTAGATGTCTTTTGAAGAAAAAGGGATGAGTCATATTGGCTTTGAACAAATGAAAAACCAAGAAGGGTAGATCGAAACTTCTCAAACCATACTATTGGGGCCTGTTTCAAGCCATATAGGGATCGTTTTAGTTTGCAAACATCACCATGTGAGGTAGGCATACCATGAGGTAGTTTTATATAAACTTCTTCTTTCAAATCTCCATGTAAAAATGCATTCTTGACGTCCATTTGAAGTAAAGGCCATGACTGAGAGGCAGCGATGGCTAATATGGTACGTACAGTAGTCATCTTGGCCACCGGTGCAAATGTTTCATCATAGTTTAAGCCATACTCTTGTTTGTTTCCAAGGACTACTAAACGAGCCTTGTAACGGTCAATGGAACCATCAGAACGTAACTTGATAGAAAATACAAACTTGCTGCCCAAAGGTTTCACGGATGAAGGACATTTCATAACATCCCAAGTTTGATTTTCTTCAAGTGCGAGAAGTTCTGTTTCAATAGCTTTTCTCCAACAATCATGCTACATTGCCTGTTTATAAGACGAAGGAATGGAAATAGAGGACAAAGTGGTTGTGAAGGATGCATGATTGGAAAAACCATACCTATCAGGAGGTTTACTAACCCGGGTACTTTGTCTTCGAGTGACATGTTCACTTGTTGAAACTGGATCAGCAGCAGGGGAATCAGATTGGGAGGGCGCTGGAGGTGTGGGAGGTTGATTTGTTATGTCCTTTTTACGTCTATGATAAACCAATATCGGTTTCGAAGAGGAAGGTTCTTCAAAACAGTCATCAAATATAGGAACTGCAGAAAATGAAGGGGAGAAGTGATCTTTGTAAGTGGAAAATAAATATTGATTCTCTATTAAAATCACATTTCTGGAAACTCGAATACGATGCACTTTAGGATCATAACAAAGAAAACCTTTCTGGTGAGTGGAATAACCTAGGAAAGCACACTGGGCAGATTGAACTGTTAGTTTTGTACGTTCATGTGTAGGGAGATGAACATAACATACACAACCAGAGGTACGAAGATTAGAATAATCCGGGTTGCGACCAAATAATCGAGTAAAAGGAGAGAGATGGTTCAACGAGGGAGAAAGGATTCTGTTAATAAGGTGTGCAGCCGTAGAAAGAGCTTCACACCAAAACCTAGCAGGTACAAACGATTCCAAGAGAAGTGTAGGAACCACATCAAGAAGGTGGTGATTTTTTCTTTCAGCCACCCCATTTTGTTGAGGTGTTGAAGGACACGATCTTTGAGAAATTATGCCATGTTCTTGTAGGAATTCTTGAAAAATATGAGACATATATTCTCTCCCATTGTTAGATCGATGAATTTTAATTCGAGCCGAAAATTGGGTTTGAACATAAGCATGGAACAACTTGAAAAGTGAAAATACTTCATCTTTAGAACGCATGAAATAAATCCATGTGAAACGTCTGTAATCGTCTATAAAGGTAACGAAGTATTTATAATTTGCATGAGAAGTAACCGGTGCCATACCCCAAACATCACTATGTATCAAATCAAAAGATTGAGTTACGTTAGATGAATGAGTGGGAAAAGGCAAAGTTTTACTTTTTCCGAGTTTACAAGAACTACATTCAAACTGAATATTCTCAAAAGATGACGATTTTTTATTCCCTAGTAAACCAGATTTCAACAAATCAAAAAGAACATATTTATTCGGATGTCCAAGACGCTTGTGCCACACTTTGTAATCAACATGAGCAAAATTACAAGCAACAAAAGGCAGCGTTGGATATGAAGAAAAAAGAAAATCAAGAGGAAAAAGACGTCCAGATTTAGGCCCCCTCGCAATCATCTTTCCTGACTGTTGATCCTGCACAATACAACCAAGCTTTGAAAATTCCACTTTGCAATCATTATCGACGAGTTGGCCAACATAAATAAGATTAGTAGTAAGACCGGGAGAAACAAAAGCATTTTTTATGGATGCCGAGATGTCACCGGTAGCTGTGATAGGTAAGTGATTACCATCAGCGGTATGGATTTCAAGATTCCCGGTGTATTTCTTTAGGTTGGTAAGAAAATGAGAAGAATTTGTCATATGGTTTGAGGCTCCTGAGTCAAAATACCATGTAGGTGAAAGAGATTTAGCGGATATTCCCAAGGCAGAAAATGCAGAAATGATCATTTGTTGAATCATTTCAGGAGTTACAGGTTGTGGTGTAGGGGCATTTTGTGTTGAATGAGCTGTATTCATTGAACCACCAACACTTGAAGACCTAACTGATGCAATATATGCTGTTTCTGATCTTTTAGGAGGCCTGGTAGAACATTCCTTGATAATATGGCCATCCTTTTTTCAATAGTTACAGAATTTCTTTGGAAAATTCGAAGCTTAATGTCCAAATTCTTTGCAACAAAAACATTGAACTGTGCGCATATCCCTACCTCTTGGCTTACCTTGTGCTGCATAATCCATAGGAACCGTCATGGATCTTTGTTTGTCCAAGTTATTTTGAGTGAAAAGACGTTGTTCTTCTCGGAATAAATCATTGAGGCATGCATCCAAAGAAGGAATCGGGTCTCGATTCATAAGATTAAATCTAGTGATTTCAAAATCAGATCGAAGCTTCATAAGGAATTGATCTCTTTTAGTAGTTTCATGGACATCTTGAACAGAACTAAGACCTTCTGGAGGTAAAGTGGCATAAACGATATCTGTATATTCAGCCCAAAGATTCATGAAGCAATAGTAAAAGTCAGAGATGGAAATACTATCCTGTTGAAGGGAAGCTAACTCATGTTCCAGTTGAAATCTTCGAGTGGTGTTGTTCTGACTATAGAGTTTCTTCAAGTGTTTCCACATCTGGGCTGCAGTCTTGAAAGGGCGAAGATTTAACACGATATTGGATTCAACAGAACTAATAATCCATGCCATGATTTGGGCATCCTTGACCTCCCATTTGGCCTGTTCAGTCTTGTTTTTGTCTTTGTCAAGAGTTGGAACTGGAGTGCTGCCATCAATATGGCCCCATAAGTCCTTCCCTTTGACAAAAATTTGGAAATGAAATGACCATGCTGAGTAATTCTTCCCATTTAAGCGAACCAAGAAAGCATCACATTTTTCTGAGGACATGGTAGACATGAAGCTACAAGAACTCGATCAAAAATAACTAAGAGCAAGATATTAAACTGGGATCAAGAGAAAAGAAAGACTAGACACTTATCAGAATTGTGGCTCTGATACCATGACAATTTAGAGACTTGTTTTTGGGAAAAAAAGATGTGTTTTCTCATTCAGAAGAATCATCAATATATACTGAATATACAAATTATCAGCCTAAATTACAGATTTCTAGCCCATAAATTAGCTTTACTAAATTATCTACAATTATTGACAATAAAAGACTGTGATAACAAAGATATTTTGCTGATTAATCTAAAGCATAAAATCAGCAAGAAATCTGCAGAAATATCTTTGACACTGATTCCCTTAGAATACAAGCAGTTTTGAAAGAGTATCAACATAAAGCTGGTGAGTTCATAAGCGATGTTTTTGTAATGAAAAACCGGTTGATGACTCTGTTAAAATGCTCGTACGTCTCTAAGAAAATCCAATATTTTTTTAGTGAAAGTGTGATGATATCAGTTCAATCTATGACTACTTAGTTTTTGCTAGCCATGTATAAACCAATATCGAACAGACTGTTGACTATGTGGATCTGCCCTAAGCCCACAACCAAACAAGGAACAGGAAATGAGGCGGAAACCACACATTCCACAGCCTATCGAATATTCTCCATACGTGACCCTGATACTTAAGCTAAGTAAATATAGAATTATCTGTGAATGTTCGTTACTGAAATCTGTTGTAGCATAGGAAAATACTAGTTTGAATGTCTGGTTAATACTAATCATAGTATGTATGTATGTATTCTGTACAAAAACATTGTATAGCATGTTCCCTTTGAAAACCCTGGCTACAACCAGTGTGTATAGTATGTTCTGTTTGAAAACCCTGGCTACCCCCAGTATGTATAGTAGTTTTATTACTTAAATAAAACCATGTATTGTATCCCCTGGAATCCTCCAGTAATACATGGTAGTTCTATTAATTAAAGTAAAACTAATGAAGAATGAAATCCCGTAAACAAATGATTAGTTTATACTATTGTGAGTCGTATAACCATGCTTGATATGACTGATGAGCTCAACGACGTTCTTCAGGCGTCGTACGGTATGATATTTGTCACCCCAGGCATGTCTGCCTAACTGTAGCTAGCAGTTTAGGTGTGTGATTGTCAGTCCCGAATAGATCTATTCATAAATCTCACGCTCTCCCTCCAGGAGACTCTGGTTACACTAAATGTTGAGGATTTTACCAGTACCCAGAAGGGTACAAATGAAGAGTGGTCTCACAATCCTGTATTAACTAGTTTATGTGTGGTGCTGTAGTGATCTACTGTATTGAACTCTGTGTGTGTACTGTATACGGTAATAATAATACTTTAATAATTATTAAATGTTGTTTTCTTGTAGTAATGTATGTCATAAACTAAATCTGTCATAGTTTATGTGGTTACCCATGTATGTAATCTGAATCGATAAGAGTTATGTATTGAATTCCCCAAACTATACCTATTATAGTTTGATTGAAAAGTTATGTACTTGATTTGTAAATTGTTCTGAATTCTATGCAATTATGTTTTCAAGTTGTAAGCATCCCTTATGCTCAACATAGTACAAAAGGGATAAAATGTCTAAATGTTTCATAAAACGTGGGAAATCATTTAACTGTATCAACTGTTGGGTTATGAGCATTCTAACACTCCTAAGTGTACATGCAACCCTAAATACCTTGGATATATGTTTTCTCTATTATACATACAATTATGAACATCCAAGGTATTATCCTAATCTAGCATACAAAATAATAAATATAACAAGATAGAATACATACCTCTTTGATGTAGAATGTCTTCATGAAGCTTGAGTGCCTAGTGCCCCAAGTGTGACAACTCCAATGGTTCACACAACACCAAATACACTTGGAATAACTTGAGAGAAACTTGAACACTCCTTGAAATCGTCTAGCCCTCACACTCACACATTAGTGCACGATTTCTTGAGCCATGAGATTCTTTTATATGGTGGCTATTAGGGTTACACCATGTAACTCATAACTTTACCCATTCCTTATGCTCCATGGATTTTAACCTCCATGGAGTATCCATGGGTCACCCCATGAACTTAGTCCAACATAAGGAATCTTGGATCACAAGCCCACATATATAAGAATGAATGATTTACACAATCAACCCATATATTTAATTAGTCTCCCTTTGATCACTTAATTAATTCCAAATTAATTCTTGATCAATACTAATTAAATAACCTTATTAATATATTAGAACTTATAATATATTAACCAACCTTAAGAGTTATTTCTCTCATTATAGTCTATCCAAATGCATGATGCCATGCAACCCAAATGGACCATGCCGGGTCGGGTCAAGTCTTACCAATTATAGTTATGGACTTAGACATTAATCCAACAGTCTCCCACTTGGATAAGTCTAAAACTATTATTGCGTATGACTTCAGGAACCGATCAGCAATCGTAGCTCTCAAAAGCTTCTATCGAACTCTGACCTTTGTCAATGACTTGTCCATTAGATAAGGGATCATATATTCCTCCATTCTAGATATCATATGGACTGAGACATGGATTATCAATCATTCTCTCTGTCCATTTGTTGTTTCCCGATTTCCTATTCATGATGACTGACTGATTGAACAAATCAAATCAGTCCTGGCTTGGCCAAGCACTCACATGTATCATCTTTAAATCATCGAGGGGCCCACAGATATCGCTTTTATCCCGAAGGTAAAAGGAATGGATAAACTTCGACTCATATGGCTTGTTCTACTACTTGTTGAATCATACACAAAGACACGTTTTATAACATCGAGTTACCAATGCGTTTTCGTGCAATCAATGTATAACCAACTCATAGTAACAACTCATATCTCTAGGTTTGAAGAATATAAGATATTATCGTCTCATGATCACTCGTGATAAAATCCATGAAGTGATTCAAATTAGCGCGGGTTGAATCAAATACTCAGAACTTATGAGCACTCATGAGTGTTGTAGCACCACTTTTGTCCACCAACTTGGACCTCTACAAACCAACCCATGACAGTCTTGATTCATATCTACTTCCAACATATGACCGACTGTGGATGGTTTGAATAACTTAATCATTCAGGAAGAGCGACTTAGTTATTCTGGAAGTCAAAACATGCAAAGTGAAACACAAGAATAAATGAATCAAATATGGTGATAAATAAACACTTTTATTTATCACCATACTGATTACTCATTATTCATTGTTTCGGTTTTATCAACTTTATACTTGAATTTAAAACAATAGTTGTCCCATGCTCCAAGCATGTACACTATGTTTTCTAAACACTAGTCATGCCATACACCAAGTATGCATACTATGTTTGTCTATGATCTTTACTTTGTAAAATAGATCAATTGAACATTACTCCAATGATCCTCTTTTCACAGTCCCAAATCCTTACTTCAAATGCAAGAATTCCAAATTCATGCCATTTACTGAAATCTGTTAGATTCTAAACTCATATGCATTGATCCTCTTAATGATTATGCACGAAGTCAGAAAGACTTGACAACAATCATTACAGAGCATTCCAAAGGAGATCAGCTCCTTGGAAACATCCTTCTTTCATTAAGTTTCCTAATCTTACACAGATTGAATAATTTCTAACTTTGAAACATTTCCATATTCCATTTTGACTATCACTTCTGAACAAGAGTTGCCTCCTTACAGATTATGTCAATATGGTCCTTCCAGAATTAACATTATACTTCCAACTGTCCTTGAGCAACCAATCTTTGGTAAACCTTAGATTGTCCTCGACAACTGCTTAATCATTTTAGTCATATCCAATTCTAGACCTTTTCCCTTCATAATGCCCCAGGCATTTGGAAAATTTTAGAAAGGATGAATATAGCACATGTAATCGATCCTATATCCGAAGCATATGGGACACGATTCATGATAGCACATGTAATCGATCCTATATCCGAAGCATATGGGACACGATTCATGATGTCTCACATAAAGACTAAACCAGTCTTTTGCTATAATATTTCCATTTCAATTTGCCAAGTTCTCAAAATTCAGATTATGAAAAGGGATGTCGTAATCATAATCGAATTTTAGAACGCAAATAATGGACCCATATATAGAATTTCCTTATGTTGAGCCATTCCAACATGAAATTCATATATATATCCTTGATTAAATACGATTAAAATCTCAATCTAAGCTTTTAGAATTGAAATGAAGTATAATTTCCTCTCCCTTAATTATAGCAAAACAACTTTTTCAACCCCTGCAACCTCACGAATTGAAACTTTTGTTTTCTATAATTAACATTGCTAACTTGCAACCTTTGTCATAATTATCATGCTCCCACTAACATGATGATTATTAGCATAACACTTATGCTCCCACTAGGCACAAAAATTTCAACACGATAGGTTATAAACCTCAAGTCGTGTGCTAGTGAAGGACTTTAGGTTTTATTCTTGATTAAGTCTTGAAACTTTCAAGAGCTTTAAGACTCCCACTGTCCTCTTGACATATAAGACTCCCTTGTCAAATATTCAAGAGATAGTGCGGATTCTTTATCAAGACTAACACTTTACACAATTGGCCTAAGTTGATCTCTGTTTTATCCAAAATATCACAACTTACCAATTTCAAATGTACAAGAGTAGATAACCTTTTACTCTTACATTTGACTAGTGTTAACAAACCCTCTTTAAGATATGTCACTCAAGTTACAATCTTGGAGTATGACTCTAAGAATTGTTTTGGAACGAAGTATGACTCATCTTTTTGATTTAACCATTTCAACAATTCATGACTCCTCTTCTTAGTCATAAGAATGCACTAAGATGACTTTAGAGGACCAATTGTGATGGTATCTTAATCATTAAGATGATCATAAACATGATACTAAAGTACTCTCCCATCTTTTCAGATTTGAGAAACTTTTATCTTTCTGCCATACTTTGATTCTTCTTATTCGTTCTGTCTCACATTGAAACTTCTCCAATGCTACAGACTTATACTTAAACTTATAAGTATAACCATATTTACTGAACTTAAGTAAATCAGGACGAATAGTCTTCTTGATCTTTTGTGGTGGACTTGACCAGTGCACAAGAATGTGTACTCGATCCCTTAGTCATTTCCTTATTCACATAAGGAATTAGTCTTAATTTTCCAAGCTGAAAGTTCTCATTCATCATACTATACAACTTGCATGATTCCAAGTTTCGGTCCAATTGAACCTTGGGTGATGAGAATCTTTCCTTATTTGGTAATATTAGACACTACCACAACCGAAAGAATCAAATCCATTTTTCCAATATTGCTATCAATGGAATCTTATAAGCAACAACTTTTCACAAATGCCATTGTAAGGATACTTAAAATAAATAAAATCAAAACCTTTTTCTTTTATTTTAAAACTTTGCGGAAAAACTTATCCTTACAATCCATATGAAAACCTTGTTGTTATCTATTCCTAAGCAATATAAATATCATAACTCTTAAGTAATAGCCCAAAATTCTGATCACCGAACCATGCGATTGAAATCCATCTTCGCGATCAGAATCAGCATGTACTTAATAGAGTTAGACAATGGACTTTACCTGAAGTAGAGCCAAACTTATTGACTTTAACATCCTTAGGTAAATTTGGCAGCTTCGTAACCAATGCCCCTTCCTTTGGCAATAGTTACCTATGGACCCTTGATAATGGGACTATCTCAGACTTCGCCTCTCTCTTTACCATTAGGTCAACCGAGTTGACTATGGCCGATCCCTTTCCATTGGGAAAAGAGAGCTTTACTGGATATCCAATGTCATCATTGTCAATGTCCATAGCGTTTTAGGAATTTGATCTTAGCAAATAGATAAGATCATTAAGGGTCTTGTCTTAGTCTGTTTCATAGGATTCCCAAAAGAACTCACTATGTGACTTAGAAAGTAGTTGAGCCACCAACTTTCTCAAGACTTTGACACCCAACTCTCCCGGCTTGTCAATATGTGACTACATCTCCAAGATGTGATCACACCTAGACCTTGCCTTGCCAATAGGGCTTGAGTGACCTTAAACTTTTTAGGAACTTGTAGGTTAGGGAGAATAACTGGAGGAGGTGAAAGAAGTATGATATCCATGGGACATCATCTTCATTTAGGAAAGCTTGTTTCAAGAGATTTGGGAAGATCATAAATGTCTAGACCAGACATCTTTTTGGGAGATATTCAAGATAGTTGATTTAAAGTCCTTAATATGACACCCAATATGAAATATTAAGGCTAGGACCCAACAAACTATTTTATAACTTAGAAGAGGGATGCCGTAATCCAAGCTATAAAATATTTGAAGGTAGGTGAATGACGATTCACCAATTTCCACCATGAAAAACGAAATAATTTATTAGGTTTTAATTGGATTTGAAAGTCCTAGATCTTTAAGATTCATTGAACTGTTCAAAGGCATGTTTCAATCTCGAGTGTGCCCTTCAGGTTTTGTGACTGGGATGCCGAGGATCACAAAACAAGGTGTGAATAACCATGCAAATATACTTGGTACCCTTAATATTTACCCATTAATCAGTGTGCCGGTTAACCACACACGCTCCACCGATACTATGATAAATATTAAGTTACCCTTTGCCTACCTTGTTAAGTCCAGGTTAGTGTGCCGGTTAACCACACATGCTCCACTAACGACTTAAGCAAAGTGCAAAGTGTAATTTCATGGGTTAGCACCAAATTCACATTTTCCTAAGTAACTAAGATTGGGTATTAATAAGAGTTTAGTTACTTAGTATTTATCATTAATACTTTTAATGAAAGGAGAATTATAGTCCTTGTCCTACCCGTTCGGCTAACGACCCTCCACCAGTCAAGGAAGCGGTGGGTGAGAGTGGACACCCATTAAACTGCCATTTTATAGGCAGTAACCTTATACCCCCCTTATAGACCGGCTTCGTGAATGAGGTCTACTAACGGTAAGACTGACTTTACTCTTATACATATATATAAATATTATTAACTTATAATATTATAAAGTATAAGGGTTGAATTTTAACTTTTAAAATTCTAAGGGCTAACTTGGAATTAAAGTATTCATAAGTAAAAACTTTTCAAATACCAAAACTTGAGGGCAAGTTTTGAAACTATTCAAAACTAATTAATTCCATAACTTATGAGTTTAAAGTAGTTTTAATTAAAAAAAAAAACTCTTCAAGTTCCATAACTTGAGGACAAGTTATGGAAGACTTTAAACTAATTAATAAAAAAAATAACTTTTTTTATTGTAACTTATGGAACTAATTAAGGTTAGACTTTTTTTTTTAATTTAATGAAGAGACTCTTGAACCTCCATAACTTGAGGACAAGTTATGGAGTCATAAAACCATTTAATTAGAACTAGACTCTTCATTTTGTAACCTTTGCCAACTTTTATGAGTTTTATGATTCTTAAATGTGACTTTTCATATAACTTGAGGACAAGTTACAAAAACACACTTTGGAATCAACTCTTAGATTAAAATGGATTGAAAACAACTATTTCACACAACTTTTCTATTAATCTAAGAACCTCATAAGAACAAGATAATTCAAATCATCAATCTTCAAGAAATTAGCATGAACATACAAACTAATACAAATCTTGAAATTATGACAATTATCTTAGAAATTGGATTAGCATGAACATTACCACATCAAAAACAAGTTTATAAGTCCAAAAACATCTTAGGGTAATGTTCCTAGTCCAATTCCAGCCAAAACAATCGAATATATGCATCTAACTCGATTTTTCAGCTACTTTTGCAAGTATAACAAGAAAACAAGCCTAGGCTCTGATACCACTGTTGGGTTATGAGCATTCTAACACTCCTAAGTGTACATGCAACCCTAAATACCTTGGATCTATGTTTTCTCTATTATACATACAATTATGAACATCCAAGGTATTATCCTAATCTAGCATACAAAATAATAAATATAACAAGATAGAATACATACCTCTTTGATGTAGAATGTCTTCATGAAGCTTGAGTGCCTAGTGCCCCAAGTGTGACACCTCAAATGGTTCACACAACACCAAATACATTTGGAATAACTTGAGAGAAACTTGAACACTCCTTGAAATCGTCTAGCCCTCACACTCACACATTAGTGCACGATTTCTTGAGCCATGGGATTCTTTTATATGGTGGCTATTAGGGTTACACCATGTAACTCATAACTTTACCCATTCCTTATGCTCCATGGATTTTAACCTCCATGGAGTATCCATGGGTCACCCCATGGACTTAGTCCAACATAAGGAATCTTGGATCACAAGCCCACATATATAAGAATGAATGATTTACACAATCAACCCATATATTTAATTAGTCTCCTTTTGATCACTTAATTAATTCCAAATTAATTCTTGATCAATACTAATTAAATAACCTTATTAATATATTAGAACTTATAATATATTAACCAACCTTAAGTGTTATTTCTCTCATTATAGTTTATCCAAATGCATGATGCCATGCAACCCAAATGGACCATGCCGGGTCGGGTCAAGTCTTACCAATTATAGTTATGGACTTAGACATTAATCCAACATCAACTGCATAAGTTTTAAACTCGTTAAAATCCTTTTGTTTTTGTTTCACAAAATCATTTGTGTTTGGCTTGTATTCCCCCTGAAAACATTAAAAATCATAAAAATGTAGGGGGTATGAACTCACTGTTAGTCGCGTACAAGCGTCGAATCAACGGACTGAAATGAAGACCCTCGAGTTGTAGTGTGGCACTTAACGGAATCGTAATAACAATTAAATACATAATGTATCTAAATTAGCGATTTCGTTAGATAAAATGTTAGGAAAACATCTGCTTTCGGTTAAGGAATGTTACCGAAACTTGATTGAATCGAGGAAAGTGGGTTTTGAGTCTAATACACTGCTTAGTAAGTGTGTACGGCCGTGAACGGGGTGAACGACCGTGAACAGGTGTACGGCCGTATACAGGTGTACGGTCGTAGACAGTCTCTTGAATGGTGTACGGCCTTTGAAGGTTTGAAGTGTGTACGGCCGTAGACTGATGTACGGTCGATGAAGATTTGAAGACTTGGAGGGTGTACGGCCGTACACTCAAGAACAAAGATGCTGAAATCGATGAAAAGCGTGTTCTAGGTGCTCCGAAATGACCCCAATGGTGATTTTCGATGTTTTCCCAGAAGAATAAGGGTGTTTTTGTGACAACCCGAAATTTTTTGCCTCGTAAGTCCAGCCATTCAATTCAACCGAGTGTCAGACCCGTTTCTGCTATCTTTTAGCATTGTTTAAAGTCTGTTTAAGGGTTCAAAACTCAGTGCAATCAAGCTATGGGGTATAGGGAAGGGTTAACCTAGGTTCTTCACTTTGAAATCAAGCCATACACTCCATCAAAGGGAGTGTACGGCCGTACACATGGGTGTACGGCCGTACACCCATCTTGGCCATACACTCTCCCCCATATGAAGAGTATCCCTTCCATTCTAGTCATTTCTCACATTCCCATGTCCAGAAAATCGATTATCTCTCAAGTATCATCGAGTTCTTCATCGTAGATCTTCAAAAACGTAAGTGATTCTTCCATCCTTGTGTTGTTATCCTTCTTAATCATGTATCACCCTTTGATTTCATCCATGAAAATCATCTTTTTGGGTAGATCTTCAAGATCTTCATCTTTCACCAAGAACACACACTTGTTCTTGGTGGCTATGAATGTAAGTCCCCAAATCTGCTTGTGTATCAATCAGATCCAATTGATGGTGCGGAATCCCAATCAATTGGATGATGTCAGATCAAAATAGAAGAGAAGGAGAAGAAGAAGAAGATGAATCTATGATGTACTAATGAAATGATTGATGCTCCATACATATAGTTCACACACACTCTTCTCTCTTTAGTTTCTCTCACACCTTAGAATACACACACTTAAGCTCCTTGGCTCTTACCCTCACATGCACTCCTCACCCTATATATATATATATATATGGACCTAAGGCCAAGCCCAAAATACAATTAATCCTATACTATTTTTGGCCCAAATAATTAAAACAATAAATGCTTAGAAAAGCAAAGTATAAACGATATTTTTGACCCAACAATCCCCCCCTTGGTTTACAGCTTTCTTTTCTAAATGACCCAACAAGCTCCCCTTAAAAAGGTAGCTGGCTTTTCTTGTTAATCTTCATTGTGAGCTTGGCTTCAACATTTATCTTCAAATTCTTCACAACTTCAAGATGAACTTGATGAATCTTCAATGAATGACTTCATCTGGAGCAGTTGGGCTTATCTTCAAAATTTGACATTGAACGCGCATTGGGTGAGGAGGCTTCTTGAAAAGATTCTTGAAAGATAGCGCTTTCAGCTTGAGAATCTTCAGAGAGAACATCAGAGAGAACGAATCTTCTGGATCACTTCAGCAGGTTCAAGATAGCAACAGACTGATTGAGGAGGCTTCAATGCAATCCGCCACATAATCTTCAATTTCAGCTTCACCTTGCTTCTGGGGTTGACAGATTGAATGTTCAAAGAATAATCTTCATTTCTTGCTCCTTCGAATGAGAATTCTTCGATGATCACGGATGAAGCATTCGCTCAGAAAATCTTCGATACAGTCTCCATGAGTCTCATCTACACCTGGATTCACTTTTCAAGACAAAATAAAACTAAGAGAAAACTTAGCACACAAAATTAAAACAGAAACTAAACTATTTTTGGGTTTTTGATTTTTAATTTTTTGATTTTTGTTTGATTTTTAATTTTCTGATTTTTGTTTGATTTTTTTTAATTCTCCCCCTAAATTTGTGCATAGAGGAAAACTATGAACAAATTTAACAAAAACAAAAATATTTTGGATCAAAGTTGTTAGACAGCCTTAATCCGTTTATCGGTATCTCCCCTTCCATGAATAGATCTGGTCGATCGCCGGTATTGTGATCCACTTAAGAACGAAAAATTGTGACAAATTTTACGAATGCTATCAGTGACAGGACAGATTGATCCTAAGTTACTAAATAAAAATACCTAAGGACCATTTATCTGACGACGACCAAGGATATTGTTGTCCACCTAAATTGAGCAGCGAGATCTACAGACAATCTAGAATTGTTCAATTTTAGATGTACCAGAACATGTTTCCCGCTTCCTGAGATACCCCAATAATCAAGAACTTCCGAGATACTCCTTACTTTAGGTGAGCAGACTATTATTAATAGGGAGGATAGATTTAGAATGCATATGTTGTACACTCAGGTCGGATCTTTCAATCACGCAGAGAGTGAAACATATGACTGACTAGAATTTCAGAGGGATTGAGAAGTAGAAGGTTGCATATGCTGTGTACCAGGTCGGATTGTTAATCACACAAAGGAGACAGCATATGGCTAACAGATAGGAAGAATCGCATAGATAGAAGATGCAGAGAAATAGAGTTGCATATGCTACAGTCCAGGTCGGATCTTTCGATCACACAGAGGAGGCAACATATGACTAACAGTAGGAAAGAAAGAAAATAATTTTCTACAGACCTAATTTATTGGAATTCCCCAGTCGCCCCGTCAATATCGGAATTAAGGACAAAATCCGTACATTAAGGAAAAGTTAAACCACAGTTCTAGATACGGGTTCTCTTAATGTGACCGGTAGATTCTCATGTATATCTCCCTGCTCAACCTACCCAAGCGTCATATTATCAGGCTAAACGGAACTATCTAGGTCAAGATTTATCAAGTCTCTAGATTCCTTAAGTTCATCTGTACCTAGTCAAGTCCATTAAACTTTTCGTGCCTACCAGCACATCGAACACAGAGCCTAGATAATTCAGCTTTCGTACCTTACACAGATTCAGATTGCCTGTTATCACTTGTTGATATCACTTCCCAATAATACCTACTAATGAAAAACTATAAGAAAATAAAAGATTATCTTCAAAACGAATCAGTGTAAGATAAACTCAGGAGTATCGAGAAGAAAACTCAAACCGTAAGTCACCGATTGAATTTGCATCCAGAAGGTCTGAGAACAGCACGCATAATCTCAGAACTGATCCGAAAATTCTTCACGTCATTAAGCACTAACCCCAAGAGTGATCCTTTCCTTTCTTCCTTTCCCGCAAAGGACACATACTCTCAAACAAAGTTCTGAATGTTTGTGCACTTGAGAGATGTCCCCTATCATGTACCAGGAGCAGCCACTATCAACAAACCAAAGTCTGGTAATATGCATCCATAGCTGCTCCGACACAGAGCGGGATCAGTTGGTCTTTGGAACCCAATCCATTTTGAAACTGGGTTGACCTTTGTCATCTGTGCACGGAACTCTCTCCCATTACATATACTGCTTATCACAAACAGAAGATGTAGAAATATTAGAATCATTAGAAGATTTGGAAGAGTGGACCTTCGGAACCCATCTGTAGTTGGGTTTAACCCATTTCTTGTTCGATCCTATGGGTGGCTCAGTACTTGCTTTTGATCTTGATGTCGGCCGTTGAGATGACTTTGATTTTGTCTTCACGGGAGCATCTATTGGATTTGGCTTCTTAGCCGGCATTCCCTTCTTGTTCTTGGGATTCAGATTCTTGGCCTTGTGGGTTTGATTCTTAGCCTTCTGCGCGTTCCAGTCACCATGGTCTGAACGTGACCTTGAGGGGTTTCTTTTGGAGTATCTCCCTCTTGGCGCGTTTTGCAATCCTTGTGCATAGTAGGGAACGTATGCGCGATTAGGACAATTCCTGGCAATGTGTCCAGGTGTTCCACAGTGAAAACATGTCTTTTTCTTCACTGTGAAGTTGTTTCTTCCTGCCCCTGGTGGCGTATCCTTGCCTTGTTTCTGATTTTTCCCACATGCACACTTGCAACAAGCCGTTGGTTGTTTCACTTGATTTGGTGGCCTGTATTTCTCAACAGCAGGTTGATCAGAAGCAACTGAGTTCGAAGCAACAGATTCAGAGTTCAAGGAGATGTTGGTTTGTTCAATGGTTTTCTCCTTGTTCTCATCCTCTGCTACTTTACCTGCACATGAAGCAGAAGCATTAGAATTTTCAACCTGAATACCTCCTGAAACAAAACCAGTTGGTTTGCCATATTGAAGATGTGCCTCCCTGTCAATTTCTTCCTGTGTCATAGGGATGGATGTATAGTTATGATTGAAAGGGGGAGGAAAACTATCATACCCTAGACCTTTGTTTTGATTATCTTTGAATTTTAATTGGTTTTCAAATAAGGACTCGACTGTCTTACTTGACGCAGTATAATTTTTGAAACTAACATCTGTTTTTCCACACTTAATTTTCAAAGCGTCAAGTTCTTCAGTTACAACAACAAGTTTTTTCTTAATGTGATCGTAATTTTCACACTTGTTGCTGTAATCTTCTTGTAATTTCCTAAAGTCCTTAGTCTTGGCCTCTAATTGAGCTTTCAGAGGTTTCTGACCTTTCCTAAGAGTATAGCCTTCGTATTTAAGGTCCTCATTTTCTCTTTTTAATAAATCGATTTGATCTCGGAGAAATTTAATAGTAGTTTCACAAGATGGAGTACATGAAACTTCATTTACCGGAATGGATGCGAAAATCATTTTTTTTATTATTTTAATTGCCCTTTGACTTAAAAACCGAGAAAGTCAACCTTAAAAGTCAAATTTAAAAGTCAAACTTAAAAATCAAACTTGAAAAGTCAAACTTAAAAGTCAAACTTAAAAGTCAAACCGAAAAGCTAAATTTGAAAATTTGAAAACTAAACGAAAAAGTCAAAGTTTAAAGTCAAAGGTCAAACTTGAAAGTCAAAGTCAAAATTTTAAGGTCAAAAGATAAATATAAAATCAAAAATTAAAAACTAAAATTTTGGTTGAAAATGAAGTTTAAAAAGAAAAGAAATTGATTTTTAGGGTTAAAAGTGCCAATTTTCGAAAGTTGAAACCGAGAAGGACAGCTTATGTCTTAAATTTCGAAGGGATGCCACAAAGGATCTGCTAGTCAAGTTGGTAAGGTGCCTGATTGATGAACCAAAGGACCCTTGTTCGAATCTTGGGAGCCCCAATTTCGTTTCAATTTTTTTTTAAATAAAGGCGCACCTGCGAGGACTCCTGCTGGCCACGAACTTCTGACTCGCTCAACAAGGCTCGAACACGCTGCTGACCGCAAACTCTCGCACCGAACACGTGCGAACCTCGGACCGAAAGCTCGGACCGAACACGTGACTTCGGACCGAAAACTCCGGCCGAGAACTCCGACCGAAAACGTGACCGAGAACCTCGGAAATCGCTGGTTACGACGAAAAACAACGTTTTTTTTTTGCTCCTTTTTGCTCCAAAACTCGTTTTTATGAAAAACGCGAAGAACAAACCCCCCTTATTTTGCCAAGATCTATCCAAAAACGCAAAAATCTCTTCAAAATAAGATCAAATAAGCTCCAGATCTGAAAAAAAATTGATTGATACAACCAAGCTCTGATACCACTTGTAAGTCCCCAAATCTGCTTGTGTATCAATCAGATCCAATTGATGGTGCGGAATCCCAATCAGTTGGATGATGTCAGATCAAAATAGAAGAGAAGGAGAAGAAGAAGAAGAAGATGAATCTATGATGTATTAATGAAATGATTGATGCTCCATACACATAGTTCACATACACTCTTCTCTCTTTAGTTTCTCTCACACCTTATAATACACACACTTAAGCTCCTTGGCTCTTACCCTCACATGCACTCCTCGCCCTATATATATATATATATATATATATATATATATATATATATATATATATATATATATATATATATATATATATATATATATATATATGGACCTAAGGCCAAACCCAAAATACAATTAATCCTATACTATTTTTGGCCCAAATAATTAAAACAATAAATGCTTAGAAAAGCAAAGTATAAACCATATTTTTGACCCAACAGTGAACACCCTTTTGAGCCTCCAAAGTGTAAGTATCCTTTCCCTATGCTTAGTACATGTTAGGATCTCTTGTTTAACACCCTATAAATGACCATTTAGCTGGAACAATAGGAGTGTACGGCCGTACACCCTTGCATGGCCGTACACCCCTCAAAACTCTCCTAAAGGCCCTCCAAAGTGAGAATCTAGTTTCTATTCTTGATGAGCAATAGTCCCACAAACTTCCCCATGGTTCAATCACACTTTTGTGCATAATTTACCATGAGTCTACGGCCGTACACTCCATGGGGGTACACCCATGGCCGTACACTCCTCATTGTGGCCGTACACACCTCTTAGATGAGTCACATGTGATTCTAACACTTGGTCCAAGTGTTTCCTAGTCCCTAAGGGTGTTTCCTTGCATTCAGTTGCTTTTAAACACTATATTCATGCCAATATATGCCATATATGTCATTTAGGACTCGTTTGTGTCCCGGGACTTCATTCGTGGAACTTCTCATCCTTACGCGCATATTCGATTGAATCACCCACATAAGGTGAGTTCATACCCATATAATCAATCTTTTAATTGTTTTAAATGCTTTTAAGGGGGGGGGGGGGAATAGAAGTTGAACACAATGATAATTGTGTAAATTCTTTGTTATAAACATCTTTTAAAAGGATTGCTTACGTATTTATAAGTGATCAAAACATTTCAAAAACTCCTTTAAAGTTATGTTACTTTATAGTTTACAAAACTCCGTTTTTAAAGTACAATCATAACTTAGTAGATAAAATGAGTATTTTCTTCAAGTCAGTAACAGTTCAAGTAAACATACCAGTAAACTATAATAGGTATAGTTTAGAGGTTCAGTTCACACTAGACACTAGAATAGAGAGAACATACTATAAAGAGAAACAGGGAGGTAGATACAATACACAATAACATAGAGACCATACTATAAAGAGAAACAGGGAGGTAGATACAATACACGATAACATAGAGAACATACTATAAAGAGAAACAAGGAGGAAGATACAATACACGATAACAGAAAGAACATACTATATACTATAACAGAAGAACAAATCATAATTAACTAAAGTATACCAATGATCACTAATGCATTGTTATAAACAAAAGGTGATAATAAATTAGGTATACAAGATCAAGATAACTTTAATGTGAGACTATTTCACGACTTAGCAATTCATTTGCTGAAGTTGCGTTTTGTAACCAGAATCTCTTGCAAGGAGAGCGTATAGTATGGGTACAACCACATCACATTATGACCTTAATAAAACAAACTAGTTTTAAGGTATTCGGTACTTCAGTATGTCAATTTAAAAGACAACTGTGTACTTACATTTTTCCATTACTTTCATATTGTGATAATCTCACTTGAAAGGTAATGCAAACTATTTTCAAGTAAAGATAGTTATAAACTAGGGGAAACATACATCATTACAAGTGACAAACAGAATAGTCGGGTCTAGTACATTCAGTAGAAAGGGTCCTATAATGCTAACTTTATGATTCCTTAGTTTATACATCAGGGATATATATTAAGTGGATCCCACAGGTAGTAGGATGTGTGCTTTCCGCTTCATTTCCTGTTCCTTGTTTGGTTGTGGGCATAGAGCAGATTCACCCAGACTACTATCTATCCGATCTTAGCTATGTATATATTCAGTATACACCAAGTAATCATAAGGAGTACCAGGTATGGGCCAGGTCGTAGTATACTAATTCAATACACCGTTTTCTAGTACAAAACATACTTTTCAAATAGAACATTTGGTAAACAAAAGTAGAAACTTACCAGTAAAGGTTTAATCCATTTTGTTAAACCAGTATAACTTAAAGGACCTTAGGTGGTTAATTATATAATACCTTAGTTATACATCAGGGTTATATATAATTAATACTCGATAGGTAGTTGGATGTGTGCTTTCCGCCATACTTCCTGTTCCTTGTTTGGTTGTGGGCTTAGGGCAGATTCACACAACTAACTATCTGTTCGATATTAGATTATATATAGCTAGTATAAACTAAGTGATAATAGAAGGAACTATTGTGGTTACTATTTTTACTAAAAGAAATAAGGGTTTTCTTAAAGAATCTTTTCATCAAATTATAAAGGAACTATTACAGTTAACTCCGTGAGTATCAAGTGAATACGCCAGGGTTATATACAACGATGATCTAACAAACAATGGGATGTGTGCCTTCCGCCTCATTCCCTGTTCCTTGTTTGGTTTTGGGCTTAGGGCAGATACACACAACCGATTGTTTGTTTACTCTGGGTTTTATATAACTTGTATCCATTTAATACTCAGAGAAAGGATTGTAGAGTCATTTTTACTTATCTTTCGTCAAAGCAGGAAATATAGGATTTTCTGGAGGAACAAACGAACTTTCTAAAAGAACTTACAACTTACTTACATCACTAAAATCTTATGAACTCACCAGCTTAAATGCTGATCTACGCTTTTAAAATAACTTGTATTCTCAGGAGACCAGTAGACAGGTACGCGCTCTGGGATTCAGAAGATGGAGCATAATAGCTTCATGTCTTTTTGTTATTTACTTTGTAGTCTATGTTATGTGAACCACATACTTTGTAAACACTTTCTTTCTAATGAAATGGTTCTTTATTACTTTGATTAGTATGATGCATGACTTGTGATACTAAACATGACGTCCTCCACCCCCGAACGTTTCTGCCGTTCCGGTTTTGGGGTGTGATAGTTTTAGGGGTGTGCGGTCACGAGTTTAGAGAGAGAAGGAGAGGGTGTTCGGCCAAAAAAGTGTAAATGAGGGGTAGGGTCTCCTATTTATAGGGGTTTTTGGTGGTCGGTGGTGGGGTCCACCCGACTCTGGCCGTAAACGAGTGTACGGCCGTACACGGGTTTACGTCCGTAAACTCAGTCCGACCGAAAACCGATGTTTTGATCGAACGGATAACCCGAAATTTCGTGAAGTTTTGGTCCTGACTCATATATAAAAATTAAATTATATAAACTAGATGATTTTCTAAACCACGAAGTTTGACGGGAACTTAATAAAATTCAAATTTTATTAACGGAGTTTGGATTACGGAAACGGAAAAGAGTTCGGGTTGTCACACATATGAACTCCAAGAACATAGGTTACAATTTTAGCTATGGAGCAACATATATATATATATATATATATATATATATATATATATATATATATATATATATATATATTGTAGGATTCCAAGGGTCATGGGTAAACCCTAATCTATACTCATGGGTTTATGATCCATGGTTCATGTGGCCCAACTCTTTATGTATCCATACATAAATTTAGTCCAACATGGATCATAAGCCCTATATATATATATATATATATATATATATATATATATATATATATAACTAATTTACACAATTAGTCCCCATTGACTTAATTAGTCTCTTTTGATCACCAAATTAATTCCAAATTAATTTTTGATCAATACTAATTAAATCATATGATTTCATATTAATATATTAGAACTTATAATATATTAATAAATCATAAATAACCTCTTCTCAAAAGTCCATCCTATTAAATTGTCATGATGATATGCAACCCAAATGGACCATGCTACTCTCGGGTCAAGTACATACCAATTATAGTTATGGAATTAGACACTAATCCAATAATAGGATGATGCTATGAGTAGTAATATGTTGACCTGCCTGTCTGTCTGTAGACTTTTTATATGTTTATCTGTTATATGTCGGCATATTGTGTTGGGTTGAGGTTATACTGCTTCGTGTTGTAGCCAACAAACCCTGGAGCATTTCAGATATGAGTTAAGGGTCGGTTAGGTCATGCCATACTCATATTGAGGGCTCAATAGCATTTCAGATACGAGGTGAGGACTCGGTAGGTATGCCAGACTCGTACTGAGGGCTTGAGGGTATTGGAACAATCCAGATATGAGCTGAGGGTCGAGTAGGGCATGCCAGAATCATACTGAGGGCTTAATAGCATTCCATATACGAGCTGAGGATTCGATTGGTATACCAGACTCGTACTGAGGTCTGAACAATGATAATTCAGTTTGACGACTGATCGGTACATGGAGCAAGCCATACATAAGCTGTGGGCCCTGACTCCCGAGGGCACTCCAGACTTATGATGTGGGCTCAAGGGCAAGCCAGATGTGAGCCGTGGGCCTGATAGGCAAGCCAAAATCATACTGTGGGCTCAAGGATAATCCAGTCTTTTAGTTGTGGACCCATTGCATACTGTTATTTGTATATGTTATATGTTTGGGTGTTGGTACTTTGGGGGAACCGTGCTTACAGTTTTGGTTTATGGTTTCAGGTACTTCAATGGATCGTGGCAAGGTGAATGCGTGACCGTACACATCCTCGTGTTTTGGACTTATGATTTCTGGGAAACTCTGATAATGTGAATGTTTTGAAAACTATGTTGAAAGAGATTCTGATTTTTAAATAATGTTTTGGGAACAACGGTTTTTGCAAACACTTCTATAGAAAAAAGGTTGTTTTGAAAAGTTTAATTTTTATGAAATTTTATGGATGTTACAGGAAGAGACTACAGACCACTCAGAGTCGGCAGAAGAGCTATGCCGACCGACGCCGATCCGAGTTGGAGTTTCAGGTCGGCGACATGGTATTACTGAAGGTCTCACCCTAGAAATGGGTGATACGCTTCAGGAATAGGGGAAGTTGGGCCCCCGATATATTGGGCCTTTTCGGGTGATTTCCAGGGTTGGTAAGGTTGCTTACAGATTGGATCTTCCTGAGGAGCTCAGTCAGATACACAACAATTTCCATGTTTCGCAGCTGCGAAAGTGCATATTTGATAAGGAGGCAGTGGTTTCCTTTGATGATATTCAGATTGATGATCGCCTAAACTATGTTGAGAGGTCGGTGGCTATCTTGGAAAGGAAGGTGAAGGTTTTGCGTAACAAGGAAGTACCTTTGGTAAAGGTACGGTGGCAGCACCGGAGGGGCTCCGAGTGGACCTGGGAGCCGGAGGCTGAGATGCGGGAGCATTATCCGGATTTGTTCACTACATTAGACTTCGATGATGAAGTCTAGTTCAAGTGGGGGAGAATTGTAATATCCCGGAGTTCAGGTACTTCTAAATTCCTCTCTATAATTCTATTTCATGTCAAATTGATCCCTAAATCCAAGAATTATGCTTTGAAGCCCTAGTGGCAATTTCGTAATTTGGGGAGGAGGAGTATAGCAAGCGTACATGTGTGTACGCTGAGCGTACTATGGGGCGCCCTAGTACATTGGACGTACACTTATGTATGTGGGGCGTACTAATTGTTAGGTTTTTAGCACTATAACACTCCTATGGTGCACATGCAACCCTAGATGCTTTGGATCTATGTTTTCTCTAATTATACATGCAATTTGATTTTCCAAAGCATACATCCTAAATAGCATACAATTGGAGCTATACAACATAAAAAAACTAGTTTAGGTGAATACCTCTTGATGTAGGGTGTAGTTCTTGGCCTTTGAAAGCTTGAGCACCTCAAGTGTGATGCCTCTAATGTGTCACAAACACCAAATGCAAGAGGAGGCTTGATAGAATAAGTTACTTAGCACAAAATCAATATCAAACTCTTAGAATGATGGTGTCCCCGATTTTGGTTCTAGGGAGGTCCATTTATAGTGTAGCAAATGCTAGGGTTACACCTTGCAAACCCTAATGACCATTCATATTACTTAGGCTCCATCGGTTAAACCTCCATGGACTATCCATGGGCTATCTCATTGGTTTAGCACATCCTAAATAACCATGGATCATTAGCCAACACTATAAGAATAATTAATTTACATAAGCAATCCCCACATATGTAATTTGTAACATCCGTCTCCCGAGGTATTATTTAGATTATGTAGCTTAATATTAGCTTTGGGCTAACACTTGGACAATGGACCTTTTTTGGGGTGGAACTTAGCAAAATAGGCTAAGAAGTTGGGATGCGCATAATTTGTACGCTGGGCATAACCTGGCGTACACGGGGCGTAGTGGCACATTGTATTCGAGGGACTCGGGGGTGTACGGGCAGCGTACCAAGAGTTACTCCCAACGTACGCGGACAGATGCCAAACCCTAATTTTTAGGGTTTAAGACATATAATACCTCATTATAGCCTCCCATCTAGCCTCCTCACCAGTCCCTCACCCTCAGAAAACCCTAGTTTGCCTCATACTCCATTGTTGTGTGTGCTTGACCTTTTTGAGTTCATTTTTGTAAAGAAAGGCTTGGAAGAGGTGACAAGAAGTTGGAGGAGAAGCACTTGAGTATCTTGAGCTCAAGGATCTGGAACAAGTTCATCTTTTGGCACCCAAAGGAGGTATAAAGCTCCTATCTTTCCTCTTAGAAGCTTAGATCTAGGGTTTTGAATCTTTGGACCTTTTTAGGTCCAAAGAATGGATCTTGTTCATGCAACTTCGTTTTTGAGCTTAGGGTTGCCACCCTTGAAGCTCAAAGTGTCCCTTAAGCAGTAAAGTTGCAAGCTTTCAGGCTTTTATGTAGCCATGCATGACATCTAGCCATTTTCATGGAAGTTTATTGCTATTTTTAGAGTTGGGTTCGTTTGGTCGTTAACAAGCCATCAAGTGATCGACTTTATGGGTTAGGATGAAGTATTGGACTCAAATCTGTATTTTAGACGTAGTGTCTTAAAGGATTAAGCAGTTTTGGAGAAAATGGCTTAACAGGAGAGTATGTTGGGCGTACACGCCAGTACGCGCAGCGTACAAACCATTCAAGCAGTACACGCAGCGTACAGAAGGGTACGCTCAGTGTACGCTCAGACAATGGGCTTTATGTTATTGGGACTCAGTTTGGGCCAGGCCTTGGATATAGTAGTAGTTGGGCCGAGATGGGCCTTCAGAAGTCAGTCAAGGGCCCAAGGACTTGTTGGGCTTCAGAGGAAAAGCCCATTTGAGAAGTTGGGCCCAATTTAGAAAATTGGGCCAGTAGTGGGCCTTAGTGGGCCATGAGTGGAATTATAAGGAATAGTTGGAATTGGGTCTTGGATATGGCCCAAAGTTAGAGCAGGGGTAAAATGGTCATTTTACCCTTAGTGGGATTCTTAGTTTTTGACTAAGTGTTTATTTGGTCATAATAGTCGGAGCATAGTTGGAGCAGCAAAAAGAGTTACCTTGCACGAGTTTTCAGCAGCCAGATTGAGAGGTGAGTTTTCTCTCCAGTAGGATCGTGTCTAAGGCCACAATGCCGGCCCGTTTAGATGTTAGTAGTTCCGGACTTCGGTCTGATGTCGGGGCGGTCCCGAGAAGAGTATATGTATGATTGATGTCTTTGTGATTCATGCATGTTATGTGTTATGTGTTCCGGGGCAAGCCCGATGTCGGGGAAAGCCCGATGTATGTTAGCTTATCTGTTATATGTTATGTGTTCCGAGGCAAGCCCGATGCATGTTAATTTATATGTTATCAGTTATATGTTCCAGGCTTCGGCCCGATGACGGGGTAAGCCCGATGCAGTTTATATGTTATGTTATGTGTTTATGATATATGTTATGATGTGTATGTGTCGGGGTAATCCCGATGCCGGGGCAAGCCCGATGTCGGGGTGAGCCCGATGCCAGATGTAGTCTGATACCGGGGTGAGCCCGATGTCGGGCAGGAGTCCGATGTCGGGTAAGCCGATGCCGGGTTTGTCCCGATGCAGTTGGGAGTAGTCCCATAGTTATGCTATTTGTTATATGTTATGTGTATGGTATGTGGTAGTTTGGGGGAGCTCACTAAGCTTCGTGCTTATAGTTTCAGTTTTGGTTTTAGGTACTTCAGCTAGCAAAGGGAAGGGCTTGGGTTGATAGCATGACACACGCCACAGTCTTTCTGGCCTGGGAGAATACTCTGATATTTTATCATATATTTTGGCACAATATTTGATATGATGTTTTGAGATACATGATACATGGTTTTCTCTATGATTATGGATGTTTTATGGTTTTACAATAATTTTCAAAACGAAATTTTTGGGACTGTATTTTTGGGTTGTTTCAAGTTGGCATCAGAGCCTTGGTTTGAAGGATTTGGGCACACTCTCGGGTGTGTCTGAACTCAAACTAAGGAATTGGTATGGAAATTTTCAAAAGAAAATCGTTTTTTATAAAAAGAACTTCGAGAAAAAGAAAAGAATTTTGAAAAGAGAAAAGGGTATGGTGCATGCGATCAGCCGAGCTCAAGTAAGTACTCCCAAATTACCCATACAAGTTATTGTTATGTTATGATTATCAACTTTATGAGAACTGCATGCTAGATTTGGACTAAGGATCTAGGAATGATGCCTTATGTGCCTATCATATGTGTATCAGTTTTATGTGAATTGCATGCTAGTTAGGACTAAGGATCTAGGAAGGATGCCTTATGTGCCTGTTATATGTATCTCAGCTTTATGAACTGCATGCTAGTACAGATTAGTCAGAGATAGCCTGAGAGAGATATGCTTGATTATGTTTACTCGATGCTCGAATGCTGCTTGCTTTGTGCTTTTAGGAGTTCTAGTTATCTTTTACTAATTAGTAAGTGAATATTTTACGTTACATATTGCGAGGATTAAATAATTTTAGAAGGTTAGGTCTAGCTCTATTACGCAGCTCTTGTTTGAGTCCAACCGTTGTAGGGTAGGATTTCTCATTCAAAGAATTATTTAGTCTTAGTAATATGTAATAATATTCACGAGCTAGTTAGGGGGAGGTAGCAGGGACTTCTTATGCAGCTGATAGCGGAGAGTGGGTTGGTGATTACCCTAGGGAAAGCCTACGAAGAGTTTAGTATGAGATCAGCAGTAGTAGTAGTACAAGGAACTTGGTGGAGTCGAGGCAGTTCTTGAGGAAAGAACAGATAGATGTGGAAGGTAGTATGGGCTCGTACTACTGAAAGCAGAGGATCCGTACTCGAATCAAGGAAGACTGAGATAAGACCAGGAAACTTGTAGTGTATGTGATCCCTCGAGTTATGTTAGTATTCTGACATTTGTTATGATGTGTTTTTTCAGAATGACGGTTTTGCGGCCTAGACCAGTGGTTGGCAGTTTAGGTGCCGGAGAGAGATCAGGCTCAGGCTCTGGAGCCGAGCAGTTAGATGAGCAAACCAGGGAGTTCATCTCTTCGGAGATTACGCGTAGCATACTAGACCAGACTCCTGTGATTTTTGGATCGGTCAAGGAGGGTATCTTAGAGCTTCTGGATGAGAAGCTGAGCGCTTTCCGCACTAAGATAGCCGCCATGATGGGATCGTGCACATTGTGTAGAGCTCGCGACTACCATGGGGCTCGGGACCCCATTGTGAGTACCAGATGGTTGGCGGATGTCGCCAACACATTCCACACCAACAGATGTCCCGAGGGGGGACAAGGTTAGGCTTGCGTCCTGTCTTCTGAAGGACAGGGCACGTGACTGGTAGGAGGAGGTTAGGAGAGCCATTGGTGATGACACGGTGTTGGATGCGATGACCTGGGGTGACTTCACGACCAGGTTCAGGGCCGACTTCGCACCTATTATTGAGGTACAACAGCTTGCTAGGGAGTTCCAGGATCTCCAACAGATGACGGAGACAGTGGCGGAGATTACCGCCAAGTTTAGAGAGAGAGCCATACTTATTCTGCAATATGTGGTGGGCTAGGAGATGAAGAAAGCCAGATACCATGAGATGCTGAGGAATGACATTAGACAGTTTGTGACCCGCTCCAGCTGCATGACGCTGGAGGACATGATTGATAGGGCTCGAGAGAGGGATTTGGATTTAGAAATGGTGAGGAAGAGGAAACCAGAGGGGGTTCAGTCAAGAGGTTCGGGCAAGAAGCCCAAGGTATCAGATCACGGATCTCGGAGCCAATAGAGCCACAACCATTGTGGCAAATGCGGTAGGATGCACGAGGGGACGTGCAAGGCGGGGAGTTCGGGCTGCTATAAGTGCGGCCGAACTGGTCATATGAGTCGGGATTGCACAGCCACTACCACCACCACGATAGCATCAGATCTGATTTGCTTTCAGTGCAATCAGATGGGACACAAGCGGTCCTAGTGCCCGAGTTTAGCAGTAGCATAGAAGGTGGCAGCGTCTTCTCCTGCCACGTTGAGGATTACAAATGGCCGTCAGGGCTGGGCTGAGGCGCCTACGGCGCGGAGTAGGGCTTTTCAGCTTACTGCAGAGGAGGCACGAGCAGCTCCTGACGTGGTGACTGGTATGTATCTTTCTCTCATCTCTTTATTGATATTGTTTGTTGCTTATGTTTGCATGTTTTATTATAGGATCTTTCCTCGTGAACGGTATATCAGCTTTAGTACTGTTCGATTCGGGTGCCACCCGGTCTTTTGTGTCGCTCACGCTCAGCAGACGGTTTGTAGGAGCTCCGGGGGAGCTGGGTTGTCCACTGGATGTAGAGATAGAAGATGACAGGACCGTCAGGTTCACGAGGGTTCACATAGGATGTACACTTCAGTTGTTTGATCAGCAGTTTTCAGTAGATCTGGTTCCACTTCTACCCAAATTTTCCAGGAAACAACCCAAGCTAGCCTCAAAAGCTTAGAGCAACAAATAACACAAATTGCTCAATCAATGAGTATAATGGAAGCTCAATACAAATTACCATCCGAAGAGAACCCATCGCATAGCGCATGTTCCATTCCTTTGAAAGATGATAAAAGTTTTGATGGCCCAAGAGTGTTATATGAAGAAGAGGAAAAAGAAAGAGAAGTGGAAGAGGCTGTCAAAGAGGAGGAAGAAATTAAGAAAGTTGTCAATGAAACTAGAGAGGAAGTAATAGGGGTTAACGAAAGAGAGGTTGAGCTACCCACTACCATTAAGAAACTAACTCCAGTGGTAGAACAACCACAAGAGCCAGAAACAATAAATATGTCGGACCCTTCAAAGGATACGTATCCCGATAAAGAAGACGCCCAACCGGTTACCTACTCAACCACCATGTCAAAGAGGGAAGAGTTGGTCACCTTACTAAACAAGTACAAGAAAGAATATGGTTGGATGATTGCTATTATCAAAGGTCTAAGTCCGGTATGGTTCTCCCGTAAAAAGAAAGTCAAATACAAGAAAAGAGTCCCAATGGAGGTGTGGAAATTAAAAAATATAGACACAGGGAAAAATTGCAGGGTTAATAGACATCAATTAAAGCTGTTCTATGAAGGTTTTGATTCAAATGTCCAAGATGTCGTCTATTTGGACGCCCCAATGTGTTAAAGTGAAGTTTGAAGGCGTCTCGCCAAAGACGTTAAAGAAGGGCATTTTTGGAAAGCATTGTGTTTCCGTGTCTTTGAATTCGAATGAAGAAGTTTTGAAGATGTTTTGATGTTTCTTTTGGAGTTATCTTTGAAGAATTGCGTGTTTCCATATATTCGGGGCCTTCCAATCCAAGAAAATGCGAAGAAACGAAGAAAAATGAAATAAAAATGAAGATCAGGATCAGCGGGTTGTGCGACCCGCGTGCTGTTGTGCGGGTAGGTTGCGCGGCCAGGTGTGATGAAGCGACATTGGCCCAAGACTTAACTACAAGGTCTGCGCGACCCGCGCACTGATCTGGGCCATTTTTGACGATTTTTTACCATCTTTGACTAGATCTTTAACTGGGTTGACTTGTTGACTTCAGTTAACCATATGACTTATAAATTCAACCGTCTCCTTCATTTATCGCTTGTGTTCATCAAGTTCTTCCCTCAAACTCCATTCCTTTCAAGAACATAACCTTCCAGCACCCACCTCGCCGGAAAATCAAGATTGTTGGAGTTCTACCAGTCAGAATTTCACGAAACCTCCGCCACAGACACTTTCCGCCGCCCGATCCTCCAATTTAGGTCATTTCTACCCTTACCTTAAGCATTGAGGACAATGCTTGTTCTTAAGCTTGGGGTGGGGTATTTCCTTTTATTTTTTTTCATGCATTTTTTAGTTAGGTTGCATTTCATATTAGTTTTAAGCTAATTTGCATTCATTTTTTTTTATTATTTTATAAAATTTCAAAAAGATTTTATTTTCTTCTTTTTCTACTTTTTTATTTTTGCATAACATTTAGCTTAGGGACCCCTTGGATGCCATGGAACAGGTTCACAGTTATTGTATCATTATTGGTCCAGGATCTTGTTGCTATCTCACCCATCGAACCGGTACCACTAGTTGCAGTTTGAGACTTCATACTTGGGATCAGATGCTGGAAGCTTAAAGGGGTAAGTGATCATGGCCAGGTAGCTTTCATGAAGAATTGTGCGGTCAATACCGCCGAGAGGATCACACTTGATCATGTTTGAACTGTTAGGATGAAGCACTGGTGCTTGTCCCCGAGTAGAATCTATATCCGGTCTCTTTACATCACCATATTGTTTTTGCGATTTTCTTAGGATTCTAGAGAGTCTTTTAGTCCACATTTGGACATTTTCATTATTTTTGAAAAATCACAAGTTTGAAAAGGAGCTTACATCATTACGCTCCACACATGGTCATTTTTCACACTTAGACCATTCGGATTATATTATTACCCTTTCAGTTCCACTTACATACTTTTGGGAGCCAAATTTTGAGTCAAAAAGTTTTCTTCATAAAAAACAAAAATTCAATATGTTAGTGCATCACCTTCAAGTTAATGTTATTATGCCAAAAAAAAAAAAATCCCAAGCAGATTCCAAGCCACGATTAACTTGGATGGGTGATCGGTTTAATTATTGAACAGTTTTTCCTACATTTTGGACACCCGACGTTTGATACTTATTTATTTGTTTAAGAATGTTTTGTTGTATATAGATCGATTTGTTTCTTTTCGCAAATTGGTGATGTTAGAGAGACTGTCGAGTCGGATACTACGGGAGGTTTGGGCCAACACTAAGTGAACTGATTCCTACAATGGTGCCCGAGCGACTAAGCCCAGTCATACTTGAGAGTGACCAACAGATGTGAGATCACGTAACTTTCGTGATAAGAGTGTACACTTAAAAGAAGAGCTCCATACGAGCCCGTCCAGCTGCTTTCTCCCTACTACAAATGTTCTTCATTGTATGCATGTTCCATTTGGGTTGACTGACCATCCCTCCTTACTCACTTAGAGGAGTTGTCCTGGATGTGGTTTTTGGTTACATTGTCATCGGATGAAAAAGTAATGAGATAATAACAAGATTAATTCTGACCATGTTGACTAATTGTGATCAGGTTCCACGGTTCTATCCATTCTTTTTATTTTTCTTAGGATAGTTCATCCCGAGTTCATTTTAGTCTTGTCTTACTTGAGGACAAGTAAGGTTTAAGCTTGGGGTGATTTGATAGTTTCATTTTATTTACTTCTTTTTATAGTTTATTTTAGCATATTTCATCCATAATTTAGTTAATTTCCATGCATATTTTCCTTTTTGTTATTTTATGACCATTTCGGGTACTTTCTAGTTTTTTGAGCTTAACTGCAGATTTTAAGGAGATTAGCGGAGTGGGATCTTTAGGAAGCGACTGGACTTAGAGGATGTCAAGGATCTTGGGCTTTATAATAATGGAGTTGATGCATGGAGCGGGCTTGATGATTATTTGAAGGCTTGGAGAAAATGAAGTTTGAATTTGCAAGAACCGGAAGAATATTGGAGCGTGTGAAGATTATTAATCGGGCGAGACTACGAGCTATGGGTGATTTTGAAAAGCCAAATTGCGCTTAAAATGAAGAAAAATGGGCTTGGAGATTATTGGACTCGATCTGGGCCAGTGGGATATGCTTTGGAGGCCCAAAAACTCAAAGAAGCCCATATCAGGCACCACCCGCGCAACCCACCCGTGCAACAGCACGCGGGTCACGCAAGGCCCTGCAGGGGCATTTCCGAGATTTCTTGTTTTGAACTATATGGGGAAGGTTGGTGTGCCACTTTTCTAGACTCTTGGACATCCGATTTTTGAGCATTCTCTTTGGAGTTTTGAAGATTTTTGAAGGCCAAGAACACTTCAAGAACATCATCTTTTCACCTCTTGATTCTTGTTTAATGTTTGGTACAATCTTCTCTAACTTTGTTTTCTTGAGTTTAGCCATGCTTGGCTAGACAAATATTGGTTGACTTTTGTTGAATCCTTTGAACTTTTGTTGAATGTTGAAGAATCCATGAACCTGTTCTTAAATCTTTATGGGAATGTTTTGTGTTTTAACATCTTATCACTACTTGTATGTTTTTATTCATGAGTTTAAATGTGTTTGTGGTGATTAGTTGTCTAATTTCTTGATTAAGTAAAGGATCCTCAAATTAGCAAGCAACAAATGATTTTAGTGTTGTTTTTGCTTCACACAATCATAAAAACATTTCCTCCAACATGGTAGTGAAAGCATTTGACTCCTCTTGGACTTGGTGACTTTTTGGTTCTTAATGCTAGTTGACTTTCACTAATTACATGCTTAATGCAAATTGTGACTTTGACTAAGGAAATTGTTATGAGCTTCTCTAACCATTTTAACAACTAAGAAAAGTCTAGGTAATCTCAAGCTTTTTGGATTACTATAGCCAAATTAAGGATTTAAATCAAGTATTGCACCATTGGATTCTAATGATATGTTCATCAAAAGTCAAAGTGAGGAAACCTTAAGTCAACCATCCTTCCCTTATTGATTTTACATCAAACTCTTATTTTTGTTGAAATTGTCTATTTAAATCTTAGTTTAATTCTAGTGTATTTCAAAGACCAAACCCCCAATTTTTAATTTATTGTCATTTTACAAGTATTTTTACAAAGAGAATTTTCATAGAGTTATAAAATTGAACCAATCTCCGTGGATTCGATCCCTTTACCACTATACACTATTTTAGTGTGTAATATTTAGGGTTATTAATTTTGTTGGCCTCGACAACCACCAGTTTACTCCAAGACTCAGGAGCAGCATGAGGAGCACCTAAGGGAGGTGCTGGAGACACTGAGGAGGGAGAGACTGTATGCGAAGTTCTCCAAGTGTGAGTTCTGGTTGCGCGAGGTGCAGTTCCTTGGGCATCTTGTCAACCAGAAGGGTATTCTGGTCGATCCATCCAAGATAGAGGTCGTGATGCAGTGGGAGATTCCGAGGTCTCCATATGAGATTCGAAGTTTCCTGGGTCTGGCAGGGTATTACAGGAGATTTATCTAGGACTTCTCCAAGATTGCAGTTCCGTTGACCCGGCTGACCAAGAAGTCGGTGGTTTTTTGTTGGAGACCTGAGCAGCAGGCGGCCTTTGAGACGCTCAGACAGCGATTGTACAAGGCACCGATTCTCACTCTGCCAGAAGGTGTAGATGAGTTCGTAGTCTACTGTGATGCTTCGATCACAAGCATGGGAGCAGTGCTGATGCAGCGAGGTCATGTGATAGCTTATGCCTCGAGACAGTTGAAGCCTCATGAGGTTAACTACTCGACGCACGATTTAGAGCTGGGGTCAGTGGTGTTCGCCCTCAAGATTTGGCGACATTACACGAATCACAAGAGTTTGAGGTACCTCGTGGATCAGCCGAATCTGAACATGAGACAGCGTCGGTGGTTAGATGTGGTGAAGGACTATGATTGTGACATCCTTTACCACCTGGGCAAGGCCAACGTAGTGGTCGACGCCCTGAGCCACAAGGCGGTAGCGGCCCTGATTCGATACATCTGTCTGAGGATGACAGTGATTACTCCACTATTGGAGCAGATTAGAGGGGCGCAGGTTGAGGGTCTGAAGGAGGAGCATCAGAAGTGCGAAAGGATTGTGGGTCGGGTGGCCTCGTTTGATGATGACATCCGAGCGTTGTTGACCCTGCATGGAAGGGACTGGGTACCGTACCGGGGCGGAGTACGACATGTATTGATGGATGAGTCCCACAAGTCCAGGTTCTCCATCAATCCGGGGGCGACGAATATGTACAGAGATCTTCGACCCGATTACTGGTGGCCCTGCATGAAGCAGGACGTAGCTTGGTATGTGGAGAGATTCCTGACCTGCAGGAAGGTCAAGGTGGAGCACCAGAGGCCGCATGGCAAGATGCAGCCGTTAGACATCCCTGTGTGGAAGTGGGAGGACATTACTATGGACTTTATCACTAAGCTTCACAGGACTGCACGTGGGGTCGATTCGATATGGGTCATCGTGGATCGATTGACCAAGAGCGTCCACTTTATACCGATCCAGGAGAGCATCTTGGCCGATAAGTTGGCCGAGATTTACGTACGAGAGGTGGTGGCACGGCATGGAGTGCCTGTCTCAGTAGTGTCAGACTGAGATTTCTGTTTTACTTCCTGATTTTGGAAGCGGTTTCACGACGAGATGAGTACTCGTCTCCACTTCAACACCGCTTTCCACCCTCAGACGGACGGACAGAGTGAGAGGACGATTCAGACTCTCGAGGACATGCTTCTAGCATGCGTGTTAGATTTTGGTGGCAGCTGGGATACGTATCTTCCATTAGTGGAATTTTCGTATAACAAAAGTTACCACATTAGTATAGACCGGCCTCCCTTCGAGATGTTTTACGGGAGGAAGTGTAGGACCCCAATCTGTTGGGGTGAGGTCGGTCAGAGGGTCATGGGGAGTATGGAGGTAGTACTCAAGACTAAAGAGAGGATCCAGCAGGTCCGGAGCAGGTTTCAGACTGCCTAGAGTCGGCAGAAGAGTTACGCCGACAGACGGCGTTCGGACTTGGAGTTTCAGGTGGGTGACATGGTCCTCCTGAAAGTGTCACCCTGGAAGGGTGTTATCCGGTTTCGGAAGCGGGGCAAGTTGGGGCCCAAGTAAATCGGCCCCTTCAGTTTCATAGCCCGGTTGGGCAAGGTGGCATACCGATTGGATCTTCCAGCCGAGCTCAGTCAGATCCACAACACTTTCCATGTTTCTCAGCTTCGGAAGTGCCTAGTAGATGAGACAGCGGTTGTACCCTTAGAGGACATTCAGGTTTATGACAGCCTGAATTACATTAAGAAGTCAGTGGTGATTCTGGATCCCAAGACGAAGGGGCTAAGAAATAAGAGAGTCGAGTTAGTGAAGGTGCAGTGGCAGCACCGGAAGGTTTCAGAGTGGAATTGGGAGTACGAGGAGGAGATGAGGGAGCACTACCCGGAGTTGTTTCCAGATTCAGCAGCAGCAGACTTCGAGGACGAAGTCTGATACAAATGGGGGTGAATTGTAACATCCGTCTCCCGGGGTATTATTTAGATTATGTAGCTTAATATTAGCTTTGGGCTAACACTTGGACAATGGACCTTTTTGGGGTGGACCTTAGCAAAATGGGCTAAGAAGTTGGGCTGCCCATAAGCCGTACGTTGGGCGTAACCTGGCGTACGCGGGGCGTAGTGGCACATTGGATTTGAGGGACTCGGGGGCGTACGCGCAGCGCACCAAGAGGTACGCCCGCCGTACGCCGACAGATGCCAAACCCTAATTTTTAGGGTTTAAGACATATAAATACCCCATTATAGCCTCCCCTCTAGCCTCCTCACCAGTCCCTCACGCTCGGGAAAATCCTAGTTCGCCTCATACTCCATTGTTGTGTGTGCTTGACCTTTTTGAGTTCATTTTTGTGAAGAAAGGCTTGGAAGAAGTGAAGAGAAGTTTGAGGAGAAGCACTTGAGTATCTTGAGCTCAAGGATCTGGAACAAGTTCATCTTTTGGAACCCAAAGGAGGTATAAATCTCTTATATTTCCTGTTAGAAGCTTAGATCTAGGGTTTTGAAGCTTTGGAACTTTTTAGGTCCAAAGAATGGATCTTTTTCATGCAACTTCGTTTTTGAGCTTAGGGTTGCCACCCTTGAAGCTCAAAGTGTCCCTTAAGCAGTAAAGTTGCAAGATTTGAGGCTTTTATGTAGCCATGCATGAGATCTAGCCATTTCCATGGAAGTTTATTGCTATTTTTAGAGTTGGGTTCATTTGGTGGGTTGCAAGCCATCAAGTGATCGACTTTATGTGTTAGGATGAAGTATTGGACTCGTATCTGTAGTTTGGACGTAGTGTCTTATAGGATTAAGCAGTTTTGGAGAAAATGGCTTAACAGGAGAGTACGCTGGGCATACACGCCAGTACGCGCAGCGTACAAGCCATTCAGGCAGTACGCACAACGTACAGAAGTGTACGCTCAACGTATGCTCAGACAGTGGGCTTTATGTTATTGGGCCTCGGTTTGGGCCAGGCCTTGGATATAGCAGTATTTGGGCCGAGATGGGCCTTCAGAAGTCGGTCAAGGGCCCAAGGACTTGTTGGGCTTGTGAGGAAAATCCCATTTGAGAAGTTGGGCCCAATTTAGAAAATTGGGCCATTAGTGGGCCTTAGTGGGCCATGAGTGGACTTATAAGGAATAGTTGGAATTGGGTCTTGGATATGGCCCAAAGTTAGAGCAGGGGTAAAATTGTCATTTTACCATTAGTGGGATTCTCAGTTTTTGACTAAGTGTTTATTTGGTCATAATAGTCGGAGTGTAGTTGGAGCAGCAGAAAGAGTTACCTTGCATGAGTTTTCAGCAGCCAGATTGAGAGATGAGTTTCTCTCTAGTAGAAACGGGTCTAAGGCCACAATGCCGGCATGTTTAGATGTTAGTAGTTCCGGACTTCGGTCTGATGCCGGGGCGGTCCCGAGAAGAGTATATGTATGCTTGATGTCTTTGTGATTCATGCATGTTATGTGTTATGTGTTCCAGGGCAAGCCCGATGTATGTTAGCTTATCTGGTATATGTTATGTGTTCCGGGGCAAGCCCGATGCATGTTAATTTATATGTTATCAGTTATGTGTTCCGGGCTTCGGCCCGATGCCGGGGTAAGCCCATTGCAGTTTATATGTTATGTTATGTGTTTATGATATATGTTATGTTGTGTATGTGTCGGGGTGATCCCGATTCCAGACGTAGTCTAATGCCGGGGTGAGCCCGATGTCGGGCAGGAGTTCGATGTCGGGTAAGCCGATGTCGGGTTCGCCCCGATGCAGTTGGGAGTAGTCCCAGAGTTATGCTATTTGTTATATGTTATGTGTATGGTATGTGGTAGTTTGGGGGAGCTCACTAAGCTTCGTGCTTACAGTTTCAGTTTTGGTTTCAGGTACTTCAGCTAGCAAAGGGAAGGGCTCGGGTTGATAGCATGGCACACACCACAGTCTTTCTGGGTTGGGAGAATACTCTGATATTTTATCATATGTTTTGGCACAATATTTGATATGATGTTTTGAGATACATGATACATGGTTTTCTCTATGATTATGGATGGTTTATGGTTTTATAATAATTTTCAAAACGAAATTTTTGGGACTGTATTTTTGGGTTGTTTCATAATTAGTCTCTTTTGATCACAAAATTAATTCCAAATTAATTCTTGATCAATACTAATTAAATAATATGATTTATCAGTTAATATATTATACTTATAATATATTAATAAATCATAAATAACCTTATTCTCAAAAGTCCATCCTATCAAATTGCACTTGTGAAGGCAACTCAAAAGGACCATGCTACTATCGGCTCAAGTACATCCCAATTATAGTTATGGGCTTAGACACCTAATCCAACAGTCTCCCACTTGGATAAGTCTAATAACTATAATTGCCAATGCAACTTCAAAATCCGATTAGCAATCGTAGCTCTCAAAAGTTAATGTTGAGCTCTGACCCAGTCAGTGAAGCGTCCTTTAGATAAGGGATCATATATTCCTCTGTTCTCAAGATATCTATGCGGACAAATACATGGAACATAGTCATACTTATGGTCTTGCAATTTGTTTCCCTATTTCTGATTCGTCTGACATAGAACATAACTGAACACATCAATTTAGTTCTGATCGGGCCCGACACATAGTCAAAACTGAATCATCGAGGGGCCCAAGATATCGTTTTTAATCCTCTTAGGATAAAAGGAATAGATAAAGTTCGAAATTATATGCTTGTACTAACTACTCATTAAGTCATGCACAATGATACGTTTTATAACATTAAGTTACTGATGCGTTTTCGAACCATCAATGCACAACCAACTTGTAGTCAACAACTCATATATCTTAGTTTGAAGATTATATGATATTATCGTCTCACAATCACTCGTGATAAATTCCATGACGTGATTCAGGTGAGCGTGGGTTGATCCAATACTCAAATCTTATTTCAGGAGTACTCACGAATGGTGTAGCAAACTTTTGTTATGTCTAACGCCTTAGACAATCTACAAGCCAACTAATGACAGTCTAGCCTCATTACCTACTTCCAAAGTATGATCGACTGTGGATGATTTGAATAATCTTATTATTCAGGAAGTCAAAACATGCAAAGTGAAACACAAGAATAATATTAATCCTATATGGCCGCAAAACTTTTGAGTGTAAATAAAACACCTTTTATTTGATCACCATATTTATTACACATTACTCATGTATATTGTTTCGATTTATCAACTAATATTTGAATTAAAACAACAGCTATCCCATGCTCCAAGCATGCACACTATGTTTACCTACGGTCCTTACTTTGTGAAACAGATCAATTGTAAACATTTCCATTGATACTCATTTCACAATTCCAAATCCTTATCGTAAGTGTAAGAATACCAAGTTATTGCCACTTACTGTGATTTGTTAGATTCTAAACTTATATGCAGTGATCCTTTTGTAATGACTATGTACACAAGTCACATAGACTTGTCAATTACAAAACTTTCCATTGGAGATTGTTACAAGACAATTCCATAGATCTGAAGTCTCATATTCAAAGCACATTCCTTTGAACATCCTTCTTGCATAAAAGTTTCTAACTTTCCCATAGATTCTTGATATCCATCTCCCATTATGGAAACATTTCCATATTTTCCATATGACAACTCATTGTTAATAGAATCCTGTCTATTCATAATAATGTCAATATGGTCCATCATTACTATACTTCCATAAGCAACCAATCTTTGGCGAACCTTGGATTGTTCTTAGAAGTTGTTTAGTAACTTTAGTCATATCCAGTTCTAGTCCTTTTTCCCTCTTAATGCCCTAGGCATTTGGAAAATTAGGAACACATGAATATTATAGCATATGCAATCGATCCTATACCTGAAGCATATGGGATACGATTCATATTGTCTTACATAAAGACATGATACTTGACCAATCTTTTGCTATAATATTTCCATATATAGAATTTCCAATGTTGAAGCATTTCAACATGGTATTCATATAAATCCTTGACTAAATTTGATTAAAATCTCAATCTAAACTTTTAGAATTGAAATGAAGTATAAGTTCCTCTCCCTTAATTATAGTAAAACAACTTTTCAACCCTGCAACTTTGCGAATTGAAAACTTTGTTTTCTATAATTAACATTGCTAACTTACAACACTTACCATAATATTTATGCTCCCACTAGCATAACAATTATTTTGTTACTTGCATAACATTTATGTTCCCACTAGTTGTGACATAAATCCAGAAATCAGCTGGACTTCTAGAAATCAATACTTTATTGACTTTCTTACCAAAGTTCAGATTTCTGACACGAGATGCTTCGATAAGCCTTTATCTAAGCTCACACACCTTTTATTAGAAAGCTCATATGTGTGTCTAAACAATTTTAGAACTTACAACAATAAGTCTCAAATGTTTAGACCTTTTTCCATTTCTCACAATTCGAACTATGAAGAGGGATGACGTAGTCATAATCAAATTTGAGAATGCAAATATCACAATTGCTAACTCTTTAAAATCTACTTAGTGAAAGCGTTTCCTCACAATCATTTTCATGAACTGGAGAGAATCCTTTGTCACTTAGATTTTATGGTGTATGTGTTCCCATCCATGTGAATTTGTCATAACCATAATCACAAGACAAGGTTACTGACAAATCCAAACTCATATGGACCGAACTTGTTCAATCTTAATTTCTTGTCACCTGGAAGCTCAAGGGCCTACCATTGCTTTCAAGTTGTTATGCAAACAATTGAGAACTCATAGAACTCACGTGCATAGTCGACTTCAACTGGAATGGGCACGGAAACAAGAATATGTAAACACGATAGGTTACAAACCTCAAGTCGTGTGCTAGTAATTAACAATAGGTTGACTCATTAATTCTTAAAACTTTTCAAGATCTTTAAGACTCCCACTGACCTCTTGACATATAAGATTCTCTTTGTCAAGAAACATTACTTGACAACAAATATTAAAGAGTTAGTACGGTTTCTTATCAAGACGAACACTTTTGACAATCGGTGTTAGTTGATCTTTGTTTTATCCAAAACATTACAACTTACCAATTTCAAATGTACAAGAGTAGAACACATTTTACTCTAAATTTGATGATATGTCACTCAATATACAATCTTGGAGTATGAGTCTAAGATTTGATTTTGGAACGAAGTATGATTCATCTTAATTGATTTAACCATTTCAACAATTCCTGATTCCTCTTCTTAGCCAAACAAATACACTAAGGCGTCCTTAGAGGATCAAATTGTGATATGGTTTTCATAATCATTACGATGATCATAAAGCACGATACTCAAGTACTCTCCCATCTTTCCAGATTGGAGAAACTTTTATCTTTCTGCCGACTTTAATTCTCCTTATTCGTTCTGCTATACATTGAGAATTTTTTAATGACTCAGAATTATACTTAATATTGTAAGCATAACCATATTTACTAACTTTAGTAAACCATAATGAATAGTCTTATCGTTCTTTGTGGTGGACCTGACCAGCGCACAACCAAGTGTACCTGATCCCCTAGTCCTTCACTTGACTCACATTTACATGTGAACAAGGAATTAGTCTTAATTCCCCAAAGATGAAAGTTCTCATTCATCACACAATACAACTTGCATGGTTCCAAGTTTCTTTAGCAGAAAATTGAACCTTGAGTGATGAGAATATTTCCTTGTTTGGTAAATTTAGACACTACAACAAACGAAAGAATCAAATCCATATTGCTAAAATAGAAACATACAAACATCAATTTTCACAAATGCCATTGCAAGGAAATATAAATAATATAAAAAACAAAATTTTATTTATTTATAAAAGGTGCGGAAAATTTTTCCTTACAATGCAATTACAAATGAAAACTATGTTACTACATATTTCTAAGCAATCTATCATAACTCCAAAGCAGCATCTCAAAAATCTGATCATCGAACCATGCGATTGAGATCCATCTCTTCGCGATCAGACTCAGCATGCTTTTTTTAAGCTTCCTTTCTTTTCTTCGATCCTACAAAACACCAAAAATGTAATCTTATCACATCATGTATTATGAATCTCCAAATAGGAACTTAATAGAGTTAGATAGCGGATTTACCTAAAGTAGAGTCAAACCTTTTTTACTTTACCTTTTCTTAGATCTTTCAGGTATTCAGGGCAGCTTCGCTTCCAATGTCCCTTCAAATGGCAATAGAAACAAGTGGACTCTTTGGCATTTGCACATGGAGCTATCTCAGAACTGGATTTTCTGTTATGGTAAAATCTTTTGACCATATCCAATTCCCTTCCCATAGGAGAAGGGATCTTTTATGGACTATCTATGTCATTGCCTATGTCCATGGCAGCTTGGGAAGTAATTCTTCCAATAAAATTTTCTTGACCATTGCGCCAAATAATTGTTGATTTAGCAGCAATAAGCAAATAGGTAAGATCAATAAGGGTCACGTCGCGGTCTGTCATATAGTAGTCTTTAACAAACTGACTATACGACTCGGGAAGTGACTGAAGAACCAAGTCAACCGCCAACTTCCTTGGGAAAACGACACCCAACATTCCCAGCTTGTCAATGTGTGACTTCATATCCAAGACATGTGCACACAGACCTTCCATCTTGGTGTTTACTAGCCAATACGGCTTGAGTGACCTTGAATTTTTCAAGTTTTCGAACTTGTGGGTCAGGGAGAATAATTGGAGGATGTGGAGGATGTGGAGGAAGTGAAGTATGATATTGTGGAATATCATCTTCATGTGGAAAGCTTTTTCCAAAAGATTCGGGAAGACCATAGTTGTCTGAACTAGACATCTACAAGGGAGAAATTCAAGTTAGTTGATTTAAGTCCTTAATATAACACCCAAAACGAAATATTAAGGTTAGGACCCTACACAATATTTTACAATTGTAAAGAGGGATGCCGTAATCCAATTGTAAATTATTTGAAGGTAGGTAAATGACGATTTACCAATTTCCACCATCAAAACGAAATAGATTATTAAGTTTTAATTGGATTGAAATTCCTAGATCCTTTGAGATTCATTGAACTTTTCAATGGCATGTTTAAATCTCGATTGTGCCCTTCAAGTTTCTGATTGGGATGTCGAGGATCACAAACAAGGTGTGAATAACCATGCAAATTAGCTTGGTACACTCAATGTTACAAAACGCCTAATCAATGTGCCGGTTAACCACACACACTCCATTGATCTATGATTAACATCAAGCTACCATTTGCCACACATTGTCAGTCCCAGATTAGTGTGTCGGTTAACCACACACGCTCCACTAACGACTTAACAAGGTGCAAAGTGTAATTTCATGGATTAGCACCATTTTCACATTTTCCTAAAGTAACTAAGATTAGGAATTTAATAAAAGTTTAGTTACTTTATAATTATCATTATACTTTTAACGAGAATTAATGTCATATCCTACCCGTTCGGCTAACGACCATCCACCAGTCAAGGAAGCGGTGGGTGAG